>NC_138754.1:41050643-41650643 GCF_965113315.1 Podarcis vaucheri
AGAGGTTCTGAGAGGTTGACAGAAAAGTGGAAATCTCCCACATGAAGAGCTTCCTTGAGTAATTCACTGGAGCACCTTTCAATTTTTATTTTTATTTTAAATCTCATTACTTTGGGCGTTTTAGGAGAACTCACAACATAGCTGTCAACTTTTCCCTTTTCTTGTGAGGAATCCTATTCGGAATATGGGAATTTCCCTTAAAAAAAGGGAAACGTTGACAGCTATGACTCACAATGTGATGTGAAGTCATGCCTTATTAGCAACTGCCAACAACAAAGAAATGGGGCAGGGAAACCCACAATTTGGGGAATTTCATTAGGTGCCATGAGGGCCTGGTGGCAAATTCCAGATAGATAGTTAAGATTTGGTTGGAAATCACCCTATCCTATTCCAGTCCTGTGTCCTCCATGGCGTTTGGGCTTTCCTGCTCTTACTTCTGACTTACAAGAGCAGGTGTGTTGTGCCCTCCCTTCCATGGATTAGATCTTGTTATTTTGAAGAGGTTGATCCACAATCACAAGAGGGGAAGAGTAGATCCCTCTGTACAGGAAGATACAAATAAAATGGATACATTAGAATTACTTTGTTTTGATTTTGTTCCTCAGCAAGAAAAACAACTCTTAGATAGATTATTTGCCAAATATGTACCCTACCTGATTGAAATGATCGTAGAAGGAATTGTCGATGGACGGCAAGGGGAGAAATTAAAGACCATTCTTCCACAGACAGATCTCAATATGGTAAGAAATACCGGATTTGCAAATTAATATAAACATTTACAATGGAGGTTCTTCAAGCAGTGAACAGTGCAATAAACTTTTCAAACTTCAGGCATATGTCTAAGGAGAATTTAGTAGAACTACCCTTCTCGTCCCCTTTTCTGGACTAGAGTAAAATTTGGAGAGATTTATATAGACTGAATTTGAAATTTTACGGAAGATTCCAAGACATGGTCTGAAATAGAAAAACTCTCCTTCAGGGTTTGATCAACAATGAGAAATAGCTCAGCTCCATTTATGACATTTGCTCCGAGCATCACAGTTTACTGCACTTAAGTATTAGGGCTCTTGACTAATTAAATGAATATTAGTTTTCTAATCAAATGAGTTTTAATTGAATACCTAATAAATTAAATGTGCACAAATGTGCATTGGACTAAAACAATAGTTTTTGAACAAAATGTATAAGGGGTAAGATTTTTTTTATTTATAAGACTGTTTACGTCTTATAATCAGGGTGATGTACATCAGCATCAAAACCTTTAAAAGCAGTGCAAACCACTCAATAAAAACTGGCTACTCAATGAAGTTTTAAACAACTGTATCAGCCTTTTGGCATTAAAGTCTTTAAGAGATGATTGAAAGTCAGAAGCAAGAATACCTGCTGAATCTCTCCTGAAAGAATTTTCTATAGCATGGGACCAACATCATTAAATGTCTGATTTCTTGTTGAGGCCATTGTGGCCTCTGTGATACTGGGCACAACCAACAGTGCTGCTCTAGATAATCTCAGGGATCAGGACATGAGCCAGTGTGCTATAGTGGCCAGAGTGTCCCTGCTCAGCCATGAAGCTCACTGACTCTCATCCTTATGAAGAGAACCATGTATGCCACTTTGAGCTCCTTAGAGAAAAAAATGGGTTATAAATGCAATAAATAAAATTATTTAAAAATAAATAAAAAATACTTCAAAAAATCTCAATGACCAGGTTTAGACAGTCCTTAGGGATCTTGGACTCAAGCTGTAAGATCAGCTTGCAAGATCAATGCAAGATTTCTACTGAATTACGTCCACCTGCTTGTGCAAAAGGAACTCCAGTTGCACAATGGGACTTCCAGTTTCTACTCTCCAGCCCCCACTTCTGCTCTGGCAAGACCCCAACCTCCCTAAGCAGATTTGGAGGGCATGCAGGTGGCTGGAGTGGGTAGAAACCCCATGGAGGTACTCCATTGCATCATTGGATTTCATACACTGTATTTTAGGTGGTGCATATTGCAGCAGCTGCCATTTTAGAAGAGTCATTCCCTTTTATGTGAGAAGAAAGGGCAATTCCTCTTCTAAGAGGTACCTGTCATCTGCAAATTTTAAAAGAAGTATTTACATTTTAAAAAGCAATATTTTGGGGACTTCCGGTGGAGCGCGAGCCCGTTGCAAGCGAGGGATTTTTCCGCTAGAGGAATCCCAGCTATTTCGGTCGAAACGGGGGGTTATTGGGTGAAATAACACCCCCATAAAGCTTCTGGAGGGTGTTCAGAGGGTCAGGTTCCCGGCAGTGCCTAGAGCTAACCTACCGGCCATCAGGTAACCCCGAAAAGGGGCGAAGAGCACGGAGGGAGGATCAGCAGGCTATCGGGAAGCCATTGCTATGGCCGATTAGCGAAGCCCCGACCTTGCAAGGAACAGCGCTCCACTCTCAAATTTAAGAAATTTGGACTCAACAAAATTATAATTTGGAAGAAATAACATTGAGGCAGTTTCCGTAACTAAAAAGGATTAATACAGAGTTCAGCTGTCATCTGGAATCAGCGCAGACGCAGCATTGTAAGCAGAGCTGGAAATTGAAAGTGAGTTGCCGCTAGCGGCTATTGTTTCCGTTTCTCTCTAAACTTTTAGAACTAGAGTTAAAAAGTATAAAAGAGACTTTGGAAGAGGTTACAAGGACACAGGAAGATTATTACAGTAAAAGGGGGATCAGAAAGTTACTATAGTGGCAAATAGACGTCTTTGGTGTAGCGGAGGATATATAAGGCTTGAAGTGTTTTCCCACTTTCACTTTTAAAGACAAAGAGCCACGTTGGAAGGAGAGCCTTTGACTCCATTGTTAAGAGTTAAAAGGCTGCTGTTGCAGAGGGAGAATTAAAACCTCTCTTCATCTTTTGGTCGATATAGACTCTTAAGAGGACAAAATTAAATATAGCACAATCTGGAATTGAGGTGGTTTTCCCTTTATTTTTATTTTTTTCCTTTTGAGACTGACATTTATATGAATTTTAGATCTACGCCACTTATTTGGACTTCGGTTCCCTAGTGGATGGAATGAGGCATTACAACTTGTTTTTCTATGATTTTCCTTGCCAGTGGAATATTTTTAAGAAACAGGAAATCTGACTTCTCCCACTTCATGTTTTGGGTGCTATGTGGAATACTCCTTCTGGGACTCTACTGATACATCTTTAAAAATATTTAAAAATATTTTGGAATTAATACCAACTAGACAATTAAGAATCAATTTTCTGAGTTGATATTAGAGGCTATAAAATATTTGGATTTTTGAAAAATAATTTTTGGAAAATAACTATATTTGGACATTATATTTGAATTATAAAAGAAATTATTTGGATTACGATCTTCTTGGATCATAATTAGATTACAATTTTATATGGGAGGAAGTGCAAGAGAAGATTCTAATTAAGGATTAGCCCGATTGGGGGCAAGAAGACTGTCCTATACTTTGGTTTGGATTTTGGATTTGGCCTCTCCTTTTCTCCTTTGAAGTTATTAAAAGGAGATAATCTGACAATTTACCTATCTGGGTACCCCTTCTCTCAAAAGTCACCCCTCCCTACATACTGTATTTTTCTTTTTTCTTTTTTTTTACCAATTTAAAATCATTCACTATTACTCTACTCCCTATTTTACTCCCTACTCTACTCCCTACTTTTTTGGAAGTGACATATCATAAATCAAAAATTGAAATTAATTGTTTAAAGTGTATCAGCTGAATTTGGTATACAATAATTGACTGTTGGCTAATTTAATGAACAGGGTTTTGTACTGTATAGCAGTTCGGTGAAGGATTGGGGAGGGAGGTTGTAGAAGGTAGAAATGGCACACCAACAGAAGAAAGGGGTGGAGGGGGTGACACCGACAGAAAGGAGAGCATCTAAGCAAGAATCAGACTTCAAAGCAGAAATATTGAAAATGTTTGCAGAAATTAAACAAAGTGAAAAGAATCTGGAAACAAAATTAGAGCAAGTGGATAGTAAAATTGGCAAAATGGACAAAAAAATTGATGAGACGGTCAATGAACTGAAAGGACAAATAAGAGAGGTTTCAAAAAGAACTTTATCATTGGAAGAAGGGATGAAAAAGGTTAAATTAGAAATGAAAGAGGTGAAACGGGAAGAAAAGATGAAAGTAGAGATGATGGAAATAAATAAAGCACAGGAAGATATTAAAGATGTGATGGCTATGAATGAACTGAGACAGAGGGAGGTGAATCTGAGGCTGAGATCTGTGCCGGAGATACAGAACGAAGATATTAAAGAGAGATTGATAATGGAGTTAGCGCAATGGCTGGAGTTACCAGCAGAAGAAGTTGTAAAAACAGTACAAAGTGCATTTAGAATGAAAGTAAGATCAAACAATGCAAGGAAATTTCCAGGGGACTGTTTAATTACATTTAAAGACAGAGAAATGAGAAATTTGATATTACAGAAGAACAGAGAGAAAAGATTATACATAGATGGAAATTACATAATAATTTTTAAAGATATACCAATAAGATTGCTGAAATGAAGAGACCCATACAAGCCATTGGTACAGATTCTTAAGAAAAACAAAATTGATTTTAAGTGGGAATTCCCTGAGGGGGTCTCGTTTTTCTACAAAAGTAAGAAACACAGGTTGACAAGCCCAGAAGAAACAGGGAAATTTTTGAGAAAATACAAGGAACTAAAAGCAGAAGAGGAAGAAGTCAAAGGTGCAGAAGGAGGAGCAGGATCTAAGGAAGAGTCAGAATCGGGGGAGGAAAAAGAAGAGAACGGAAAGAAGTCGGATGAAGAGGTAGAAGAAGAAGAAGGAGAGGAAAAGGATGTGTTATAAGAAAATTAATTTAAATTTATTTAATTGGAATCCATCATGGCGCTAAAATTATGGAATTGGAATATTAATGGGATGAATGATAAGAAAAAAAATAAAATTGAACAATTTTTGAAAAAGAAAAATTTGGACATTATATGTTTACAAGAAACACACGTGGCAAGGGAACATAGAAAAATACTGATTAATAAAAGATTAGGGAATGAATTTGTATATTGGGACAAAGAAAAAAAAGAGGGGTAGTTCTATATATCAAAAATAAAATCGAATCTCAACAAATCTTTAAAGACGAAGAAGGAAGAATTATAGCAGTCCAGATCAAATGGCAAGGTGAAAATTTGATAATTGTCGGGATCTATGCACCTAATGGAAACAAGACTGATTTCTACAAAACCTTGGAAGAAAAACTATTTGATTATATGGATCAAAAAATTATAATAATGGGAGACATGAACGGAGTGGTTTCATTAGAAATGGACAGACTAAGAAAAGGAACAAATAAGGAAGGGAAACTTCCTAAGACTTTTTTTACGATGACTAAGAACTGCGGTTTGATTGACATTTGGAGATTTAGACACCCATTGGCGAAGCAATTTACTTATTATTCAGAACCAAATCAGTCAATGTCAAGAATAGATCAAAAATAGGTTTCGAATGAACTGACACCAAGAATCCAACAAATTGAAATACAACCTAAAGTAATTTCGGATCATAATCCAATAAAAATGGAATTAAAAGGTTTTGAGGAAAGGACTTATATATATATATTTATAAGATTTTTATTGGTTTTACAAATTTTTTTTAAAACAAACACACACATAAAAAGACATACAAACACGTATAGTTTCATAACAATTTTTTCATAAACCTCTCTTCTCGGACTTCCCCATACTTCCCCTTTCTGCATCCCAATGTCCATAGTTTTTTAACAACTTCTAAATATCTCTTTCCAACCTCTTTCATGTTGAGCTTTTCTTTAATCTAATCTTATATCACTGTAACCCTTTCTTTCTAAAAACCTCGACATTCTAGCATTCATCAAGTTTATAGTAGTCCTTAAGATAAATTTTAAATTTCTTCCATTCTTCTTCTGCCGTCTCCTTTCCCTGATCACGGATTCTGCCAGTCATCTCAGCCAATGTCATGTAGTCCATCACTTTGATCTGCCATTCTTCCAGGGTGGGTAGATCTTGTGTCTTCCAATACTTTGTGATAAGTATTCTTGCTGCTGTTGTAGCATACATAAAGAAAGTTCTATCTTTCTTTGACACCAATTGGCCGACAATGCCCAAGAGAAAGGCCTCTGGTTTCTTAGGGAAAGTACATTTAAGTACCTTTTTCATTTCATTATATATCGTTTCCCAGAAAGCCTTAATCTTCGGGCATGTCCACCAAAGATGATAGAAAGTACCTTCAGTTTCTTTACATTTCCAACACTTATTATCAGGCAAATGGTAAATTTTTGCTAGCTTGTGAGGAAAGGACTTATAGATGGAGAATCAATGAACACCTATTAGATGATCAGCAAACTCTAGAAAAAGCACGAAAGAAACTAACGGAATATTTTGTGGACAATATCAACAAAGGGACACAGATGAATGTGGTCTGGGATGCAAGCAAAGCAGTTATGAGAGGCTTTTTCATTCAGCAGAATTCATTGAGGAATAAAAATAGAGAAAAAGGAAAAAAAGAAATTGTTATTGAAATCAAACCTTTATTAGGCATTATGCAAATAAAAACCATAAGAAGGAAAATAACATGTAAAAGCCTTGAAATATCTATAAAAAGGCAGCAGTTGGCTACAGTCATATATATATATATACATATAAAATCAGTGGTTTTCCTTGTTAACCTGCTCCTTGGAGGACTGCAGCCAAAAACTCGGCTACCCCCGCCGTTACCCTTTGGTCAACGTTGGATAGGCAGAATCCCGCACATTCACCTTGCTGGGGTTCCAGACCACCCAAAAGAGGGGACAGCACGCGTTGACGGAGCGTACTGTACAATGGGCAATGAAAGAGAATATGCTCTACAGTGTCCGGGACATTCATAGAGCATCTGCAGAATCTCTTGTTTCTAGGGATGTTTTGATATCTTCCCCAGACAAATGCTGAGGGAAAGACATTCAACCGGGCCAGCATAAAGGCCCTACGTTGGGCTGGGATTATTAATTTAGTGACGTAATTGACTCTGCTATCTAAGATATTTAAATCATAGAATATGGGGGAGCAAATTTTGTTTACAGCTGCCATAATATTTTGTCTCTCCACCTCCTTTAGTCTAGCTAGGATATTATGGAAAATATATTGCTCATTAGAATTATACAGGGGCTCCAGCTCGATGCCTAAAGATTCAATCTTTTTTTCGAGGTACTGATACCATCTTGATTTATAGGAGTCTTTGAGCAGATCAGCGAGCAGGCTTGATGGAGAGCAGCGAAAATGGCAGCGTAACCAGTACTTTATTGAGGTGGACCAGGCCCAGTATTCCATTGTGTGTATGCCTATTTCTGCACACATTGTTTCATATTTGATCGCAGCTGGGAGTCCAAGAATACGTCTCAGAAAGCTGGAGTGAATCTTATTTAAATCACTGTTATATGCTTGAATCCATAGCGGGATTCCATAGAATATCTGGGCTTGCACTTTTGTTTGAAAATTCTGATTGGCCGCAGGAATAAATTGATTACCTTTCTGATAATAAAAAAAAGAAATTTTGAAGCAGATTATGGACAATGAACAAAAACTAATTAGAAAACCAAATAACCTAAAAATTAAACAAGAAATCAAGACCTTACAAACTCAATTTGCAATGATAATAAACAAAGAAGTGGAATGAAACATAAAAAGGTTGAGACAGAAAAACTTCGAATTTGCTAACAAATCAGGCAAATGGTTAGCATGGCAAATTAAAAAGAGAAAGGAACAAAACACAATTAATAAAATCATTGTAAATGGTGAAGAGATAGTTAATCCGAAAGAAATCAGAAAAGGATTCTTGGACTTTTATAGACAATTATATAAAAATAAAGAAAGGAACAATAGAAAGAAAATAGAAATATTTTTTAAAAGAAAAAAAGGTGCAGAAGATCCCGACAGAACAAAAAGACCAGCTGAATGCCCCAATAGAAATGGACGAGATAAAGAATTGAAGAGAGGAAAGGCCCCGGGACCAGATGGATTTACATCAGGTTATTACAAAGAAATAAGAGATGTATTGTCGACACCATTGAAAGAAGTTATGAATAATATTTTAAAAGAAAGAGAGATCCCAGATACATGGAAAGAAGCATTTATTACCTTGATTCCAAAACAAGATTCGGATTTAACACAAGTCAAAAACTATAGGCCTATTTCATTATTGAATACGGATTACAAAATATTTGCAGGGATTTTAGCGAAGAGAATGAAAAAGATATTGTTGAAAATCATCCATAAAGATCAAGCAGGTTTCCTTCCAGGCAGACAAATGAAAGATAATATAAGGAATATAATTAATATTTTGGAATATCTGACTGCCAGGAATGAGAAACAAGCGATATTAATGTTTGTGGACGCAGAAAAGGCCTTTAACAATATAGTATGGGATTTTATGCTGACAAATTTAGAGTACATGGATGTGGGGAAAGAGTTCTTCAATGGAATTAAGGCAATATACACAGAACAGAGAGCTAAACTGCTAGTAAATAATGTAATTACAGAGGATATAAAAATATCAAAAGGAACAAGACAGGGTTGTCCGCTCTCGCCATTATTATTTATAACGGTCCTAGAGGTCTTTTTAAGTGCGATTAGACAAAATAAATCAATTAAAGGGGTAACAGTGGGGCAGAATGAATATAAAGTGAAAGCCTTTGCCGATGATCTGGTTATAACAATTGAAGAACCACTGGAAAGTGTAAAAGAAGTTTTGGAGGAAATAGAACAATTTGGAAAAATGGCAGGATTTAGATTGAATAAGAAAAAGACTAAAATAATTGCTTAAAATATGGAACAAAATAAGATAGAAATAATGCAACAACAGACAGAGATAGAGGTTGTGAAAAAAGTAAAATATTTGGGGATTTGGTTAACACCCAAAAATATTGACCTGTTCTAGAATAATTATGTACTGGTTTGGAAGGAAATAAGGAAAGATCTAGAGGTGTGGGGCAGAATGAAACTGTCCTTTTGGGGCAGAATTTCCACGATAAAGATGAGTGCTTCCAAAGATGTTATTTTTATTTCAGACTATCCCCATTATAAAGGGGATAGGGATCTTTAAAGAGTGGCAAAAAGTGATTTCAAGGTATATCTGGCAGGGCAAGAAGCCAAGAATAAAATATAAGTTATTAACAGATGCGAAAGAAAGAGGAGGCTTCGCCCTGCCAGTTATGAAACTATATTATGAAGCAGCATGTCTTTGCTGGTTAAAAGAATGGATAAAATTAGACAATAAGAAATTATTAGACCTTGAAGGTTTTGATAACAGATTTGGATGGCATGCATACCTATGGTGTGATAAGAAGAAAATTCATAAAGGTTTTGGGAACCACATCTTCAGGAATTCATTGATAGTGGTATGGGACAGGTACAAAAATTTATTGGAACCAAAAGTTCCACACTGGCTATCTCCGTTAGAAGTTATGAGTGTAAAGAAAATTAATATGAGAGGTAATTGGATCACATGGTGAAATGGTGATTAAAGAGGAGGGAAAATGGAAGTTAAAGCCATATGAACAAATTAAAGAACATGTATATGATTGGTTGCATTATTTACAGGTTAATGAAATGTTTAAAAAAAGACATAAAAGAATGTGGATATGGAGAAAAAGATTGAAAGTTTCAAGTAGATATAATAAATAATGAATATAAAATTTTGTCAGAAATGTATAAAATACTGTTGGAATGGAACATGAAAGATGAAGAGGTTAAATCGGTAATGATACAATGGGCCAAAGACTTCGGTTATAATATACAATTTGACGATTGGGAAAAATTATGGAAAGAAAATCTGAAATTTACTGCATGTACTGCGTTGAAGGAAAATGTTATGAAAATGTTTTACAAATGGTATATCACGCCGGTAAAATCAGCAAAAATGTATAAGACATGTAATAAGTGTTGGAAATGTAAAGAAAAAGAAAGAACATTTTACCATATGTGGTGGGAATGTAAGAAGGTGAAAGGTTTCTGGGATGCGATTTATAATGAATTTTGTGAAGAAACCAGAAGCCTTTCTTTTAGGAATTACAGGAAAAGAAATAAGAAGAAAAGACTGTAAACTCTTTCAGTATGCAGTTACAGCAGAAAAGATTTTATTGGCTCAAAAATGGAAACAAGAGGAATTACCGACGATAGAAGAATGGAGATTGAAATTGACAGACTATGCGGAATTGGACAAATTAACTGGGAAAATCAGATATGCCCGAGACCAAAGGTTCATCGAAGACTGGGGAAAGTTTGTAGAGTATCTGAAACATGTGTGCGATATACAAACAACGCTAGTGGGGTTTTGAGAGGTGCTGTAAAAACTGAGAGATATTGTTAAAAAAGAAATAGAAGGGAGAGGGAAGACAAACGACAACATATGTAAATGGAATGCGTAATTAAGAGATAAACATGGATGATTACCAGAGAAGCTGAAGGAAGTCCAAAAGAGATGTTTTGTTACAATTTGGTTAAAAATGTATAAATGTATTGGAAAATTAATAATTTTTTTTTTTCAAAAAAAATAAAAAGCGATATTTTGTTGATTAATTGGGGGTTGCCTTTGCAGTTGATTAAAAAGATTTCTAAATAAATTAGCTGAACCAATTAATTGTTTAATGTTGCACACAAATGCACACTAACTTTCATTGTAATAGTGTTACATTTAATTCTTGAAACCTGCCAAGTTTCCTTAGACTCTGTAGGGAGTCTTTCTCCAACAATTTCTTCACTGATCTCCAAATCATAACACTTTGGAAGAGTGGTCATTGCATTATCTTCTCTGCCATGCTACACTTTCAAACAGAGCTGGCCTAGCAATTATGCAGCAGAAGTGCTCCCAGGTGGTACCACCGCCATTGATACCAATTTTGGGCAGGATTGTGTCCATTTTGTGTGAGATCTCACTCAATTTTTTTAAAAAATACTTTTTATTAAGTTCCTTTTATGCATACAAAAAGAAAAAAACAGATACATTTATCAAAATAGAACAGCACTTAAATACTAAAGTGCTAAATAAGAAAAAAAGTATGAAAAAACAAAAAAGAAGAAAGAGCGCAGGAAAGAAAAAGACAAAAAGAGGACAAAAAAGGTTATAGCATATAAAAATAAAACTTGACTTCCTTCCCTGCTGTATTCGGGTATCTGCTTTTGATAATTTCATTTTTACCGCTGGTGTTTGTTTCTGGTTTGTACATCGGAAGTTTCATAACAGACCTGCTGTATTTGGTAAGTTCTTAAAGTTATTTTCAAAATAAAGCATAAATTTATCCCAATCTTCTTTTAACTTTGTATTTTTTTGATTTCTAATTCTTTGCGTCATTTTTGCCAATTCAATGAAGTCATATAATTTTAATTGCCAATCCCTCACCGTTGGGGGGTTTGTACTTTTCCAATTTTGGGCAATTAACATTCTGGCCGCTGCTGTTGAATATTGGAACAGAATTTTATCTTTTTCTTGAATTTCTTTCCCGACCATCCCTAATAAAAAGGCCTCTGGATTTTTGGGGATTGTGTATCTGAATATCTTTTTTAACTCGTCATATATCTGACTCCAAAATTTTTTTATTTCCTCACATGTCCACCACATATGTATAAAATTGCCTTCTTTTGTTTTACATTTCCAGCAGGCCTTGTTTTCAGTTTTGTACATCCTGCTTAATTTTTCTGGTGTCAAGTACCATCTATATATCATCTTTTCTAAGTTTTCTCTAATTGCAGCGCTTGCCGTGAACTTTAAACCCTCATTCCACAGTTTTGACCATTTTTCGTATTCTATATTATGCCCCAGATCTGTCGCCCACTTGACCATAACTTCCTTAATTTCTTCATCTTTAGTGTCCCATTCCAGTAGTATATTATACATCTTAGATAAAATCTTTGATTTGCTTTCAATTATTTCAATCTGGAATTTAGACTTCTTTTCGTTCATTCCTGTTTTTTTATCTTCTGTCCATTTCGCATTGATCTGATGGTATTGTAGCCAACCCGCCAGCTTCTCCTTCAACTCTTTGTATGATCTTAATCTCCAACTATCTTGGGATCTTACCAGTAGATCTTCATATGTCAATTTTCTCTCTTCCAAGTTTTTCTTTTTAATTGAAACAATATTTGTTGGGGATAACCACCAGGGTGTTCTTAGTTCTAACAATTTCTTATTTTTTTCCCAGACTTCATATAAGTCTGAGATCTCACTCAATTTTGGGTGAGATCTTACAGAAAATTGGTGCAATCATGCCCCAAATTGGCACCAATGGCATTACCACTTGTCTGCCAGTGTCAGATGTGGCAGGATGTGTAGTGGCAGCAGAACAGACCGTGGTGGCAGGAGCAGGTGGCTGGTGGCAGGAGTGGCTGTGCAAAACTGCACTTTTCATTTTGCTTCAGGCGGTGAAACAGGACGTGTTGCCCTTGTTTGCAAGCTGCTTCCTACATTGTAGAAGATCCTTTGCTGGTCTGCTCATAGAATGTAATAATGAAACAAGACCTTGCTCATCTCTCTTCTTCAGTCCCAGATTTGTTTTTAGTGTTGCTCTCAACTTGGTGCCCCCTTTAAAGACAGTTTATAGCAAGCAGTGTGTTGCAGGGGAGGGGAGGGGCACCAAAAGATTTTCACCAATATAGTATTTGTTGCTTTGTGATTTCATATGGCAGGTGACACAGTTGACCAAGATGCTGGATGCTCTCCTTGAGCAAGAATATGATGACCCTGATGTGCTCGAGTGCTACTTCCTTGAAGCTCTATATTCTTCTTTAGGAGCCTGCCTCCTTGAAGCTGGAAGATCAAAATTTGATGACTTTATCAAACGTCTCTCCTCTATGTCAACTGTTAATGATGAGATGACTCTAGCTAAACCAGGGGAGTTGCCAGGTAGGATATAATCAGTCTTGTATGACATGGTTTGTTTCTGAAAGGAATTCCTAGGTACTGCAGCTTCACTTGCCTTCTGCAGTTCAGCATGTACCCCACAATGAAGATTTTCCTGCTCCTGCTCCCAAGCTGCTATTAGCATAACTGAGGGGAAAATACAGGCGCCTGTATTTCTCCTAGCCTGCTTAATAGCAGCCTCTGAGAGATGAATCAGATTTGAGGAATGACATCAATCCACCTGACCCATGAGGGCATAGGTGGCAACTATCCAAGGCTTACAGATAGTTCTACTCTATGAGCTAAGAGCTCAGCCTTCCAGGGCCCACCAAGCAGCATAGCAGCAAAGCAAGCCTATTAGCATATATCAAAGCAAGTGCATAGATAAACACATGTAAACTCCTCCTTGCAACAACTAACAATTAGTTTTGGGGTTATACTGACTAGTCTCACCTTTGGTTCAACACAGGTGTACACATCCTTTACAGTGGCTGAATAGGGCTTTGCTGCAAGCCAAGTGAAAAACTCTGAAGCCCATGCCTTTTCTGTGTAGCCCAGTGGCACTGAGGGAGTTTCGCCTTGGTAATTTTTACCTTCCTTGAACTATGCTACGCAGCATAGAGACGTGACTTGGGGGGCTGCTGAGTAAGGACTTCAGTTCTTTGAAGTAAATAAGAAATGTTAATAGATTTTTCAGACAATCATTATGTAAAGTAGAACATATTCTGTTTCTGCTTGATTACTTACTGAAACTGAGTTTCCTTCCATGGAAACTTCATGATCTACACTGAGTCAAATGGCACTGTCCATGGAGCAAGTAGGAAGAAGAACCTGTCTCAGGATAACCCTATAATAATAATAAAAAGATTTGTTGCACTTACTATGATATCTTCTCCTCAGTGGATTAAGGTTATGTCCTACCCTTGGAACCACAGGCAGGTGCAATCAGTTCCCAAGGGAGGACGTAGAGTCCCTGAACCATAAGGACATTCTGCCTGAAACAGGTGCTTTACAACAGTAATATTGAGAGCATAAAATTCATACTAAGGCCAAGGTATACACATACATTATCTGTCAATCTTTTGGGCCTAATTCTAGTGCTTTCTGATAATTTGGACAATGTGTTCAGCATGTTTTTTCTTGGCATACTACACTGGATGTCTCATTTGCAACATACCTCCAGTAATCATGAATGACTAATCTCTGACCATAAGTATGGTCTAAGCTATCATAATTGATTTATCTTCAGGCCAGCTTCCAACTTTATATGACTTTCACTTTGAGGGACTGATGAAAAAGTGGGTGCCTTGGAGCAAATTGGTCCCTGAATATATCCACTCACCCGAAGTGAAATTTATCGATATTCTGGGTAAGTGTGACTAAAGCTTTGCATAATTTAGTGGGAGTAATTAATGTCACAAGTTAATCAATTACAGCTTGCAAACCTATTTATGCCTTGTCCAGTACATGAGAGGCATCCTTACATGGCTCATCTTCATTGATCACCCCTGGGAGGCAGGATCACATGACAACATCTTGTAGCTCTAAGCTGGCTCAGGAGGCTCCACCCCAGTTACTGCCTTGCCTTGCCCAAGTTCAGAGCAGATTCCTTTACTTAGTGTTTCCACCACCAGTTTCTTCGTATCTGTAGCTTTTTGCTACCTGTTTTTCCTTACGAGTCCCTTCTCTAAGGAGAGTCAGTGTGGTGTAGTGGTTAAGAGCAGTAGATTCATAATCTGGGGAACCGGGTTCGGGTCTCCACTCCTCCACATGCAGCTGCTGGGTGACCTTGGGCTAGTCAAAATTCTCTGAAGTCTCTCAGCCCCACTTACCTCACAGAGTGTTTTTTGTGAGGGGGGAAAGGGAAAGGAGAATGTTAGCCACTTTGAGACTCCTTCGGGTAGTGATAAAGCGGGATATCAAATCCAAACTCTTCTTTTTCTTCTTCTCACGTTCTGGTGTCCCTCCATCATCACCATCGTCGTCGTCGTCATCATCATCATCATCATCATCATCATCATCATCATCATCCTGACTTTAGTCTGTCACCTTCAGCCCTTCAATATAAGGAGTGGACATGTCCCATTTCTGGATGTCTTCCTTCCACTGAACAGAACAAACATTGGTCACTTACCATGAAAGTTCCTCTGATTCATAGAGTTATCCAGCTTATCCTCTTTAGGTAGCATACTACAAATGGGTACAGCTTGGTCTACCCAAATGACCATGGTTTGGCCACCCTGTACTTTCATCCACTTCTGCTTGGCCTTCTCAGAGGAAGCTTCTGTTATTTTCTTTTAATGTTCCCCCCGCCTCAGATTTAGTTTACATGTGCTGTTCTCTGCTTGACAGTGGAGCCTCCTGAGCCAGTCTAGGCATATGAAACATCACTACATGAGACTTGACTTTCCTGGGCTATGGGTGGAGACAACCCATCTCTGGATATCTCCCTAAGACTGGGCAATAAGGGGCCAATGCTCCATTCTAAAAGAGTGTGTCTAGAAACATTTTTCTTTTATCCTCTAAGCTGCTAGAGGAACAAACGGCCCCTGGATCAGACAATGGGTCTTGTGTCTCTAAATGAATTCTGTTACTGGAGTAGATAGGTAGCCGTGTTGGTCTGCCATAGTCAAAATAAAAAAATTCTTTCCAGTAGCACCTTAAAGACCAACTAAGTTAGTTCTTGGTATGAGCTTTCGTGTGCATGCACACTTCTTCAGTATCTGTTACTGGAGTGATTGTGCATTGAGTATCTATGCAAATCTATCATTTTAAAGCTGCTTGGTTTTCTTTTGCTCTCTGTATTCCAAGTTAACATACACACTCTTTAGTTCCCACAGTGGACACAACCCGTACAAACTGGCTACTAGAAAAGATGGTAAAAATCAAACACCCCGTTGTTCTGGTTGGAGAATCTGGAACCTCAAAGACGGCAACAACACAGAACTTTCTTAAGAAACTAAATCAAGACACAAATGTAAGGGTCCAGATTTTATGTAATTAGCCCTACACCTTTACTCCACTTCCAGATAAGGAAAGAAGCTCATTCTCCTGTTGCAAAAAGGAGAGAAGGAGCAAAAAGCTGAGGGATGAGTATAGGGGACAGATCCTTTGCTACGCAGGTCCCCAGAATCTCTGGTTTCATACATACCCCTTTTTGCCTATTTAAGTCATGTCCTATGAGTGTCTACTGAGAAACAACCAGTGTGTTCATTGAGGTTTATTGCCCTCAGGTAAATGTGTATAAGTTTGCAGACTTAGTCTGCTCCAGCAATGACTATATTTTAGTATTTTATTAAACAGTATATCCACTTGGCCTGACATTTTAAGAGAGAGAATGTATCAAAGTCAGTAAGAGGCTTTTAAAAGCAATTTTTAAACTTAGTTATTCTGTAAACTGGTACAAATGTGATAATCTTCCACAAATCAAAGAACATTAGAATGATTCAGATTTTAGATTAATGTCCTTTGTTGTTTAGAACAAATTTTAGAGAATTTATGTAAATATTAAATCTTATTTTTAAAAAATCCTCTTCTATAGCAGCAGCAGCAGAAGGTTTCCCAAGTTTTTATCTAATATTTTTTATCTAACATTTATCTAATATGACTAATATAACTAAATTGCTTCGTACATTCTTGACTTATTTGTAGTGTTATTATTGGTAGTGTTATTTGTAGTGTGAATTTTCTAAACCATTTTATATTTTTTCCAAAATCTACCTGATATCATTGCCCTTGAACTAGTCACCCTCTCTCATGCAAATGTACCTCACAAGGGTGCTGCAATGATAAAATGGAAAGTGATAATGTATGCCACCCTGAAATGCTTGGAGGAAGGATAGGATAAACATGTAAATAAATAAAAGTAACTAAGTAAATAAAAGTAACTAATTTGAGACATTCTTATTACCATAATCTCCTATACCTTGCCTGTCCACAAAACTGTTCTTTTCGAGAACTGAGTGCTAACATATTTTTGCTGCCATCAATCAGAAACACTGAAATGCATCTGTAAATCACAATTCCCCAATAAGTGGAGAAATACTACTGGGATTGTGTCTACTTCCTGAAATTAATATATTCTCTGTAATGATAGAGACACTCTGTTTTAATTTAACTATCACATATATAATCCCTTCTCAGCTTTTTACCTCTGCCTGCTGAGTAGGAAGTCCTTGGCATGAGCCTTCATTTCCCAATAACTCCTTTTTAATCTTCCACTTCCAGGTGCTGCTTATCATTAACTTCTCCTCTCGCACTACCTCCATGGATATTCAAAGGAATATGGAAGCAAACGTGGAGAAACGGACCAAAGAGACCTATGGTCCCCCAATGGGAAAGCGCCTCATTGTCTTTATGGATGATATGAACATGCCCAGGGTAAGAATATACATACAAGTATGGAAGAGCATCTCAGGACACATTCAAGCATTTTTAATGGAGCTGATGCCGGGAAGGGAATGCTTTGCATCCTTTGTTTCTGAAGAAACTTACATGTGTAAGAGGTGCTCTTCTGGATCAGACCAAGGGTTCATTTAATCCAGGACCCTAACTGTAGTCAACTATATGCCAAGGGAAGCTCACAGACAGTGATATAATAGCAGTGCCCTGTGGTTTGCCCCCAGCTTCTAGCAATCCAAGAACACCGCCTCTATCACAAAAGGTTCCATTGGGCTAGTCATGGCTATTGTCATTGGAGTACTCACAATATAAATCAGGCTCTGAGTAAACCCATTAAAGGATATGACTAATTTAGGTCCATTAGTCTTGATCTGAGTGGAATTTAGCTGGTTACAACTAATTGCCCAACATGTTTTCCGTTAACTTACTGGGTGTAAGAGGAAGGCACTGTACCTTCTTGTTGCAGTCATTGTTTATTTTCTGTCACCTGATAGAAAATGTACCTGGTACATTTGTAAAAGAGAGCCAATGCAACTTAGTGGTCAGATTGTCAGACTAGAACTTGAGCGACAAAGGTTCTGTTCTCTGGGTGACATTGGGTCTATCATTCTCTCATAGGAAAAAGGGTGGAAAAACCATGTATGTTGTCCTGAGCTTTTGGAGGTGGTGTGGGATATAAATGTAGTAGTAGTAGTAATAATAAATATTACTACTACTAATACTACAATATTAATAAATACTGAATCATAATAGATCACTCTTCAAGGTTTACTAACAATTTATCAATTAAATTCAAAATAAAGAAAAAAGAAAAAAGAACTTGGGGGGCAGTAGCACCTTAGAGACCAACATTATGATCAAGGCATGCTTACTTCTCCAAGCATGTGAAAATTGTGTTGAATTTTTCACATTGTTGAATTTTTCACATATGAACATTTATTCCTTATTGTGAACCTGTGTGGAAAGTAGCAATGTGGAAAAAATATAATTAGTTTGCATCTTAATGCAGATTTCCCAAATTTTACACTTTTCAAACCAATGCACAAATTGAAACAAGGCTTTCTTTTTAAATTCTCCCTTCTCCAAATTTTGCAAAGCAGTTCATAAGCCAAAGAATGCAAAAAAACTGTATTACTGAATCAGCATACAAAAATGTATTCTAGGCAAATTGTGTGTATAAATATGTATATTAGGAGACATTAACAAAAATACATTTTCACTTGCCATGGCATGGTTGGCATCCGTCTGTCTCCAGACGTAATTGAAGAGTGTGCCATTGGGGGTAAAGTCAAACTGCTGGAGAGTTACAGCGCCTGCTGTGGCTGTAGAGACCAATATGAGAGAGACATGTTTTATTGCAGCTGGGGAAGATGTAGGCATCTGGTTTCATTGTTACATATGCACCATGACATTTTTTTCCTCTGTGCTCCTCCCAGCAGTCATTTCTCCTCTGGTCACTGCTGTGGATACTCAACCTGACTGTGTCTCCAGGCACTGCAGTTGTCTGCAAAGGATTCCCACACAGTGGGGTTAAAATTGCTGGCCTTCATACCACATTTGCAGACATCTTTATAACACAGAGTCGGTCTGCCAACAGGCCTGGTGCCTGAGGTCAGCTTCCTGTAATGCACATCCTTGTGGAACCTGCCTTAGGGCAAACTGAATTTAAGATTGGAAAACTTGAGTGAAATCAAAGCCATCAGATTCAGTCATCTGTCATTGACAGGAGATTTATAAATATTGTTGATGGTAGTTGAAAAGAGGGGTATAACTCAAGCTGCTTGTTGGTAGCCCTTCTGTTTTTTGTTTAAGCATTTTAACTTTCTTCTTGTTCAAAGGTTGATGAATATGGGACCCAACAGCCTATTGCACTTCTGAAGCTACTCTTAGAGAAAGGCGCCTTGTATGATCGTGGCAAGGAGATGAACTGCAAGTACCTCCGTGACCTTGGCTTCATTGCTGCCATGGGCAAAGCTGGAGGAGGCCGTAATGAAGTTGACCCACGATTCATTTCGCTCTTTAGCGCTTTCAACGTGCCATTTCCTTCAGAGTCATCACTGCACTTGATATACGCCTCCATTTTAAAAGGCCATACTTCGGTAATCTGAATTATTTATACAGAGAGATATTGATTAAATTATTGTTGAGAGACCTGTACAGAATTTTAATACTTGTCTAAGAATTGCCCTCAAACCTCCCCTGCCCCAGAGTAATGGACCACTGTCAAAAGTTGTAGCCATCCTGCTGCTCTTTAATCTCTTGGTATAACCTTTGAAAATATCCCTACATTTTCTTCTGTGGTGTAACAGCAAATCTTTCATTGCATTTTCAATGTGGGCACATTCCTAAATATATAAATTTAATAAATAATAAATAGTAATAACCCTTCAGGTAATGAAGGCTTAGTGAACTGAAATGCAGAGCTCCTTCTGAATCTTGTTCTGTAGTTCTTGTGAGCTAGCCAGTATGCTGCGGGATGTCATAGGAAAAAAATCACAAATGGGCTGATAGGAATATTGGCCTGGAGCCTCCATCTGACCTCAGGGACTTCTCATCTGGCTTTCAGCATAAGCCTGGATCTGAAGTCCAACAGCCCTTTTCTATACACTTCATCACCATTCTCCAATAGATACAGAGATACAGGTAAAGGATTCAGTGAAGCCCTCCTTGCAAGGAAGGACTGTAACAAATGGTCTGTGAGGGATCAAATATGTCAGCTGCATACTCGTACATAAATTGTGGGTGAGGTGCGTTGCAAGAGGCAGACTCTGCCAAACACACTTGGAATGAGGCACTATGTGGAAATGAATCAGGGGGCAGAGCCAATGCTGCTGGCTCTTTCCCCCAGCAATCTTGCTCAAGGCAAAATCTAATCCCATGTTAAAAAATAGACCCCAGTGCCCATTGCCAATGCTGGGTTTACCAAGCTGTGTTTTCAAGAAGCCTTTTCCAAGAAGTCATTACTTTAGAAAATGAATTGTCAGTCACGTATAGAGGTCATCAACAAGCATGTATGCATGTGGGATGCAGGAAAGGTGCTCCTAATGTAAGTTGAAAGCATATTTTGTTTGTCATTTGTTTGTCACATTGCAAAAAAAGTAAGCTTTAAAGAAAAACCCTTCTCACAATTGTCTCTTGAAAACATCTCCCCCTATTTTATGTTTGCAGATTTTCAATGAATTGATAGCTGCAATTGCTGACAAGATGACAGCCTCTACACTGACACTTTATCAAATGATAGTCCGTGACTTACCTCCAACTCCTTCAAAATTCCATTACATTTTTAACCTGCGGGACTTGTCCAGAGTTTACAATGGACTTGTTCAAACAACACCAGAACGGTGAGTGTACAGGCACCTAGCTTTTGGCTGGAATTGTAACAATATTCAAATTGTTCATTCAGTTCAAGCATACCAATTCATAAAAATTTACTCCAAATTGGAAGAAGTGGGCTCAGATAAGTTACAAATTCTGCATTTGTGAAAGGCAGCCCACTAAGTCCCATGTTTTGTATTTGCTGATTTGACCCAGTTTTTGTTTTATTATAGGTTCCAGACAGTTGCACAGATGGTGAGAGTATGGCGGAATGAGTGCCTGCGGGTTTTCCATGACAGGCTGATAAATGAAGCTGACAAAGCTCTGGTGAGTTCTATCCTTTTTACTGCTGGTGACTTAATATCCATTTGGCTACTTTAAGACAGCTGTGTGCCACTCTGAAATAAAATCATCGGCTCAAGCAATGCTCTGTATGATGCAGTTGTTTTACTTGCATCCAGAGCTTTTTTCAGCTGGAACTCACAAGAACGCACACCTCTCAGGTTGGTTCTGGCACCTCTCAGATGGGGACCATTGCCATTCTAAGAGAACAAGGGAAGCGTTCATGGTGACCTCTGGCACCTCTTTTTCTAGAAAAATAGCACTGCTTGTATCCCATGAATTTGTAAGAGGGTTGCTCCTACTAAAGACTGGCTTTCAGAACTGAGCTGCGATAACATAGAATGGACACTGTCATATGGGCAGGCAGGAGCTAGTGCCCCATGGACTGTTACTTCTACTGATACAGACAGGAAGGTTTGTTTTTGGCTTCATGCTTGAACTGGGAGCCATAGCAGTCATTTCTAAATCCACATCAAACCTTAAAACAGCCTCTCAATCCCTCTGCTAATCCAGAGCCTCCAAAATAGTCACATTCCTAGTGTTTCCCTCACATTTCATACCATAAACACCAAGATGTTCAAAATCCCACAAAAGTAAACATTGTCACCCCATTAAAGGGGCATGTAAATTAAACCCCTGAACATAGTTGCTATATCTTCAGAACACACATTAGTTGTAGAATCTCTCCCTTCTGCCACTCCTGCTCTTTCTGTCTCTCTCTCACAGACTCACAATGTGGAATGTTGCTTGCCATTAAGAATTTACAATCCATTGGCATCATCAGTACTCTGAGACTTAGCTCAGTGGTAAACTGCATGCTTTTCATATGGAAGACTCCAGTTTCAGTCCCAGTCACCTTTATTTCAAAGGATTTTTGGCAGCAGAACTGGGCCTGAAGCCTTGGAGAGCAGTATTGAGTGAATGGCCTGATGAGTTATAAAGCAACTTCCCATACACATATGTTCTGATTAGGTTCTTGCACAAAACATTCCTTGGGATGAATTCTGCAGACCTTTGTTGGGTTTTTTTAAATTAATCAAGTTAGTGCATGAGTCCTTGTGAGGCAGAATGGAGAGGACTGGTCCCAAATAAAGAATTGAAAATTTCTTTCTTTCTTATATATTATAAGGTTGAAGGCCATATACAAGCCCTGGTGGAAAGCAATTTCAAAGACGACTTAGAGCATGTTATGAGAGACCCTATACTTTTTGGAGACTTTAGGATGGCCCTAAATGAAAGTGAGCCTCGTGTTTATGAAGATATTCAGGACTACGATGCTGCCAAAGCTCTCTTTCAGGTATAGAGACTAAATTGGTGTGTGTGTGTACTTATTTTCATTGTAGAAGGTTTGAAGATTTCACCATAGAAAAGGAGATTAAAAGACACATATATGGGATTCTTCCTGTATTTTTTGTGTATGTTACTTGGTTATAACAACTGGATATTTGTTATGTATGCCCTTATCATTAGTATTAATTCACCTGTTGGGTGTGACTATTAGTGGACACCAAAAATAAGTAGCATTCTCTTTTGGCCAAGTGAGAAATTAAGACTACAATTTTATGTACACTTACCTGGGTGTAATCTCCATGGAACACACTGGAATTTATTTCTGAGTAAATGTGTATAGGGTTACATTGTAAAATTCTGATATTCCTTTCATTCAGTGTTTCCAGCATTTAATTATTTATTTAAAAATATTTGTATACCACCAGAGCATTCAAATATATCAAAGCGGTTTGCAGCAATAAAGTCGTAAAACCTTACAGTAAATGCGTAAAAAGTTGAAAACAAACACCAGTAAACCATTATGGAAGGATGTACTCTTTAACTGCTTGCATAGGCCTAGTAGAATAGAAGAGTTTTCAGCAGGCATTTAAAAGGTTTTCTTCTGTTCTGAAGGGTAGGACCCAAACCAATGGATTCAAGTTACAAGCAATGAGATTCTGAGTAAAAATCAGGAAGAACTTTCTGACAGTAAGAGCTGTTCGACAGTGGAATGGTCTTCCTCGAGAGATTGTGGACTCTCCTTCCTTGAAAGTTTTAAAGCAGAGGTTGAATGTCCATCTGCCACGGATGTTTTAGTTGAGATTTTTGCATTGCAGGGGGTTGGACTAAATAACCCTTGGGGTCCGTTCCAACTCTACAAGTCTATGATTCTATGATAAGGTGCCTGCTAAATCTCTAGTGGCAGAGGGTTCCACAGGACTGGGCCAATGACACAAAATGCTCAATTTCCCACTGTTGTCAAACTAGCCTCACCAACTCGGGGAACAATCAGCAACACTCCTGCCAATGATCTCTGTGATTAAGCAGGGATATCAGGATTCAGGCAATCCCAGTGTTGCTGTTGTTTAACACCCTGCGCTTTTGGTGTTGAAACACTCACTCTTTTCGCCCTTCCCTTGCAGGAGATTCTTGAAGAGTACAATGAACTGAATACTAAAATGAACCTGGTGCTGTTTGACGATGCCCTGGAGCATTTGATTCGTGTTCATCGCATCATAAGGATGGACCGTGGTCACGCTTTACTTGTTGGAGTTGGTGGCTCGGGGAAGCAGTCCCTGGCAAGATTAGCGGCTTATACAGCAGGATGCGAGGTTAGTGGGTCATTAGCTTGCTTTTTTATTTTAGATGATCACCCTTCCCTGTCCTTGAAGGCTTGGATTACATATTGGCCTTGAGTTGTACCCAAAGCTAGTCCTACTCACAGTAGACCCACTGAAGTTAATGTACACTACTAACTTAGATCCATTAATTTCAGTATGTCTGTTCTGAGTAGAACTTAGTTGGATATAAGTACTGTAATTAATTTTAAAAGCCCTGGGGCGGGGGGGGGGGGAGGGAAAGGTCAGCTACCAACTCGCCTAAATAAAATGGCCTTATATCACCCCAGGAGAGATAGAATCGGGTTTTGTTTAACTTCTTAAATGAAGGAATTGCAACTCAAGGGAATGTCCCTACCTGCACTTCACCAATCAGTGCTTCAGGTGAAAATAATACAACTAATTTCATACTTTACTTTTAGGTTTTTGAAATAGTTCTGAGCCGTGGGTATGGAGAAAACAATTTGCGGGAAGATCTTAAATCTTTGTATGTAAAACTTGGGATTGAGAATAAAATAATGATATTCCTATTTACTGATGCTCATGTGGCAGAGGAAGGGTTCTTGGAACTCATCAACAACATGCTAACATCAGGTAACGACATACCTATGGTGTGACCACACGGTGTACAGGGCTGGGCCACCCATGAGACAATGTGAGGCAATAGCCTTGGCTGGCAGGACTTGCAGGGGCATTGCCTGCTGCTGCCGCCACAGCCACACTGGCAGTGACGGCTGCAAATACTCCTTGGAGTCTGGAACTGTCACCTCTCCAGCAGACTCTTGGTGAATAGGAGGCACTGCTGGTCTCCTCCCACGCTCAAATGGCTCCGTTACTTTCCTATCTGAGCACCTACCCTTGCGTGCAACCTTGATCTTATTCTTGCAACAGGATAGACATTGCATAAAGAATTTGCATGGTTTTAAGTTGAGGCCATTGACAATACTCTTTGTCTTAATTACATCAGTTATCATTCTGGTTTAGATGTCACCCCCTATGAGAAGTTGTTTAAAAAACGCCCTAATCTGAAATACCTACGCATTTGGGGTTCAGATGTAATTATGCATTATCCTGCTAAGCAGAAATTGGGTGAGCGTAGTGTCCAGGGAAAATTAATGGGCTACCAGCAGGGGGCGTACAGAATTTACATACCAGCAACTGGCAAATTTCATATTACCAGAAGCATGACACAAACTGTAAATTGGAATGGAGTTGCTGTTTTCCAAGATACTGATGGTATAAATGATACTGAGGAAGAAGAGGTAGAAGAAGCAGCAGCAGGAGGAAATGGTGATTCTGAATTAATGGAAAAAGACAAAAAGCCTGTTGAATCTGATAATTTGTTTGAGGATTTAAAGTCACAGGCACCCGAGGGGAGGTTAGATTCTCTTGAGTTTTCTGACCGTGAGCTTAGCCTACAGGCACCTCTTCAGTCTGACAATGAAGATTTACAACCTGAAACTAGTGGTTCACTTAGTTCCATTAAGTCTGAGGAGTCTGACTCTCCTTCCGGACTGAGACGTTCAGATAGAAAAAGGCAGAAGCCACAACGTTTTGCAGATGAACATTTTAATACTGTGTATGCCAATAAGGCGGTTTTTGAGCCAAAAAGCTACAATGATGTTCAGAATTTACCTAAGCACCAAGCTGTAAATTGGTATAAAGCTATGAACTCTGAGATAGCTTCTTTAAAAGAGCATAACACTTGGTCTCTTGTACCACAAACCCCAGATATGAGACTTATTGATTCAAAATGGGTTTATAGAGTTAAAATGAATGACAAAAATGAAGTTGTAAGGTACAAGGCAAGATTAGTTGCTAGGGGCTTTCAACAAATTCCAGGCGAAGATTATGATTTGTGCTATTCACCAAGTGTAAAATATGAAACAGTTAAGCTTTTGTTAAAAGATGCATCACAACGTGGACATTCTGTTTATCACCTAGACATAAAAACTGCATATTTGTTTGCAGATTTAAAAGAACAAATTTTTATGCGTGTCCCTGAAGGCTTAGACGCTGCTGAAGGTTTGGTATGCAAATTAAATAAATCCCTTTATGGTCTGCACCAAAGTGGAAGGAATTGGCACCAAACTTTAGCAAAAGAATTGCTAGATATTGGTTTTTCACAAGGAAAGGCAGACAATTGTGTGTTTATAAAGGAAAGGGCAAACTCTGTAACAAAAATATGTGTGTATGTAGATGACGTGTTAATTTCTACAAAAACTAAACAGGAATATGAACAGGTAGTTTCACAGTTACAGAAGAAATTTGATGTGGTGGAATTAGGCATAGCTAAAAATTACTTATCCATGCAAATTGAGAAAGGCAAAAACGGATCTTTTCTGGTTCATCAAACTGCAAAAATTGATGATCTAGTTGAAATGCTACGTTTAGAAAATGCAAATGGGAAGGAAACACCTATGGTGTGTGGTTTCACCTTTACAGGTGAAGATAAGCCATTTCCTAACACAACTTTGTATCGTTCTGCTATAGGCAAGCTAAATTTCATTCAAAGAATCTCAAGACCAGAAATAACTTATGCTTTTCACTTTCTGGCAAAATTTGTGGAAAAGCCCACTACACAATGTTTCTCTGCTCTTAAGAGAGTGGTAATGTACCTTAAACATACCAAACATTATAGGTTGCAGTTTACATCCAGTATTGACAAAGGTTTTGAAATTTTCTGCGATGCATCTCATGCAGTAGAACAAAATAATTGCAGGGGTGTGTCTGGTATGGTGTTTTGTTATAACGGTTGTCCATTTGAATGGAAGTCCCAGACACAAACCATTATTTGTCTCTCCACAACAGAGAGTGAATTATGTGCATGCGTTCAGGCCACTCGTGATGTAGAATGGTATCTGCAAGTATTTGCAGACCTACAGATGCAAATAACACTACCAGTAAAAGTTTACCTTGATTCCCAGAGCGGACTTGCTATCCTGTGTTCAGAGACCAATACGCAGCGCACTAGAGTCTTAAGGTTACGTTTAGAATTTGTAAAGAAACTAATTGCTGATGAAATGGTTGTATTTAAATATGTTCCAGGTGACAATCAAATTGCGGACATTTTTACTAAAGCACTTCCAAAGGTTACACATGAAAAACATGTACAAAGTATGCTTTATGTTTTTGTTCCACAATGATGAACCGCAGGGGAAATGTTGAATGGTTCCTTTAAATGTAAAGGTTCATCATTGTTCCACTCCATGTGTATGTCTTTAAGGGGCCAGAGCAAGGGCCAGAGCAAACTAACGAGACCCAGCTTTACAGCTGTGAAACGTAGCAGGTGCTGCTGAGTTGTATTTGATTAAGGCGTGTCAGCATCTGGGTGTAGTATATAAGGGGCAGCACCTAGCTCTCCCATTACCCTGGGGGATGGGTTGGTGGTTGGGTCATGTTGGTTTGTTGATGTATTTAGTGTAAATGGAGTTTTTGTTTTTCTTATTAAAACCTTTAAGTACTTTTTGAGTCCTTTCTTTTTAATGCATGATCTCCCCAGCAAGCTCTCTGCAGCGTTACTATACTGCAAAAAGCCAACAGTTTCCAGTGCAGATCTTTATTCCCCCCCCCCCTTGTTCCTGATGTAGATATTTACTCACCTCTTCTTTCCAGGGAGAGGATCCATTTTGTGGTCACCTCACATTCCAAAATGTCTTGTGTTGACCCTGATGGTGCAGCCACACTTGAAATAATGTGTTCTGGTCACCTAACCTCAAAAAAGCTATTCTAGATTTGGAAAAGGTTCAGAAAAGGGCAACCCAAATGATCCTGGCAATCACAAGTGGATAGACTGATGTTGCATTCAGATCCTGCTTGCAGGCTTCCCACTGAAAGAACATGATTTTGTGCCAGATGGGCTCTTGGTCTGCTCTCATGTTCTTTAAAGTGCTGAGCCTTAATTCTCTACGATTCTTCATATTTTACAGAGTGGAGTTGGAGGGTGTGGGGGGCACTGTAGCCACCTGCCTCTGTGCAATGGCAGGAAATCCCACTTGGAAGAAGATGAGTGTGCTTTGCATCACATAAAATAATCATGGTCATTATGCATAGTAATCTGAAGTTTATTGGGTGAGATAACCCAGACAGGAGATTACCGGGGGTGGTAGGATGGGCGGGATGTTCACCATGAAGTAGTAGCTACTTTTAACTTATCTTCATTTAATAGGAATGGTGCCAGCCCTATTCCCAGATGACGAAAGAGACAATATTTTAAGTCAGATTACAAATGAAGCAATGAAAGCTGGAGCTGCCCCAGCCAAAGAAAGCGTCTGGCAGTACTTTGTAAACAAGAGTGCCAACAACCTCCATATTGTCCTTGGGATGTCCCCAGTTGGTGAGACACTGAGAACACGTTGCCGAAATTTTCCAGGTATGTATGTATGTATGTATGTATGTATGTATGTATGTACGTATGTTAACAGGCATCCCTTCTCTGCCCCTGGGATGCAGATAAATGAAACTGAAAAGTAGGTATTAGCTTAGTTTTCATAAGTGGAGAGCAATGGTTTTGAATCTCTGCTCTGTTGAACTTTGAAGTTATTATTACTATTTTTTAAAAATTATTGGTCACTTTTCATCCCCAAGGTAATGCAAAGTGGCTTACAATATAAAAATGAGCACATGCATTGAAACTGACATGAAAGGAGGGAGAGGGACAAATAGAAATCTAACAGATTTTTAAAAGGCAGGAGTAAAACATTCCACTCACTTGAGCCCACTGATTATTAAGGACCAAAGGCCTGGCGGAAAATCAATCAATCAATCAATCAATCAATCTTTATTACGGTCCAGAGACCCAACAAATCATTACAAATCAATACACAATTCATACAGCCTACCTCCTGGTTAATCAAGCATTTTGTTTAGAATATAGGGCACATTTGTTCTTGCAACCACCGATAAAAACTTTGCCACTGCTAACGTTCTAGCTTTTGTCCGGTCTTCCAGTAGGAACCTGACATAATGAGCCTCTGATTTTCCCGGGAAAGGTACCAGCAAGGGTAGTATCAGTTCAGCCCTGGCCTGCTCATATTTTGCACAATGCAACAAAATATGATTTATGGAATCGATGTCTTGAGCACACAAGCAAAGTCTGTCCTGGTAGGGAACTCCTCTCAACCTACCATCCAACACTGCAGAGGGGAAGACATTTAGTCTGGCTTTGGTGAAAAGCCTTCGGTAGTTAGGTACTGTCAGGTTTTTGATGTAGGATGTTAACTTAAAGAAATACCCATGTTGAACTCCTACTGCCAGCGGACTACAGGTTGATAACCGAGAGACTACAAATACTAACAACAAAAGCGAAAGTAGGGACCTGATCCTACAGAGTACTCAAGTAGCTCTCGATATATATCCTTTTAATGGTATGCTGGAAATCAATTGACAGTGTGAAGAGAAACTTTAAGCTTTTACTAAATATCCATTGCAACACTCTGATCGCGATAAACTTGCTTTGCACGGACCCCCAGCACACTAGACTCATGCTGACATTTTCTGACTCGGCTACCCCTAAAATGCTACTGAAATATAGGGCCATTTTATAGGAAAAATAAATGTTTTTGCCTGACACCTAAAGAAAGTAGATAAGAATCCCTGAGAACAGATAACTACAACTACTTGTTTTCTCCTGCAGTGTGCAATCATGAGAAGGTGTTGGCTGTGCTTTAGAGCAGACTTTCCCAAGCTTTGATCCTCAGATCTTATTGGATTACAAAGCCCATCATCCTTGACCATTGGCTGTGCTTGCTGGGGCTGATGGAAGTTGTAGTTTAGCAACATCTTGACCCAAGGTGGAGAGAGGCTGCTTTAGAGTGTGATTTTAGGGTTCACAAGGCAACAGTGAAGCCTAAGAAGTCTGGCCAGTTTCTGTGTCTTAGAAAATTACCCAGGATCCTCTACAATATACAGTGTCATGTGGCAGGAACACAGGAATTCTTTGGAAGCCAAGGCAACACAAAAGGAATTCCTTGAAGGTAGAAAGTTTGAAAGCCCAAGGTGTAGCAAGGTATCAAAGCTTTGAGTTCCACAGAAAACTTTTGCGGCAAGCCTATAAACCAGTTCATTTAATGAGCATCATTTAATTTGTCTGCATCAGGATTGCCACTGACACAGGGTGGTATTAAGGCAACAGTGATTTTGGCAAATGGTCCCCCCTTTTAGTATAGCTATGACACAGAGTAAAGATGTAAGAGGAGGAAGAACTGGGGGAGGGTGTTGTAAACAAAAATTGCCCTTTTCCCTTACGGGGTATCCAAGAGCCCATATAGAGTCCTTACATAGGTTCCCTATTGGTAGGAGGAAATAACAGAGGCCAACCAGAGACTATTGAGAAGCAAAGCAGCTAGTAAGCCTGATCTTTATTGATCTGATGCAACAGGGTGATCCCCTCACACGCAGGAAAGGAGGAGGAACCCAGAACAATGGCGCGCAAGGCCTTATATGGACTTTTGAAATTGACACCCTGTAGATCAAGACCACCCCCAGAAACATCATACATACATCACAGAAGGGGTGTAACCTAAGACCACCCCTCAGATACATCATACCTACATCACAGAAAAGGCGGTCTAAAACAGAAATTTGAATGTTGTTTTTCTCCTGTCGTAATTTATCTCCTGTCTGGCAGGTTACTTGATTGGATACCCTGCTTACTTGATTGGATTGCCTGGGGAACCTGGCCAGTCTTTTGTAATGATAAATACTTAGTTCCTGGGCCACTCACAGGCTCAAACACTATTCAAATCTTAAATGTCCCCTTAAGACAGGATTTGTGAGGAAAGAGACAATGGGGAGGTTTCCCACTTTGACCTTGCAGAGAAATCATTTGCTCAGTTTGGGAATCAAAATGGTTTCAGGTCGGTCTTCCTGTGCTGATCTATGTATGTGCTTGGTTGATACACTTATGAACATTACCATATATCTAAGACCTCAAAATTCCTATCACGAGGGAAAAGATCAACTTGCTGCCCTGCATCACTAGCATTAACCTTGTTATTTCTCTTCAAAGGTCTTGTCAATAACACTGGGATCGACTGGTTCTTGCCCTGGCCACCTCAGGCTCTAGATGCTGTTGCTAAGTTCTTTTTGGGTATGTAAACATTTTTGAAGCAAGAGGCTAATGGGCATGTAATTGAAGGAAACATATTCTTCCCCGTGCCTTAACTTCCCCCTTCCTTTACTGTTTTCCTATTCCTTGTTTAACGTGTGACCTGCTGTAGCTCTTCTTATCTCTTCTTCCAGTGCTGTTACCTATGGAGGAAGGAAGCAAATACCCTTCCCTTCGTTGTCCTCTGTGAGGCCAAAAGCAGCTTGGGGTGGAGAGGCACTTGATTTTGGAGGTGAAAAACTGGAAGAGAATAAAGGGTTAAGACACCTTATCTTCCACCCATAGCCTCCACCAATCTTCTATTGGAGGTTGCAGCCTGAGAAACTACTTTAATTAAAGAAAAAAGAAAACACCGGAGTGGAGGGAACTATACTCATGATTAATTGTGTGGGTTCATCTTAAGTGAAATGCACCTTTGATATGACAGAGACTAGTATTTCTTAATTTATTTGAGCCAGAAAGACCAATAACAACTTGTGTGTATCTCTACTGCGTCCAGCATCTACTCTGTTCGCCTTCTGTACTTTGTGGGTAAGCATGTTTTTTCTCTCTTTCCCAGGGAACAATCCACTGATCCCGTCTGAAAAAACTGAGGCAGTCATTGAACACAGTGTCATGGTCCACGGTTCAGTGGGGCTCTACAGCAAAAGGTTTCAGCAGAAACTCAGACGGAGCAACTACGTCACCCCCAAAAATTATCTTGATTTCATCAACACCTACTGCAAACTGCTGGATGAAAAGAATCAGTTCATTTGGGGTAACATCTGTGTTCTTAAGAAGTTTTGCAAATCTCATACAAAATATTGTGCAAAGTCAGTTCTGTGCATGGCCTAAGGCTGCAATCATAACTGCACTTACTTGGGAGTAAGCTCCATTGAATTCAGTAGGACTGTACTGTAAATTACATAAATTAAGAGCAAACACATTGTTTTACATGTGCAGCCATGACAGCCACATCTTATTTCTCCTCCTCTTTCCCAAAGCTCAGTGCAAACGACTGGAGGGTGGTTTAGACAAACTTAAAGAAGCTACAATTCAGCTGGATGAGCTCAACCTGAAGCTTGCTGAGCAAAGGATTGTGCTGGCAGAGAAATCAGCGGCCTGTGAAGCCTTATTACAGGAGATTGCAACTAACACAGCAATTGGCAAGTGTTTCTTACAGTCATAATTCACTCAGGTTTAGAGGACTTACCCCACAAACTAAACTGGACTCTCATAGAATCATAGAATCATAGAGTTGGAAGAGACCACAAGGGCCATCGAGTCCAACCCCCTGCCAAGCAGGAAACACCATCAGAGCACTCCTGACATATGGTTGTCAAGCCTCTGCTTAAAGACCTCTAAAGTAGGAGACTCCACCACACTCCTTGGCAGCAAATTCCACTGTCGAACAGCTCTTACTGTCAGGAAATTCTTCCTAATGTTTAGGTGGAATCTTCTTTCTTGTAGTTTGGATCCATTGCTCCGTGTCCGCTTCTCTGGAGCAGCAGAAAACAACCTTTCTCCCTCCTCTATGTGACATCCTTTTATATATTTGAACATGGCTATCATATCACCCCTTAACCTCCTCTTCTGCAGGCTAAACATGCCCAGCTCCCTTAGCCGTTCCTCATAAGGCATCGTTTCCAGGCCTTTGACCATTTTGGTTGCCCTCCTCTGGACACGTTCCAGTTTGTCAGTGTCCCTCTTGAATTGTGGTGCCCAGAACTGGACACAGTACTCCAGGTGTGGTCTGACCAGAGCAGAATACAGTGGCACTATTACTTCCCTTGATCTAGATGCTATACTCCTATTGATGCAGCCCAGAATTGCATTGGCTTTTTTAGCTGCCGCGTCACACTGTTGGCTCATGTCAAGTTTGTGGTCAACCAAGACTCCTAGATCCTTTTCACATGTACTGCTCTCAAGCCAGGTGTCACCCATCTTGTATTTGTGCCTCTCATTTTTTTTGCCCAAGTGCAATACTTTACATTTCTCCCTGTTAAAATTCATCTTGTTTGTTTTTGCCCAGTTCTCTAATCTGTCAAGGTCGTTTTGAAGTGTGATCCTGTCCTCTAGGGTGTTAGCCACCCCTCCCAGTTTGGTGTCATCTGCAAATTTGATCAGGATGCCCTTGAGTCCATCATCCAAGTCGTTGATAAAGATGTTGAATAAGACCGGGCCCAAGACAGAACCCTGTGGCACCCCACTAGTCACTCTTCTCCAGGATGAAGAGGAACCATTGATGAGTACCCTTTGGGTTCGGTCAGTCAGCCAGTTACAAATCCACTGAGTGGTAGCATAGTCAAGACCGCATTTTACCAGCTTCTTTACAAGAATATCATGGGGCACCTTGTCAAATGCCTTGCTGAAATCAAGGTAGGCTACATCCACTGCGTTCCCTTCATCTACCAGGCTTGTAATTCTGTCAAAAAACGAGATCAGGTTAGTTTGACATGACTTATTTTTCAGAAATCCATGCTGACTATTGGTGATCACAGCATTCCTTTCTAGGTGCTCACAGACTGTTTGCTTAATGATCTGCTCCAGAATCTTCCCTGGTATTGATGTCAGACTGACTGGGCGGTAATTATTTGGGTCCTCTCTTTTCCCCTTTTTGAAAATAGGGACAACATTTGCCCTCCTCCAGTCTGCCGGGACTTCGCCTGTTCTCCAGGAATTCTCAAAGATGACTGCCAGTGGTTCTGAGATCACATCTGCCAGTTCTTTTAATACTCTTGGATGCAGTTCATCTGGCCCTGGAGACTTGAATACATCTAAACTAGCCAAATATTCTTGTACTATCTCCTTAGTTATTCTGGGCTGTGTTTCCTTTGCTGAATCATTTGCTCCAAATTCTTCAGGTCGGGCATTGTTTTCTTTATCGGAGAAGACTGAGGCAAAGAAGGCATTGAGTAGTTCAGCCCTTTCTGTGTCCCCTGTTTGCATTTCACCATCTTCTCCTCTGAGTGACCCCACAGTTTCTTTGTTCTTCCTTTTGCTACGAACATACCCATAAAAGCCTTTTTTGTTGCTTTTAACCTCTCTAGCAAGCCTGAGTTCATTCTGTGCTTTAGCTTTTCTGACTTTGTGTCTACACGTGCTGGCTATTTGTTTGAATTCCTCTTTGGTGGTTTCCCCCCTTTTCCATTTTTTGTACACATCCTTTTTTAATCTTAATTCAGTTAAAAGTTCTTTAGATAGCCACCCTGGCTTCTTTAGGCACCTTCCATGTTTCCGTCTCATTGGTATTGCCTGTCGTTGTGCTTTTACTATCTCCCTCTTAACAAACTCCCAGCCATCATGAACTCCCTTTCCTTTAAGTATTGCTGTCCATGGGATCTCACCCAGCACTTCCCTAAGTTTTATGAAGTCGGCTTTCTTAAAGTCAAGAAATTGAGTCCTAGTATGCTTGGCTGCTCCTTTCCGCTGTATAGTAAACTTCAGAAGAGCATGATCACTTGCGCCTAATGATCCTTCCACATCTACCCCACTAACCAGGTCATCAACATTGGTTAGGACCAGATCTAAAATGGCTGTTCCTCTTGTTGCTTCTCCCACTTTCTGGACAATGAAGTTGTCTGCAAGGCCAGTGAGGAATCTGTTTGACCTTATGCTCTTGGCTGAGTTTGACGTCCAACAAATATCCGGGTAATTGAAGTCCCCCATTACTACTATCTCCCTTCCTTTTGCATGCTTGGCCATCTGTTCCAGGAAGGCATCATCTCTTGGGTGGCTCTCTTTTTATTCATTTTTATTCCCTGGCAGATCACAGGCTGCTAAGCCTAGAAATTCTCATGTGCTGAGCCAATTTAGGATTGTGTGTTCTATTATTGCAACTTTCTAAATTTGCATTTATAAGTTGTTGTTTCTCCAAAGATGGATCAAGTCCCAAAGAATTTCTTCCTTTTTTGATTTTTGGTTGTGGGGAGAGGAAGAATCATCCAGTACCTTTAGGAAGAACCCTAACTAAATTTACCAGTAGTAACCTTTCATTAGAGGAGTTAATGCATCACTGATTCAACCTACAATGGGGTCTGGTTTTATCTGATGAGTCAAGAAAACCAACTGAAACTGTAACACTTCCTTCCATGTATGGCACACTGTGGTCTGAACTGCTGGGATGATGAAGAAGAAAACTTTGCAAGGACATTATTTGAAATAATCTCTATCAAATTCAGCTGAATAACACACCCCACACGGTAGTGTTGTTACATGATTCCCCTCCCTCCCACAACTGAAGCGATGGTTTTAGAAAAGCCATCATTGGAACAGTGGCGTTGCAGCGGGGGTGGGTGGGGCGTGCGGTGCGCCCCGGGTGCCATGTCTGGGGGTGTTTGACAAGAAGGCTTCCATTGCACCGCCGCAGTCACATGTGGAGGATCGTCAGTTGGCGGCTGCAGCTGCAAGCAGAGGATCCCGGTGCCAGCAGCAAACCGCTATGTACAGTGCATGTGTGGTGCTGCACGCATGAACTGTACATAATGGCTCCGCACATGCGCTGTACATAGCAGTTTGCCGCTGGTGCCGCTCGAGCGCTGTACGGACGGCGGTGGGATCCCTCCAGTGCCGCTACAGCCGCATGTAGAAGATCCTCTGTTCGCGGCTGCAGCCACGAGCAGAGGATCCCAGGACCGTCTGTATGGGGCTGGAGACCACTGCTGCCAAACCACTATGTACAGCGCATGTGTGGTGTCGCTACTTATGGCGCATGCATCGTACCTAGCGACGGCACACATGCATCCTACGTAGCGATGCCCTGCCCCGGGTGTCACGTCGCCTTCGTTCACCCCTGCATTGGAATTCAAATGTTGTTGGACTACAACCCAGCAATGCCAGAAGCTTCCCCTTGCCTGCATTGTAAAGGTGCATCAGTATTGTAGCAGTGTTGAAGAAGCTGATGCCAGTTCTGAGGAGTAATTTTTGCAATCATCCTTGTCCTACATATTAGCTGAGGAGAAGAAAAAGCTGGCTGTGGAAAAAGCCATAGAAATAGAAGAGCAGAACAAAGTCATTGCAGTGGAGAAGAAGGACGCCGAAACAGCCCTGGCAGAAGCCATGCCCATCTTGGAGGCCGCAAAACTAGAACTTCAGAAGCTTGACAAATCTGATGTCACTGAGATCAGGTACTTGAACTACGGCCATCCTGGCACAGGAAATGACTTTACACAGAAATGTCCATTGCTCATCATAAGCGCTCACACCAGCTCTAATACCAATTTTGTATCCTATCCATATTGCACCTATTTAAAATTTGCTTACCACCTGTTTCCAATCACATTGTAGGAGACAATCTGTCCAGTTGAGTTACGTCCTCTCCTTGGGGACAGAGGACTAGTTGCCTTCAGTAGCTAAAGGGGAGGCAGATTACACAAGGCCCTCCAGCTCACCGGCTGCCTACAACTCACCAGCAACTAGGGGCACGCGGTTTTCTTGGGGTTTTCTCTCCCTCCACTGTCTTTTCCAATATATTTCTTTTTGTGTCTAGATCGGGGGGTGGGGGTGGAATTAACCCGTGGCTCTCTCTACTCCCAGCACTAGTCAGCATGACCAATAGCCAGGAATGATAAGAGCTATAGTCAAGCAGCATCTGAAGGGCCACAGGTTAACCACTCTTGGTCTAGGCTGCTGAACCCAAGCTCTATCCTTCACATTTAAATATTTTCATTCCTGTTATTTTTGGCAGGAATGTTATCAGATTCTCATCTTTGGCAGGTGGGAGGAAGGCAGAGAGCTTTCCCCTCCTTTCCTGTCAGTTTGATGGGTAAGCCAGCCTTGTTGAAAACCACACGTGACATGTAGGGTTTTTGGAAAATGAAGGAACAAAAAACATGAAAACATAAGCACAAAGAATTTGACTAGAGTTCTTTGCAGGCTGTCAAAGAGTGTTTCCAGTTGGCCTGTGCTACTCAGAGGCAGGCTTGAGCTCCCCCTTGGCCATTCCCAGCCTAGCCCAGTGCAGCTCAGTTAAGGTCTTCCGAGACTTGACATTTCAAGGAGGGAGAAAATCTGTAAGCAATTGGCTGGATAGTTCCATCGGTAAAAGCATGAGACTTTTAATCTCAGGGTTGTGGGTTTGAGCCCCACATTGGGCAAAAAGATTTCTGTATTGCAGGGGCCTTGACTAGATGACCCCAGGGGTTCCTTCCAACTCTGAAATTCTGTGATCTATGAGTATTGTTTGCCCTAATATTTATTTTTGCATTTCAGGTCCTTTGCTAAGCCCCCTAAGCAGGTGCAGACTGTGTGCGAGTGCATCCTTATCATGAGAGGCTACAAAGAACTCAACTGGAAGACAGCCAAAGGAATGATGTCAGAGGCCAACTTCCTACGCTCCCTTATGGAAATCGATTTTGATTCGATTAATCAGAGTCAAGTGAAATCCGTCCGAGGTAAATTGCTAAGCGGCAGAATTAATCGTACCCTTGAAACTTTATTTTACAGTCTGATACTGCAAATGTCACACAGTCTTCTTTTCAGGGATTCATATATTTAAGGAAGAAGGTCCATAGTTGTATATGGCACTTCTTGTTTCTCAAAGTCAGGGCTGTTTCTTGGGGCAGCCCAGGTCATAGCAAACTTGCCTTGGCACTTACCTGCACCCCACAGGGTTATTGGTAATGGAAGAACCTCTGGGAGGGGAAAGAGCAGTCCACCAGAAACAGACACTGGTGATTCCCACCCCCTCTTCTCCAGTTGACTGTCCCCCATGCCCAGAGCCATTTGACACCAGCATCCATGTGGATAGGGAGGGAGCAAACTACTCTTGCTACAGCTATGCTGGTTTTATTTTAGGTGTGTGGCTTTAATGTATCCACTGCATTCTATAAATCAGGGATGGGGAGCCTCCACACGCTGTTGGACCCCAGCTCCTGTCAGCCCCAGCCAGCTTAACCAATGGGCAGGGATGATGGGAGTCTGTCCTGACCGGAGTGAGGAATTAACTCTTTGTTGTCAAAAGTACAAGATAGGGAAAGGCATGTCCATCAGTCCTACATCTCTCAGCTACTCTTAGGTGTGCATCTGATGAGGCAGTTGATGCAACAGAGAGGCCCTGCCCCTAACCTCACTTAATGCATCCCCCCACACCTGAGCTGTGTTCTGTTCCTCCCACTTCAATCCTCTTCTGATCCTGGGAAATAAGTGTTTTAGCCTTAAAACTGTAAATTAACTCTGACATTTTAAATTGGAGGACTGCTAAAGAACTTGAACACAACCTTTGAAGAAATGGAAGTTGTCAGCAGAGCCGGTTTAGGGATGCTGAAATTTGTGGATGCTGTTATGAGCTACTGTGATGTAGCTAAGGAGGTCAAGCCAAAGAGAGAAAAGGTACAAGGGAAAAGCATGGAAGTGGCAGTAAACGCAATGAGGGCCAGGCTAAATGTGACTTGGGAGGAGGGATGGAGGAGGAATTGGATTCAGTTTGCACTTCAAGGCAAACATACCTAATTTGCATTTTCCGTAACAATATGCAAACAAATCACAGCCATCCTTTGAAATTGGCACTTCTCCAAAGTTTACATTGCAGTTTTCCAGCCAAGTAATGCGTAGAAAAATGCATATAAGAGGACTTTAAAAAAATAATAATCCACAAATTAATAGTGAAATATGGAGAACTGAACTTACAGGGAAGTTTTTAATGACTGATGTTTTAATGTATCTTTTGTTGGAAACCGCCCAGAGTGGTTGGGAAAACCCAGCCAGATGGATGAGGTAGAAACAACAACAACAACAACAACAACAACAACAACAACAACAACAACAACAACAACAACAGAAAAACATAAAATATAAATTGACACGTTGCCCATCCCTATGTGGAATTTGAGTGATTGGCATTCCCAGTGTCTCTCTCTTTATTTATTTATTTTCAAAGTTCCAGGGGGTCTGATTTGGCACACCATGGCACCACTCTCCCCAGAATTGCTCTTGATAGCCATGAAAGGGAAACCAAACAGGCCTCTGCGCAACTATGTTGGGGTGTGATATACACTAGGGAATCAGTACAGGGACACCATCCAGGCCACTGAGGCTCCAAATTGGACCCCATGTGTTGGATTTTTCATAGAATTGTAGAGTTGGAAGGGACCACGAGGGTCATCTAGTTCAACCCCCTGCAATTCAGGAATCTTTTGCCCAACATGGGGCCCAAACCCACAACCCTGAAGTTAAGAGTCTCATGCTCTATTGTCTATGTTGAGAACTTTAGTCACACATTACATCTAGCATGGTGCTGTTTTGAGGGGATTACCAGAAGCTACATATCCAAAGAGTTTTGAAAAATGTTTTAAGGACTATACCATCATAGCTAAAGGGTGAAACATGTCTTCTTTTTCATCTGCACCATAAACATGTGTTTATTTTATACCAATTTACTTGCCATACTTTCTCTCAGAGAAGCCTGGGAATTGTTTGGTGAGGATGTTGAGAATTTCTGTTAGAGATCCTTTTCCTTGCCTCACTTGCCTTCTTTTCATGGTGCTCTGTAATGCCTCTTGTTACTGGCCGCCCCAATCTCATTGGGTGATGCAAAATTCCAAAGATCTAGACACTTAATCAGGGTTTGTATTTCTGTTGGATAATTAGGCATAAGGAAGACTGTAGTGTCTTTATGATTTATTATTCACTTACACATATTTATAGCTAAGTCTTGATGGAAAGAAGGTTCCAAGCATCACATCTCAAGAGAGGCTTGCTCCCCATACCAGCACAGCACTGGATTCAAAGACAACCAAAACACCATCTTTGTGTCTCCTCCACACAGCTCCTCTCTCTGTCAGTCTGCATGCATGGCACCTGGGCCTACCTTTCTACTTTCCCAAAACTTTTGCTAAAACATAACCTCATCCCCATGCAAAAGGACACTTTCTGTGGTGACATCACACCTCTTGTAACCTGGGCAACCTCCCCCTCCCAACTCTGCTATTGCCTTTTGCTACCTAACACACAGCTGGGGGATGGAACCCAACCCCCCTTCTTGTCTGAGACTGACTGTCCCAACTTTCGTCAGTATAATGACTCTGCCACCACCTGTTTTGTTCTTTGATAGCACCCCTCTCAGCTAATCTCCTGAGGAAGCTGTCTTGACTTATGTTTTAGGCCTTGCTAAATCCACTGATCCAACCCCACATTTACTAATTTCAGAAATAATGGGGAGAACTTGGCACCAAGGAATTTTAGGGGACCCTTTCCCCCTGCAAAGCCATAACAATATTTTATGGATTACATTAATCTATTGTTGTTGTGAAATGCATGCTGCAGTTTGGCCTGTGATTTAGCAACCCCGCACCCCAGTTTTTCAGTGATGGGCAGATAGAAGATCAGATGTTTTAAAAAGAGATGCTGCCCATGATTCCTTCTGAGCTTGCTATGCTAGTGAAGCAGCCTCCCCCCAAACTCCATATCCTGCTATTTTCATGCCATTCCAGCTGTACAGATAGCTCACCTGGAAGAGGCAGGCATCAGAGTGCTGAAAGTTGGAGAAACTATTGGATGTGGTCAGGGGCAGATTGTCCCCCTGGAAATCAGCTGGGCCTTGAATGTTTTGCAAAGCTTTTCAAAGTGGGCTGATGGTTGAGGGCTGCTGTATGTTTGAGCTGCCGCCTTATTCAGCTGTTTGTCCTCCACACAGGTGGCCAGACTGGAACGGAATTTCTTCTTAAGTAAACGTGAACTGGAGAAGATCCAGAATGAGCTGACAGCCATCCAGAATGAGCTGAAAGCTCTGGGAGATAAGTACGAGGCAGCCATAAGGGAAAAACAGCAGCTTCAGGAAGAAGCTGAACTTATGGAACGGCGTCTTATTGCGGCTGACAAACTTATCTCAGGATTGGGATCTGAAAATATAAGGCAAGTGAGGCTTCTCTGAAGGGGCCAAGTACATTATAGTCAGCACCAGAAGTTCTCTATTGAATATTTAGAGTGGAAATTGGAGGGGAAGTTTAGCAACACCTCTTTGCATATTTTGGGGGAGGGAAAATATCTAGTAAATCTGTAGAACTGCAGCCTACTAAAGAAAGTTTTCTCTCTCCATGTTTTCTTAGGAATGGGGAGGGATTTCATCAAGTCTACCTTTAAAAGTGAGACTACCTAATCAGCCTTTCCAAAAAAACATGTAAAACAAAACACAGCCACCTTCAAAATTTGCATTTATTTGAATTTTGCAGTGCAGCTCTCCAGCCAACCAATCTGCACAAAAATACTTATAGTAGGGTAATGTGTGTATAGGAATGCATATATTTGTGAAAATAACATACAAAAATGCATTAGAGGAAATTTTAAATGTGTATATCAGGCAAAATTTCATGCAAAAATGTGTTTATTAGGAGAGGTTTGCTGATGAATTTTCCTGAGGAAATTTTTTTTAAAAATTCACAAACTGCTATGGAAGTATGGAGAAACTGAGAGAAACAAAAACTGACAGATTCAATCATCCCTGTTGTCTGTAGTTGTTGATTTCAAATATAGTTCTGCTATTGTCACAAGTGGTGCCTTTTGGTGTCTATTGGTTACTTGGCAGCTGCCATTTCCCCCATAATGTCTCCCTGCCCCATTTTTATTCAATAAGCCAGGAGAAGATGATGGAGGAAATGATACCTGCAGTTCTCCACAACCATCATAGTTCCTACACAGTGGTAGAAATGACACCCTGATGCATGTTACTAAAATTTCTCTCTCAACCAGACAGGATTGCCAAAATGGCTTCCCAAATTTGTCATCCCAAAATAGGGGAGTTTTACCTTAGCTGTGCCAGCGACTACATAGATTGCTGTTTCTGGCTGCACAGCTTGTAGAAGCTGCCTACAATTCACCCTTTCTACACAAGCTGTCTCCTACCATGGAGAAACCTATCCTGAAGATAGATTGTTTTTTTCCTGCTTGTTCAACTAGTTAAGCCATGTCGGTCAATCAATGCAGATTGTTAAGTTTTTCTCCTGAACCTCTCAGTGACTTTTGATGTCATCAACCATGGTATCTTTCTGGGTTGTCTTGCTGGGCTGGGCTAGCCTTTGAGTCTTTTCTGAGAAAATGGACTCAGTGGTTGGTGCGAAGGGATTTTGGCTTTGTCTTGTGGTCTTTGGTGCCGCACATTCTGTTCTGTTCCCACACTTTTTAATATCAGCATGAAACTCGTGGAGGAAGCATTCCAGAATTGTGGGTTGCAGTGTCATCCAATAGTGGCTGGCAGGGTGGGTTGGGCTGCGTAGCTCTCCCAGTAAGTGTTCCTGCTGCTTACCGCAAGGGGCAAGGCAACAGGGATCTTGGTGTGGTGCAGTCTTCGTTGGATTAATTCAGTTATTATTAATCTACTAGAGGAGCTCTGTTTTCCTTCATTTTTGGCCAGGTGGATGAATGATTTGGAAGAATTAAAGAAACGACAAGTGAAACTGTTGGGAGACTGCCTGCTGTGTGCCGCCTTCCTGAGCTACGAAGGTGCCTTTACCTGGGAGTTTCGTGATGAGATGATTAAGGAGGTTTGGCAATCAGATATCCATGAGCGAGATATTCCTCTCAGCAAGCCTTTCAGATTAGAAAACCTGCTGACTGATGACGTTGAGATTAGCAGGTAGGGATGGGCCTGTTCTTTTTATGTCTCAGTTTTAACATCTCTGTGGTTTCCACAGGATCTTCCTGCCAGTGGGCTTCAGAGCCAAACCACCTTTCAGTTGATGATTTGCTCCCTCCATATTATGCACCCTTTCATTCAGCGGCTATTTTGTCCCCCTGACTAGAGTCCCTAGGGTCCCTTGTGCCATTGGCAAGGAGCTGTATTGACACCGCTCTCCAGAAAAAAAAAATCACTTCACCACAATAGCCACATTAGAAATTACTACGTTTTACGTGATCCAAGTACTCAAAGCATCTGGAGGGAGGGTGAGGTGAGGACAAAATGGGGGGAGGGGAATTGCATGTCTTTGTAGCATAGTGCACTCACAGTGATTTCAAAACAGACAAGTAGGGTGAAGTTGGCAGTGAAGCTTTTGCTTAACTGACCCCAACAAACCGTTTCCAAAACAGGGTGACTAAGGGTCTTCAAGCATGGCAGCAGTGGCGTAGCGTGGGGGGTGCAGGGGGGCCGGCTGCACTGGGCGCAACATCTGGGGGTTAGGGAGCGCAAATCCACGGGTTAGGGGGCGCAAATTACTTGCCTTGCCCCGGGTGCTGACAACCCACGCTACGCCACTGCATGGCAGTTTAAATTGGGCCTTTGTGGCAGTTTTAGTTTGGTGAAGATAGAACCCTAGGGAGTGTGCGTCTCTCTGTGTGTAACCCCACTTTCTAATAAGCACTTCTCCACCCCTTTCCCTTCTCTCTTCATCATCTGGGACTGGGGATGCAGATGGGAGAGGCGTCCAGGGTCTTCTGGACTCAACCCAGCTGGCTGGTCTTCCCAGGCTCTCAGGGCTGCTGCTTCCTGGCACACAATTCAGCTTGATGGAAGCTATGGAGCCAAGGCTGCCAAGGCTGCAGAAAGGCAGGCTGGCCAAATGGTGAAGCCCAAACAACAAATCGGGGAGGGTGGGAAAGGGAGCCAAGCAGCAGATGGGAGAGGGTTCATTGTGGGCTCCATCCTTCAAGAGACGCGAAACACTTCCCTGAAAGAGAAGGAAGGTGGGCTGTGTAAAGGCGAAAGGACCAAAGCTCAGAGGCATACCACACAGGGATTTCTGGGTGATTTTGGGGCTTCCTCAGGGCCTATGGTTTCACCACCTCCTAGGTACGTCTCTGCCCCTGACATAGCTCAAGCACACACAAACATTCACATTTATTTTTTCAGCTGACAGGTTCTCTTTTGCCATACAAAAATGTCTTCCCTTGATTGCTCTAATTTCAGGTGGGGGTCTCAAGGTCTACCTCCTGATGAGCTCTCGGTTCAGAATGGCATTCTCACCACTCGGGCCAGCCGTTTCCCGCTATGTATTGACCCACAGCAACAAGCGTTAAATTGGATCAAGAGGAAAGAAGAAAGAAATAACCTCAGGGTAAGGCTAACTTTTTCACTTAAAAGGAAATTACACAGCTTAAAACCTTTCCATATTACTGGAAATTGGCCAGTGAACCACCCTGGAGAATAAGGGACAGACTGATTAAGGCCAACAGAACACTTTAAGGTAGACTTAGAAGAGGGATCATCAACCCAGCAGCCATAGGCACCAGGTGGGTGGCCTAAGGTATTCTTAATTTTAGAAAACAAATTTTAGATTATTTCATTTTTGGTGTGTTTGTGCTTTCTGGTGCTGGGGAATGTTCTCTGTTGTTATTAGACAGCAACAGCATTGTTGTGTGCGGGGGCAGGGGGCAGGAAGTAAACAATGACTGCATTGTCTCTCATTTTCTTTTATGCCATGCCCCCACCACATGACATCCATTTTGTGCTGAACTATGCTCCCATAGCAGCCATTTTGTTACTGGTGCCTGCAGCATTTTGCAGAATGTGCCTGCTAATCCAAAAAGGTTGGTGGCCCCTGACCTAGAACTTCAAGGTAGGTTCAAATACATGGATGGAGCTCAGTACTAGGTGACTCTTACTGATGTAGTGGATCCCACCTCTGTATACTGATTGCAGTGGATCCAAACTACATACACTAAAATAACCCCCACAGGTTATCTTTCTGGATTTTGTTTGAGGGAAATCCTAGATACGTAGAGACTTAGGCAGAAGTTGAACAAATAAGGAAGATTTATTATATAGAATAAAGTGGATAAAACAAAGGATGTATCAGGAAGTAATGTTCTTTCAGGAACCAGTTAACCTATTAATAAGTATACTAAATCTAATGGATGTTACAGGCTTCTAAACAAAGTAGTAAACACACAGCTTCTTTCAAACTTCAGTTGCTTAAGTTCAGTTATTACACTTCAGATAGTTGTTACAGGTTTCCAGACTAGATGGGAAACGCTCAGCTGATATGGAGTTATTTTATTTCCGTTCCTTAAGTTTAATTACTTCAGTGATAGTTTAATACTTTGGTTCATATACAAGCTTCATACACAGCTTCCTTCACAGCTTAGCACTTTAGTTCCTACAGAAGGTGGTACTTTTTGTCAGTTACCCAACCTTTTAACAATCACACTCCCAAGTTATTCCAAATGTTCTTCTCTTTCTAGAAGATCTCTCCTTCCCTGACTGGAATGAGACCCAAGGAGACTGTGTCCTCACAGCTTCTACTTCTCCTCGCTCAAACTCAGCCCTCCACGTAACTGAATACTCTCACAAAACCTTAAACAATGTCTTCCAATCTAACCTCAGAGAATCCATTCTCTAGCTTTAGATATTTTCCTCAGAGTGGATGTTTCTATCCAGAACCAACTCTCTCTCCTCTCTCGCTCCAGCTCTCTCTTAAACCATCTCCATCTCAGAAACTGCCCACCCAAAGTGCCCCTCTGACTAGCTGTCTTGGTAGCCAGTTAGAGAGAGGCTCCAGCTCTCTGGCAGAATTCTGAGGCATTGCATCACCAGACTCTGGTCTGACTCTGCTGTCCATCACAAAGAGACCTGCCTCAGGTTTCTCAATAAGCTGTGTTGTATTGTTGGAGTGGAGGGTGTCAAATGATTGGGCCTATTTGAAGTTTACTTCAGATGTTTGGCCTACCCTTAATTTTTCTGTCAAATGAAATAAAAATATGCAGTTGCAGAGAGCACAACCTTTCAGTTTTAAAATGCTGAAATAGGACTTAGGAGATGAAGCACTGCATTAAGCAATTTAACTACTCAACATGCTCATATATCCATATCTCATTATTTCTCAGATGGCTTCCTTCAATGATCCTGATTTCCTTAAGCAACTCGAAATGGCCATAAAATATGGGAATCCTTTCTTGTTCCATGATGTTGATGAATACATTGACCCTGTGATTGATAATGTATTAGAAAAGAACATAAAATGTGCCCAGGGCCGGACATTCATCGTTCTTGGAGACAAGGAGGTTGACTATGATGCCAATTTCAAGCTGTATCTGAACACCAAACTAGCCAATCCTAAATATTCACCATCAGTGTTTGGCAAAGCCATGGTCATCAACTACACAGGTGAGCAAATTAATCGGGCTGGCAATTAGTCCAGAATTTTTCTACCCACCCACTGGATTATGAGTTGTCCCTGGTTGTATTCTTTCAGCAAAGATCTATAACCTTCACCACTCTAGACACCTTGTAGTCAGGTGGGAAATTCATAGCAGAATTAGATGGATGTAGATCCTACTTTGTTGACCTAAAGTTGTGAATATTCAAAGTTCAAGAGCTGAAGTTAAGCAACGCTAGGATAGTGATACAAGCATTCCAGGGTAAATTAACTCATGTCCTTGGATGTGGCCTTTCTGATCATTTAGCAACCAGCCATTCCATCTGAGGCATTTGAAGAAGCTGCAGCTGGCGCTTCTGAGTTACATAGTTTTCCTGTTGTTTATTTGCTGCCTTGGAGCCATGAGTGGAAAGGTGAGATACAAGATTTACACCTCATCTTTCTTCCATGGCACTCAGTCTGGCAAACATGGGCTTCCCTGAGAGTCTCCAATGGAGACACTGCCCCAGGGCAGACCTTGCAGCTTCAGACCATTCCTGGGAGAGCCTCCATTCCCAGGGCATTCTCAGCTCTCAAATTGTGCAGTAGATATGAAACCTTGCTATGTAACTTTTACTGTTGGGTCAACCTTTTTTGGCAGGGGAATCTTCAAGGAGTTTAGTGGGAACTGATGAAAAGTTGGGCCTAGGTTTATTCATCTCAGTCTTTGGAACCAATGCAGTAACTACCAACAAAGCTACTTGATTGGTCAAACAGTACTCATGAGAATGTAAGAAGAGCCCTGCTCTTTCCCACAGTGACCACAGGGAAAGTCTGCAAACAAAATATAACTTGTGGCACCTTTGACCTTATTAAGAGATTTCTAACTGTCATCTTAGAGTGAAAGTAATTTTGGAAAACTAACCTTGTGTTAAGTGACCTTGTTAAATTCCTTCCAGTTACTCTGAAAGGTTTAGAAGACCAGCTATTAAGCGTTATTGTAGGATTTGAAAGGCGTGAACTGGAAGAGCAGAGAGAACATCTCATCCAGGAAACGAGTGAAAACAAGAATTTGTTGAAGGATCTGGAAGACTCCCTCCTTCGTGAATTGGCAACTTCCACTGGGAATATGTTGGACAATGTAGACTTGGTGCATACTCTGGAGGAGACAAAGTCCAAAGCTACTGAGGTAGGGGCAATGCGCATAGTCCACCAGAGGGCTGTTTTCCTTTCTCTGGGCCCCACTTTCATAGTATTGTCTCCTTCAGTTCAGGTAGGGATGGACCGAACGACATGAAGCTGTTTTCTGTTGTCATTCTGAGTCCTTGGATCCTGGATGTGTGGTGCAATGCTGTGTTGCCTGTGGTGGCTGTGTGCAGTGCACGGCAAACAGCTCAGCAGGATCCCACCTTCGTTGCCAGTGAAATATACTCGGAGTCCTGTAGTGATCATTCTCTTTATTGCAGTTTATAAAACAGTGATTGAATTGCCCCCCAAACCTCAGGCTTTTATATACATTATTTACACAATGAGTCCCGTCTGATTGGCTGATTCTGCTTCCCTCCTGGAGCCTGATTGGTCTTTTCCTGCAAGCCAATCAGTTGTTGCATTCTAGGATCCTACTTGCCTATTGTTCTAGGATCCAAGCTTAGTACATAACAGTGAGACTCAGGCAGGAGCAAAGAATTGTGAGAGGTAGACCTTTTCTCCTCATTCCCCCCCCCCTTGTCTAGGATGGAGTAGTTGGGCTCTCTCTGCTCTCACTTTTTGTTGCCTTTTTGTTCTTAGTTACTTAGTAATCTTCCTCTTCCTTAGTTCTTTGTTAGCTATTTTTCCTGTCTTTGTCACTGTTTGGTGTCTGTCCTTTTATGTGTCCTCCACTGAGGTAAAAAACAAACAAACAAAAAAACACCCGTTCCCCTGTTAAACATCTTTCCCTATTCTATGTTCAGTGTTTTACTTCTATTTTTCCATTAATTTATTAATTTTGATCTTTATTTCTTGTTGCTGGCCGTTGCCTTTTTCTTCAACTTTTTTTGCGTTGTGCATTGCCTCCTGCAAGCGACCACATGCTGCTTCCCTAACAGCCGCTCTGCACCTTCCCCTCAGTGTCTTTGTGACCCTTTATTCAGGGCATTGGCTTTTCTTCAAGAATTGCTGCTTCTGGAAAAAAAAAACAAGAAAGAAAGAGAAACAAAATAAGTTTTGACTCCTTTTTCTCTTGTCTACTTCAGCGGCGCAAAGGAGAACTGTCAGTTGCCCTGTCTCCTTCACCAGCACAAAGGGCTATTGGGACACGTTTTGCCTGCAATAATATTTGAATCAGCAGTCTGCTTCAGTGGCTCAATTTCCTCCCACTACATGTTGATGGTGTCCTTAGAGTCTCTGCAAGGCTTGGGTGCTGGGGGGAGGTAGGCCTTGTGTTTAATTCAGTTTTAGATTTTTGTTGCTTGGCCAGTCTGAAAAACTGAGGAGAAACAGTCTTGGCCAGTCTGAAAAACTGCTGCTTGGCCAGTCTGAAAAACTGAGGAGAAACAGTCTACCTCCCACAATTCTTTGCTCCTGCCTGAGTCTCATGCAAGAGGAACAGCCCATTCTGAATACTTCACCATCCACCTAATAAATTTACTATTCAGGTAAGACCAATCGTCCTATTTCTTGCATATGCAGTTAAAGAGTTGGAAAGATATAATATCAAACCCCGGAAAGCCATTACTGGACTAGCTGGACCAACAAGTTGGCTCTGTATAAAACAGCACACATTCAAGGCTACATAGTCTAGGGAACAATATTTGAGGTGTGGGGAATGGATTTAGGACACCTTCACTTGTTTCATTTACCCTACATATCCATGCAAGAAACACTGTTTTAGCACTATGTCTGAAGTACAGTGCAGATCTTTTTTCAAACGAGGTACATGGATTACATGTTTACTCAACGATGATCAACTGCAGCTTACACTGTACATCAGAATATTTTATTCCCACTGCCCCTAATATTGTTTAGATTTCCTCATGCTAGTGGGTTCAATTCAGCCTTTGCAACAGATTCAAATTCTTACTTCTTTGTGCAAAATAGGTAACTGAGAAACTCAAGCTGGCTGAAAAAACAGCAACAGATATTGACAGACTGCGAGACGGTTACCGTGCAGCTGCCAAGAGAGGTGCCATCTTGTTCTTTGTGCTGTCCGAGATGGCCCTTGTCAATACAATGTACCAGTACTCCTTGACTGCCTTCTTGGATGTTTTTGGTCTCTCTCTTCGGAAATCAATACCTGACACCATTGTTGCAAAGAGGTTGCGGAACATCATGGACACGTTAACATTTAATGTATACAACTATGGTTGCACAGGTTGGTGTGACTGAAACCTCCCTATAGGCAGAAAGTATTATGGGAAGCATCTTTGGTGCAGTGCAAAACGGTGTCCATTCTACATTTGATTTTCATATGAAATACATTCCTCCTCCCTTCAGGTTTCTCTGGTGCAGTGCCAATTCCTTGGCCCTGCACTGTCACCTGAATAATGTGGGCTGGTCTTGGGGAGGTGTGGCATAAAAATCCTCCTTAGTGCCCAGGAAAATTTGTGTGATCATCAAGCTTTTCCTGAAAATAGATAGTGTTAGGGTTGGATGATCAGATCAGCAAACTCATACAGAAAAGGATTCCCCAGGGGTGTAGGCTAAGGACTTTGTGGAGAAGTAGACAATAGCTTGAGAAATGCCAGCCAAAGCAACTGCAAAGTTGTTCTGGCAAGGTTCCATTACATGGGCCTCAATATATGATTGGCCAATCAGGATCCCTATCTTTGACAGTCATTGTATCCAATGTTAGTCCTGCTCAGAGTAGGTCCATTGTTTGCAACTTGGGTGCAATGATTTCAGTGGATCTACTCTGGTTGGATACATTGGGCTATACAGACACCGGGGTCCTGCTCACAGAGTCACTTCTGTAGAATGTGCTTGGCAGCCCTTTAGAATTACAGTTTTCAAAATGGTCCATCTCCATAGAATCCTTTTCTATATCATTTCGTCTGCTGAGGAATTCCTGGGCATCAACCATGAATTCCCTCTGGTGTATGTTTTAGCATGTACACTCATTTAACGTCAGGCTTCCTCACCATGTCTCTGCATCAGCAGAGAGTCTGTGCGGTGTGAAATTCACCCAGCACTGCTCTTTCTGGTTGTGCATTGCAGAGGCAGGTGTGAACTGATGGGCAAGTGATCTTTCAGCACAGCTCACTGATCTTCTGAGGGAGGGTCTCCTAATAAGATTCTAAGGCATCAGTTACCTCAGTCCCAGAATTCAGAATGCCCGCGTTCAACCCTTCTGTGTGCTGTCATTTTGTGGATCAGAATCTGGGCTTGCATTTAATAATGGAAGCTATTGGGGTTTCATTCACAGGCCTGTTTGAGAAGCACAAGTTACTCTTCTCCTTTAACATGACAATCAAGATTGAGCAAGCTGATCACAGAGTCCCTCAGGAAGAACTGGATTTCTTTCTAAAAGGTAGCCAAATACTTCCCAGAACTCAATGCAGATACAGTATTGCTGGATACAAAAGTGTTTTGTTGTCTAGCCAGACTTTTTGTCAATTGTCTATCCTGACTTTTCGTCAGTCTTTTTATTTATTTATTGGCTTGGATTTCTGGTCCTTATTATCCATTAGGAAGGAAACCTTTTTATAGATTTTGTTAATGCAGAGGTGAGACTTGACAAAGGTGCAGTTCCGTGAGCTTTTGTAGGACCGCCTACATTGTAAAGCCCCTCTCAGTAAGTCTACATAATTGAAAGTACTCTTTCCAGCTATGTGAGGTTCTCTGTTTCGGGTGATTTTTCTCTTACATGATGGCAGGAAAGTGAACAATTCAATTCTTCAACATATTAATGAAATATATTTGCCATTCAGACGAGTGAATTTCTAAAACCTGTCTCCTTATCTATGGATTGTGGTGCTCACATTTTTCTGTCCTGTTTCAAGGCAATATTTCTTTGGAGAAGAGTGCCCGAAAGAAGCCCTGTGCCTGGCTTTCTGATCAAGGCTGGGAGGATGTAATCCGTGTCTCTGAACTGTTCCCAGAAGAATTTGGATCTCTTGCATCCGATTTGGAGGATAATCCAGATGAGTGGAAAGCTGTGAGCAAGATTCTCCATACTGAATGGTCAAGCTTGAGTATTGGAAATAAGAGCAGGGGGTGGGGCCTCTGTCTGTTCCTTGTGTCTGGCTTTTGAGCGGGCAATACCAGGTTCAAGATGTATTGCCTTCAGGCCAGATTCAGCTCCACCCAAGCTGACCTTTGTGGAAGGGTAGGAGGGGTCATGGAGCGATTTTCAGAACCCCTAGTAATTTTCTCCTCCTTTAAGTAGGAAAATCAAATGCTCATGGAATACTGACTTAACCTCTCATTTTTACCAGTGGTATGATATTGATGCTCTGGAACAAACCCCATATCCCATGCACTATGGAAGCAGTCTCAGTGACTTCCAGAAATTGCTGCTTTTGCGTTGCTTCCGAGTGGACCGTGTCTATCGCGCAGTGACTGATTATGTTACTGTCACCATGGGTGTGAAGTAAGTGCTGCTCTTTCCCTCCTTTTTTAAAAAATAGTATTTTACTGTACAAAGTGTGAGCCCTGGGTCATCATCACAACAACTAGATAAAGTCCCCATTCCCCATGAATCATTCACTTGTGTTCCCTTTCTCCTTCCTCCCCAGATATGTTCAGCCTCCAGTGATCAGCTTTGAAGCCATCTTTGAGCAGAGCACCCCAAATTCACCCATTGTTTTCATTCTAAGTCCTGGCTCTGACCCTGCCAGTGACCTGATGAAACTAGCAGATCGGACAGGTTTTGGAGGGAACCGACTCAAGTTCCTGGCTATGGGACAAGGGCAGGAGAAGGCAAGTTTGATATGAAACCTCAAGTCAGCAGGCTTCCCCTCCTTGGTGCATGTAGACATGCTTACTGCATTGGTGGGGTAGGAGTTGGTTAGCTCCTCCCACTTGCTCTAGAGGCAGGGCTAATGCAAATTAAGTTTCATATTCATGCTGAGGAGGCCCCTACCAGTCCTACCTGATCGGAAACAGGGTGCGTCCTCTCCAGTCAGTGCTTTGGAAAGGAATTTTAATGTTCTTGACAATAAAAAATAAAAAATCTATCCCTTCTTCCCAAGCAATTGCATAATGGATGTGGAAAGAGAGTCTACCGTTGCTTTAACAAAACAATAGAACTGGTCAGCCAAGTGAGGCCTTGCCTTGATCCAGAGTGAGGGATTCAGAAGCCAGCGCCTTGTCTCTTTCCTTCTGTTGTCTTGCACATTCTCAGTCTTCTTGTGCTACCCGCTTAGTGCTCAAGCACAAATTTGAAAAGCTGGAAGCAAGGCCAGAGAGTTGCATGAGCGTCTTCTGTGTGGACTGAGCCACTTGTACATTGCAGGGGCTGGACTAGGTGACAGTTGGGCCCCTCCCAACTTTACAATTTTATCATTCTGTCGTGAATCAACCCACTTCCTGTACGGGATTTAGTGATCAGGTAGATGTGCTTACTTAAAGCCCAGTTTGACATCTCTTTTAGGTCTGTAAAATGAGTAAACTAGCTTCCTGACAGACTTTTTCAGAATGGATCTCTCTGTGGAATGAAGTCCTCACTTTTGGTTAAGGATTCAGTTCCTGTTAGACTAAACCTGCATCTTGACTCAGGTCCTCTCCTTTCCAGGTTGCCCTACAGTTGTTGGAGAATGCTGTGGCCCGGGGACAGTGGTTAATGTTGCAGAACTGTCATCTCTTGGTGAAGTGGCTGATTGATCTGGAGAAGGCTCTAGAAAGGATTGTTAAGCCACACCCAGATTTCCGCTTGTGGTTGACAACAGACCCCACAAAGGGCTTTCCAATTGGGATCCTCCAGAAATCACTAAAGGTACCAATAAGATGGTGTAACTTCAGGAAGAGGGCTTGATGAGCTTCTCTGAATATGATTTTGTCCTTGTGGTGTTTGCTTCCTAGGTGGGTCATAAGGAAAGGGTTAAAATGAGTGTGATGTGATTGGCCAGTGAAAACTGATAGGAGGAGTTAGAGTGAGAGTTGGTGTTGTGTGGAAGTCAGTTGAGAGTTGGGAGTTGGAGAAGGAAGAGGGAGGAATAGTCTGTGTGTTGATCGAGTTGTGTTGTGAGAGAATGAGAGGAATTGTTAGGTGGAGTCAGATAGATAGTTAGTTAGGGATAATCAGTTTGAAGTTGTTAGGAACATATAGGTCAGTAAAGGAACAAAGATTAAGAAACTGCCAAGAAAAAATAACTGAAACCATAAGCTTGTTCATGCCTATAAAATAAACTTGATTATTTGTTAATGTTAACAACTGTCTGGACTCCGTGTGTACCCGTGAGAAACGGGTTGGTGGCAGCGAAGAAAGCAATTACAGTGGTGGCACAGGGTCAATAGACCGTCAAATGTCTGGGAACCCTGTGTGATCTCCACAGTCCTCATATATCTAAAATCAGACGCTAAAAAGTCAGAGATAAGTAAACTCTTGGGTTAATGCCCCAATATTTTATTTGCCTTTCCATAGGGTTGCTGTACGTCCGAAATTTCCCAGATATATCTGGAATACTGCAGTCAGAAGCCGTGTCTGGGTGGAAATCGGTAAAATGTTAGCGGAAGCCCGGACGTATGGCAACCCATGTAGGCAGTGTTGTTTTTGGCGATTTTCCTTTAAAATAGCTCAAAAACTTTTCACTATTTGAAATATGGCAACCCTGCTTTCTGTGTTGAGGGGAAGGCCTTGGAACTTGGTGGCCAATCAGCTTGAAATCTGCTAGAGTCACCAGTTTTTGTCTCACCATTTTCAGATACACTTTTCTATATTTGAACATGTTGGGCTGCTGTCTGTACCAAGCAGCGCCTCCATGTCAGTAGGGCAAATGATTTTATAGGAAGCAGCTGGTTGCTTTTATCCTAAGTCTGAGGCATTTATCACAAGCAAGCTGAGCTGATTATTTTTAAATCACAAGCCAGTGAAGCTCCACTAATGATATTTCAACAGTGACTTGGTTTCTCCTCCTGTAAATCCCTCATGTAAACCTAATCATTTTGCTAGGCAAATGTTGGAGCAGCAGAGTGACACTTAAGTAATTTTAACTAGGGAATTTTTTCCTCCCAGTCTCCAGTCTCAAAAACAGAGGCAACAGGATTTCAGGAAATACTGTCAGTTCTGGAGGGCCCAGAGCTCAGTCTCAAAGCCCATGCTTTGCACGTAGAACATTCTGGTCTCCTCCGTCAACATCTCCAGTTAAAAGGATCTCAAGCAGCAGGGTCTGGAAAAACCTAAGGCCTTGGACAGTCACGTGGACAATACTGGCTAAGAAGCAGGGGCAGTGCAGCCTGTATTGCTGCTTGAGGTGAAATGAGCAGTGCCACTCTGCCCTGCTGCCACCATTGCCCTCCCTGCCCTTGGACCTTAATAAAGGCCCAAGGCAGAGGACGAGTATAAGGCAGTTTCATATATGGGTTGTGGCCCTGCTTCAGGGGTGGATATCATTTCATATCTAGGAAGAAGTGACAGCTCAAGAATTCAGCTTTAAAGAAACAGAAAAGCAAACAAATTCTGCAGTCAGACAATTCTCTGCATATTGGCCAATGGTATATAAATTAAATTGAAACTCTTTTGGTTGCAGAATTTGTACATTTGGGGCAAGGACTGGGGGATGGAGAATACAGGCACAGTGCGCATGCTGCACAGGTAAAGGAAGCCACTAAAAGCACCCTCAGGAAGAGGAGTAGCTCAGTGTCAATTTATCTGGCAAATCTAACTGCAAACCTTCATTTTCTCCAATGCACTAGGTTGTCACAGAGCCACCCAATGGGTTGAAACTGAATATGAGATCCACCTACTTCAAAATCTCTCATGAAGCCCTTGATCAGTGCCCACATCCTGCTTTCAAGGCTTTGGTCTATGTCTTAGCATTTTTTCATGCCGTGGTTCAGGAGAGGAGGAAGTTTGGGAAGATCGGTTGGAATGTGCCTTATGATTTCAATGAATCTGACTTCCAGGTAAGAAGCTTGTGCAGGCCAGCATCTTCCATGGTAAAAGAATCAATAGCTTCCAGCTTTGCTTTCTTGTTTACATGATAGGTCTCAGTCTTTAAAAGTCTGGTTTATATTGAATAGGACATAGATGCAGCATTATATTTTACAAAAGATTCTTTAGATTTATGTCTCAGATGATCAAGGCGGCTCCTGACTGGTGTGTGCAGGCCCTGCTGTCTCTTGTCTCCCTCTGCTGCAGCCAGGTGGAACAGCTGTTCATAGACAGTTGGGCTTTTCCATTTTGTTTTGAGGAAGAAGGCACTGTTGGCTTTGAGTGTGGCATTGTCTGAAACTAAAGCAAGCCAGTGTCTACAAATGTCTCAGCAACAGTAACCTCCTTATTCTGCCCACTGCAATAACTCCCTTAGGTCTGCATGGAGATCCTCAACACATACTTGACAAAAGCATTCCAGCAAAATGATGACAAAATTCCTTGGGGGAGCCTCAAGTATCTCATTGGAGAGGTAAGCAAGCGTGTCGTTGCCAAATTGCTCTGAGCCAGGAAAAAGTTGCCTTATACCAAGCCCATCAAGCACAGCATTGCCTATTTCAGCGGAAGGCAATATGCTGAAGTCCAGAACTGGAGGCCACCATGTTGCCTTTTCCAGAAGATCCCCCCCCCCAAAAAAAAAAGTCCTGCTGAATGAGGCCCTTTTAACTGGAGGTGCCAAAGTTTGCAATCAATATGCAAAGCAGGTGGAACTCTTATTATAAGAAAGGGGAACCTCATGTTACAGGTACATAGTTAACTGCATCAGACTACTTTTTAATGCTGTTTTAAATATGAAGCAAATATGAAGTTTTTACTTCTGGTTCTGTGGCTTTTGAGAGGTAAAGCATGACCCTTTCATTAGAGTTTTCCTTTGAACCATGAGAGCTAGTCTTAAGGAAATGAAAAGTGAGAGTATCAAAAGCCTGTGGAAGTTTACTGTTTATTGCTAGGAATGACTTGAGGAAGGAAATTCAGGTCAAATTGATGGGGAAACCCCCAAGTTGTTGATACTGGCCTAAAGAGTCATCTCATCAAACTCCAGGTGATGTACGGTGGACGGGCCATTGACAGCTTTGATCGGCGCATCCTTACCACCTACATGGATGAGTATCTGGGGGATTTCATATTTGACACCTTCCAACCCTTCCATTTTTTCCATGATGAGGATGTTGACTATAAAATCCCTGAAGGGACTACCAAGGATGAGTATGTTGGTAAGCAAAGCTTTGTTGCATCTTGGCTTCCAAATCTATTTTACTGCCACATCTTAAGTAGCCTTGATCTCCTGTATGTTTTGCATGTTGTAGGTGTAGTTATTCAGGGCAGGAATAATTATACCAGCCAGCCCCTCCTCCAACCTGGGGAATTGTGGTTGTCCTGTCAGCCAGCCCTCAGGTCTGTGACTGCTGCTGTTGAATGCCAAGTCAGCCCAGAATAAAATCTCCCTCATCCACGATCTGATTATGGATGAGGAGGCTGATCTGGCATGTATCACTGAAACCTGGGTGGGTCAACAGGGTGGAATTGGTCTCACCCAGCTGTACCCACCTGGGTACTCAGGGCAGCATCAGGGCAGACTCAAGGGTTGGGGAGGGGGAGTTGCTGTGGTCTATAGATTCTCTATCTCCGGACTCTCTGTCCAGTTGGGGGCAAATCTATAATGTGTGTTCCGGGCATTGGGCAATCAGGACAGATTAGGGATTCTGCTGGTTTACCGCCCAGCAGCCTCCCTGCCTGAGCTATTAGGAAGATCTGCCCTCAGAGGCTGATGGATCCAGTGGGATTACAAACAGCTTTGCGGGGTCTTCCAGCTGATATGACTGGCGCCCCCATCGAAGCCTTGGTCGACCTCTGGTTTGGGCACAGAAACAGCTTTGGTGATGACCTCTGTTGAGAGAGAGCGAGACAAGGGAAACATGTCCTTGTTAATTCTTCTCGACCTCTCAGTGGCTTTCGATACCATTGACCATGGTATCCTTTGGGAGCGACTGTCTGAACTAGGAGTGGGTGGCACTGCTTTGCGGTGGTTCCAGTCCTACTTGGATGGTCATTCCCAGAGGGAATGCTTTTCAGCCTTGTTGAACCTTCAGTGTGAGGTTCTGCAGGACTCTATCCTATCCCTATGTTGTTTAACATCTACATGAAACCACTGGGTAGGGTTATCTGGAGGTTTGGAGTACATTGTCAACAGTAAGCATCTGCTGGACCAGTGTCTTGCCTCAGTAATGGACTGGATGAGAGCCAACAAACTGAAACTCAATCCACATAAGACTGAGGCACTGTTAGTGGGTGGTTCCCTAGACCAGATGGGTGGGAGGTCGCCTGCTCTTGATGGGGTTACACTTCCTTTGAAGGAAGCAGGTTCGCAGCTTGGGGGTACTCCTGGATCCTTTGCTACTGCTCAAGGCTCAGGTGGCCTCAGTGGCCCAGAGTGCCTTCCATCAGCTTTGGCTGGTGGCCCAACTACGCCCCTATCTGGACAGGGAGAGCCTAACTACAGTTGTCTATGCTCTGGTAACCTCAAGGTTAGATTGCTGCAATGTGTTATATGTAGGGCTGCCTCTGAAGACAGTTTGGAAACTTCAGCTAGTGCAGAATTCAGTGGCTAGGTTGCTCACTGGAGCAAGACGTTTGAGCATATGACATTGATCCTGGTCCAACTGCACTGGCTACCAGTTAGTTTCCAGGCCCAATTCAAAGTGCTGGCTTTGACCTATAAAGTCTTAAATGGCTCAGAACCATGATACCTCAAGGACCGCCTCTTTCCATATGAACCTACCCAGACCCTGAGATCATATTCTGAGGGGCACTTTTTGTGTGCCTCCTACTGGAGAGGTCTAGAGGGTGGCAACACGAAAACGGGCCTTCTCTGCAGTGGCTCCCTGTCTGAATGTTCCTTTTTAACCAGGCCTTTAGTTGATTTGATTGACATCCTATGCCCTTTTTAAAATGTGGGTTTTTGGGGGGAGGGGGTATTGGGTTGTTTTTATTTTGATTATATATTTTGTGGTTTCATATTCTGATTTTCTTCTGTGAACCGCCCTGAGACCTCCAGTATATTAAATAAGTAAGTAAGTAAATTTGCTGGCTGAGTACAAGTGAATGACCCTTAATTTCACACTGCTTCAGAAGCACTGTAGTCTCCTTTTTCTGTTAAGGTTCTCCTTTAGCACCCACCCCTGTTCCTTCCACCTTTTGTCCCTGCTCCTATTTTTTCCATTATTTAGTTACCTAAACTATGAAAAAACAGTGACATCAGAATGTTATACTATATGTTAAAAGCACCACAGGAGGCCAAAATCATGCATAAATTTTAGAGGATGAATGTTCTTTAGTTTGCAGAAGTGAACCTGACTTCCACATCTTTGATTATCCCACCCCTTTCATTCCCCCCCTCCTTTTGTACCTCCATTTTACAGAAGAAATAGAGTCACTTCCGCTTGCTAACACTCCAGAGGTATTTGGCCTACACCCAAATGCTGAAATTGGATACTATACACAGGCAGCTCGGGACATGTGGTCACATCTTTTGGAGCTGCAGCCTCAAACAGGTATGACTCTTGCCCAGTTAGAACTATGTAGGCATGAAAGAAACAAAAAGATTTAGAACTTGACCTCAACTCCATTGAGGACACCAGTGAAATGGAGAGGAGGGACCCGAGTCAGTGATGAGCACCTGCTTTGCATGAAGACCGTCCCAGGTCCAATCCAGCTAAAAGGATCAAGTAACAATGGATGGGAAAGGGGGAGACCACAGAGAGCTGCTCCCAGTCACAATCCTGGGCTAGGTGGAAGAATAATCCTCCATTCATTAAACGATAGCTATCCCTGTTTTCTGACAGAATTTAACTTGGAATGCCTGCTACTAAAGAACCGTTCACAAAATCATCTACCCATATTTTGCGGATGCTTGTTATGTACAGTGGTACCTCTGGATACGTACTTAATTCGTTCCGGAGGTCCGTTCTTAACCTGAAACTGTTCTTAACCTGAAGCACCACCTTAGCTAATGGGGCCTCCCGCTGCTGCTGTGCTGCCAGAGCATGATTTCTGTGCTCATCCTGAAGCAAAGTTCTTAACCCAAGGTACTATACCTGGGTTAGCGGAGTCTGTAACCTGAAGCGTATGTAACCTGAAGCGTATGTGTCAGGGGCTCAGGGACAGAGGCACAGGGGAGAGAGGAGATGGAGAGCGAAGGGGAAGGATCTGAGGGCAGCATAGGGGAGTATGACAGTGACCCGAGAGATTCCATGAGCTTCTCCAGCAAATCAGAAGATTCCCAGAAGGAGGCGCCGATGGTCAGGGCGAGGGGGGTCCCAGGGGGGACACACCAGAAACAGGGGGGCAGCGGGGACTCCTAAAGCAGCAGCGGGAGATCAGGACCAGCTTCCCCACCAGAGTGTAGGGGGGAAGAGTCCCATGTGTCAGGGCCAGCGTCTCCTCCAGCAGGGAAAGAAGATGAGTCAGGGCTGACCACGCCTCTATCGGAGAGTGGGGGAACGGAGGGGAGGTCAGGTCCAGCTAGCCTCCCCGAAGGGGGAAGCAGTGACAGGAGCGGTGAAACGGTCAGGCGGAAGGTTGCCGGCTGGGCGCGCGCGCGCCAAGTTCGAATGTACAGGCGCGCGGGAAAGCAGAAAACCCGGAGTGGGAACCAGGTCCTAAAGCCCGCCGGAGACATGGGGGAAGACTCAGGGGATTCAGCGTCAGAAGAGTCTAGGAAGGGCGAAACCCCAGCTGACAGGCGGACCCAGAGGAGGAAAGAGCAGAGGAAGAGGTGGAGCAAGGCTAGGGTCTTAAACTGGTGTATCGGGGGAGGAGACTCAGACGGAGCTTCAGCGGTCTAGAATTTCAGACGTAGAGCTGCACGCTGCTGATGTGAAAGACAAACTGAACTTCAATAAAGACTCTTGTATATAACAACAAAGTGGCGTTGGTCCTTTGTGAGCTGGGACCTAGGGCAGCTCTGACAGGATGTAACCCAAAGTACCACTGTATAGCTCAATAACATTTCCATTCATCCACAAGGACACACCCATTCTTCTGCAATTTCCAAAATGTGTTCACAGAGGAGATTGTAATCCAGTGGAAAACTGTTTGGATTAGTCAAAACACAGGAGTCAGGTTCACTACAAATGTCAGATGATTTTAGATCTGTTTAGACCTATTTTTCTGTCATGGCTCCCCAGCCCACAACCTGGAGTTCTAGGAAATGTAGATTTGTGAGATGACAGCCTGTTTACATGGACACTAAAATGATTAAAAGAAGTTGTAGGGTGATTTGTGAGCATCTACAGGGTGGCGGGTGGCGCTGTGGGCTAAAGCCTCAACGCCTAGGGCTTGCCGATCGAAAGGTCGGCGGTTCGAATCCCCGCGGCGGGGTGCGCTCCCGCTGCTCGGTCCCAGCGCCTGCCCACCTAGCAGTTCGAAAGCACCCCCGGGGGCAAGTAGATAAATAGGTACCGCTTACCAGCGGGAAGGTAAACGGCGTTCCGTGTGCGGCTCTGGCTCGCCAGAGCAGCGTTGTCACGCTGGCCACGTGACCCGGAAGTGTCCCCGGACAGCGCTGGCCCCCGGCCAATAGATGTGAGATGGGCGCACAAACCCCAGAGTCTGTCAAGACTGGCCCGTTTGGGCAGGGGTACCTTTACCTTTACCTTACAGGTGAATAAAATTGGGCACTAAGACACTGTTTATTAATAAAAGCCTGAGAGTCAATAACTGTGCCATAGTCCTCATGCAGACTGGTGGCCAGTGTAGATAATTCTAATAACTCTCAACTTAATAAATTTTAGGTGAATCTGCTACAGGGATAAGTCGAGATGAATATATTGGCCAGGTTGCTAAGGACATAGAAAACAAAATGCCCCAGGTCTTTGACGTTGATCAGATAAGAAAGGGTTTCGGACTGGAAATTTCACCGACAACAGTGGTGCTGCTACAGGAACTAGAGCGCTTTAATAAGCTCATAACTCGCATGACAAGGTCACTGGCGGAACTGCAAAGAGTAAGCAAAGCTGTTTAGATTTTTTAAAAATTGTCCCCACCCCTTGGATAGAGATATGTAACCAGAATTCTCTGGCAATTCTCTCACCAGGCCTTGGCTGGGGAGGTTGGAATGAGCAATGAATTGGATGAGGTGGCCCGTGCTCTCTTTAACGGGCAAATCCCAAGCATATGGAGAAAGCTGGCCCCAGATACCCTGAAGACACTTGGCAACTGGATGATTTATTTTAAGAATAGGTTTCTCCAGTACACATCATGGGTAAGTGAAAGTTCAAAATGTCCTTTAATTGGGGGGGGGGGATTATAGCTCTGTGGCAGAGCCAGTGCTTTGCCTGCAGACCACCCCAGCTTTAGTCCCTGGCATTTCCGGATGGATCAGGCAGCAACCAATAGGAAAGATCCTTCTCTGCTTGAGACCCCGGGCAGATGCTGCCAGTCACAGGAGTCCAAGTCTGATCTGGTGTACAAGGCAGCTTTTGGTAATCTCCTTGTGCATTATTTCCTGTCTGTGTGGGACACTAAGGCCACAACCCAAGCCCAGGCTAGATGCCCTTAAAGCCACTGAACTCAGGAGCTGCGCTGGATTGTAGCCATGGTAATTCAACTTGGGAAAGAGTCAGTTAACATACATTTCTGCTTTCAGATTGAGGAGGGCGAACCAAGCGTCATGTGGTTGTCGGGACTGCATATCCCCGAGTCGTACCTCACTGCACTTGTTCAAGCAACCTGCAGGAAGAACGGCTGGCCTCTGGACCGCTCCACCTTGTATACTCAAGTGACCAAGTACAGGACTGCAGATGAAGTCACAGAGCGTCCTGGACAGGGTAGGGCTTTCCTACCCAGAGCTGTCTTGGTTGGAACTTGGAAATGGACTGTTGGTATATTACTACGTTGAGTGTGCAGGTTAAGGATTGCTTGCTGCCTTTCATGGTTCTTTGTTCGAAGGAAGAAACTGACACACCTCTTCTCCATTGAAGTCTTGTAACAAAAGTTCCCTAGTGGTTAAACACCTAGGGCTTTATTAGATCATCTATTTGAAGTCTCAAAACATGGAGCATTGAACAATGTCTTTCTGGTCTTCACCAGGATGCTTTGTTTCTGGCCTGTACCTGGAAGGAGCTGACTGGGACCTTGAAAATAGCTGCCTCATCAAGAGTAAGCCCAAAGTGCTGGTGGTTGACTTACCTATTCTGAAGATAATCCCCATCGAGGCTCATCGTCTCAAGCTACAGGTACAAGCTGCCAAGAGCAGCTCTTAAAGCTTTATTTAAACTGCAAACTACTTGGGATGAGCTGGTTCAGAGAAGCTTCCCTCCTACACAGACTTTGTCTTTTGTTTCCATACTAATGCTGGCTGCCACACCATTTTAGACAGGATTCCAAGGGCAGATTTTGCAGTGCTTTCCTTCTCTCAAACCCCCCCCCCCCCCGGTTAGGAAATTCAGTTAACTGGAATATGGCCACCCTTGCATTGCAGTCTGCATTTCAACATTGCTAAGTGTACTTGGGAAATTAAAGACAAGCTTCTATTATATTTCCCCCCCTCAAGTTCCCTTGTTAATAATAATAATTAATAATAATAATTTATTTATGCCCTGCCCATCTGTCTAGGTTTCCCCAGCCACTCTGGGCAGCTTCCAGCAAAAATAAAAACATCAAACGTTAAAAACCTCCTGATACAGGGCTGCCTTCAGATGTCTTCTGGAAGTTGTATAGTTCTTAATCTCCTTGACATCTGATGGGAGGGCATTCCACAGGGAGAGCACTACTGCCGAAAAGGCCCTTTCATTTCCCCCTACCTTGTAATTATAAAAGCAGTCACTCAGTGCCCTCTCATATACTTAGTGTACTGCTCTGCAGAGCACAGAATCAGTTTTGCCTAGTGGTCAGCAGTCTTTATAATATGCCTTTAGCAACCAGAGTAAATAGAATGTGTGTATGTGTGTATAGTAACACTTTGACTTTGTTTCTCTCTAGAACACCTTCCGGACTCCAGTGTACACAACATCAATGCGCAGGAACGCGATGGGCGTTGGCTTGGTCTTTGAAGCTGATCTTTATACCACAAGACATATTTCTCACTGGGTCCTTCAAGGAGTTTGCCTCACATTGAATGCTGATTAGTGGCCAGATGCAAAGGCTAATTCTGTTGATGAGAGAAGATACAGAAAAACACTGGAATCTCCTTGCTTCCAGCTGCTGAAGATATGTACTGTAGATTTGTTTAAAACTAATTTTTGAGTAGGATTCCTTACATTTTATATATTGCAACTTGTTTGAAAATAAACCTTTCTTTGGTGTTTGTGGTTAGCCAGCAGGTGTAAATACTTTGATTTCATTGTTTATTCTTCAGCCATCCTTCCTCAGATTCAATGCTGTTTAGGATCCCCAGTCAAACCACACAAGAACAACTATTTAATTAGTTTGCATCATTGTAAGAAAGGTTAAGCCCAATTTTTAATTTCACAGTGTACTTTTCTCAGCATCTTAGAATGGATGCTTGTCATCAGCATTGGACACATGAATAACTGGGAGATATAGGTAAGTAAGGGATCCAAACCAGTGGTATCTTGTCGAAAGTATATGCTTCCTTTAACATTCTCCAGGAAGAGCTTTAATGTTTACTAAAAAGAAAAATCCCAACATGAAAAGGAATATCAAAAGCAAACATATGGGTCAAATTCTTCCAGAAAAGCAACACAAATAAAGGGGGCTGGCAGCTATTACAGGGCACTTTGATAAAGGGTTGGTAGTTAGGAACATAGACTAAGGCGCTGCTGCAGTTGCAGAGTTCTAAGATGCATGGGCAGCTTTCTCCAGAAATGAAGCCCTCTAGATGCATGGGCACAGTGGAAAGCTATTGGGTGAGAGTAGACAGTGGCACATGCAGGAGTTCCCATTGCCAATACAGTGGTACCTCAGGTTACATATGCTTCAGGTTACAGACTCCGCTAACCCAGAAATATTACCTTGGGTTAAGAACTTCGCTTCAGGATGGGAACAGAAATCGTGCCACGGCGGCGTGGCAGCAGCGGAAGGCCCCATTAACTAAAGTGGTGCTTCAGGTTAAGAACAGTTTCAGGTCAAGAACAGACCTCCGGAACGAATTAAGTACGTAACCAGAGGTATCACTGTACTTCTTTTCAGATTTTTTTAGGGGTGTGTGCAAAATATCAATCTGAAACAGAGTTTAAGAAATAGATTTTGGAAGGAGAGGAGGAATTTCAAAAAATTTCCGTGTTTTTGAAACTAGCTCCATTTAGCAGTATTGCTATGCTGTCCTAAGATGAAGTAATAAGCACTTTTCAGTAGGTTAGCATAAGGCAGGGATGGGGAACTTGTGGCTCTTTAGATGGTGCTGGACTATAACTCCCATCATCCTCCACCACTGGTTATGTTGGCTGAAGCCAAAGGGAAGCTGTTGTCCACAGCATCTGGAGGGTCACAGGTTCACCATTCGTATCGTAAGGGCTAGATTTTCAGTTAAAGGCACATTTTAAATGAGGAACATTTTGAAAATGTTATTTGCTGATACCAGCTGTAGCTTTCCATCTTTGCCATATAGTTTAAGAAGTTAGTTTTAGGCTTCTGGCTGAGTAGCCTTTAAAAAAACACCACCACCAGAAACTGGTGCTTCTGCTCTGTGCTTTGATTAAACTTTCCATGAGGTGACTTTTTACCATTAAGATTAAAATGTAAAACAAATTTCAGAACCTCTCCCCACAAAATAGACGTGATTATTTTATAAACTTAAATAGGGGGTGGAAATTCAAAAATGATAGGCTTTCCTTTGTCAGCAAGGATACAGTCATCATAAGATTGAAAAATGAGTCTTGTTATGGCTGTAAAGCAGCAAGCTGCATTTCTGATTGGGCACAACCAAAACTGGAGGAATCTTCCACAGAAAAGGTAAGGACCTCTTCCTCCACATGTCAGCTACGCAAACTGCTCAAGTTGTACAAGTTTCCATCTGGCAGGCATACGGGCAGGAGGAAAAGCCTGGCCTGCAGGAGTACATTGCATCTCCAAAGTTTAAAAGATGCACAGCTTTACTCTCTCTATTAAGCAAAAACCGTAAAACCTACATTGTGTTTGTAGGTTTCCCCTTTCTTTCCCCTGCCCCAAAAGGAAACAGCCAGATGTAATTGTGGAAAACTATTTCAAATATTGAACAAAGGACACAAAACAAGATCAGCCAGGGTTAATAAAATAGAGTTTGTTGGGATTTTAGTAGCTGTAGATAAAAACGTAACAGAAAATATGAACACTGTGATCCAGACCATGTGATGGAGGGAGGAGGGGTCACTCAGCTGTTCTTTTTCTTCTCACACTGGTGGTCAGCGCTGCCCCTCCCCCAAAAGAAGGATTTGTCATGGCTGTGCGAAGTGATACATACATGGAAGGCTTGAACCATTAGCAGCCAATACACAGTGCTGCAGGGCTATCATTAGGAGGCTATCAGACTCCGTCATTACTATTGATTAATAATGCAGACTGTTTTGCCTGGGCATTTGCCCACAAGTGCGCTTAGAATAAAGGAAGGAGCATTGGAAGCAAGCAGTCAGGCAGACACCTGAGTTTGGCCACAGCGTTTCATTAAGTAGATAGTCATATTGGGGAATCCATTGGAGGAGGTTATTCTAGTGATGGAAAGAATTTGGCATGCATATGGGATTTGAAGGGGGGGGGAGTGACTGCAGATGCAATTAACCCTATTTGTGATCACAGTGCATAAGAGAGTCACCTCCAGACAGTATGCTTAAACAGTTCTATCTGTCCCTGAATGTTTTCGGACCACTTTGCTCCCATTCACCTGATCCACTGCTAGTGTCTCAACCTCTGGCTGCGCCTGGGGTGAAGCAACGTGGTGGATTCGGTGTGCCACACCAACGTGAGCCTTGTGCTGCTTCTCCCGGGCTGGGCTGTGGGGCTCAGCAGAGGTGCGTTCCGAAGGAATCGGTGGAATGACTAAAGGCCTCTCTTTGATAAGGTGGATCTCGGCAGTTTCCCTTGCCAGTAAGAAGGGAGTGGGATCAGGCATAGCATCAACCGGCTCCCGTAACAGCAGTTTGCGGCTATCCGATCCTAATCTGTAGGCCTCTTCAAATTCAGGATTGAGGGGGGTGGACAAGCTTTTCTTCATTCTGCGCCGCGGAGTCTCTGGGAGCTTATCTTTGGGAGGGGCTGGTTTGTAGCTGGACAGCACTGGGCTCCCGGATGGAGAGCTGTCAGAAGTCCCACTTGAACTCATGAGCTTCTTCTTGGTTGCGTGCAACTGTGAGGTGAGGTACGCAATCGTGCTGGCGCGCTGCTCCAGTTCACTCGACAGCATGTTCAGCTTATGGCTTTTCATTTTCAGTTCTTCTAAATACTTCTTTTCCCTCTCCTTGATGGTGTTCTCAAGCACCATTATCATTGCATTCTTTTGCTCCAGTTCCTTTAATAGCTCATTGTTTTCAGCCTCTTTCACTTTCAGCTGGGCCTCAAGTTCTTCACACTTCCTTTTGAGTTCTTCACTTCTTGAAGTCCCACTTTCTGAAAGAGCAGGCAGGCAAAGAGTTTTACACCATGTACAGTCAAGCAAACTCACTAAGAAACATGTTTCCCTGCCATAAAGGTGATTAAGGTAAGAAACTAGAGCAAAAGCGGCTGCACAACACTGGAACACTAAGGAAATGCTAAGCATTTCTGGGAAGGAAGTGGCTGAAGTGTTTGCTCTTCTCCCAAATTCTTCAAGGCATGAGAATCACTGAACGTTAGTAGCAGAATCTCAGAGAGCTTTTAGAATGCTGGCGTTTCTCAAACTGAGAAACATAAAACAGCAAGATATGCTTACAAAATCTGCATATCTGACAGAACAGGCCCATAAACATGCAAGACACAAACTTTCCAAGAGTCTGCATTATAATCCCATCAGACTGTCAGGAAGGGAACAGGGGGTAATCCAGTAGTTCCAATTACCAGAGTATACTTGAAGTAGGAGAGGGGATTGTGTAAAGAAAGAGATAGGGGCTCAGAAAGAGTGTGTGTGCACATGGAGAGTGACTCCGTGCAGCCCAGGGATAAAGGCAAGGAGGCAGCAGCAGAAGACAGTATAGGAGCCAAATAGAAACATTCAGTGAGGCTTCAAGGCTGGGGAGAGGCATGGCAAATAAAGTATAGAGGACAGTATATTTTTTTTGAGGTTTGAGAAAATATAAAAAGGTTAAGACGAAAGGGCTCTAAAATTGTCAGTAGGACTAGGAAGGGTCTGTTTGCCTATCACTTCCACACATTTACAACTCTCAAACACAGATAAAAAAACAGCAATTAGTTCTTAAGCATGGATGCAACCTACAGTGTTAGAAACAGAGATATGAAAGCTAGGAGTGAAATGGCACCTTAAACCTAGTTATGGGCGCCACAATGGAATATCTAGGCAAACTTTTTTTATAACAAGAATACAAAGCTAAAATGAATGAACTGCAGCTAAAAACTTGTGTTCATTTTTCACATGGTCTACTCATCTGAAGACTGCAAAAAACAAAGCCATGCTTCCCCTGCCCCAGGGCTGAGCAATAACTGTTTTTCAATATCGTGATATATCACAATATACATCCCCAGTGGCGGATTGTTTTTTGAGGAGTTAGTGATTTGACATGGTTGCCCTCTTCCTGCCACTGTTCCTTTCCCCTTCCTTGTCTTTGATATTCTTTCATGGCATGAGAACAGCCTATAATGTCCTAATCAATTAGGAGAAAGAGAGGGTGATGAGTACCTTCTTTGATGTTGGACATTGTTTTGAGAAAGTGAGGCATTGGGAGTGGATGGCTAATGAATAATCTGCACATAGTTAGTAATGAATAATCTGCACTTAGCCAGTCAGGCAAGCCACACAGGCTAGCTAGCTAGCTATAAATCAATGGTTTGGGGCAGAGTTAGAGAGAAGCTCCAGCACTGACTGATCCGGCTGTGGGGTCGTGCAACCCGAGGCTACCTGGGGGAGTCACTTCACCGCTTCTTGAGGGCTTCCATGTGGCAGGTTTAAGTGCTTGCTTGGTATGTATATATTGCTTGCTGTTTAGAATGAAATCTTTAATCTTCTCACTTGTGTTTTGTGTTACTTCTAAATCTCATTTTAAAAGGACCACTTTGCATTTGGCAAGACTCCTGCTTACCGACAAACACCCTCCACACCATTCTCACAGTACCCAACCTCCCATTTCAGCAGAAGGTAACCAGTTAAATCTTCTCCCCTCCATTTTCCCTGACACAGAAGTACCCTCTCAAATAAATAAATAACCAACCAACCAACCTTCCTTTAAAATATGGAAGAAAGCTACGGGGCGGGGGATAAAAACACTTCCTTTTTTCCACTGAGGAAAGAAAGAAAGAAAGAAAGAAAGAAAGAAAGAAAGAAAGAAAGGAAAGAAAGGCTTTCTGAGTTTTTTGTTTACATTCCCTGTTTACTTTGCCTGATTGCTAGCCATGGGGGGGGGGGGTCCCTCCTGAATTGTTAGCTGGCTCTGCATAATTAGCTGAGTTCTTGAGAGATTTGGGGCTGAGAGCAGAAAGTTCTGCTGAAAGACTTGGTTTGTGTGCTTGCAAGGGGTTAAAACTGGCTGCAGCTGAGGGCTTCTATCCTTATTTCTCAGCAATAAGAAACATACTGGTGAAGGAGGGAAAGAGCAAACAAAGCCTGCAAAGTATCTGTCAAGTATCCGTCCAGCTGAGCTACCCCCTGGGAAGCTGTCAAGTCTCAACCTTTTGTTCACACCTTGTTGAAATACTTATCACAATGTTATTTCAATACCAGTATTCAATGGTATGGCAATTTACTGCACAGCCCACACCCCTAATATTCTTAAGAGGGTCTCTTCTCCAGTCTTCACAGAGAAGCTAGAAGTGGGGAGGCCGAAAAAGGTCCTCCTTTCCTTCCACTCCGCAGTTTTAATCTGAAATCTTAGGTGCAGTACTGCTCCCAGAGCTCAGAAACTACTTGCGCTAATGAAATTCCCTGTCGCACCTGGAATAATGGGAGTTTCGAACGCTGGCAACCTATGCTTATACAGTCCATTTCCCCCCCCCCCAAAAAAAAGCTACCTGGGAGATTTCTAATCTCAAGGTTGTGGGTTCGAGTCCATGTTGGGCAAAATATTCCTGCATTGCAGTTGGTTGGACTAGATGACCCTTGTGGTCATTTCCAACTCTGTGAGTCTATGAAAATCAAATCTGTGAAGAGGGAGGTGCAATTTGAACCAGCCTGTTTTGGGGAGATTATGGGAGCACTTCTGTCAACACTGACATTCAAGTAAATGCTGGGAAGTGAATTAGCACAACCAGAAGCTGAGGCAACATTGCTAGTTGTCACAAGAGTGAACACCACCAGCCACAGCATCCACTCCTTATCTTGATCAGCCTTGATGTTGGTTCTCCCTGATGGAAGGAGGGCTTCAGTGTAAGAAAGTTCCACAAACTCCTGGCTTACAGTGTTCATTTGAACTTCAATGCAACACTCCAAGAAGGTGCCTAGAAAGTGCTCAAGATTCTCTCCTTGTCATTGCCAGCACTTTCCACATCCTCTAAATAGAAGATGGTTGAGACCACTCACCTGTTGAGTCTGAGCTTTTGAGAGTCAACTCGTACGTCAGATCTGAAAAACATGCAGAGTTAGGAAAGCTGGAGAAAACTTGCCCATGTGCAAAACTCATAAACAGAACATTTTCACAAAACATTCAAAGTCTTGCGGCTCCCAGAACTGGGTGATCAATTGCAGCAGGATCTTTATGTCAAACATTCCTGCCCCGCCACAAAAGGTGGGCTACAAAACAAAACAAAAATTGAACGAACCATCCTACTCAAGAGCAGACCCATTGGAGTTAACGTACCTCAGTCTATTGACTTTGGTGTGTCTAATATGACTAGTTGTCTTACCAAAACTCTTTAGGTCACTCTAAATCAGCTGAGAGTCTTCCCTGGGAAGCCAGGTTTAGATGCATACCAAAGGCTAGCAGAGAGGTAGACACACAGCTCTTTGGGGAGAAAGTCCCAAACCCCAGATGCTGCTGTCAAAAGGTACTGGCCTTTCCAGTATGAAGCAATGTGGGGACAGCATGAAGAGGGGACTGACATTGGAGAGAAGCAGAGGACAAGAGCAGAAACGCCCCGAGCAGAACAAAGGGAAGCTGCTTGGAAGCAAAGGTGGCTTGGGCCACATTACCTGTGCAGTGCTGCTGTAGTCGCCGAATCTCAGCATGCAGCCCCTTGAGGGTGTCTGCGTGTTGCCGCTGGAGGAAGAGCAGGTTCTTCTGGGCGCTGTGCAGCTGGTTCTCCAGGTTTGATGTCGCCATCCTGACATCCAGTGAACCTGCTGAGTGAAGGGCAGAAGAGAGGAAACACAGCACTTTGAGACCAAATCAGGGGCCTTTTTCCTTGCAGTTTCCAAGTCCAGGGCAAAGCAAGTGAGCTTTTGATCAATGCAGCTGTGCCAAAATGAGCCCATGTGCAGAGAAGGCCATTCCCTTTCTGCAGCATGGACACTTTCAACTAGGATGTGGATGTTTCCAGTTGTGGAAACCCCAGTGCATTCAGGGTAGCCATGCTCATGATGGGGGTGGGGGCAGAGGACACCACCAGGTGCTCATTTGTTTGCAGTTAGCATGTTAAAAGGATTAGTGCCAGACAGACTTCAGGGCACTAATCCCTTTAGCAGACTGAAGTGGAGTTCTGAGAAAACCCAGGAGTGTGTGCGCCTCCTTCTTAGTATGAGCTGCCAGTCACCTCCCTGAGCTACATTTAGAGAGAGACTGTAATCCCTCATAGACGGGGAAGCCCGCCGATAAGCCACGATCTTAGAAACCAACAGCAAACAAACAATCACAGGGCCAGCAAAGGCTGCAGCTGAGCAGCACTGAACAGCTCAGAATGGCAAGGAAACCCACTACCACCAGGAAACCTTTTTGTGTCAACATCTACCGTATTTTTCGCTCTATAACACGCACCAGACCATAACACGCACGTAGTTTTTAGAGGAGGAAAACAAGAAAAAAAATATTCTAAATGAAACAGTGGATGTGTGATTTTTGTGGTTCATGCTGTGGCCACAGACATGTGATCTGACAGTGAGTTTGGAGTAGCCCAATGCAAAAATCCTGAGGATCCATGTGGATCCATGCTTTGTAACCACGTTTTTGCACCACTGTGACCCTAGGCAACAGTGGGTGCGTGATTTTTTTGGTGCAGGCTGTAGCCATGGACATGCTATGTTATCTGATGGTGAATTTGGGGTGACCCAGTGCAAAGATCCTGTGGATCCATGCTTTGTAACCACGTTTTTGCACCATTGCAGCCCCAGGCAACAGTGGGTGCGGTTGTTTTTTTTTGGTACAGACTGTAGCCATGGACATGTAATGTGATCTGATGGTGAATTTGGGGTGACCCAAAGCAAAAATCCTGAGGATCCATGTGGATCCGTGCTTTGTCACCACGTTTTAAATGGGGAGGGAAGGAAAGCAAAAGCCCTCCCCCAAGCCAGACAGGATATACGAAGTATGATTTCTTTTTTATTTACGGTATTTCTTTTTTGGCCACCTCTGTCACTGCAACCTTTGCTCTGTGCTTGCACACTTTTGGGCAATAGGGCATGTAACACACTTTTTTTCATCTGCCAAGATGTAGAAAATCAATTTTAATGTCCCTATATAAAATGCCTAGTGAAGCAGAAGGGTATTACATCAGCCACTGTATTAAGGCTAAACGTTTGAAGAACAGCTCTCTATGGGGGGGGGGGAGACTAAATTCCATTTTCAATCAATTGTTATTGTGGCAGCAATTATCAGTGTATAGCGCACAATGAGGAAAAGAACTTTAAATATATATATATATAAAAACATTCTCACGTTATACTTCTTCAAAGAAGAGTATTAGGCTTTTAATGAAGGGGAGAGGAGAGATGCTGCAATCCTCCTGGCTCAGGAGATTCTGATTTACCAGCCGCGTGTAGAAAGTATAGATTAAGATATTTGATATACAGCATATAAATCCAGAGATTTCCATGTCTCACTCTGCAATCCAGCCTGCTGTTACTTACGAGCAGGGAAGCAGGGTTTCTCTTCCAAACAAGCATGCTGTCTCCCTCCAGCAGTACATTGCTTGGAGAAGCTGTAATTTGGAGGGGGCCTGGGGGCAGGGCTCTCTGCTTTTGGAAAAGAAATGAGAAACCTACCATTGTAAAGCAAAAGTCGTTCCCACCACCACCACCCAAGCCAGCCCTCTCTCTCTCTCTCTCTCTCTCCCCCACCTGCATGCTTTTTGGCTGCCTGCGGGTCCCTAGAGCACGTAGAGGAGGAGGTGGTGGGCTGGAGCCTGCACACAGTGTGACTAGGGAAGAATTAGAAGGACGGACGAGATCATTTCCTTAACCCTCCCCGCCCGATCTTATTTTTGCCTATTTTGCCCCTGCGCTCCGGCAAGTCAGCTCCAGGGACCACACATTCGCTCAATAACACGCACAGACATTTCACCTTACTTTTTAGGACAAAAACTCTGCGTGTTATAGAGCGAAATTTACGGTACCTGTAGCAGGTATGCTGCTGCAGCTGATAAGACACTCATGCTTCCAGCTGTTTCTGGTCCAAGAGCAGGAATGGGGAGTTTGTGGCCCTCCAGGGGTTGTTGGACTACAACTTCTGTAATTCCTGACCACTAGCCATGCTGTCTGGGTTTGGTGGGAGTTCAGCATCTGAACAGCACTATGCTAGTGATCTCTAACAGGGCACAACAGAACACACACCAAATCTGAGAGACCTAGAGTCAGTGGGACTGGATGAACGGAAAGGGCTACTGCGTGGTCTGTCAGTGAACCAGGCACTTGAGGCTGATGGCCAGAGTTTACTGCAACCCACAGCTGCCGGAGAGAAGCAGCAAGACCTTGGGAGCAGCCTCTGCTGAGATGAAGCTTCACGCACAGACTGGGGGAAGGCCTGCTCCACTGTCGTGGATATTGCCTGGGACTTCAGGCAAAGGCCTAGGCTATCCTTTCCCAACCTGGTGCCCTCTAAATGTTCTGAACTACAACTCCTCTCAGCCCCAGCCAGCACATGCTGTAGTTCTGGACACCTGGAGGGTCACAGCTTGGAGAAGTCTGGTCTAGCTTACCTCTTAGGCTAGAGAATGGTTGTGGAAATAAAGACGGTAAAACATTTCAGTTAAAAATGCTAGAGACATTAGCTAGTAGCAACAGGTCATGATTGCTAATAGGTTACGGGATTTTTTTAATTGACCAGCTATGGAGATTGACCAGTCTCTTTGTAACTTAAGGTGATGCTGTTTGCAATCAAGGGGGGGGGGGCACAAACCAGGATGCTTTTGTCTAAGCAATGACTGGCATGGGGGCCACCCTCAAACCGGGTAGGAGGACACTTGCCCTCCAGCCTACCACTCACTCACAAGAGGTGCTTAGTTGACATGCTTGTTTTATAAAAACAAAAGCTATGCAGCCTGGTTTGTAGACACAAACTCTCATTTCTTCCATGAGGAGGGCAAACGACACCAAAGACAATCCTGTCTCTGTCTTATCACAGCTCCTATTCACCCTGGAAAAGACCCTGATGTTGGGAAAGATGGAGGGCACAAGGAGAAGGGGACGAAGAGGACAAGATGGTGGGACAGTGTTCTTGAAGCTACCAGCATGAGTTTGACCAAACTGCGGGAGGCAGTGGAAGACAGGAGGGCCTGGCGTGCTCTGGTCCAGGGGGTCACGAAGAGTCGGGCATGACTAAACGACTAAACAACAACATTTACCCAAGAGGAAGCCTTACTGGGATCAGCAGCCCCGTCTAGACAGAAACCAATACTGCGATGTTATAAACACATGTGCCAGACTACTACCAGCCCTCAAACAGTGTGTCGCTTCTGCATGAAAAACTAAGAGCAAACATCCTACCCAGAAGAGACCCACTGAAATCAATGAACATGACTAATTGAGGTCCTTTGATTTCAATGGGTCCACTCTAAGTAAGCCTATGGTCTGGAGCTTGGTTGGGTATTTTGGAGCCTCATCAGTGTCTAAAGTGTGCTGTGATACATGCATGAAGCTGCTTTATCTGCTGAGGGTGGTCTACTCTTGACTGGCTGCATCACTCCAGGGTAACTGGCAGAGAAAGCTATTCCACATTACCTGCTATCTGATTATTTTAACTGAAGATGCCAGGAATTGAACCCAGGACCTGTTACTGGCAATGTGATCAATCACTGAGGATCCTTCCCTTATGATAAGCTTTAGCACAGGGGTGGCCAACTCCCAAGAGACTGTGATCTACTCACACAGTTAAAAACTGGCAGTGATCTACCCCCTTTTTTGGGATTTGGGTCAAAGTTGTTGAGTTTTTCCAAGGAGGAGGTAAAATGTTGAGCTTTATTTAGGGAAGCCACAGTTGTTCAGCTTCTTTGTGGGGAGCCGATGATCCACCAGTGATCTACAGCAGATGTCCAGTGATCTACCGGTAGATCACGATCTACCTGTTGGACATGCCTGCTTTAGTGCTTTTTCTTGAATGAAGAACCTCACTTTTTAAAAGACTTCACATAGCCACTTGGACAACTCAAAGGTCTGAGTTAACTTTTGTAGTTCTGGTAGCATGGGTGTCCTTGACAGATTAAAGGCCAGGAGAGGGGGAGTTGGAGATCTCCCCAAAAAACAGAGCATCCTTGCAGAAATAGAAGAGCAAGTTTGTGCAGAAGCTTGTTCCACAAAACAATGGAGCTTTCTTGCAATTTACAGCAGAAGGATCCTGGATCAGGATTAAGTTTTGTAAACAATTCTAAACCAAGAGAGGGTCTCCAGTAAAGATCTCTTCGCAAGGGAGAGACACAGCTCAAAAGTGTTCTGGTGGGACTCTTGATTTCTGCAACTGCCTTAGAATCACGAAAGCACGGCTGTGAATTGAACAACCTCAATTAACTAGTTGGGTTGAGGGTTACTGCTACCACAAAACTGTGACCAGGCAATTTTGCAAAGTATTGGTAAATAATGGGAACCCACGGACAGCCCTTGTTTTCCCATTTCTTTTATAGCTTCAGAGCTAGTCTCTCTTAGTTTTGTGCGTAAGGCTCAACTCCCCAAACCTATCAAGCAGTCTCTGTCAAAGAACACATTAACTTGCCCAAGCTGTATGCATTCAGACTTCAAAAAAGCAAAATTATAAAGCAGCAATGGAGACATGGTGTAGAGCACAGCAGTGCCATCTCTGACTTGCTTTGAAGCGGCATATCCTTGGCTAAAACCCGGGGGGGGGCCTTTATAAACAGCCCATTCCATTTTGTTCATGGCCTCAAGGCCCATCCTTCACTAACGCTGTCAATATTTCTTAGCTACATTATCTCTCTCCAATGAGCCAGCCTTGTCTGCACAGCTAAAAGCTTTACTGCATCTCAGATTCCTTAAGTGCTTGCTGAATTCCCACTGAGTGGGTGACATAGCGGGGAAATGGTGCTCCCTTCCTAGGCATGGTACGACTCACCCAGCCAATCATCTCGCAGCAAGCCCTTTGGACTCTGAAAGCAGGTGGGGGTGGGGCAGGGGAGAGGCTTACCAGCAAGCAAGGCAAGTGGGAGATTTTGTTTTGTGCAAGTCACACATTATTAATTTAAAACATGTTCCCACTGAAATACAAAAAACACAAAAACTAAATGGGGGCCCCATCCATTAGCTCTGTAGCATTTCCAGTATATGCCAGCATGCACAAAGCAGTTAATGCTCCTGGAAACATTCAACCAACAAGTCTTCTTCTGGTTACTCTATGTAAACATTTGCATTTACTGTTTCTTTGCTGATGACACCTGATGGAGACAGGAGGTGGGAGCCTGAAGTTAAGATGGCAAAGAACTGGAATTGTTAAAGTTCGCTGCTCACTAGCAAATAATCACTCATGGAATCTGGAGAAGGAGGCAACTGCCAGATGCTGCTGCAGACAACACCTTCACAACAGCAGACACACAGTTCCAGGGATCTTCCAAGGACAAGACCAGACAGCAGCTTCCTGTACCCAGGACTGAGTGCTGCTGCAGCACACATGGGAGCATGGGAAGTCTGCTGTTGTCGTCCCCCCAACAAACAAGGCGTGTTGATGCTCACTTATGGAGACACCAAAGGCCTGGCAACCGGTGGAGGGCAGGTGGAGGGACTGGTGCAGGCGGAAGCATTCCACACTGCTGGGTGTGCCTCAGCGCTCCCTAAACTGCCGCCATTCAGCTGTCTTGGACTACAGCTTCCTGAGTTGGCTTGAGCTGACGAGAGGTTAAGCAGAAAAGAGCCTCGGATTAGTCAGGAGGCAGCCTCTCTACTCCTGCCATGGAGGTCTGTGTGCCAGGGAGGGAGTGCCATTCCCAAGATTCCCGACCTTCACCGCTATGTGAAATATCTGCTCTACCAATGAAGCATTACCAGCTCAGGCGAAAGAGAGTCCAGTGCCAGAGTCCAAAAGCAGTGAAAGGGGACATTTCCAGCTGGGTGGGTGGGTGGGTGGGGGTGACTCTGGTTGCCCAGCAGCTGGTCTATGAAAGGAATATGTTTCCTCCCTTTGTGGAATACTAGAGCTAAACCACAATTAACTGCTGAAAAGCATCACCAAACATTGCTAACCAGTATTAGCTTAAAGGAACTGGCTTTATCCTGAAGTACTTTATCAAATGGTAGTGTGAAGCCACCTAAAAGTACAGGCAAATGTCACATCTACACACATACACACAAATGCTCGGTCATGAAGTTCACTGGCCAGGCACTGCCTCTCAGTCCAACTCACTTTCAGAAGACTGCTGTGATGATAAAAGACGGCCAGAGTGGTGGGAGACTACATATGTTGCCTTAAGCTCTTTGGGCAAAAGACAGCATGCAAACAGAGCAAGTGAATGAATTAAATGAAACACGCCTCCACCCTGTAGCACTCGGAGCATTTGACATTCGAGTCTCCAGGCACCAGCCTTTGTTGGTGGTCCACGTGAGGGGCTGTAGCCAAAGTTCTCTGTCTGCTAGTGCAAGGGTGCTTATGCTAGGAGGCGGGTAAGTCTTAATGTTGCACAACAGAGGAATCCAACACAGCAGCTGCACTAGCAGAAACTTGTTGCCAGCAATCTTCTGCCGGCACAAAACATTTTGTCAGAGGAACAAGTTACACCAGTAAGTGACTTTAACTTAGCACTACATTGGATACAGCCTGAGGTGTCCGATGTCTGAATCAGTCGTAAATCTGAATGTACTGACATCTGAAGCTACCTTTGGCCAAATGAAACCTTTTGGGCAATCTATCCTACTAGCAGCAGCTCTCGTGGGCCTCACTGAGGACTCTCTCTCTCAGCCCCGATACGTAAGACCCTTTTAGCTGGAGAGACAGAAAAAGCATGGCAGGCAAAGCATGCACTCTTATCACTGAGCTACGGCCCCATCGCACTCTTGGCGACTGCATTCTTGGAGCAGTGACCTGCAACAAAAACAAACCAAATTATTTCATTTTATCTGAGGTTTTTTTTTTTAAAAACCCCAGCCGTTCCAGTGCTACATAGTCACACCTTGATATTGCTGGCTGAAAAGTCAGAACAACCTTGCTAATGGACCACCACAACCTTGACAGTATCTCCTGGCAAGCAAAGACCCCCACCCCCCTGCTAAAATGGATTATAAATTTATCAGCTGCTTAGGAAATAACAACTTGTGCAGGTCCAGCTCCACTGAGACCATCAGGATTATACAAAACGACCATCTACCCTGTCAGAGCTCTCTGATCTTTTTCCTGAAGCCGGGCAAGTGCTTACCAGGTTTTAAGAAGGCAGCATGAGGGCTGGTGTGTGTGTCAAAATTTGGATTTTCTCACTCCCCCCACAAAGCAGTGTGCAGCCCAGGGGTTCCATCATGTCAAAGTACTCTTGTGGCCTACTTGGTATGAAAGGTGGGACCACCTTGTTCTCAGAGGTGTAGGAAGGGGGGTGCGGTGGAGGTGGACCGCCCCGGGTGTCATCACTGAGGGGGGTGCCATTTGGCGTGACACCCACAGCACTCAAGCCTACCCTGAGTTGTCGGGGGAAGGGGGGAGCTGCACCACTTTGCCGGCGGCCTCCCCCCTTCGTTTTGACAGCTCGAGGGAGGCTTGGGAGTTCTCTGTCTGAGGGCGGTGCTCTCTGGAGGGACATTTGGTGTGCTCCCCGGGCTCCCCCTGGCGTCCCTCTCGGGGGCTGCACATCCTCTCCCATCTGGCTGCCCCCCTGGTGCTTGTGAGGCATCCTGAGCCCTGGAGGAGGAAGGAGAAGAAGGGCGCTGGAGGCTGGCCAAGAGCGAAGCAGATGCCCCGCGGAGCCCGACTGACCCTCCCTTGCTCCATGCACACAGCCCCCCACCATTGAGCCCTTGAACCAGGGGGCATTGGCATTGGCTGCTCAGAGGAATCAAGAGAGGCCAGGAAGGTGGAGGAAAATCTTCCTCTGTTAAGTTAGGAACCGAAAGTTTGAGCGGCCTCTTGGCCACGCTCCCGGTGGGCTTGGGGGGGTGGAGGAGGGCTCTCCCAGGCGCAGGGGAGTCAAAAAGGGGCAGCCCCCCAGCATGAAGGGGCTCTACCTGCTGGCTGCACTGGAGAGTCTGAAAAAGGAGGCGGAGGCCAGGCCCCCTGATGTGTTGTCAGTCGCCTGGTGACCGGCAGGGAAGTGGCAGGTGGGCGGGGCTCCTTCCAGCTGCCCAAGAGCCATGTCGCCCACCCACCACTCCCAACTCATGGGGGGGGGGACAAAAAAAATTCCGCACTGGGTACCACCTGACCTTGCTACGCCTCTGCTTGTTCTAGAGGGAGAAAGGAGGCCTTTGGAAAAGGCTTGTTCAGTAGCCTTCCAGAACTCACTGGAACCTCTTTTTTCTTTCTTTCTGCACATGGCAGCCATTTTGTGCTGGCACCCACGGCACTTTTATGAGTACCAACACTAAAAAAGGCAAAAAAAGGCAGTGGTCTAACCTAAGGCTGACTTTGAACTCTACACTGTACAAAGAACAAAGCTTTCATCTCTTTTTCTCTCTTCCTCTCCTCTTCCCCACACCATTTCTCTAAACTAGGGGAGGGGAACCTTTGGCCCATGGTCCAAGTACCACCCCTAGGCCTCTCCTGGGCTCAGCGCAGCTCTGCGCGGCCATCGGGAACGGGGCGCGAAGTCCCGCCCGGCTCCCGATGGCTGCGCAGAGTTGCCCCCAGTCCTGGGCTCAGCACACTTCTCCCCATCGCCAGCCCCACAAGCTCGGGGGACAGCGACCTGGTTCTTCCAGCCCCGCACCTGGGGGGGAAATTTTTTTTTTCTTTATTTCCCCCCCAAAAAAACCTAGGTGTGTCCTATGGGCCGGTGCGTCCTATGGGGCGCAGAATACGGTATTAAAAAATGCAAGTATGCAAACACAGTTGTGACACCAGTTTCAGCATTCCACTGATAACTCAGTGCCACCTAAGAAGGATGTTTTAAAAGATTCTGAGATTTATTATTTTTTAAAAAATACCTTTTATTACTAAGATTTTAAAAGGACAGCAGCACCAGTAAATCTTAATACAATAACACTAAACATGCTAAAGGGAAAAATCATAAAAATAAAACAAGAACAGGAACTGTCTCCAGAATTGCTTTGTGGAAACCATGGTTAAGTACTAAGTAGAGCAGGAATAAATAGGGCAATAAATGAAAAGGAGGAATGCTGGTTTTTAAAGCAGGACTGGGTGAAGGGGGAATGATTCCTTTTAACACAATTTGATTACAGCTTTTTCATAATACTGTAAGATAAAAGGAACTAATCTAAACAGAGAGAGAGAGAGAGAGAGAGAGAGAAGAAAGTGCAGAGTCCTCTTCCAAAGGCAGCTCTGACCCCTTGTCTCACACGGCTGGACCCCACCCTGCTAGCTCTCACCTGGGAGCTTTCCTTTCTTCTACCAGTTTCTTCCCCTGGGAGATCCTCCTCTCAGTCCACCAACCATCCACAACTGGGTGAAGGGCATGATTCCGACCAGTCAGCAAAACAAAGGCATATGTCATAGGTAATGCCAAATAAAGTTGTTTTTAGTTTTTAAAATAAAATTAGTAGAGCATGAAAATCCAAGGCATCTAGTCACCAAAGCAACTAACAGTTAGATCCTGGTACCCAGACACTTAAAAATGTGTCCTCTGCCAGCACTGTAATACCTGGTCTTCTTACTGGTTGAGTTCACAACCAAAAGGCACAGGTAGTTTCCAGAAAAATATGGAACCAGCCCTTTAAGAAGCTCAGTGAGCTCATGTTCTTTTCAGAAGAATATAAAAAGCCTCTAAACATTTTCTATTTTTAAAGGCATATGACATGTTTTATGAAGTGTACATTCCCCACCACCATCCCAATCTCCCAGACAGAATGCTGTAGTCTCCTTTCAGTCGACCTCTGAATGTCTCAGGTCTTAATATCACTGTGGAGTTATTTTTAGGTACTGTGGCAAGTCTCTGATGGAGCAGCAACGGAAGAACAATTAAGAGGAGAAAGTCTCAAAGGCTATCAAGAGGAACGCCCCAATGCACTCAGGAAATGAGCAGAGATAAGCAATAGGGACGCTTTTCTAATTTCCCCCAAGATGCTTTCTGGAAAACTGATGCAATTTACTTTAAATCAGGGAGGGAAGATTGTCACAGGGCCAAGTGTGGCTGACCACTGGCCCTTTCCATGTTATTTGACTCCAACTCTGATCAGATTCAGCCTGCATGGCCAAAAGTCAGGGGTGCTAGAAGTTCAGCTAGAACTGGAGGGCGTTGGGTTGTTGAGCCAACAATGGTAGGTGCAGTTTAATACATATAGCTCATACCTGAGAGCCAACAGAAACACCTTCATGTGACCTAATGCAATGAAATTACTTCATCTGGGTGGAGCCCAAGGGCTGTTGCCGCTTTGTGCCTTGCATCTTATAATTGTTGGGGCTGTCCAAAGCTCCAGGCCATGTTGTTTCCTTCACAACAAAGGTGGGGGATCTGTGGCCTCCAGATGTTGATGGACTACAGATCCCAGCAACTGTCCATGCTGCCTGGACTGATGAGGAGCTGCAGCCCAACCACATCTGGAGGTCTCTCATCCCTGCGCAACAATAGATGCACAGAGGTGCAACAGCCAACAGAGTGCTAGTGGGAAGGAGGGAGGGTTGGTCTGCCCATGAAGCAGAACGATGTAGAACAATCATGAGGGGACAGAGTGGATTGTACCACTTCAGTGAGCATTCTATGCTCTCCCCAAACATCTGCAAATGGAAAACTAGTACATCAGGGAGAAATGTTCTAATCCATCTCCCTCTCTCCCTCTGTTGTGCTATATTTCTACTTGCCAAGGGGTGGGTGGTTTGTTTGTTTTAATCCTTAGGGAAATCCACTTCTGAAGGCTTCTCTATCTAAAGTCAATCTACCACCTCAGGTTCCTATCACCACCACCTGCTGTCAGCTGCACACCAGGGCTCACATACTGGCAGCCAGACATCAAAAAAGTGTGCAGAGACAGGAGATGGGAGGGGAAGAGACTGAAGACACATGGCTGGCCACATCAGCATCCACAAGTCTCATACTCTTCTCCTACCACCCCATGCTCCCTCAGAACCATTTTATAGATTATGTGGAAGAACATGGTGAAATTTGCAGCTGTGCCACTTTGAAAGGCAAATGGGTCTTGTGTCTGATTTTTTAATCAATACCCGCCTCCCTGCATAAATGCAAACCACTTCCTACAGGGGGCTTGTCCTGTGTTGTCACTCTAAAAAACTGAGAGTACATGGAATTACTGGGAGGAAGTAAAGGTTAAGGTTAACCCCATCAGGTCCAGTCGCGGACAACTCTGGGGTTGCGGCGCTCATTTTGCTTTACTGGACGAGGGAGCCGGCGTACAGCTGTCAGGTCATGTGGCCAGGACTAAGCCGCTTCTGGCGAACTAGAGCAGCGCACGGAAATGCCGTTTACCTTCCCGCTGGAGCGGTACCTATTTATATATCGTACTTGCACTTTGACGTGCTTTCAAACTGCTAGGTTGGCGGGAGCAGGGACCGAGCAACGGGAGCTCACCCCGCCGTGGGGATTCGAACCGCCGAGCTTCTGATCGGCAAGCCCTAGGCTCTGTGGTTTAACCCCCAGCACCACCCGTGAAGTAAATGTATATGCAGTAAATGCAGTCAATGTGGATGTGCTGGCTAGGGTTGTAGTCCAAACCATCTGGTGTCACCAGGGTAGCAAAGGCTGAACTAGAATCAGTCCACTGGGGAAAAGGCTTAGCATGGCCGACTCTTCAAGGCCGACTCTTCAACATGCTAGTTTTCACTAATTGCATGCAAATATATGTTTTTAACAACACATTAATAAAAATGAGACTACCTCACCTAAAGAAGCCTAAAGTAGCACAATCCAAAATTCTACCACCTCATTCTGCATAGTTTGGTACTATTATCCCTCCCTACTCTCCCAATTTTCTGGGCAGAACAAAAAATGGCAAATTTACAGCAGTCTCTTCTGAGCAGCTGGAAACTGAAAAGTTAAAAGGTATACATCCATATGCACTCAAAATACGTTATCACCAAAACCACATCTGAAAGGTACCCAGCAGTCTATACTCATCTGCAAAAACACTTCTGAAAATTTAATCTTGGATGGCTGTAGTCTACTGGCTTCAGAGATGCGGCAAACTGCCCCACCCTCTGCTTATGCTTGCAAGCAGCCCTGAGTGGCTGAATTTTTTAAAGTGTCTATTTTTAGCCCACTTCAAACAGCCTCTCCAGTAGAAATTACTGTTAAGTGGGTGCTTTGCAGATTCTATGAGAGGGATGCTCTCACTGTGAGACATTTTTTTTTTGGGGGGACGGGACTGTTTGAAGCAGCTGTTCTGTTGCAAGGATTCTGTTTACACTCAGAAAAAATATGTGTCTGTCATTTCTGAAGCTCTGACAATCCTAGTAGAGGGAGGTTAAATACATCTTTTCACTTAATATGCAGGGTTTTTGTTTTTTAAAAAAATGCAAATATCATCATAAACTTGGAAGGCAGTTAGTGGGATCACGCATGGGGGGAATTTAACCTTTTCCTCCCCTGCTGCAATCCTGAGGAATAACCCTCTTGTAATGTTGGTATTTAGGTGTTGTTTTTTGGGGGGAGGAGGGGATCCTTTACTGGTGCTAATGAGGGATTCCCCACCCTCCAAAAACAAACATAGCAGCATCTGGTAGGATTATCCTCAGCACTCCAGCAGAAGAAGGAAAGGTGAGATCCCCCTCCCTGCCTAAAGTAACCCTGAGCTGATGGCAGCAACATGAAGCCCCCATGCATATAAAATACAAAGACACTTCTAGTCTGGCTGTGGGACTTCTGAAGGCTGAATCTCTCCATCCTGCCTCCATATCAACTAACATCAAAACTTGGGGTGTTACTGGTGTCAGAGAGGTTGCTTCTGGCAGCCTTTAGTGCTGTTATCTTTTCCTAAAATACAGACATGGGTGGGTGGGAATGGTAGCAAGTGGAGCCTGCAAATGCTTATACAGATACTGAGGCACAATCTGGGGACGGGGGACGGGACAGCTGCACCTCCCCAGTGGTGTGTGCTGACATCTTAAAAAAACACCACTTTCCTAAAAGTGGCTATTAGTGCTGAGGATATGGAAGAACTGAAGCAACACACTCTGTATACTATCAATGAATCTTGGATAATTTAGGGACGTCTTGGGCTGCAATCTCAAAGCCCTGAAATTAACATACTTCCACCCTTCCTGGGTGGGTAGTTATCAGAGGCTGGAGATGGGCAGCATTTTTCATGAAGCTGAGGTGAGAGGAGAGGGCCATAGTTGCCCATGGTAAGCAAGCCACACTCACTTTCCTATCACCACAATTTGCAAATTCTAGCAGCGCCCCAAGAGCTTAGAATTATACAATCTTAGAGTTGGAAAGGCCCCAATGGTCATCTAGTCCAACCCCCTGCAATGCAGGACTCTCAGCTAAAGCCTCCAAGACAGATGGCCATCCACCCTCTGCTGAAAAACCTCCAAGGAAGGAGAGTCCGCCATCTCTCATGGGAGTCTGCTCCACTGCCAAACAGATCTCACTGTCAGAAAGTTTTTCCGAATGTTTAGTCGGAAACTCCTTTCTTGTAACTTGAAGCCATTGCCTTGAGTCCTACCCTCAAGAGCAGGAGAAAACAAGCATGCTCCCTCTTACATGTAACAGCCCTTAAGACATTTGAAGACAGCTCTCTCCTCTCAATCTCCTCTTCTCCAGGCTAAACATACCCAGCTCCTTCAAGCATTTTTTGTAAAGGCTTGGTTTCCAGATCCTTGATCATCTTGGTTGCCATTCTCTGCACACTTCCTAGCTTTTCAACATCCTTCTTAAATTGCAGTGTCCACAACTGGTCACAGTATTCCAGGTGTGGTCTGACCAAGGCAGAATACTTCTGTTGATGCAGCCTAGAAGAACATTAGCTCATGTTCTGCTTGTGGTCCACCAAGGACCCCTAGATTTTTTTCACATGTACTGCTAGTAAGCCAGGTGTCCCCCAGCCTATCTTTGTGCATCTGGTTCTTCCTTCTTAAGTGCAGAACCTTACATTTGTCCCTATTGAAATTCATTTTGTTAGCTTGAGCCCATTTCTCCAATCTGTTAAGGTCATTTTGAATTCTGATTCTGTCTTGCAAGACCTGTTTGTTCAAGAGAATGAAAGAGCAGAGTGTGTACACCATGGAAGCAGCAGCAGACATCTGAACATACCACTTTCAACTCTTAAAAGTTATTGTCTCCCTGCAGCATAAGGGCTTCTTCCACACTTTTGCAGAAACACACTCTGGTCATGCCATGCAAGCAGAACAGATCTTTGTGCACTACATTTTTAAAACCTCTTAATCTATACTTCATCAGATCAAGGATCCATCTAGCCCAACATACCTTTTTCACAAAGAAGCAAGTCACTGGCCCCGCACCTCTTCCCATCACGATGCAAGCACTACACTTCCATCCATATCCCCAAAGCAGGCAAGCACTCTGCTGCTAAGGCGGAATGGCAACCTGCCACTTGCTGACAGCATAGTGCGGACAAGGCCTTGGCAAATGCCAGATCCCACTACAGGCAACCCAACAACCCAGCAGAGAGAAACCCATGAAGCCACCAGGGCTACATTACTCTGCCTTAATCAATTTATTCTCCAACTGAGGTGGACAACTTTCTTCAGCATTAGAAATTCACCACTTCAACAGTCAGGACTAGAAACTTAGTCCTTATTTTAAAATCACAAAAGCTTGCGTTCATGGGAATCGAAGGCAAGCAGAGCACAGAAGAATGAGTGCGAACCATTTTTATCTGTGCAGATAAAAATATAATCACTACTAAGTTGTTTGTTTTACATTAATTTTGAAACAAAGACATAAGAAGCAGGCAGGGATCGAGGATGCTTTAAAGTTTCTTTAGCAGACCACCATCTGCACAGCCGAATCAACAAGTTCTGGTTGCGCAGCTTTGAGGGCAAAGAGAGAAGGATACTTCTCATTTACAGACAAGGCAACCTGTCTTGCTTAGCCTCACCCAAGCAGCACCATTGATGTAGCAGAAGCAGCCTGAGAAAGAATTCAGTTGGAAAAATATTCCAGCCAAGTTCTGAAAAGGTGGAGATGCTTGTGAGACACAGCAGGGGTCTTGCTGCAATATGATGGCTTTCAACTGTGGACTGCAGTAAAGGGGAGAGAGGGAATGCCTGCAAAAGGAACGAGTCATCAAAGTTTAGCCTCAGATAATTCCAAAAATCTTTACCTCTTTTGAAAATTATTAAAAGCGGACACCACAATCATCTACACAGTAATTATGACAGACTCTTTTCCAGCCAATAGAGTCCAATGCCCCCATGAACATCAAACTTGGTGAACGAGCCATTTGTCCCTTGTCTTACAAAATGCACACACACACACACACTTTGTTAATCACTGACTGCAAGCAAACAAGTAATGTCCTCCACCATTAAAAACTGGCTATATAACAAATACTAATAAGTTAATTACTACAGTAGGCTGCACCAGCATTAACTTACAAATTAGTTTTTAAAGTTAAATGTCACAATGCAATTTCTTAACTTTCAGCAACTTTGAGTACTTCAATCATCTAAAATAAAAGGAATGACAGACTACAAGTGTCATCTGTACCAAACCCAGAAGAAAGTTTTCTTTCTTCTGCTATTCTAAAGCTTTATGCCATTTCCACAGTCTTCAGAGGTAAACAGATTCCAATTACCTGCCAGCTAACAAGAATGAAGTGGGGGGGGGCTGCCCATTGTTCCTGCCCATCTAATCACAAGGGATTGTGTCCCATTCATTATTTCTTAACAGTAGCAATTTTCTATTTTACATAGGTAGAGCTCAACTGGACCAATTAAAAAGCAATGGCCTTGGAAAAAAAATCAATTACTAATCAAAATTTGTACTCAGACTTTACAAACTAGCAGTGATTTATATGTTATAGCATTTTTTGTATAAAATCTAAAACTGGACAGCAGATGCAAAAATTATTAGGAAGATGGCCAAATATTATTGCTAATGTCTAATATATTAATTTTACCTATTCTTTTACAAAGGCAACCCCTCCCTCAGACATGGCTGCCCCACCTTTTAAGTTGAAAACATATAGTAACAAAGATTGTGCTCAGACTTCAAATTCTACAAAATACAGGTGGGGTATGCAACTGATTTAATCAGCAAGTGAGATAATTTGGCTAAGGTGATTCAAAAAGTCAGCTAAATTAAACTAATTTAGATGAGGAAGGAAAACCAAATATTTCTGTTAATCAAAAATAGACAAGTTCCCCTACAAACTAAGACTCTCACACAATCAATCTCAGAATAATCATGATTTATTTATAGTCAAAAGAAGAAACAATTAAGAAACGGGAGGGATTGTTGCAAGTCCAGTTTGAAAGCCAGCAACAGCAATACAGTATTAAGATGGTTAATTACTGCTACTTAAGAATGGAGAGAGAAATACCTTTTGCTCAAGCATTCCACATCCCCCAAAGCAGGAAAGTCTCCTGGATCTCTTATGAACCTGCAATGCGGACGGCAGTCTTACCCCCCCCCCCCGAGATGCCAAAGCGCCTCTCTACCTCCGTCTTAGGTTACATTTCCAAACGCACTGCCACAACTTAGCAACACACCTTAATAAATTTCACATTTCCCAGCCAGCGTCAGCTCCAGTGATTAGCAAAAACTAAAACCCACCCACCCTTATGTCCCACCTTGGGCTTAAGCCGAAGAAATATGCAGACCACGGCCAGCCAGCCCGGTAGCTGGGAGGAACTCCATTTCCGGGGAGAAGCGTGCCCTGCCTTGCCTTGTTAGCATTTCCACAAAGGACAGGACAGCCAGACGGGCTTGCGCCCAGATCCAAGCCCTCCTTCCCACACATGCCACAAGGCTCCCATCTTTCCCCTCTGCTTGTCCACGCGATGCGACGGCGATGTGACTGCTGCAACGGGAGATGATGATGGCGATAAGGTCACCTCTCCCCCTCCCCTCCCGCAGCTCAGACACAGCGCTGCCCTTCAGAATCCTTCCTCTCTCTAAGCTGAAAGGGAAACCAGACCAAAGCCAACTCTCCCCTGAAATCCAACAGCTCCAGGGTAGAGTATTTGCATTTTACAGACAAAATACAACACTGGGACCAGAGCTGGCAAAGGGGGTGGGGATAAGATTTCACATTAGACGTGGCTAGGAGGCTGTGTAAACTCCATATATTTAAAGCACCCACCCCCAAAGAATCCTGGAAACTGTAGTTTACCCCTCACATAGCTACAATTCCCAGCACCCTTGATAAAGGACAGTTCCCATGGAACAAGATTCCTGCAGGGATAGAAGAAAAGTGAGTCCAATGTATGCTGAGTTAAATAAATGAGGCTAGCACTTTTGCCAGTGGGGTCACACATTCTGAGAAAGAGGGGCAGCAGAGCAGGCAACTCCCCTCTTCCCCACTTGCCACTGCTCCCAAGAGACTCCAGAAAGGAATCCAAATTCCCCCATGAAATGCTGAGCAGGGGAAGAAGCAGAGTCACTGCAGAGACCAAGTGGCAGGAGGGAAAACATCCACCTTTGTTGCCTAATCAAAGAGAGATGGACAAACTGGCCTTTCCCCTTGAAGAAAAATCCAAGATGGAAAGAGGCAGCCCATAAGGCTGAGGTGCCCAAGGCACTGAAAAGGCAGAATCAGTTCCCTGACTTGGGGAAGGCGAAGGCGGGAGAGAGAGACCTTGCGGCCTTTTTAACTGTACATGAACCCCACTGTCACTCCTTTTTTAAAAAAAGGAGTGCCCTGATTTCTCTTTCTCTCTCTAATGGAAGGGACAGTGAGCCTTTTTTTCCAACTGTCTTCACCTCTTTGCTATATGGCAGGGATGGGGAACCAGTAGTCTTTGAGCGGCTGCTGGGTTGCCAATCCCCACCAACCCCCATCTGCATAGCCAATGCTCAGGGATTATGGGAGCTGTAGTCCAAGAACATCCAGAAGACCACAGGTTACCCACCCCCGCTATATAAGCCAGCTGTCCTATTCATTTACAAGGATAGGCTGCTTTGAACCCCTCCCCTTTGAGATCACGCTCAGAGCTTATTATTCAGGGGAGACTGCCTTGTTCTCACCCACAATATAACTCTTTAACCGGTTTAGAGAAAGCTTGCAACCATCCCCCTTCAAACACTTACATAGAGATGGAAAACACAAGGCATACCCTCATCCCACACTTGCGCAAAAGCTTCTGGGTATTTCTCCCACCCCCAAATAGACAGAAAGACCAAGGGCTTGCTTTTTTCTATAGCAGGGATGAATAACCTGTGCCACTCCAGATGTCACTGGACTACAACTCCCATCATCCCTAGCCATGGGCCATGCTGGCTGGGGCGGCTGGAAGTTGGGAGTCCGGTAACATCTGGAATACCACAGATACCCTACCATAGCTCTATAGGGAAAAAAATGCCCAGATCTTTCTCTTCTCTTCCCACCAGCTCCACAATCTTGATTTAAATCTAGAGTGGGGTAGAAAAGAATCCGAGGGCAGGGATGAAGCAGGTTAAAGTATGGTGGCATCTCTATCTGTTCCCTTTCCTCATCTGTCAGGATGGGGTGTTTTGATCATCCTCCTTAGAAAGACAACTCCAGCAGGCTTCTTGGGGGGCTCTCTTGGCCCGCAAGGCACTTCATCCACACATCCATAAGCCAGAAGGAGAACATTTCCCTCTTCCCTGTGAAGATCCTAGTGTGTCTTCAGTCCAATACATTTGGAGTGTGAGTGTGTGTATGTGTCTCTTGTTCCAGTATCCCTCTTGGAGGAGGATTCACTTCTATAAAACCTATTTATTTATTTGTTTGTTTGCTGGGGAAACCAATGCCCAAATAAAGTGTGTCCCATTTTAGCCCAAATATGGGCTGCCTCTACATTAATCCTCTTTGCAAGAACACTTTCGGGTTGCTGGGGAGGCCCATTGCAGGCACGTTCTCTCCTAAATTCTACAAAAGGGGACACTCCCAAGCAATCAATTCAGGGTTTACATGGGTATGTGAGCATCTTTTTTATTTTCCCATTTATATTGGAGGAGAATCTACTCTCCACTTGTACTAACTAAAGAGATACAAGTGTTATGATTTCTATTTCGCCAGGTAGGATGGGATATTTAACTGAATGGGTACTTTCTCCCCCAAAGTTCCTTTTTGCAGGAATACTCACACCAAACTTACATGGAGAGAAAATGGTCCTGCCTCTGGCCCTCTCTGGTATGAGCAAGAATACCGAGGTGAGGTGGTTGGTTGAAACATGAATATGTTCCTGGAGTCTTTCTCCCACTTGGAGGAATACCCCCTCCCCACTTGACCTGAGGGAGAACTGTCCTCTCCAACCCCACAGGGGGGAGGGGCAGTGGACTTCTCACCTGGGTCTGAGGATGCCCATTGTTTCTCAGGAAATGGGGAGGCGAGAACATGCGGTTGGATTCTTACTTCCTGCCCCCGTCCCCCCTTACACCCTTTCCATATGATAGAGGGAGAGGGGCAAATGAGCTCTGACCCACTGTGGAAGACCCTCCATGGGTGCTGCCAGCGGAAAGGGGGAGCTGCTCCCAGACGTGCTTCTGAGTTTCCCACAATGCCCTGGGACACAAGGTGGGGTCTGTGGGAACCCAAGAGGGTGCCCTGACCAAGCTGACCAAGTGATGGGCATAAAAGCAGATAAGCAAACAGGGGCAGGGCAGCGCCAGAGGGCACCTTCCTGCCTGTGCCCTGGCAGCCCCCCCGAGGGTGCCACCTGCACCCACCTTGATCAATGGAGGGGAGGGCGGTGCCCCATAACAGGAGGAGTCCTGGAGGAGAAGCTGCTCACCTGGCTGGGGACCTCCTTCTGCCCCCCACGTGAAGAGGGGTCCCTTTTCTCCACCTCTTCTGACGCAAACGGAGGAGGGGGCGTCAAGACCCCCCACCAACTGAACGTGTGGAAGGAGGGGCGGGTTGAGTCAGTCCCCCAAGGCGGTGCATGCTGGGAAGAACGCGTGAGGGGTCGTGGGGGGGGGGCTTCTCATACTCACCCGCCGCCGCCGCTCCCCCCGCCCCACTCGGGTCCTGAGGGGGGGAGGGAGGCCGAGGGAGGGGCAAGCGCTGCCCCCTGGCGGGGGGAGGGAGGGAAGAAGAGGGAGGGGGCCGGGGTGACGTCGAGGGCAGAGGAACTGCGCAGGCGCGGAGGCTCAGGTGCAGCCGCGGCGAAAACAGCAGCTGCGTTGCCGGGGCAACCAGGCCGGCGCTTCCACCGGCGTCGGTTGAGGCTTCCTCCCAAGCCCCGCCTCCCTCCCAAGCCCCGCCCACTGCCAGAGCAGCCGGAAGTCCGTCAGGTGCAGCTCGGGCCAGAAACCCGCCCGTTGCTTTTCTCTGTTTTGTAAAAGACTTGAAGATTTCCCCCTACAATCAAGTGATCTATCTATCTATCTATAAATAAAATGAAATAAATCAGTAATAATAAGGAGAAAAAGAAAAAAGGTGGGCGAAACAGTACAAAACAAGAACCAGAAAACAAACCACGCTTCACACCCATTACCTCATAATTCTTGTGATATTATTATTATTATTATTACTACTACTACTACCACTATTACTACTACTTATTACAGCAGTTTCAACTAATTTTGTGCCATTGATTTTAATGAGATTTTCTTTGGATTTAAGTGGTGTTAAAATAATATCTTTGCCACCTTTCTGCATCGAAACAGAACGCGCTTGCAGCAAAGGTTTAAAATCAAACCAACCCAGGGAAGCCGCCTTATGCTGACTCACACCAGTTCTCCATGTTGCTCAGCATCACCTACACTGGCTGGCAGCAGATGTTGCTCCAGGTTTCAAACTGGAGAAATCCCCAGCCCGCCCTGAAGCTGGGACCTTCTGCACACAAGGCATGTGCTCTGCCAAGGAGCCATGGCCCAAATAAATAGAGTGGTCTAATCCCACCGCATAGAGAGGCTGTTTCCCCATTATGACTAATAGCCATATTTAATCTCTTGTTGGAAGCTGCCCAGAGTGCCTGGGGAAACCTAGACAGATGGGCGGGGTATAAGTAATAAATGATGATTATGATTATTTAGCCACATATTTGTCAAGATTGCATTTCTATTGAAAAACTAGTAGTCATTTTGTTCAATTCATTCTTGCTGAAGTGGCACGTCCTTCAGTATCTGAAAAAGAAACGGATAAACTTAATTGCAACTGGGTTGTATCCAATGTTAACTCTATTCAGAGTAGACCCATTAAAAATAATGGGCATGACTAACTTAGGTCTATTAACATCAGTGGGTCTACTCTGAGTGTAGCTTGTTTCTTTGAACAATTTATATACTGTTTAGCATCATGGTTTCTAAGTGACGTACACTAAAGTTACAAAAGAGACAAATAAAATCAGATAAATTTAATAAATGCCTACTGATATTTTTTTTTTAAAAAAAACTTTGTTGAGTTAAGGATTACCCATGGATTACAGAAATACTGTAAAATTAATGAAGGTTAGAAAAATGTTGGAATGAAGTTATATGGCTTTAGTAGAAATGTTATAAGGAACTAAGTATAAATAGATTAATAGAGTATTAAAGGAAAAAATAAGGTTAGAATGTGTCAAGATACTTATAGGATAGAAAACAGAGGAAGATGGAAAGGAATTGCTGAAACAATTAACAGAAGTGGAATACAAAAAGAGAGGTGTGAGGAGGTCGTTGAAACAAGTGAATGAAAGATAAGATATTGAAATTGTTTGATGTATTTTAAATGGTTTTTGTTTTGTTTTGTTAGTTTAATGTGTTAGTGTAATGTAGTGTCTTTGTACTGTATTGTCTTTTTTTTGTTGTGTTTAAATTGTTGGAAAAGTAATAAATATTATTTATTTAAAAAAGGATTACCCATGGATTGTAATTTGTCAAAGTAGAATAATTATTTTTAATATACCAGGTGCGATCATGAGACTGGAAACCGGTTGTCAAGCCTTTAGGTATGTGGCCCTAAAAGCGGAGTTATGGCTATGGCTCAAGCTCTGTTTCAGACCGGTGGGTTTGGCCCCCTTGATTCTGAGGGATAACTTTAAATCTCCATGAGAAGGGGAGATAGTGGAGGAAGTGCAGAAGTGTGGGTTGTCCTCCCTTTATATAGAGTCCATGACGTATAGCCATGCAAAGGCGGTGATCGCGCAAAGATTAAGGGATATTGCCAGACAGGAGGACATAGCCCGTGTGAAACCTGGGTTGTTTCTGGGGGAGCAGTTGTATCGGGCTGCTCCAGCTCGCTACCTGGCGGATATCCACTACGTGGAATACCGCAGACTATTTACTGCGGCTAGGCTGAATGTTCTTGACTCGGCGGTCCTGAAGGGAAGATATGGAGGAGTCCCGTATGACCAGAGATTATGCCACTGTGCATTGGGTGAGGTAGAATCCACAGAGCACATTTTACTGAGCTGTCCCTTCTACAACAATTTAAGACAGTATCTTATAACCCCATACTTACCCCAGCTCAGTTCCCAACAAAGAGGAAAGCAGACAGCATATCTGCTAAATAAGTCTTCTGGGAAAACAACTTTGTCAGTGGCTAAATTTCTTTTCCTGGCACTCAAGTGTCGGAAACGTATAACTGAATGCCTTGATGTGGGTTATCTGTGAGAGGTCTAGTACTGTGGCCCTACCTTACTTATGTACCTCCTATGATGTTATAGTTTTTAATTATTGTGTTTTATTTCTGACTATCGGTCGAATAAAGGATATTGATTGATTGATTTTTAATATATAAAAATATAATATAAAAACTTTATTTTTGAACAATTTCATATTTTTTAAAATATATTAACAAAAGTAAAGAACGCAAAGTAAAGTAATAATGAACCAATTACCAGAAGTGGAGATAATGGAAAGATATAAATGAGCAAAAGAGGCAGATTCGTTGTGGTGGTTATCGTTTTTTATGCCACTTAATTGCTAAGGTAGCTTCTGTTGGAATTCTGCCTGGGTCAGAGGAATGTCCCACAGCGTAGGCACCGGCAGATATTCCTGTCGACCTCCCCGCGTCTCCACTCTGCTGATAAGCAGGCGAGGTCCCGGCGATTCATCTCAGATGTGTGAGAGGAACACACCGTTCATCCTCTCTCCCCTTTGGTGTCCCCCAAGGAGGGGAAAGAAGCAGACAGAAAACTATTTACATCTTTTATTTCTGTCTCTCATATCAGTACAGAGAAACATGTCTGCACTCGACAACAGCAAGAAGAAACTCCACCCATGTACTTCCAGTACAGGTCATATGACACACACACTGAGCTAACATCCGGTGCTCAGTACAGAATGGACTGCCCCTTTGTTTCCATGGCAACAGTCACAAACATCCTGTTTGGCTTTCCAGCCACAAGCAGCTGACTGAGATGCTGGAGCCTTTGCTTGCTGCAGCATTGGTGCTTTATGGTAACATACTCCCCCTAAAGTATCAATGCGTGCTGCGAGCAAAGCGTCATCCAGAGAAGAAAACAAACAGTTGTTATACTTATAACATTCCCCTGTTGCTTCTGTTCCACCCTTGGAACTACCCGCCACTGGTTTTACCAATGTACCTCTCTGGTTGTGTGACTTCGCATTTCCTTGGTTAACAACTCTCTGTTGTGCCTTTGTCTCTGACTCAGACACAGCTTCAATCTGTCCTTGATCATTTACAACAGCAACATATGCAAGGTTAGCAAATTCCTCTGAATACCTCTTGGGTGGTACACCCTTCGTTGCTCTCTCAGACCTACGTAAGAGCTGCTGCTCTTCTCTGCTTTCTGGTTCAGCCTCTGAACACTCTGGAGAACCAGTACTAAGCTTAATCAGTGGTTTATCCTCCTCTTCTGAGGGTCTAGTCATCATTTGAGATTTCCTCTCAATAACTGTGACAACTGAGCTGTCTGAGCTATCAGTGTCATCATCATCAGTACCACTGAACTCAATAAGGTCAAACTCATCATCATCATCATCATCTGTGGAAAAAGTTTGAACTATCACTCTTTCCTTTTCAGGAACACTCTCTAGAAACTTTGTGAGAATCACCTGACCAGATTCAGACAAAATTACTCTGTAGAGACCTTTTTCATAACCTACAAAGATGCCTCTGGCATTCTTTACCCCACTTGGAGCTTCTGTTCTCACATGAGACCCGAAAACCTTGAAATAGGCAACAGAAGGTTTTCTATTAAACAGCTTCTCAAAAGGAGAACATCCCAACTCTGTTGAGACTTTTCTCAACCACACATGAAGATAGGACGCTAAAGATTCGGCCCAATAATCATGTGGTAAATGTGAACTTAGCAATTGCGCATGCATCCCCTTTTGCAATTCTTTGTTCACCCTAACACAGACACATTTCTTCCATGCTTCTTGGGAAGTAGCAAGTTTGTGTCTTATCCCTTTTCCATCCAGGAACCTCTGGAAATCCTGTAAAAGAAAAACTGGCTTGTCATCTGTGAAAAAACAATCAATGTTAGCATCATGCATACTTTTAACCTTGTCACAAAACTCCTGAAACTTTTCTAAAGTTTCCTGCGGTTTCTTCATCATATAAACCCAAGAATAATTAGTGTAACAATCAACACACACAAGGTAATATTTTGCTCCGCCTCTAGATGGTTCTAAAGGACCAATCACATCAGCATACACCCGCTGAAAAGCTCTGTGGACCTTCTTAGCCACCTTCTTGGTGCTCACACTGGTCACACCTGCAAGAGAAATTTCGTTAGAATCAGAAGTATTACATTTCATGTAATCACTTTGATCAAAAGTCAACAAATACAGTCCATCTTTCTCTTTGGCAGTAAGAAACAGTTCTCCATCTTTGTAGATCTTGCATCTTTTAGCATCATAGGTCAGTTTCAGTCCCTTCTTTGCAATCTGCGACACACTCAGCAAATTAAATCTCAGTTCTGGAACCAGGTAAACATCGCTTATAGTCAAGTTCAGACTCTCAAGATACACAGTTCCAATTCCGGTCGCTTCCAGTTCTTGACCGTTGGCTTGTTTCACAGTGAAGCTTTGCTTCTTCAACGTCGAAAACAGTTCTCTGTGTGGGCAGAGATGCTTCGTGGCGCCGGTATCGATTATGAATGCATTCCCAACATCTGGCGTGGTTCCTTTCGCCATCATAGCCTTTGCAGGTTTCACCTGGCACTTGGTACGGCTTTTGCTTGACGCCTCAGGCTTCGTAGAACTGTTCTTGGCTCCTTTTGACTGTCGCGGCTTCTTACAGTTTCGCTGTAGATGCCCAGTCTGTCCACAATTGTAGCATCGGACAGCACTCAATGCTACGGCATGCTCTCCAGTAGCATCAGCAGTGGGAAGATTCGAACTCTGTTCTTGCCTCCCTCTGTCTTTCACTTCCAGTGCAGCAAGTCTGTCATGTTCGTTCAGGACGACGGCAGACACTCTTTCCGCGGTTAGCTGCGCGGCAGGTAGGGAACCAAGCTGACTGGCAACAACCTTGTAGGTGCGATTAAGGCTGTTTATCATCATGAAGCAAAACACTTCCTCCTGTAGACGGAAATTGCGTTCCACCATCTGTTGACGCAGATACTTCATCTCTGTCAGGTGCGCTTGAACATCTCCATCAGGCGCTAATCTCAGATTGGTCAACTTCTCAAAATACAGCAACGCTGAAGAACCAGCATCTCTCTGATGCGTTGTACGCAGCGCGTTCCAAACCTCTTGCGCAAATTCCAAATGCTGTATATGCACAAGCTGCTCATCTGAGACACACAGAATTATAGCAGTCCTAGCCTTCACATTCTGTGACTCCCAAGCACGCGTTGGTGCTGCTGGGATGGGATTCTCAATCACCTCAAACAGTCTCTGATTCTGCAGCAGGGCCTTCATCTTTACAGACCAAGATGAATAATTGTCATTGGTCAGGAGGGGTGGAGAAGGCAAGCCTCCCCCCTTCTTGGCATCCATTTTGAGTCCTTGCATTGACTCTAAAAACACAAGCCTCTAAAATCCAATAGCTGGCTTGTTTACTCTCTTGACACCTGGCAACTCTGACACTGGCTGCGTTGGAAAGTCCCTTCCACCAGTTCGTGAGGACCTAGTCATAACAAAACTTTGCTTTCGCTTCTCTGAAGCACAAACTGACTTCCAGCCCTCTCGAGTAACTTTCCATTTCTCCTCTCTGAGGCACAGCCTTCTGAAGGACGTTGCCTAGCAACAGCGCATTCCTTTCCTCGGACAGGAAACCACAAAAATGCCTGGTATGCAGTCCTCTTCTAAGTTGGAGCTGCTTTCCCACGCTTGCTTTCCGTGAAGCAGAGAATGAATCATTCTGCATTCACTCTTTTAAGCCCTTAAAAGTCTCATACCTTGAGTATCGGCTTGGCTGTCAGCTTCTTCTGGTCAGCTTCTGGCTGCAGAGAATCAGCCTCTCAATTCAGGCTTCCATGGAGCAGAGGAGGACAATTCACCAACCTCTCATCCAGATGTCCGATGGACAGCAACCATCCGAAGGCTGCCACTGTTGGAATTCTGCCTGGGTCAGAGGAATGTCCCACAGCGTAGGCACCGGCAGATATTCCTGTCGACCTCCCCGCGTCTCCACTCTGCTGATAAGCAGGCGAGGTCCCGGCGATTCATCTCAGATGTGTGAGAGGAACACACCGTTCATCCTCTCTCCCCTTTGGTGTCCCCCAAGGAGGGGAAAGAAGCAGACAGAAAACTATTTACATCTTTTATTTCTGTCTCTCATATCAGTACAGAGAAACATGTCTGCACTCGACAACAGCAAGAAGAAACTCCACCCATGTACTTCCAGTACAGGTCATATGACACACACACTGAGCTAACATCCGGTGCTCAGTACAGAATGGACTGCCCCTTTGTTTCCATGGCAACAGTCACAAACATCCTGTTTGGCTTTCCAGCCACAAGCAGCTGACTGAGCTGCTGGAGCCTTTGCTTGCTGCAGCATTGGTGCTTTATGGTAACAGCTTCTAAGCAGTTGATGAGTATAAAACCAATTATAAAAAGCACATATAATTAAAATGCACATTAAAACAATTTCATTAAAAATTAAAATAAGCACCCATAATTAAATTGTAAAATATAGGCAGGAAAAGAAAACAGTCACTGTACAAAACAATACATTCAAGTTTCATAAATGACTCTCCCTCTAAAGAAATAAAGAACAAAGCCTCACCAGCTCTCTACTAAAAGCCTTTGCTGATTCAACAAAAATTAAAGATGGAAATCATTTCTACAAGAAATTGCTTGAACGGAAAGGACTGTATTTGTCAAAAGTATTAGAAGCTCTGCCCAGTGTGATGAAATTTTATCTGCAACTAACATTTCCCACCCCCTTCATGGATCACTGCCTTGCCGTGGCGAAGGGGCTTGAATAACTCAGAGAAGCTATGAACTATGCCGAGGAGGGCACCCAAGATGAATGGGGTCATAGTGGAGAGTTTTGACCAAACGTGATCCACCTGGAGGAGGAACCGGCAATCCACTTCAGTATTCCTGCCAAGAAAACTCCATGGACAAAGATGACAGGCATATAAAAGTTATGACGCTGGAAGATGAGCCCCTCAGGTCGGAAGGTGTCCAACATGCTACTGAGGAAGAGCGGAGGACAAGTACAAGTAGATTCAGAGCTGATGAAGCGGCTGCGCCAAAGCCGAAAGGACGCTCAGTTGCGGATATGCCTGGAAGCGAAAGGAAAGTCCAATGCTGTAAATAAAAATATTGCATAGGAACCTGGAATGTAAGAACCATGAAGCTGGGTAAGTTGGATGTGGTCAAAAATGAGATGGCAAGAATAAATATTGACATCCTGGGCATCAGTAAATTAAAATGGACGGGAATGGGTGAATTCAGTTCGGATGACCATCATATCTACTACTGTGGGCAAGAAACCCGTAAAAGAAATGGAGTGGCTCTCACAGTCAACAAAAGAGTGGTGAAGGCTGTACTGGGATGCAATCTCAAAAATGATAGAATGATCTTGATACGAATCCAAGGCATCACTAATTTTAACATCACAGTAATCCAAGTTTATGCGCCAACTACTGGTGCTGAAGAAACTGAAACTGACCAATTCTATGAAGGCTTGCAACACCTTATAGAAGTGACACCATAGAAAAATGTTCTTCTCATTAAAGGGGATTGGAATGCTAAAGTAGGGAGTCAAGAGATAAAAGGAACAACTGGCAGGTTTGGCCTTGGGGATCAAAACGAAGCAGGGCAAAGGCTAATAGAGTTCTGTCAAGAGAACAAGTTGGTCATCACAAACACACTTTTCCAACAACACAAGAGACGACTCTACACATGGACATCACCAGATGGGCAGCATCAAAATCAGATTGATTATATTCTCTGCAGCCAAAGATGGAGAAACTCTATAAAGTCAGCAAAAACAAGACCTGGAGCTGACTGTGGCTCAGATCATCAGCTTCTTATAGCAAAATTCAGGCTTAAACTGAAGAAAGTAGGAAAAACCACTGGGCCGGTAAGATACAATCTAAATCAAATCCCTTATGAATACACAGTGGAAGTGAGGAACAGGTTTAAGGATTTAGATTTGCTGGACAGAGTGCCTGAAGAACTATGGATGGAGGCTTGCAACATTATACAGGAGGCAGCAACGAAAACCATCCCAATGAAAAGGAAATGCAAGAAAGCAAAGTGGCTGTCCAACGAGGCCTTACAAATAGCGGGGGAGAGAAGGCAAGCAAAATGTGAGGGAGATAGTGAAAGATACAGGAAATTGAATGCAGATTTCCAAAGAATAGCAAGGAGAGACAAGAAGGCCTTAAACGAGCAATGCAAAGAAATAGAGGAAAACAACAGAATGGGAAAAACCAGAGATCTGTTCAAGAAAACTGGAGATATGAAAGGAACATTTCATTCAAAGATTACCATAATAAAGGACAAAAGTGGTAAGGACCTAACAGAAGCAGAAGACATCAAGAAGAGGTGGCAAGAATACACAGAGGAATTATACCAAAAAGATATGGATGTCTCGTACACCCCAGGTAGTGTGGTTGCTGACCTTGAGCCAGACATCCTGGAGAGTGAAGTCAAATGGGACTTAGAAAGCACTTCAAATAACAAGGCCAGTGGAAGTGATGGTATTCCAGCTGAACTACTTAAAATTTTAAAAGATGATGCTGTTAAGGTGCTACACTCAATATGCCAGCAAGTTTGGAAAACTCAGCAGTGGCCAGAGGATTGGAGAAGATCAGTCTACATCCCAATCCCAAAGAAGGACAGTGCCAAAGAATGTTCCAACTACCGCATAATTGCACTTATTTCACACACTAGCAAGGTTATGCTTAAAATTCTACAAGGAAGGCTCAAGCAGTATGTGGACCGAGAACTCCCAGAAGTGCAAGCTGGATTTCGAAGGGGCAGAGGAACCAGAGACCAAATTGCAAACATGCGCTGGATTATGGAGAAAGCTAGAGAGTTCCAGAAAGACATCTACTTCTGCTTCATTGACTATGCAAAAGCCTTTGACTGTGTCAACCACAGCAAACTATGGCAAGTTCTTAAAGAAATGTGAGTGCCTGATCACCTCATCTGTTTCCTGAGAAATCTCTATGTGCCTGGCATGATGGCAATAAAGGAATACAAAAATTTGATGTGGAAAGCACGGCCTGAATTGGAGATGGAGAAATGGAGAGATCTTCTTATGTGGAGATCAGAAGACCTAAGGATTACAAATGTGGTTAAGATGGAGGTTAGAGCTTTGGGGACTTTTGGACTGGACAGGAGCAAGAAAGAAGAAATGGAACACCCCAATGGCTCTATTTTTAAGCATGGAGGCCTAGCCGGAAAGAACATGGATCCTGTTGGGCCGGAGCCTCTTCAAGATTTGGTGTTTAATATTAAGGTCTATCAAAAAGACCGGCAGAGAGGAGCTGAAAGACAATCCAGTGCTTCGGACGTGAGATCTCCAGGCTGATAATAGATTAAGACTGATGGACATTTTTGGGGGCTGAAACCGGGAAGGGGGGGGAGGAGCTTGGGAATCCAAAGGGTTCATAATTATAATTTATTTTGTTGTTTTCATTTTCTTATATTATTGCTATGTAAACTGGGAAATTCGTGGAAGGGAACCTTGGTCGACCTTAGAAAAAATGTTTTAAGAATATGAACTGAGGCATGAATTCGATGATTAAGTTTGGATAAGGTTAAACTGGATTTTTCTTTTTTAAATGAACTAAACCAAATGAAAATAAGGTTAACAAAGATGAAGAAAGGGTTGAGAAACACGGCAAAATTAATAAATGTTAGAATGATGATGGTTTAGAAGCTAAGTGGTTTATAGCAGTAATGTTTAAGTTAAAAGAAAGGAATGGTTAAAACTAAAGGAAATTAAGGGAGAGGACTTGCTGAATAAATATTTTGAAATTGGAATACAGAAAGGGGAGGTAGGAGGAGGTCAGCGAAGTAAGGATAAGAAAATAAGGGATGGAAATTATACTTGTTTTTTGTCTGTTTTGTTTGTTTTTTGTATATAATTTCTGAAACTTTAATAAATATCTATTAAAAAAATAAATAAAAACAAGATGAATGATTACAACTTAAAAACAAAAATAAAATACAACATTAAAATATTGAAACATTAAAATATTAAAATGTAGCCTCATCGCAGGAGGAGAAGGAAAAGAAAAAAGAAAGAGAGGGAGGGAGGGAATCAAATTGGCTCCAAGCCAAAGGCCAGGCGGAACAACTCTGTCTTACAGGCCCTGCGGAAAGAAATCAGATCCTGCAGCGCCCTGGTCTCATGAGGCAGAGCGTTCCACCAGACCGGAGCCAAAGTTGAAAAGGCCCTGGCTCTGGTTGAGGCTAATCTGACTTCCTTAGGGCCCGGGACCTCTAGGGTGTTACTATTTATGGACCTTGAGGTTCTCCGTGGGGCATACCGGGAGAGGCGGTCCCGTAGGTACGAGGGTCCTAGGCCGTGAAGGGCTTTAAAGGCCAAAAGCAGCACCTTAAATCTGACCCTGTACTTCACCGGGAGCCCGTGCAGCTGGAAAAGCACTGGGTGAATATGCTCCCATGGCAGAGACCCCGTGAGGAGCCTCGCTGCACATTCTGCACCCGCTGGAGTTTCTGGGAGAGCTTCAAGGGCAGCCCTGCGTAGAGCAAATTACAGTAGTCCAGCCTGGAGATGACCGTCGCATGGATCCCTGTGGCCAGGTCGGGGCGGGAAAGGTAAGGGACCAACTGCTTGATGCAGTTGTGCATAATATGTAATATGTTGATGTAATATGTGCTCAATTAACAATCATTTATATTATTATAGAAGCATGTATAGGATTGCATTCATAAGCAGTTTAAAAGGCATATTTAAAAGACACTGAAGGTCCTGTGCCTATGTCAGGATGGATGCCTATGTTTTCCTTCCCTCTTTTAATATTAATTGGCTCTTTGGCTCAAACACAGGAGCCCAATTGTTTATACAAAAGAGAAACAGAACTCTTATTATATGTCCATTTGCCTGTAAAAGGGTTTTCAAAGCCCATGTTATCTCTCGTTACCTCATTTTTAATGGTGGGATTTGAAGTAATGTTGCATTTGGAATTATTACTGGGGGATTTTCACATGATCAGATTTAACTTTTATTTTCCAGTTTGGAAAGTAAGCAACTTGCTTTTCATACAATCACAAAACTTGTTGATTTTTTTTTCATCATTCCAAACTTTAAAAGAATTGGGGTTGACAGGAAACAGCTGAAACCAGTCAGACACCAGGCAAAAGAATCCTTAAACAAGACATTAAAAGCATCCCATTCCCTAGAGCAGGGGAGGAGAAACTGCAGCCCCCCCAGATGGTCATTCCTGACAATTGGTAATGCTGGCTGAGCTTGATGGGAGTCAGAGTCCAACAATATACAGTGGTACCTCTGGCTGCGAACAGGATCTGTTCCGGAGGCCCGTTTACAACATGAAAAGCCCGTGACCTGAAGCGCTGTATCTGCACAGGTGCGCGGCACAATTTGGCACTTGTGTGCATGCGCAAAGAGCAATTTAGTACTTCTGCACATGCACAAGCAGTGAAACCTGGAAGTAACCCTTTCCAGTACTTCCGGGTCGCCGCGGGACACAACCTGAAAAAACGCATCATGAAGCAAATGTAACATGAGGTATGACTGTATGGAGTCTGGTAAATACAGTGGTGCCTCGCAAGACGAAAAGAATCCGTTCTGTGATTCTCTTCGTCTAGCGGTTTTTTTCGTCTTGCAAAGCAAGCCCATTGATGGATTAGCGGATTAGCGCTATTAACAGCTTTTAGTGGCTTATCTGCTGATCGGATCAGCTGATAAGCGGCTTAGCGGCTTAGAAAAAGGGGGGAGGGAAAAAACCAGCAAGAACTCGCAAGACATTGTCGTCTTGCGAAGCAAGCCCATAGGAGATTCGTTTTGCGAAGCACCTCCAAAACGGAAAACTCTTTCGTCTAGCGAGTTTTCCGTCTTGCGAGGCATTCGTCTTGCGGGGCACCACTGTATAGTGCAGCAGTAAATGGTTTGGTAAGAATGCTGGTTGAAAGAATAAATAAACTTAAGGTTCATTTTGGCAACAACCAATTTACATGTGTCCGACTGATGTGTCATCATGCAGGTGTGGAGGGTGCCGAACCTGGAAGTGACCCGAAACGTCACCAAAAGGATGGGGCAAAACAGGTGGAGTGGAGCAGAACACTTTATGCACCCCCCCCCCGATACCAGGGGTGTGTGTTTCAGAACATAACCCCCACTCAAAATGAGGATTTCCTGTACTTAGGTTACAAGGTGTGGGTCTGAAGAAGATGTATTGAAATTCTAACATGCCTCCCTTATGAATACGTGTTTACCCTTAACCTTATGCTTAGAATAAGTGCACTCACACAAGAGGAATAAAGAAAGATTGGTTTATTACATGCAGGTCCCACTATCTGAACACAAGGCATGCTCAGGAAATCATTGGTTAGGTTCACATAACGAGTCAATGATTTCCATTAATTCCTATGGGGGAATTTTCAATGTGTTTCCAATTTTGACCCCAATATGATGGGGGGAGGGAACCAGGACCAGGAAAACATTCTGAAATCTTGCAAAAGGCAAACAAGGAAGAAAAAATTCTCTCTTATTTGTCCAATCTCCCTCCCTCCCACTATGGTTTCTCATGAAACTGCTGCCATGGACCAGCGAAACACAAACTTTTTAAGGCTGACATTACTACATGCAGAAGAAACAAACTGACAGACAAAACACTTTCCAAAATATATAGTACATCCGGTTTAGCAAAGAACTAGTACCAGGGTCAGAATGTTTCATAATGGGAGTCTCTTTTTATATCAAATTATACCAACTGTACTGCTGCCACAATCGACAGAAATAAACCATAGAAAAAAATCAATTGGCACCCCTCCCTACACTCATTGCAAATAAAGCCATTCTAAATATAGGTTTTACATGTAGCCAAGCTGCAGTCAAGAAGCTAATACTAGCCCATGCTAATGCCTATTGATACTGAACAAGGGGCCCCATCTAGGGGGGGGGCAAGGGGCCAGCCCCCCATATATTTTCAAGAAGGGGGCCACCCCCCATTCTGTGGCAATCCTCAAAAGGACATGCCAGGACGAAGATGCTTTGCCTGCCGTGTCCTTTTGAGGATGCAGCAGGGGAAAGTGTCTTTGCCCAGGTGCGTACCTTGGACGTGACAACCCCCAGAATGCCTCCCCGGAAGGCGCTCTGGGCATCTCTGCCAGGGGCGTGCGGGGCAAAGAACTTCACCCAGCATGTCCCTTTCACATGAGATGGCCTGGCTGGACTGGGTGGGGGTCATGCATGTGATGCCCTGCATGCGTGACAGCCCCCTCCCCAATGTTGGGCACAACTCGGTGCACCTGTACCAAACAAACCTGGAGAAGAAGCAGGAAGGAAGTGAAACCAGAAAGGGTGCATTGCAGGCCAAGTGCTGTCCGTGGGGCTGGCACAACTGGGGGGGGGGAGCCTGCTGGACTCTCGGGGCACCTGGGCTTGGGCACCCCCTTGCTGCCCCTTGCGCACCCCTTAGCTAGGCCACTGGGGGAAGAAGAAAACAGGTATTTCCTGTTCTTTCCCCACCTTCTCTCTTCAACCAACCATAGAAAAATGTCTGTCAGCTTCTCCATCCTCAGGCACATATCTTAAGCTGTTTTTGCTGTAAATAAAAGTATTTTACCTGCATTTAGTTTACTGTTGTTGTTGCTAAGGATGAATGCTTGACTGTGAGTAAAATATATGTTTTAAACTTTTCAGTCTGTAGCCTGTTCCTTTGAAAAATGGAGTAGCAGAGGGGGATTTCAGTCTAATGGCTAATTCCTATGCTTTCAATTAAACTGCATAAGGTGCTCTGCCCAGTTTATTTGAATGCACGTGGTAAATGGATCCTTTTCGTCTGTTAACGGCCACACGCAGGTCTGTAAACGAATACAGTATAATATAGTTAATTGCATTCCCTCACCTACCATGTAAAACCCATCAGATAGCACCAAAAATATGTGCAGAGAGATGCAGCCTTCACCTGAGATCTCCTTCTGCTTTGGCTCACATCTTCTTTCACATCCTCCAGGTGCAGACATTTCAGAAAAGCTTGCTGGAAGAAGCAGCCCTGACACAGCATCTTGGGTTCTTAATGCAGGATCCATTTAGAGGTCAGAGGAACAGACAGAATAGGCTGATTCCCCAGGGATCTTAGCCAGAAGATAATTTCATTTCCTGGCAGTGACTGAGGCAGCATTAAGTCAACTGTTACTACTTTGCTATGTGGCATTAAGGGCAGAGCAGGCAGCAGTCTAACTGGCTGCAATGGGGAGGTGTTCAAGGAAGGAAGGAAGGAAGGAAGGAAGGAAGGAAGGAAGGAAGGAAGGAAGGTTCAATTGTTTTCTGGATCCAGTAATACTTGTAGCAGGTCTATACTTTTTGTTGTTTGATTAATAAACAGTAGGTGGCAGAAAAGTTACACGAAACTCTAAAGCAAGTTTTATTAAGTTTAGTGAGAGGTTAACATTGAAAGCCATGCCAAGTAAAATCCCAGAGTACCTTATGCTGTTTGCATCAGATATAATAATGATTATTTTTAATAGTATTAGTAGTAAGGATTTATGGATCTGTCAGTTTTGGTTCTCTCAGTTTCCCATTTTTCCAGTATTAAATGCAGTTCTCCACATTTCTGCAGCAAGTTTCAGAGATCCTCATGAAATTCATCAGCATTTTAATGTGAATTTCTTCTAATAAACACAATTTCACATGCAGTTTTGACCAACATACACATTTTTGCAAGCGATTTCCCCTAATACAATGCAACTTTTAAATGTTATTTTCACTAATAAATTCAGTTTAACACACGTTACATTGATATAGGCATTTCTTTAAACATACTTTGGTTGAAGAACTGCATCACAAAGTTCAGATAAATGTGGGTTTCAAAGGATGGCTTGGAAAGTGCAAATTTGATAGATTTGCCTTTAAATGTGAATTGAACCAAATTTCTCCCTCATCCCTAAGTATTATTTTTATTATTATCATCATTATCCTAACCTTCCATGCTAGAGAATTCCATGCACCTTACTTATATGAGGAAATTTGACGATTAAAACAAAATACTGTAACAGCAATTGAAATAAATCAATTTTCTTCAATTTCTGTCTAAAATATAGCCCTGTATAATGCCCTCCCATCAGATGTCAAAGAGATAAACAACTATCTGACATTTAGAAGACATCTGAAGACATCTGAAGGGAAGTTTTTAATGACTGATGTTTTAATGTATTTTTAATCTTTGTTGGAAGCCGCCCAGAGTGGCTGGGGAAACCCAGCCAGATGGGTGGGGCACAAATAAATTATTATTATTATTATTATTATTATTACCTGATAAATTTTCATCAGGATATTCCAGAGCTGTGATCCCACCACTGAGAAAGCCCCGTCTCTTGTACTTGCTCACCAGATTACCCAAGTTAAAGCCCTGGCAGGTCTGTAGGGGAACAGACAGTCCTTGAGGCAATCAGGTTGACAGAATAACACATTTAGACAACATTTTTTGACTTCTTGTAGTGGAAAACTGCCATTAAATTCAGAGTATTCTGGTCTGGTGTAAGCTAAGCTGAACTGCACTCAGTGGGTTAGTTGCTGTTGCTATTAGTGAAATACTATCCAGTCAGTTGTTATGAGTTGTGTATTTTAAGGACTGTGCAATCGTTATGAGTTGCTATGAGCTATTGCATTGCTTTTTAAGGACTATGCTACATTAGCTGAGTTGTTATGAGTTGCTGTGCTGTGTATTTTAATGACTGTGTCATTTTATGGATTCTTTTTGTTGCATTGGCACTGTGATTTTGTTGTAAACCACCCTGTAGCTCAGGCAAAGAGGGGAGTCCCGTGCTCTGGGCATGGGGTGCCAGAGAAGAGTCTGGCCACTGCACTTGGGAGCCACTGAAGTTTCCGAGCTATTATTAAATGGAACATTTACAACGTTTGCAGAGTTACTTTAAGGCAATCCATTTAAATAAAACATTGATGGGTTCCTCTGTGTCACACTCAAGAGAGAAGGGCAGATAAGTAGCAGTCATTGTGCTGGCAAACAGGATGCTAAGAAGCTGTGCAGAGCATCACAGTGCAAAAGGATGTTGTGGACACAGCAGCAGCGTAGCTGCATCACCATGCAGGATATTTTCAAGTACTTTCTCTGACTGTCGCTTATGTTTCATCCCCTGTATTCACAGGGCCCAGGCAGCCAGTCACTTAACTGCAGTACAGGGTACAGGGTAGTGCAAGAGATTAAATTCAGTTTGTAAATATGGCGAACTAGATCTAATTTGCACTTTCTGAAACAATGTGAGAACCATCCTTTCAAAATTCACTCGGCTCTGAATTTTGCTATGCAGTTCTTCAGTGCACATACCTAGGCAATGTGTGCAGGCCACTGCTTTCTACACACATACACACTCAACACCACCCTCTCTGCCCTACATCCAGGCAAGCAAGAGTTATCAGACACATCCTAGCTGGGCGGGTTGTGTGTGTGAATCATAAAGATGGCTAATGATGGGTTTGGCCTGGGAAGAGTCCTGGGGGCCAAACTCCCCACCCCCCAGCCCTGAACTCCATATAAGCTATGAAGCTGGTTTAAGATTCCTGTATAGCAGATGACCTTTGTGGTCCCTTCCAACTCTACAATTTTATGATTCTAACTGGTATTCTTACTGGAATTTTTTTAATGGATTGTTGTTGTTTTCAAAAGCTGATCAATATTTTGAATGGTCAGGGTCTTGATTTTTCAGTGCAGTATCTTAAGTGAAATACAGCATCTTGGCACCAGGGAACTTTAAGCAACCCCTAATAACTTCCTATGATACCCAGGAAGGCAATTTACTGTAATATGCTATTGTCTAACTAGTTGACGGCAAGCTTTTGACTGTATTGAACCCTCCCTTTTCTAGCTGCTAAGGGTGATCTTGATTTTACAGGCAGTGCTGGCTCATCTTGTGGACAAATGATGCACTTCTGCTTGAACACCATGTACAAGCTGGAACACATTGATTGAATAGAATATATTGCAGAAGGGCATTGCATTCTCCTAGAATTACATTACACAGGGAACTGCCTTATACAGGCACTTATGTGGGGGTTACATTCCAGGCCCCTGCTTGCATAAGTGAAATCATGTAATGTGAGGAACACCCCACTTTAATTGAGAGGGTCCACAGGAAGGAGAGAGAGAGAGAGAGAGAGAGAGAGAGAGAGAGAGAGAGAGAGATTGACTCTCGCTCTGGAAATCACTTGGGGCCACTGCCCGGCCTGCCCCAAGGCTGCCTGAGGGGAGCCAGTGTGTGTGGTGGCGGCAGCTGACCACCGAGGGTGAAGACCAAGAAGGACACCCAGCAAAAGTGGTGTCAGGATGGGGGCGCAGGGAGGAGGCAGGGAGAAGGGGCCTCCCCCCCCCCCGTGCCACTGGGCATTAACAGAGGCTCTGAGATTCCATCTGCAATCTCCTTTAGTCCCCTTGGATGCAGCTCATCAGGCCCTGGAGATCTGAATTCATTTAAAGTAGCCAGGTGTTCCCTTACCACCTTTTTTTCTTGGGCTGCAGCTCCCTCCTTGGATCATTTATTCTGTTAACACCAGCAGGGGCACTTCTTCTTTTTAGGTGAAAACAGAGGCAAAGTATGTGTTGAGCACTTCCACCTTCTCTCTGTCACTCAATAGCATTTTTCCATCTTCTCCATGCAAGGGACCTAATATCTGCTTGTTCTTCCCCTTTCTTCAAACATATCTGAAAAAACCTTTTATTATTATTTTTAACCTCTCTTGCAAGCCTGAGTTCATTCTGAGATTTGCAAATATTGGCTATTTGTGTTTACTCCTTTGTGATTTCCCCTTTCTTCCATTTATTATACATGCCCTTCTTAACTCTCACCGGTTTCTTTAGGTGCCTCCCACTTTTATTTCTTACTGGAATGGTCAGCCTATGTGCCTTCAATATTTCATATTGGACTCGTAATCTGCTGAACCGGGTTTGATTCCCTGCTCCTCCACATGCAGCTGCTGGGTGACCTTGGGCCAGTCACACTTCTCAGCCTCACTCACCTCACAGAGTGTTTGTTGTGGGGGAGGATGGGAAAGGAGAATGTTAGCCGCTTTGAGACTTCTTCAGGTAGTGATAAAGCAGGATATCAAATCCAAACTCTTCTTCTTCTTCCCTACTCTTTGAGTATTTCTGACCATGGGATCTCCCCCAGTCACTTCTTAAGCTTTTCGAAATGTCAGTTCAAAGTGCATGTTGACTACATTCAACTTTCCCTTGCTGAAACCCAGGTTCCCTCTACTTTCACTTCGCTGAGCGGTTCCTCCCTGTTAGTGAGGACCAGGTCCAAGAGAGATCTCTCCCTTGTTGCTTCTTCCACCTTCTGGGAAATGGTCAGTGAGGCAACTGAGGAATTTGTTGGCCCTTACATTCTTGGCAGAGTTTGAGTTCCAGCAGATAGCTGGGGTAGCTGAAATTTCCCATAGCTACTACATTTCTCCTTTTTGAATGTTTGGTCATCTACTGTAGTGTGATGGCCTGGGAATCAGATTCAGAGGCTGAACCTGAGGAATCCCAGCCTGCACAGGAGTCCCTGCCTCCAGGACCAGCTGAGCCGGGGCTGAGGCTTGAGCCTGAAGGGTCCTCACCTGTGCTGGATCCTCAGGTGCAGGCACCAGCTGAGTCTGCTCTGGCTCCTGAGGTGATGGAGGACCCATTGCCTGCAGGTGCTCCACTCTCAGCCCCGCTAGGGGAAGGTGAGGTTGCCTCTGGGTCCGGTAACCCTCCAGCCTCTCCTGAGCTGCAGAGGCTCAGGGCAGAGAGGCGGAGGGAACTAAGTTCTCGCAGGAGGAGTGCTCGCCTCCAGGCCAGGAGAGGCGAGTCACCTATGGACCGGGGCCACCCTATGCCTCGGGGCAGATAAAAGCCAGCCAGCCCCAAGTTGCAGGAGCAACATTGTTGGTAGCCTGTTTCTGCCTGCACCCGGTCCTGCTCTTCTGCCAGAGTTCCTGACTCCTTGCCTTGGACCCCGCTTCAGCCTTTACGGACAGTCTCCATACCACACCTTCGACCTCGGACTGGACTCGTACCATGCTTGCACGGTAACCCCCCGGGACCAGCACATGTAGGAAGGCATCATCCACATCCTCAAGTTGGCTTGGAGGTCTATAGCAGAGAACCACAGGAAGGTCACTGTTGTTTCTCTCTCCTACAATTTTTACTGATATACAATCTGCCTTTCAAGACAGGTTTGCAACTGTTAACCTCAAGGGCTGAGGAAGTCTCTCCTTTGAATTTGGCAGGTATGCCAAAAAGCTATAAATTCAAAGTAAGTGTTCCTTTGGCTATTGTTAACCCCTACATTCCTCATCTCCCAGTTGCCATATTGAAAGATAGACCTGGGGCTATCTGGCTTGTATTCTAAGTTGAACTCAATTAAATAAAAAAGAAAAGAGGAAAGGGAAAGTGCCAAGAGGCAAATACTTGACAGCTGTCAAAACAACATGACTGGGCCAAGATTTATTGGGGATAGGTAAAGGCTGGGTGACAAAACACACGTCACCAAATGCTGGCTTTATGGCTGAATCCAAGAGACCAGCGGATGACTTTACACTCACTCTGGAAGTCAGGGAAAGGCAACACAGAGCCGATAAATTGTGTTGTGAAACTGTGCCAGCACTGGCACCATAGTATTGGCTTTGGATTGCAGTAACATTATTCCAGGAAATACCAATGAGTCAATCAAATGTTATTATGTGGTCACAGATCCCCAGGAAATACTCTTTGCTTGCCTGGCATGTTGAATTCATCCATCAGTTGCAGAGCATGGCATCTGAAAACAGGGATGGAAAGATCTGTCCATTTCAGTTATCTCTGTTCCTTATTTTTCCAATCTTATTTTTCCAATTCAGTTTTTCAGGTTTCTGCAGCAATTTGCAATCACGTAATTCATGAAAATTATCCAGCATTTTAGGGAGAATTTATCCTAATAAACCCTTTTTTGTCTGCAGTTTTGACTAATGTACACATTTTTCCCCAATAGTTTTTTCCTAATATAATTTTCTCCAATGCAATGGATTTTGGGTAGGTTATTTTCACGAATATATTCATTTTTATACACATTCCCTCCTAACATAAGCATTCGTGTAAATGTCGGTTGTAAGAATTCCATTGCAAAATTCAGGTGAGTGTGAATTTTGAATGATGGCAGTGTTTTGGTTCTCATGTTGTTTTGCACAGTGTGAATTTGATAGATTTAGATTTAAATGCAAACTGAATCCAAATTCTTCCCCATCCCTATGTGGAATACTTGTACATGGAAACATGGGAGCATCTAGACTTTTCCACCCCAAAGCAGAAGGTTGGGTTTGATACCCAAAAGGCCCCTTTTGGGTCCCAATTCATTTGTCCATGAGACTCTATGGGGTGAGAAGCATCCTGGTGACTGCAGAGGTTTATGATTCCAGCAGCTGCCACAGCTATCAGCAGAGAGTTCCATCTGAGCTCCTCTCATCTCCAACACATGCAGCTCTAAACCTAAGTTAATCCTGCCCATTGATTTCCATGTGGCTAATGCTGGACACAGCCCCCCCCCCCCCAGCCTCTGTCTCCCAGTTATAAAATGGGAATAATCAATAATGTGTGTTTTGGGGGAGGAACAAATAGTAAGTTTTTAAAACTAGCTAATAGCCATTATTATGTGCCAGCAGTATAGAAGCCCACAGAAAGTTACCAGATATGAACTCCTCTTGCAAATTAAAGGATATGGAACAGTTAAATACGAATGAAAGTCAACACATCAGTGGCTGTTAAAATAAAATATCAACATTGGAACTGTATTATTTGGATTAAATAAGTGAATTGGAGCAGGAACAAGCAAAATCCTCTAACATCAGAACATGGGAAGTCAACCAAAATGTTTAATTTGGAATATGACAATTGGCTTTTTAAACTCAATTATGATTTGGCATTGTATTAATGTGGTTTATATTGGATTGTTATTAATGAAAAATTAATAAAAATTATTATTATTATTTTAAAAGGGAATGCATCCACACAATGCATTTCTTGTGCACATTTTCTCAGAAGCCAGTCCCTCTGTGTTCATTGGGGCTTACTCTTTGGCAAGTGTATTTTGGATTGCAGCGTTAGACATTTCTGTCTCAACAGAAGCAGAGAATAAGCTTTAGCAGCCTTTCCTCCTGCTCACCTGCTAAGAGGTGAATTGTAATTGCCACTGGCGACCAGGCAAACACCAGTTTGCCTCTCTGCCCTGGATACCCTTAAAAACAGAGATGGTCTATTTTATACCAATCCATTGCTCATTCAATAAGCAAATTCAGGCTTTCATTGACTTGTGTGGTTGAACTTAAATATCAGGAAGCTTTCGGGCAAAGTTTTTGCTAAAACCAGATGAATCACCAACTGGTGATTAACTTTGATCTCTGTGGCCATCTGTTACTGTGTTTCCAGTGCAAGTAATTAAATTAAATTCTTGGAGAGGGAAAAGTGGGTTATCGTAAAGAAGATTAAAAATAAAAAAACATGGAGAGAGGCTCGTAGCTAAAGAAATGTTTGGAGCAGGTACATGAATGATACCTTGCTTGCATTATTTGGGTTTGTTTGTTTGTTTGTTTGTTTAGCTTTTCAGCCAATATTGACTACTAAAGCAGTTTTACAATTAAAATATACGGAAAAGTGTAATATGCTAGGAAATATGTGGAGGGGTTATGTCTCTGTTAATATCCATTTCAGTGGATTGCAGATTCTGGTTCCCAAGTTCTTCCTTCTAGATTCCTGAAGGGGTGGAAGCCTCAGGTGTGGGGGCCAAATATGGACTCTCCTCAGGCCACTGACCACTGGCTGGAAAGCAGCCCTACAAAGGTCACATCTGCCACTCGAGCTATTTTTACAGCTTCCTCATCATCAAGACCAATTTCCGGGTCTATCTACTACTTCCTTTTTCATCCCTTGTCTTTCCCTTTCAGACATTCCAGGAAGAAGAAGACGAAAGAGAGAGAGAGGGAGAGGGAGAGAGAGATCAATAGTGATAGAAAACACCAATGGCAAAATGGCAGGACCAGCACACAAGGGGACTATTCCGTCCCTTGGTTTCCAGCAACAGGCATTCAGAAGATGATTGCCTCCAATGGTGAACCCTCCCTCCTTTCCCTCCTTAGCACATTCAGGCATGTGGAACTGCTCACCAGTTTCTTCTCTCACATTAGGGAACACCCAGGAAGTGGTTTGGCCACAAGGCACACATGTCCCCCCCAGACATGGGAATCCGATCCTGCAAGGGGCTTGAGCTAAAATTAGTCACATGGAGCCAAGGGAGAGGTGATGCATCCACACACCTGTGTTTCCTAACCTTCTGCCAGCCGTGAGGCACACCTTTTTCTGAATTGAAACTGGATGCCCCAATGGGACCAATAAATCAAGGGGGACTCAGAGGGCTATTTCCAATGTTCTCTGCCTCATGGGGTGGATTTCATGTTGCACAACAAAGGAATCCAGGGTGGCAGTTGCACTAGTGGAAACTCATCATGCAACAGGTTGCACAATTGATTGTACAATAAAGTTTCCAATTGGGGTATTTCTTAGGATTTTTTTTGGTTGCTGCTGATATTATTTTTTGTATTTTTATTTTTAGATCTTATGATTCATTTTGAAATTGTTCACTTTGGTTGGACTCGATGGCCCTTGTGGTCTATTCCAACTCTATGATTCTATGATTCTATGATTTAGTCGTTTAGTCATGTCCGACTCTTCGTGACCCCCTGGACCAGAGCACGCCAGGCACTCCTGTCTACCACTGCCTCCCGCAGTTTGGTCAAACTCAGGCTGGTAGCTTCAAGAACACTGTCCAACCATCTCGTCCTCTGTCATCCCCTTCTCCTTGTGCCCTCCATCTTTCCCAACATCAGGATCTTTTCCAGGGAGTCTTCTCTTCTCATGAGGTGGCCAAAGTATTGGAGCCTCAGCTTCAGGATCTGTCTTTCCAGTGAGCACTCAGGGCTGATTTCCTTCAGAATGGAGAGGTTCGATCTTCTTGCAGTCCATGGGACTCTCAAGAGTCTCCTCCAGCACCAAAATTCAAAAGCATCAATTCTTTGGCGATCAGCCTTCTTGATGGTCCAGCTCTCACTTCCATACATCACTACTGGGAAAACCATAGCTTTTACTATACGGACATTTGTTGGCAAGGTGATGTCTCTACTTTTCAAGATGCTATCTAGGTTTGTTATTGCTTTTCTCCCAAGAAGCAGGCGTCCTTTAATTTCGTGGCTGCTGTCACCACCTGCAGTGATCATGGAGCCCAAGAAAGTAAAATCAACTCACTGCCTCCATTTCTTCCCCTTCTTCAGTTAAATGTTATATCGCTGAAATTTATTAATGCGAATTTTAAATAGGGGGGGGGGGGGAGTCATCACTTCCCACGCGGCCTGCCCATTCCACCGCCTCATCCTGTCTCGTGTGGGCCAATGCCCTCCTAAGGCTAGTGCTGCCTGCTGACCTCCAGGTGTTTTGGACCTCAAATCCGACCAGCAGCCCAACACATCTGGAGGGCACCATAATGGGGAAGGCAGTTTTAGTAAAGAATTCTTCACATTGCTCCGGCTAACACAGCTGCTAGGTGGTTCCATAACTCAAAGGTCCCTTTCACAGCCCCACTTTTTCTTAATGCACTTGCCCTGACATATGGAATGTGCTATCCTGGCATGTGAGTCGGTCAAAAAACCTGTCAGGCAAACAATCATATATAACACTCCTGATCATCATCAATTGTTCTCCAAATAAAACAGGCCCTGTGTCCAAGCAAAATGTGTTGGGAAGTATTTTTTCCATTGGATGAGTTTCCAAAATAAACATAGTCTCTCTCTGCCTTACACACACACACACACACACACACACACACACACACACATACACACCCCACTCCCAGTTCGAAGCATGAAAAGAACCTTTCTTCCTTGAGTCTTTGAAGTCAGGTCAGTAGTAAACCTCAGATAAGCGGCACTAAACCACATGAGGCTGTTGAAAATCCAAGTCAGCATTTTGCTCCTCCTGTGCTCATTCTTCTTTTGCAGCTTTGGTCTGTTTGGGGGAGACTTAACAGGTGCAGAGTCAGGGGACAGGAATGCTGACTAATTCCATGGCTAACAGTGAAAACAGGGAGCCAGTAAACAAGGGCCTTCATCCAGGGGCTCATGAGAACCCAGGACAACCCGCCTTTCCACTATTGAAATATTGTTCCAAGGACCTCTGGGGTTTCTCAGAAGCTTATCAGGGGTTCCCACTGGGGTCAGCATGCATCTGCCAATACCTCTGCCTCCTAATCCTGCCACTCCACCTGGCTAATATTCACCTGTCCTTCCCAAATAAACAAACAGTGGCAGGAGGAACTGAGAAAAGCAGGAGTTTCTACTTATATTTTGTCTCTCTTGGGGTGGCAATGCAGGTTGGGTCTAGACAGACAAGACTAGCAAATGGGCACCAGTGACAGTCACTCCCATTTGCAGGGACGCGGACTTATAAAAAATATTGGGGGGGGGGCCCCGGGAAAGCTCATGAATAATAAATAAGCTCATGAATATGCAAATAAAGTGGTGCCGCCTCCTCGTGAGCGAATAGAGGAGAGCGTGCTGCGCCTATTAATCAGCTCCGGAGCGAAAATTGGGTGGAGCTTTTGCTCGGGAGGGAGGGCAGGAGGCATGCAGCCCGACCCTGTGCATTTTGGGCTGGGGGAGGGGCGGCGATGGCGCTCTGCTGGAGGGGCGCCGGAGATTATTGGGGGGACGGAGCCCCCCAAACGAATTTTTGAGGGGGCTCGGGCCCCCTCAAGCCCCATGGAGTCGGCGCCTATGCCCATTTGAGAAGGGAGGTGTAGCCGGGGGGGGGTGAGTAGGGGTGGCCTTTTGTTTAAAAAAGGGGGCAACTTTTGGAGGACCTTGGATGTTGCAAAAATTGATTAGCATCACAGAATCATACATTTTACAGGGAGGGTTCTTTGGCAGAGTACAGAAAAAAACTTTTTGGAATCATACTACCATTGTGGGATACCAATGAGAGTGGCCAGTTTAAAAATTTGGGTAATATTCAATTAAGTTTTACTCAGAGTACACTCACTGAATTTAATGGACCTAACTTAGTAGTAGTTTACTCTGAGTAAAATTTAGTTGAATGCTATACACTGATGTCTTTTTTTTTTTTAATGGCTTCATAGCCAACTAAGTTCTACTCAAAAATGACTGATTGAAATTGTTTTTATATATGGAATTGTTTCGATCACTGATGTTTTTACTGTGAAATCGCGTTTGGAATATTTCTGGGAAGCAATTCCTAAGTGGAATCAAATAAATAAATGAATAAATCTCTGCCACCTGGGCTTCTGTTACAGAGTATGGGGGGGTGGGGTGGGCACCCCACCCTGCTGCCCTCTCTTCCACCCTCAGGTATCAGACCTCCCCCTTGTCTGGGTCCTCCGCTTCAGCCCCCCACCCAACCAAATCTAGTGGCTGAGTAGACAACAATGTCCACATTAAGAGGTCAGGTCTGCTCTTCCCACAGGCAGCTCCCTGCCATTCAACTCCCAGGTGTGTATGAAGAGTCTTGGTTTCCCATTGTGCACATTTCCTTTGACCCGCAGCTATCTGTAGTCTCTTTAAAAGCAACCACCCCAAATCTCAATAAACTCAATAATAGTGATGGATGAATGTGCCAATTTAGGTTTCTCTTACTTTCTCATTTTTTCTCCAGTTTTAGGCTCAGTTCTCTACATTTCCGCATAGTTTATGATATATATTTTTAAAAGATTCTTAAAATTAATCAGCATTTTTTGTTCAAATTTATCCTGCTGTAAACATTTTCATGTGCAATTTTGCCAAATATACACATTTCTGCAAAACCATATCCCCATATATAATGCATTTTTGTATGTTATGTTCACTGAAATATGCACTTTTGCACACTTTAGTATTTGCATTTGTATACACACTACTTGTCTGGAGAACTGCACTGCATAAATCAGACAAGGGCAAATTTTGGAGTGCGGCTATGGTTTGGTTCACCTATTTCAGAAAGTGCAAATAATAACAATAATAGCAATAATAACAATAATAAATTATTTCAGTTTATACACCGCCCTATACCCGGAGGTCTCAGGGCGGTTCACAAACAAGACCACAAAATATAAAATCAAACCAAAAACAATAACCCAATAAAACACCCCCAAAAGAACCACATTCTAAAAGGGTGTTGGATGTCAATAACATCAACCAAAGGCCTAGTTAAAAAGGAATGTTTTTACCTGGCCCATAAAGGTGTATAATGAAAGCGCCAGGCAAACTTCCCTGAAGAGAGCGTTCCACAGATGGGGAGCCACCGCAGAGAAGGCCTGTTCTCGTGTTGCCACCCTCCGGACCTCTGGAGGAGGAGGCACACGAAGAAGGGCCTCAGAAGATGATCTCAGAGTCCTGAGCTATTGACTACCCTTCAAATACGAACTGATTTGAATTTATTCCTCCTCCCTACTTACCTGGCATGAGTTGCAGACAGCTAAGAGCCATCACTTTGAATTTCCCACAATGCCCCCATAACGGCATTGCTCTGGAGCATTGTGGGAAATTGGGTAACGGTGCAGGAGTTCCAGGGCTGGCATCAGCAGGGACAGGCTCTGTCAGGTGCTGGGCACTCCTGAGGGTGCTGTTTGCTGTCGTTGGGCCGGGCCTATTGTCTGTTACAAATCTCAGCTTCCCCATGCAAGACTGAGATTAGTAGTCAGTAGCACAGGCAGGGCGGGATCTGGGAAATATCTTCCAAGACTTAGCCAATTTTATTTTATTTTTGTGTCAGGTTCCAATTCAAGCATACAGCTCAAGGGTGCGGGGGCTACGGAGTTGAAAAGAGCCTGTTCAAAAAGGAGAGGAAACCAGGTCTGCTGAGGGCGACTGCTCTTAATGGTCTGAAAATAAACCTAATATTTGTCTTGGCGGCCAGAGCAAAATGGTTACCTTGACTGAAACGGGGCTTTTAATACATGTTTCAGACAGTGCAGCAGACCGCAGCTAGCAGCCGTTCTGAGGTAGCCAGTGTGCGGAACGCCACCCCTTCTGTGTGCACAGCCCAGTGTGACAATATTTTTAAAGAGTGGGAACAAATTAATAGCGCTGAAATTCATCAGTTTTGGAGGAGCTTTTTCTTCATGTCCCCCTGCCTCCCTGCTGCTCCCCTTTGTGAGGATTTCCCTTGGCACTTCCTACATTTCTCTCCCTCTCCTTCTCTCCATTGTCATCTCTTGCTTCCACAGAACACGGAACTTCAGTCTGACTGGCAATGCCACGTCGTCACCATACAATGGGCAATCCCTGATTAGCCAGTCAGCATCACCCATGTGACTGGCCTGCAAAAATGACCAGGAGAGGAGACTGGTCCTGAGCATAAACCACAGCACCAGTTAGGATTAGAGCATGGTTAACATTTGGGACATGAGAGTTTTCTTTTCGAATATGTTTCTGCCTCCTGAAATCTGTTTTCAACCCTAAAATTAAAACTGTGTAGAATATGTAAATTAAATAATTATACATAAATCATAGAATAATAGAATCCTAGAACTGTAGAGTTGGAAGGGTCCACAAGGGTCATCTAGTCTACCCCCTTCAATGCAGGAAACCAATTTGTTTGCATAATTTATTTTGCTCCTGCTGGACAAGGGGAACTGCTAGACATGGCAGGGCACTCAAGGAGCACTCTGACAATGGGATTTTTAGGAAATCAAGTACAGTGGTACCTCAGTTTACGAACTTTATCCGTTCCAGAAGTCCATTCTTAAACCAAAACCGTTCTTAAACAGAGGTGCGCTTTCCCTAATGAGGCCTCCCACCGCCGGTGCCCTTCTACCGCCCAGCTTCCATTCATAGACCGAGGTAAAGTTCACAAACCGGGACACTACTTCTGGTTTTGCAGAGTTCTTTTACCGAATAGTTTGTAAACAGGGCTGTTCTTAAACCAAGGTACCACTGTATTGGGTTCCTAAGACTTTGCCGCGATGGACATTGCAAGCCATCATTTCAGCCTTAAGAACGATAGACTTGGTTTTTCTCAGAGAGAGAAAGAGAGAGAGACAGAGAAAGTCAGTAAGATTTCCAGAGAATCTTAATCATTCATATGTTTTAGTTGATTAATTGGTTAAATCTGCATAATTATGCATATCAGATAAGGAAAACAGCATGCACTCTGGGCGATATCAAACTAGGTTACATTCAGAGTAGCTTATTGATATTAACGGGCTTGTTACTTAAGTCCATTGATATCAATGAGTCTACTCTAAGTATGATTAAAATTGGAGATCACCCTTTGCTTTTAGAGGAGGTGTGATGTGCGGCAGCAAGAATCATCTTAGACAGGCATTTCCCCTTCTCGCACACACACTTGTAGATTTTATAAGCTTGTAATATTTTAATTTTTGCTTTTTATACCCCACCTTTCATCCAAGGAGCTCAAGGTGGGCTACATGGCTCTACCCCATCCATATTATTCTTATGACACACCCCTGTGTGGTAGGTTAGGTCAAGAGGTGGTTCCTGGCCCAAGGTCATCCAGTGCATTTAATGGCTGAGTGGGGATTTGTATTCAACTAACCCATTGGAAGGGCAAGGACTCCCCCTCTCTCCTCCTTCATGCATGCCTTATGCCATCCCCAAACCCAGTGGTGGCGCGCATGCCTGCACTGCCCAGGACGAGGCGTGTGCCCAAGGGGAGCAGGGCACAGAGGGTAGGAGAGGGGCAGGGAAGCTGTGCCCAGTCTCCTCCTGCTTTCCGCTGCTGGGTCAGACGTGCACCAGATGTGTCACATGCAGTCCTGTTTGTGTTCTGCTGCAGTTTGTCTTTCACACACACAAAACTATGTTATCTGTCTTGCTGTCTACTGTCACAAAATTATGTACTGTCATTATGTTATTCCACTCTGTTCATTACAATGCAAAGAAAGCAGAATGCAAACAGGCGGCCAGGGGACTGTGATCAGGTGCATGTTGTTTGCAATCTGAATGCAACAGCTGCAGCAAACACCCATTGTATTCTCGAATTATTTCTGTTCTGGACAAGCAATGAATTATCAAGAATTGAAAAAAGAGACATTGCACATACTTTTGTAAACCAAGAAATCTTTAATAAAAAATATGTTAAAAACAAAACAAAAACCAATGTCTCCTCCCGTTTCTCTTTTGGTCAGCATTCTCTGACGTCCCTACTTCTCAGTACAGTTCCCACTGCACTGTAAGTCTGTAGCCAACACAATGTTTTTAGTTGATTAGCCTAACTGATTAATCAACTAAACATTGCCTTCTTAACAAAAATTCACACATTCCATTTTGCCCACCCACTGTGCTTCCATGAAATGCACAAAACTATAACTTGATTGCAATTCAGAAACAACATCTTTGGTTTCTTGCCTATAATCTATAGCTGTTTATATTTAGAAACACAATATATTGCCAAAATGTATTGGCTTGGATATTGCAGGCCTGACATTTAAAAATTTGTGCACCTCCCACACTAACTGATGCTAAGAGGTTTGTTACAGAAACAAGCCCATCCTTGCCGTACGTAGCTTGGAGAGATGCAGGAATTAATTTATCCATCTTCCACCTCCTCCAATCCAACATGCTGTTGGAAAGGATTTCCACCCCAGTAGACAGTGCCTCTTTTGTAGGTGTCTTGCAATGCCTTTTGGAAAAATCCATCTGAACGAAATGCGAAAGCAACAATCATTGGCTTTTTACGGCCTCTGCTAGGGTGGTGCTTTTGATGCTGGCTGGGGTAGCACAAGCAATGCTCTCCACGCACATATACCGTATTTTTTGCACCATAACACTCACTTTTTTCCTCCTAGAAAGTAAGGGGAAATGTCTGTGCGTGTTATGGAGCGAATGCCTGCGGGTGGCGGGGGGGGGGGATCTGCTGCAGTCGTAAGCAGAGGATCCATGGTTCCCCTTCCTTCCCTCCTCCGTGGTTACAAAGCCTGGATCCACATGGATCCTCAGGATTTTCGCATTGGGCTACTCCAAACTCACAGTCAGATCACATGTCTGTGGCTACAGCATGAACCACAAAAATCATATATCCACTATTTCATTTAGAATATTTTTTTTCTTGTTTTCCTCCTCTAAAAACTACGTGAGTGTTATGGTCTGGTGCGTGTTATAGAGCGAAAAATACGGGTATATCTCCTGAGCACAGATGTAACAGGCTTTCAGCCTGCAGTGTGAGCTTCAGAAAAGCCTGAACAAAAGATTTATTTGGTTGCAAGGGCCTATGGCTAGGAAAGTGAAATCAGAGTAGCACAATTCAAGGCTGTTAGGAATTTGCCCACGAAATCCCTTTTTCCTAATCCCAGTGTTTAGGGACTGTGTCCTGGAATCAGGGCTTCTGAATTAAAAGATCATAATTGGCAGATAAACTTCCGTTGGAGTCAACTTTCAAACCTCCCTCAGAGTCAGCTCCATTTCTATGGAGCTTCTTAAATTCTGTATGACATTGCCCCAAATCCAGGAGGGCCTTCAGTTGCTGCTGTCGCTGCTGCTGCTGCTGCTGTTGTTACAATTATTTGTACTGCACCTTTCAGGTAGAGTTGGGCAGATCTGTCCCTATCTTCACATTTCCACATCAGTTTGCAATTACAAAATAAGAAGTCCTCATGGAAATTTGAGTGTTGGGTCTGTAAGGTTTGTTTGGAGATGGAGGTGGTGTTGGGGGGGGGGACTCAGTCTCTGATTTACTCCCTGCCACCTTCCTGAAGAAATAGGTTCTTCACTGACCGAGGAGTGTGCTGGGGGCAGCATCCTGGCAGCAGGTGGAGGATATCTGTTGTCACAGGGATGGAACACTATTCTGCCAGCTCATTTGGTCCCTCCTCTGGATTCAGCTCTGCATCCTTCAACATCCAGGCTCCTTGCTTGACTCAGACACCTCCTGGAATTCCAGTTTTACTTCCTCAATCCCGCCTGGACCCTCGCCAAATTCATCTAGTTCCAACTCCCTGAGCTCCTCCCATTCCTCCTCAGGATCCAACCTTCCCTTCCAAGACACTTCCATGGGATTCATGACATCGGGTGACTGACGGGTGGGCAGTTGGCAGTCCCACCCACTAGCTAAACTCTGACCCATGGCAGATGAGGAAGATAAGAATCCAGCCTGCTGGACAGATCCAGTTTCCTAACCCTACAGGAGACTATCCTGGGACAGATTAAGAAATACCCAGGCAGGCCATAGGCAACACCCCATCTTCCCATATCATGGGGATTACTGCCCAGGCACATTTCATTTTAAATTGTATTTATTTTCTCAGGAGGACAGCGGGCCTTTGCCCAGCATGAGAAATCCTAAAATGGGAACACCGTGTCTTTTAGGACAATGTATCTGCATAGAGAGGAGCCTTCTGCTGGAAAAACAAATCTGGCCTTAAGATGCCTGTGACGATGTGTATTATTGAAGAGAGATGCTTGGCTTGACACAGCATGGGGCAAGGCCTGGGAAGTTGCTTCAAAAGCTCAGAAAAATTCTGCAAATATATACAGTAGAATAATATTGGCCATTTGGGGGCTTGAATTCCAGGGAACAGCAGCCACTGGCAAAGAACACAGGAGTTGGTGGGATGGAACTGTGTTGTGTTCCCTGGGAAGACTTCACTTCGTTTTCCCTCGGCCGTGTGGGGCCTTTCCAGAAGGGATGAGGTGACTTGTAGCACCCAGTGCCAGCCTCTGGCATAAGAATGGAAGGCTACAACTGCCTACCAAGACAATGCATGTTTTACATGCTGCTTTAGTGCGGAAAAGTTACCGGTAAGTTAATAATTCCCAGGCCACAGTTCCATATGCATTTACCTGAGAGTATGCCCTATGGGGATTTATAATGTCTTTTATCTGCAGCATTTATACCTTGTCCTTTAACTAAAAGGGCTCACAGAGCAGCTTATTAAAAAATCAGTTCTAAGACAGTCCACCGTTCAGATTCCGTTCAGAGACTGCAGTAAAGTTTACAAACCGGGACACTACTTCTGGTTTCGCGGAGTTTGTAAACCAAATTGTTCTTCAACTGGACTGTTCTTATGAAAGTATTGTGCAAATCTGTGTCCTCTTTTTAAAAAAATTCTTTAAAAACTTTATTATAAAAAACAAGTACTGTAGTATTCCAAAATAGCATGTACAGCATAACCACATCTAAACAGTAGAGGCATATATAACAATCCATGAAACCATCAAACTCCAAGTACAGCAGAGAAGGATTTGAAGGAGCATTTTATGAGTCCCATATCTGTGCACCCCTGGCTGTGTCTTGTCCCTCCCCTTCTTCCTGATGTATTTCCTACATGTCAGGTGTACTCATAGATCAGAGCAACTAAGAGACTGACTCTTGCTAAAGATCTGCATGTATGGGAAATTGCATACGGAGGCAGTGTGTTCTTCCTAGATTCCTAGCTCACTTTCAGAGCTGCTTTTTATACAGTTTCAAGTTCACTTTGGGGCTGGACAAATACTGAACAGCAGTAGCTGTATCTCTGTTGAAAGGGTTTCCTTTCTATAACTGAATAATGGCCCCAATATGCAAAGCATTTTTGCAACAGACTCTCTCTCTCTCTTGTTTAACTCTCAGCTATTTCCTTATGCTCATCCATCATAGCACGGACTGAATGACTACACTCTCACCAACCTTGACAGAGTGAATACTGCACAGAGTCATTAATCTTGGCTCAAGCTGCCTGCCTCACATTTATTTTTGGATGCCCAGCTTTTTAGAGAAAGGAAGGAAGGAAGGAAGGAAGGCAGGAAGGAAGGAAGGATTCTGCAACATTGTTCCTTTCATACCTTCCTCACAAGCTACCAAAGATTTACGTGGTGCATTTACAAACAAGAACAGCCATAACTGTCAACTTTCAGATTTGAAAATAAGGGATCAGTAGCCTTGAAAATAAGGGATCAGCAGCCTCACCTGTCCTGGGCACAGTCTACGGGATATCTAACAATCCAGGATAGCAGCGGGAAGCAGCGGGAAACGGCGCTGGAATAAGGGAATTTCCCACAAAAAAAGGGAAGGTTGACAGCTATGAGAATAACACATCACCTTCTTGGAACTATACAACACCATACATTTAAAAAACTCTTATACCACTTTAACAGTCAAAGCTTCCCCCAAAGAATCATTGGAACTTTACTTTGTCAAGGGTACTGAGAACTGTTAGGAGACCCTTCACATAGCTACAATTCCTAGCACCCTGAACAAACTACAGTTTCCAAGATTCTTTGAGGAAAGCCACAACTGTTAAAGTGGTATATATTATGAACAATAGTACAGTAATCTCCTTCCTGTCTCAGTCACAGAAGCCACTATGAAGAAATTTTCTTAATGCTCTTGATTGAAGTATACCATGTGGATGTGAAGTTATTTGGTAGAATCATAGAATCATAGAATCATAGAGTTGGAAGAGACCACAAGGGCCATCGAGTCCAACCCCCTGCCAAGCAGGAAACACCATCAGAGCACTCCTGACATATGGTTGTCAAGCCTCTGCTTAAAGACCTCCAAAGTAGGAGACTCCACCACACTCCTTGGCAGCAAATTCCACTGTCGAACAGCTCTTACTGTCAGGAAGTTCTTCCTAATGTTTAGGTGGAATCTTCTTTCTTGTAGTTTGGATCCATTGCTCCGTGTCCGCTTCTCTGGAGCAGCAGAAAACAACCTTTCTCCCTCCTCTATGTGACATCCTTTTATATATTTGAACATGGCTATCATATCACCCCTTAACCTCCTCTTCTCCAGGCTAAACATGCCCAGCTCCCTTAGCCGTTCCTCATAAGGCATCGTTTCCAGGCCTTTGACCATTTTGGTTGCCCTCTTCTGGACACGTTCCAGTTTGTCAGTGTCCTTCTTGAATTGTGGTGCCCAGAACTGGACACAGTACTCCAGGTGTGGTCTGACCAGAGCAGAATACAGTGGCACTATTACTTCCCTTGATCTAGATGCTATACTCCTATTGATGCAGCCCAGAATTGCATTGGCTTTTTTAGCTGCCGCGTCACACTGTTGGCTCATGTCAAGTTTGTGCTCAACCAAGACTCCTAGATCCTTTTCACATGTACTGCTCTCAAGCCAGGTGTCACCCATCTTGTATTTGTGCCTCTCATTTTTTTTGCCCAAGTGCAATACTTTACATTTCTCCCTGTTAAAATTCATCTTGTTTGTTTTTGCCCAGTTCTCTAATCTGTCAAGGTCGTTTTGAAGTGTGATCCTGTCCTCTGGGGTGTTAGCCACCCCTCCCAGTTTGGTGTCATCTGCAAATTTGATCAGGATGCCCTTGAGTCCATCATCCAAGTCGTTGATAAAGATGTTGAATAAGACCGGGCCCAAGACAGAACCCTGTGGCACCCCACTAGTCACTCTTCTCCAGGATGAAGAGGAACCATTGATGAGCACCCTTTGGGTTCGGTCAGTCAGCCAGTTACAAATCCACTGAGTGGTAGCATAGTCAAGACCGCATTTTACCAGCTTCTTTACAAGAATATCATGGGGCACCTTGTCAAATGCCTTGCTGAAATCAAGGTAGGCTACATCCACTGCGTTCCCTTCATCTACCAGGCTTGTAATTCTGTCAAAAAACCATTGATGCACCCTTTGGGTTCGGTCAGTCAGCCAGTTACAAATCCACTGAGTGGTAGCATAGTCAAGACCGCATTTTACCAGCTTCTTTACAAGAATATCATGGGGCACCTTGTCAAATGCCTTGCTGAAATCAAGGTAGGCTACATCCACTGCGTTCCCTTCATCTACCAGGCTTGTAATTCTGTCAAAAAACGAGATCAGGTTAGTCTGACATGACTTATTTTTCAGAAATCCATGCTGACTATTGGTGATCACAGCATTCCTTTCTAGGTGCTCACAGACTGTTTGCTTAATGATCTGCTCCAGAATCTTCCCTGCTATTGATGTCAGACTGACTGGGCGGTAATTATTTGGGTCCTCTCTTTTCCCCTTTTTGAAAATAGGGACAACATTTGCCCTCCTCCAGTCTGCCGGGACTTCGCCTGTTCTCCAGGAATTCTCAAAGATGACTGCCAGTGGTTCTGAGATCACATCTGCCAGTTCTTTTAATACTCTTGGATGCAGTTCATCTGGCCCTGGAGACTTGAATACATCTAAACTAGCCAAATATTCTTGTACTATCTCCTTAGTTATTCTGGGCTGTGTTTCCTTTGCTGAATCATTTGCTCCAAATTCTTCAGGTCGGGCATTGTTTTCTTTATCGGAGAAGACTGAGGCAAAGAAGGCATTGAGTAGTTCAGCCCTTTCTGTGTCCCCTGTTTGCATTTCACCATCTTCTCCTCTGAGTGACCCCATTGTTTACCATACAGCGGAAAGTTTACCATACAGCGGAAAGGAGCAGCCAAGCATACTAGGACTCAATTTCTTGACTTTAAGAAAGCCGACTTCATAAAACTTAGGGAAGTGCTGGGTGAGATCCCATGGACAACAATACTAAAAGGAAAGGGAGTTCATGATGGCTGGGAGTTTGTTAAGAGGGAGATACTAAAAGCACAACGTCAGGCAATACCAATGAGACGGAAACATGGAAGGTGCCTAAAGTGCCAGGGTGGCTATCTAAAGAACTTTTAACTGAATTAAGATTAAAAAAGGATGTGTACAAAAAATGGAAAAGGGGGGAAACCACCAAAGAGGAATTCAAACAAATAGCCAGCACATGTAGACACAAAGTCAGAAAAGCTAAAGCACAGAATGAACTCAGGCTTGCTAGAGAGGTTAAAAGCAACAAAAAAGGCTTTTATGGGTATGTTCGTAGCAAAAGGAAGAACAAAGAAACTGTGGGGTCACTCAGAGGAGAAGATGGTGAAATGCAAACAGGGGACACAGAAAGGGCTGAACTCCTCAATGCCTTCTTTGCCTCAGTCTTCTCCGATAAAGAAAACAATGCCCGACCTGAAGAATTTGGAGCAAATGATTCAGCAAAGGAAACACAGCCCAGAATAACTAAGGAGATAGTACAAGAATATTTGGCTAGTTTAGATGTATTCAAGTCTCCAGGGCCAGATGAACTGCATCCAAGAGTATTAAAAGAACTGGCAGATGTGATCTCAGAACCACTGGCAGTCATCTTTGAGAATTCCTGGAGAACAGGCGAAGTCCCGGCAGACTGGAGGAGGGCAAATGTTGTCCCTATTTTCAAAAAGGGGAAAAGAGAGGACCCAAATAATTACCGCCCAGTCAGTCTGACATCAATAGCAGGGAAGATTCTGGAGCAGATCATTAAGCAAACAGTCTGTGAGCACCTAGAAAGGAATGCTGTGATCACCAATAGTCAGCATGGATTTCTGAAAAATAAGTCATGTCAGACTAACCTGATCTCGTTTTTTGACAGAATTACAAGCCTGGTAGATGAAGGGAACGCAGTGGATGTAGCCTACCTTGATTTCAGCAAGGCATTTGACAAGGTGCCCCATGATATTCTTGTAAAGAAGCTGGTAAAATGCGGTCTTGACTATGCTACCACTCAGTGGATTTGTAACTGGCTGACTGACCGAACCCAAAGGGTGCTCATCAATGGTTCCTCTTCATCCTGGAGAAGAGTGACTAGTGGGGTGCCACAGGGTTCTGTCTTGGGCCCGGTCTTATTCAACATCTTTATCAACGACTTGGATGATGGACTCAAGGGCATCCTGATCAAATTTGCAGATGACACCAAACTGGGAGGGGTGGCTAACACCCCAGAGGACAGGATCACACTTCAAAACGACCTTGACAGATTAGAGAACTGGGCAAAAATAAACAAGATGAATTTTAACAGGGAGAAATGTAAAGTATTGCACTTGGGCAAAAAAATGAGAGGCACAAATACAAGATGGGTGACACCTGGCTTGAGAGCAGTACATGTGAAAAGGATCTAGGAGTCTTGGTTGAGCACAAACTTGACATGAGCCAACAGTGTGACGCGGCAGCTAAAAAAGCCAATGCAATTCTGGGCTGCATCAATAGGAGTATAGCATCTAGATCAAGGGAAGTAATAGTGCCACTGTATTCTGCTCTGGTCAGACCTCACATGGAGTACTGTGTCCAGTTCTGGGCACCACAATTCAAGAAGGACACTGACAAACTGGAACGTGTCCAGAGGAGGGCAACCAAAATGGTCAAAGGCCTGGAAACGATGCCTTATGAGGAACGGCTAAGGGAGCTGGGCATGTTTAGCCTGGAGAAGAGGAGGTTAAGGGGTGATATGATAGCCATGTTCAAATATATAAAAGGATGTCACACAGAGGAGGGAGAAAGGTTGTTTTCTGCTGCTCCGGAGAAGCGGACACGGAGCAATGGATCCAAACTACAAGAAAGAAGATTCCACCTAAACATTAGGAAGAACTTCCTGACAGTAAGAGCTGTTCGACAGTGGAATTTGCTGCCAAGGAGTGTGGTGGAGTCTCCTACTTTGGAGGTCTTTAAGCAGAGGCTTGACAACCATATGTCAGGAGTGCTCTGATGGTGTTTTCCTGCTTGGCAGGGGGTTGGACTCGATGGCCCTTGTGGTCTCTTCCAACTCTATGATTCTATGATTCTATGATTCTATGATTGTTTCTTTGTTCTTCCTTTTGCTACGAACATACCCATAAAAGCCTTTTTTGTTCCTTTTAACCTCTCTAGCAAGCCTGAGTTCATTCTGTGCTTTAGCTTTTCTGACTTTGTGTCTACACGTGCTGGCTATTTGTTTGAATTCCTCTTTGGTGGTTTCCCCCCTTTTCCATTTTTTGTACACATCCTTTTTTAATCTTAATTCAGTTAAAAGTTCTTTAGATAGCCACCCTGGCTTCTTTAGGCACCTTCCATGTTTCCGTCTCATTGGTATTGCCTGACGTTGTGCTTTTAGTATCTCCCTCTTAACAAACTCCCAGCCATCATGAACTCCCTTTCCTTTTAGTATTGTTGTCCATGGGATCTCACCCAGCACTTCCCTAAGTTTTATGAAGTCGGCTTTCTTAAAGTCAAGAAATTGAGTCCTAGTATGCTTGGCTGCTCCTTTCCGCTGTATAGTAAACTTCAGAAGAGCATGATCACTCGCGCCTAATGATCCTTCCACTTCTACCCCACTAACCAGGTCATCAACATTGGTTAGGACCAGATCTAAAATGGCTGTTCCTCTTGTTGCTTCTCCCACTTTCTGGACAATGAAGTTGTCTGCAAGGCCAGTGAGGAATCTGTTTGACCTTATGCTCTTGGCTGAGTTTGACGTCCAACAAATATCCGGGTAATTGAAGTCCCCCATTACTACTATCTCCCTTCCTTTTGCATGCTTGGCCATCTGTTCCAGGAAGGCATCATCTATGTCCTCCGTTTGGCTTGGGGATCTATAGTAAACTCCCACAATGAGGTCTCTGTTATTCTTCTCTCCCTTAATTTTGACCCAAATGCTCTCACTTTGGCTTTGAGGATCTAAATCTTGGATCTCTTCACAGGTATACACATCCCTGACATATAACGCCACTCCTCCTCCTTTCTTGTCTGGTCTGTTTCTCTGAAATAGATTGTATCCCCCCATTATTACATTCCAATCGTGGGACTTATCCCACCAGGTTTCAGTGATGCCTATTATGTCATATTTAGTTTGCTGTACCAAGAGCTCAAGCTCATCTTGTTTATTTCCCATGCTTTGCGCATTAGTGTACAGACATTGAAGTCCATTAATCATTCCCCCGTGTCTCTTATTTAAGGATTTTTTCCTCCCTCCACTAGGTCCGCGTGCTGTTTGCTCCATTTGGTCTATGACATTTGGATGATCATCTTCATTAATTGATAGACTCCTACCTAATGTAGGTAATGTAAAAGATTTTCCACATCTTGTGATGCCATGCTGATGACTGCATGGAAGACTTAACATCTGTAACTGTATTTGTCCTGGAAGACAACACTTTGTGCATGGTGATTGCTTTTTAAAAAATCAATAAATGTGGTTTTTTTAATGTATGGTGTGGTTGTGATCGTCACTTCCAGGTGATTTTTTAATAGAGCATTGATCCTGATCAATTTGCACAAAATTTGCAAGGCAGTTATATGGTATTTGCTGTTTATGGAGCATTAATTCTGACTTTTTCCTTTTTGGTGGGAGTGGGAGGAGAGAAGTAGTACAACATTGCACCAAGCGGTTGTGACTCTCCACTCTCTTTACTGAAAAAGGTCGGGGGGGGGGGGTTATAAGTAGATACTGTCTCTTGTGCAAGAGTGTCAAATCCACTGTAACTGCACATCACGAATTGGCTAATATGCAAATATTAGCAGCAACCCCCTGGAAGCAGTCAAAATAAGCGGGGGGGGGGGGGGAGGGAGAGAGAGCCTTTTCCATTGGTCCAAGAATACAAGAAGATACCCCACTGGATACATCTGAGGTTTCATACACAGAATACATTTAAAGCTCATGACCTCCCCTGAAGAATTGTGGGAACTGCAGTTTATCCCTCATACAGCTACAAATCCCAGCACCCCCTAAGAAACTATAAAGGTAAAGGTAAAGGTACCCCTGCCCGAACGGGCCAGTCTTGACAGACTGTGGGGTTTGTGCGCCCATCTCACATTTATTGGCCGGGGGCCAGCGCTGTCCGGAGACACTTCCGGGTCACGTGGCCAGCGTGACATCGCTGCTCTGGCGCGCCAGAGCCGCACACGGAACGCCGTTTACCTTCCCGCTGGTAAGCGGTACCTATTTATCTACTTGCACCCGGGGGTGCTTTCGAACTGCTAGGTGGGCAGGCGCTGGGACCGAACAGCGGGAGCGCACCCCGCCGCGGGGATTCGAACCGCCGACCTTTCGATCGGCAAGCCCTAGGCGCTGAGGCTTTAGCCCACAGCGCCACCCGCGTCCCAAGAAACTATACCTCTCAGGATTTATGCCTCTTCCAAAAGGTTCCTCTTTATCTTTACTTTTTTCACTTCCGGCATTTCAATTTGAAATAGAGGCCAGGTGCTTTATGCTGCCTCCTTCTCTAGCCTCAAAAGTACAACAGAGTGAGTTACTTGCTTTTGGAGCTTCTAGTGTTTTCATTTTTCCATTAGCAGCCTGTTTATCGGTTTTGTGGTGGTTTTGCGTCTTGGCCATTCAGATTTTTGGTTCTGGTGGCGTGGGATAAATGGGTAAGAAAAGCTTAGCAGAAATGAGCATGCCTTGCCTTGCTGTTGTAACTGCTTGCATTGCAAAGAAAAAGGAAACTCGTGGTAATACGTAATACATTAAGTTAAGAAATCGGTGAGAGTAGCCAACAGGTTAATGCCATATAAAGTCTTAAGACAGTTTGTGGATGACTTGGAATCAAGAGGGAAAATGGAGGAGAACAGTTAGAAAGCTATTGTACATGCTTAAAAGGGTTTTGAATATTAGTCAAACTGCCCCTGGTGGAACTAAAGCTCATCAGCATGAACATGGGATGTATGTAACGGTGGGGGTGCATATCAAGGGGTAAACATGTACTAGGTGGACCGGGAAGTCTGCAAACTGCAATTTCTTACCAATAGGAGATTGTAGGAGGGAAAGTCGGATGGACTTCTATAGGATATAAAGTACCTTTGATGTGAACAGGACGGGGCCCTCCCTCTTTACAGTATGAGCTGGGGAGCGGCCCCTGCACCGCTGTCTCGAAACTTGTGTTTTTGCCTGATCTCGGGGTCAGACTCCTCCTTTTCACAGAGCAATTGACTCTCTCTAGGGAAGATCCCTGGGGCACATTTGTCCAGCAGGTGGTTTTGCTTCTCTTCCATTGGGTTTGCATATTGCTGTGTCTCTTCTGGTTTTGCTTCATTTCTGGGGTCTTTTACTGGCTTTTGCATCAAAAGTAATACAAATCGAATAAAACACCAATGGTTGGTATTTGCATTCTAGAGAGTTCTCTAGTAGTTCCCATGTGATTGGCTAATGTTGGTGACATGGGAGGTATCTAGTGAAGGAGCAACTGCATTGTATGTGAAGCAAGATGACTGTGCTTTAGAATCCGTTGTGAACTGTGCTAAGTTGAAGAGAGTGTTGGAGGGTTTCTCTGATTGAAGGGAAAAGTGGAAATCTCTTATAGGAGCTGCAAAGGATGGCTGAATTGATATACAGAAGGCTGAATGTTGAGCTCTAGAAAGAGAGTAAAATACAGTTGCTTATCTTCTTCTAACTTCCAAACAACTGCATTTAAAATGCTACAATACTGCTTTAAATATATAGTGCAGGTGGGGCCTACATGTGGAAATTCTATCCACTACCTCAAAAGTGGAGAACCTGTGGTCCTCTGCATAAGACCTGCCCAGAGTGGCAGAGGCAACCCAGTCAGGCAGCGTATTATTATTATTATTATTATTATTATTATTATTATTATTATTATCAGACTGCAACTCCCATAATCATCTAAAAGAGTGTCTGTGCTGGTTGGGAGTGATGGGAGTGATGGGAGTTGGCGGTCCAACAACTTTTGGCAGGGGCTGACCTTGGTAATATGCCACCCTGTGCAGGAGCAACATTGCAGCCATCACAGTGCCAGCTTAAGCCAGGTAAACAAGGTGCCCGGCTAGAGCCCTCATGCCTCCTTCCCAAAGCAAAGGCGCCCTTCTCGGCTCTGCGCCCCGTGGCCCTGCCCCATTTGTGCTGCTCTGAAATCCGCCTCTGCTTTACGAGGGCAGCAATTTATCCCCCCCTACACCACATTAGCAAACTTAAGTCTATTGCTGCATCTTTGCAATAACTTGCTTTCAGTTCCTGCTGCATTTGCTGCTGCCCATTCTCAGCACAGTCTTGTTCAGAATCTGGGAGTGTTTCCAGAGTATTTAAAGGGCATATTTATTAAATCAATATGCACAAAAACCTGTGCTGAACTTCATCTGCCAATGCATTTTGTTGTTAGGGTGATCTTCCAAAAAGTTCCCAAGACATCGCCAAAATAGATGGGGTTAGCAGAACCTAGAAATACAATCCACACACGCAGAAAAACTATTGGTCTCCTAATATGCGCCATGTGTCTACTTACCACAGACAGCAATAAAACCATGGTTAGGCAAACTAAGGCCCGGGGGCCGGATCTGGCCCAATCGCCTTCTCAATCTGGCCTGCGGACAGTCCGGGACAGTCAGCGTGTTTTTACATGAGTAGAATGTGCCCTTTTATTTAAAATGCATCTCTGGGTTATTTGTGGGGCATAGGAATTTGTTCATCCCCCCCCAATATAGTCCAGCCCCCCACAAGCACTGGGGGACAGTGAACCGGCCCCCTGCTGAAAAAGTTTGCTGACCCCTGAATAAAACAGTCAAGAAGGTGGTTTCTGTATGTGTGAAAGCCCTGAGGGACAGTCAGGGCTTGTGCACCAAGGAAGGGAACTCATCTAGGAGACGGAAAACTCTGGTTCTAAACCTCCACTGCCTTATGGGAGAAGAAAGGGCTAAGGAGAAAGCCCTACACAAATATGGAGTGGAGTCCCTAAGGGGGTTGGATGGCACTTTGTGTGCCTCCTTCCGGCAACTCCTGCAGCCCAGCTGGTGCCAGACGTCTTGCTCTGCTTTCCTTTGGACCACATCAGTGAGACTGAGAGGGGGGTCTTGGCAACTGGGCAGCCCAGGACCTCCAGGCAAGCTGCCCAGGCGTGTGCCCCAGAGAATTGACTCTGGTGCTGCTAACACACCCCTGGAGGCGCACTCCATTGTCTCTCGAGATAGATGGAGGCCAGGAGGCACTTTTATGCCCATTCTACTCTAGTACATGCATTTTTTTATGGCCGGAGTAGTGCATTGTGAAATTCAGAGACATGCAAATTTCAAATTTTGTTTCGCATACTTTTTCAGAGAATGTGAATTTGGCAGCTTTGCCTTAAAATGCAAACTTGATTGAATTTTCCCCATGTGACTGTAATTGTATAGCGAGAAAGCAGTGACAGCTGCTGGCCTCCCTCCCCTCCGCGCACCCCTCCCCAGCCCCACCCTGGCTGCTTTCGGCACGTTGTGGTTGGGAGGGGCGGCATCTGTAAAGAGATCTCAGCAATATGTGCGTTGGCTCTCTCCCTGTTTTAGAATCTTGTGTGTACCTCTACTGCAAGCTCATATTTATATTTTACAAATGGATTTGTTGTTTGACAGAGAGGAATTGCTGTGTGTGTGTGTAATTTTTAAAGTCTCCCACACCCTGTCACACTAACCAGCAAACTCCAAAACACAATTCTAAAGAATGAGCACTTTGCTAATACCCATAATGTGGCCTGGCTCCGCTTTCCTAGGCCTTGTTCATGTGAAAAGGTCCATTTACAGTATCATTAATTTTGAGGAAGGGGCTTAACAAATTCCTTTATCTAGCATTCCTCAGCTCTCTCAGCTCTCCAGAAAGCAATTTTGTTTTATGGCCAACATTTGTTACACGCACCTCCTTAGCCAAAGATACCTTGGCATGGAGCCGCATAAGTAATAACATCCAGGGAATCGGCCACAGCCCCTCCCCCCGGTCATTATACAATAAAGAGCTCAAAACCACAATGCCTGCCTTTCTTGAACCCGTGCTTTGTTTTTATAGCCAGGGGCCCAGTCTCTCTGCCTATTATTTTCCTGCCTGATACTGCAACAATTTATCTGTTTTTCTACATGCTCACTTTGTAACACACACACACACACACACACACACACACACACACACTATTGCATTTTCTTTGTGCTTGTATGCTACAGTAAAGTCACGTTCTTTCAAAATGATTAAATGCATGAATTAGCAGCTGGGTTTAAAAAAATGGAGCAGATTTAATGCCTGCCTTGTGCTCTCACCCAATGCATCAACTCATGGCTCTGCAACCTCTTTTGGTGGCACATTTGGGTTTTTGATCGAGTGTGGTGAGTGCCACACCCTCCGTTCACTTTTCTCCTCACTCATCTGGATCAGGAAACACAAACACACACTTGGTTTTTTAAAAGTTGGATCCAGTTGGAAACCTGACAAGTCAAAAGAAAAAGCGGATGAGACTTCCTCCACCAGCTCTTAACTACTTTTCAAGGGAGAAAACCAAGCTCGTAACCAAGGGGGCAGCGACAAGGGGAGCTCAGGGGCTTCATGCGGGTCGAAGGTGTGGGATAACATGCTTAAGTCTAATTAGTGCATGAAGGGGTTAATGCCAAAGAGGAACCTGTCCTGCCAGACTTAGCTATGTCTGCTTCTCACCTCGGGAGGAAGGTAATCAAGACTACTGGTATACAGTCGTACCTTGGATCCCAAATGCCCTGGAACTCGGACATTTTGGCTTCCAAATGCCACAAACCCGGAAGTGATTGTTCCGATTTGCGAACCTTCTTTTGGAACCCGAATGTCCGATGGGGCTTCCTGCAGCCAATCAGAAGCTGCGATTTGGTTTTTGAACGTTTTAGAAGTCGAACGGACGTCTGGAATGGATTCTGTTCAACTTCCAAGGTACTACTGTACCTTGTAAGCTGTTCTTGTGTTCCTATACAAATAATTTAGAAACTTTCACCTCTGTAACTAAGCCAAATTTTACTACCTGTGCAACTTTTTCTGACTGCTGTATGGAAAAGCCACATGAACCTGACCTTTGGAGAGTTTGTAAGTAAACCTTTTTAAACTTACCAAATGTGTGGTCTTTTTCTATGCTAAAAGTAGAGGGAAGTTTTAGAACTCACAAGGGCATATTTTAAAGGTCTAACTTAAAAAAACACCAGCATGTTAGTGTGAATTGCTCCTAATCTGCACATTTTTGCAAGCAATTCACATACTATATTGCATTTTTGTATGCCATTTTCATAAATATATGCATTCTAATGCACACTTTACCCCAGTATGTGCATTAACAAAATTATAAAACTTTATTTAAGCAATAAAGAAACCAAAGAATACAGGAGTGGAATATAAAGGCAGGTTTATCATCATACATTGGATTTTCAGGAAAACAGTCAATCATAACCAGATTTCCCTCATCAGTGCCTGCAGAGAATTTTTTGCACCAGTTCCAAAAGTATATGAAATAAAGTCCCATCACAGAATGTAAAAACCTTCTGGGTCTTCTGATCCATTTGAGACCTTGAAATCATGTGCTATTTGTGGGCTTCCCAGGGGCGCACACAAGAGTGATGATTTGGTGGGCCTTTGGCCTGATCCAGCAGGGCTCATCATACAACCCCTCAGCGCCCCCACACAGCATCACTCTGGAGCATTGTGGGAAATAAAAGTGGCAGTTTAAAATGGGGCCCCAAGGGAGGGTCCTACAAGGGCCAAGGCAGCTTCCCCAGGATGCTTTGGGGCGAAAGTGGCCTTGCCACATTGCTAGGCTTTGCTTAAGCTGTGGAGAAGACTGGTGGGCATTTAAGAAATGGAAGTGGAGAAACCTGGATTTGCCCACAAGACTGATAAAACCCACTGAACCCACCTCACACCTTAATGCCACTTTCTACCCCATGTTGATCATTCCCACCCCCTGAAATGGATCTGGGCCTCAGCATGAGCTGGGAAAACAATGGAGCCCTCCAGAGTTCCTTTTTATTTACTTCTGTCGACTGTGTTTCAGGGGATCGATTCAATCAGCCATTTCCTTAACCATCAAACCAGATGTGCGGTGGTCATGCACCATTGGCGGTCAATGAATCGATGCCATTTAGAAGCGAAACAAAGAAGAAAGCTGAGATGCGCTCAAAATGCCCAGAGCCGGCATGCTTTCTGAAGCCAAGCAGCTTTCATTTCAAGTCACATTTATTTTTGTTGCTTGCAAAGCATGGCTGGTTTCTCCACAGTTCTGGGAAATGGTGGGGAGAGCTGCTGAGCTGCTATTGAAGTGAATTCCCTGTGGCTGCATCAGGGCACTATTGAAAGCCTTCCTATTGCATAATCCATATGTACAGAGAGCCACAGCCTGGGCTGGTTGAGCAGAACCAGCATCAGCAGCCAGCGGTTTCCACCACTGACACCCAGCTGGTGCCCCCTCTTTGGGAAAAAAAATTCCCCACCCAATACTCCCATCAAGACCAGGTGGCTGAGAGCTGCTATTTCCCACACTGCTCCTGATGCAGCATTGCTTCATGGGAATCCCAGCAGTGGTGTAACATGGGTTGCCAGTGCCCAGGGCAAGGCAGGTATTGTGCCCCGTAACCCGTGGTTCCTGTAGGGTCAGGTGGCACTGGCAAGGATGGGGAAGAAGGGGAATAAGGGTCTTTCCAGCAGGGAAGGGGAAGCTGGGGAGGTGGCAGCAGCCATTTATTTTAATTTTATTATTTATTTAATGACATTTTTACACCACTTAATTGGTTTTTAAAAACCCCCTCAAAGTGGTTTATTTTTCTTTTGAAATGTTGTGCGCCCCCCCCCCCAGTTTTGCATCTGGGGCAACAGCCTTTCTGCCCCCCCCCAATGCTCTGCTACTGAATCCCAGAGCTGCCATTTAAATTTCCCACAATGCCTTGGATTGCTGCTACGTTGGGAGATGCTATGGGAAATCAAAATGGAGACTTTCAGATTCAGCCGCCTGATGCTGATTGGAGTACTGGGTGGTTGAAGGTGAAACCAGGCTGTGGAGCCATGCAAATAAATGGACTGGCAGGAGTCTTTTCTCTTTTTTAAATAACCCCGTGCATAATTATGACAGCCTTCCCCAACCTGGCCCCTTCCTGATGCTGTTGGACTAAGGTCACCAGGCGTCCCCGTTTCCCGGGGACAGTCCCCAGATTTACACATCAGTCCCCATACACAATCCATTGTAGTTGAAGTGTGTCCCCAGATTCATTGAAAAAAAATCTGGTAACCTTATACTGGACTGCAACACCCATCATCCCTGACCATTAGGCAGTGCTGCCCAGGACTGATGGGAGTTTGAGTCCAGCAATATATGAAAAGCATCAGGTCAGGGGATGCAGACTTATGGGATCACTACCAAAAGACATAGAATAATTGTAGGGCTGGAAGGGATGGAAATAGCATTGAGCTTGGACAGCTTTAAAAGGGGATTTGACAAATTTGCGGAGGGTTATTCTATCAATGATCACTAGTAAGACAGCAAAACCACACCTCCGGGGTGTGGTCCCTTCCTTTCTCCACATCTCCCCTCCTTTTTTCTTATTTTTAAATTTTATGGGCTGGGGCAGCGGGCCAGGCATATACATAGTTGCAGGTGCTCGTTTTGTTATTTTTAACTTTGAGTATATCATCTTCTTCTCCAGCAAAGAGGGTTCCCAAGTAAATGAGTCAAGCATCTGGGAAGCAGAAGCAAACTGCATTTTATTTCTGTAGTCATGTCAGTTGTGTAATTTAAGTAAATTTAAAGCGCAAAATTGCACATGCTCAGAGTACATTTTCATTTAAAACCAGGGACGGCAACCTGATTGATACTATTTTTGGGAGGGAGCTGAGGGCTGCATTGGCCCATGACCAACTCTCCACCTCACAATCTGTCCCTCCCTAGCTAAGATACAAACAACCTAGGAATTAGGCTGCACTACCAGTGTCTCACTTTGGTGTCCTGATGTGGTTTACGTATAGCAGCAAATCACAAGTATGTGAGTGTTGAGACATGAAGAGGTCATGGAGTTCTAAGACACTGAACATGGCCAGCCTTGAAAGCTCATTTGGAGTACAGCGGCTCCGTCCTCCTTGGAAGACTCCCCCAAAAGGAGATCTCGGGGACCAGATTCCCTCTTTGCTTTCATGTATTTATTTACTGCATTTGTACCATGCTTCTTCTTCAAGGAGCTCAAGGTGGCACGTGCAATTTCCTCCCCTCCTCATTTAATCCCTACAGCAGCCCTGTGAGGCAAGTCAGGCTGAGAGGCTGCGCCCATGACTGGCTTTCAAGGTCACCCAGTGAGCTTCTTGGGCACTTGGGGATTTGAACTCTGGTCTTTCAGGTCCCTGTTTGGCATGCTCAACTGCTGCACCATACTGACTTTTTATTCACTTGATTTCCCCCTTCCTCTCCGAAATCTGTTATGTTTCTGCGAAGGAATTCCTTTTTTATCCCAGAGATTCAGCCCTCATCTTGCAAAGATTGTGATAAGCACATGAGAAAAGAAAAGAGAAACTATAATTCCGCTCTGATAAACTTACTAAGTAAACACTACCAGGAGAAGGAGTGTGGGTGGCTGTGACAGAGACTGGTACTTGCTCATAGCTTTCAAATCAAGAAGGAATGCTTTTCTAGAAGAGAAACTATAGCCAAATTTAATTTTCAGGGCTTAATATTATAATAGCCAGAGGAAATTCAATCAATCCTTTGTTGTACCAGAAGATCAGGTTTCTCATGGGTTCCAGCTGATCTTCACTTTTATCAAGTTATTAATTTAAAAGCATTTGATAAAAGATTAAAAAAATATGTGTGTGACGGCCAAATCATCCACTTTACTTATTTTTTTAGGGAGTATTTTATTAAATGTCTATATCTGCAGGCAGCAGGTAGGTAGGCCCAGATAATTCTTCCTCACTTAAAAATATTTGAGGCTACAATCTCAAATAATTTCCCCTGTGAGGAGGTTCCACTGATATCAATGCAACTTACTTTGACAAAGACATGCCTCTGTTTCCATTGTTATTCTCAGTCAAATGCATCAACAAACAAACTAAAATGCTCAAGCAGTGGCAGGATCTCAGTCTGGCACACCCTCTAGATTACTTGATAATTGCTATGTAACAATCTTGTATGCACCCTTTTAAAAAAATCAACTGTTAACACAAAGGGACAGAGAAATTAATACACTTATGTATTTCCTCTGGAAGACAATGGGTGACATTGTTCTCAGCAATTATGTAATTTATTTTCATAGTTTCATCCTTCAATCAGTTCCTGGTTTGTGGATGGGAAACTGATTTCTGGGGAAGGACCAAAGCTCAGTGCGTAGAACATCTGCTGTCCCCAGCATCTCCAGGCAGCAGTGAGAACGGCCCCCGCCTGAAATTCTGGAGAGCCACTGAAGACCATGCCAAGGTAGAAGGATGAAGGTACGAGCTCAGTACAAGGCAGTTTCCTCTGTCCCTCTGCTCCTTAGTTCAGCAATGACTGCACAGCCACCAGAGAAGGAGCCAGCAGGCCTGGGACATCTGTGTATGATGCTCAGAACACTCCCCTTGACACACAACAGAACAAGCCAAGACTATGGGAAGGAGGAGGCACCAGAGACACTAAAAAGTTTTGAAGCGCAATAATTCAAAGTTCATTTTTTAAAAAACAGCAGGAATCCCTTAAAGGAAGAACTTATTCAACTTCTGACCTGAATTTCACTTCGTGACTATTCCACATGTTATTCTTTTGCCTTCCTCAAAGCACAAGCAAACTGGATCTTCAAAACATCCACCATGAATTTTTCTAAAAATCAGGAACAGATGAGAGGCGCTGTCTTTAAAAGGTAGAGCTTTTGTCAAATATGTGTGTATGCGTGTATGTATGTATAGAGAGAACGCACTGATATAGGCCAATACAATTTGTACTTAGACCTGCCAATATTTGAAATTCAGCCCCCAACCCCCCTTAGTGCATAGGATGGAACCAGGACAGAATCTGTGGTGTGGTGTTTGCAATGAATGTGGCAGGAGATGTACCATGACATGTACCATGATGTACCATGAGATGTATCATTCCCATATTGCAGTAGCGGCCTGAGACAGTTGCTGGTGTTTCCAGACAGTCACTATTTTTTTGAAAAAAGAGGAGACTCACCCCCCCCCCCCACTATGCTAAGTGTCTGCCTGCAGGTCAAGAATTCCCAGACAGACAGGGATTAGAGTTGAGCATGTTCTACCTCTGCTAAAAAGTTTGGCAAGTAGGCAGGGAAACTCACTGGAACAACTCCACAGCTGCCCTGCAATTGTGGAACTCTTGTTACAAATCTCAGGCTTCCCAAACTTGGCCCCTGCCCCTGGATGGGACTTGTTCTTGTTATTCCTCTGCCTTGTAAGGGCACATGGACTCTCTTCTGCTGGGAACTGAGGAGACTCAACTCCTCAGGGCGAGAGCCCAGCTGCCAGCCAGGAATTCCTACAGGGACAGGGATTCTCACAAGTAGCTGAGCTTTCTCTGCCTCTGCTTCTTCAGGGGCACAGAAGAGCCTCCTGCATCAGGCCCATAGCCCATCTAGCCCAGCATCGTGTTCCCAGCATGGCCAACAGCATGGGAGCAACAGGGAGCGAGGGCCATTGACCGGCTTGAGGGCTTGGCTTTGCCACTGTGGGAAACGGGGTGGGCAGACTTTGGGCCTGATTCAGAAAGGCTGCTCTTCTGTAATAGTTTAAGTACATAACAATTGCAATCTACCTACTCCTCTTGAAAAGGGATGCATGGGGAATACAATTTGGTGGTTCTTGTAAATTAGTGTTGATTTGGGCCCTTTAAGAGTGGTGTGTGTGTGTGTGTGTGTGTGTGTGTGTGTGGGAGAGAGAGAGAGAGAGAGAGAGAGAGAGAGAGAACATACCCTACCTGTCATTAACTGAGACATAAGATAGTTTAATATTTTAATATTTTCCTTTTTGGCAGGTTCTCAAAGCTGGATCCATTGCTTGGATGTGTCTGATCGAGTGCCAGCATTGATAACACTCATGCAAAAATAAATGATTAAAAGTGCCTGGATTCTTGATGTCCCCCGGTTCCAAGCTAACCAAAAACAGATTTCCAGGCTGTAGGAAATAGGATTTATTCCTACTATCTCTGTGAGCTGCTAAAGGGCAAAGAAGAAAGAAAGTCATATATAGAATAGATTAATTATGACAGGCAGGGTGTGTATGTGACAGCAAAGCAGAGCTGTAAATATATTTAAAGAGCCCACAAAGACGTAGTGCAGCTCAGTGGCGTAGCGTGGGGGGTGCAGGGGGGGCCGGCCGCACCGGGCGCAACATCTGGGAGTTAGGGTTAGGGGGCGCAAATCCACGGGTTGGGCGCAAATCCACTGGTTAGGGGGCGCAAATTACTTGCCTTGCCCCGGGTGCTGACAACCCACGCTACGCCACTGGTGCAGCTCCCTATATTGTGCCCACATATAACCTGCGTACCCTGAGATCCTGACCCGGTACAGACCAGGGACAAAATGATTGTGGAAAACTGAATTTTATAAAATAATGAAATGATGTAATGAAATGCCCACTGCGAGGAATAAAAAGGCCATAAGGATTGCAATGGCTGGGGGGGGGGGGCAAAGGAAACCGTGCTGAATGCAATGAATGATAACAGGGCAGAACAGAAGAGCATGGCTTCTTACATCCCCAGGTGGAAAAGAGAGAATATACGCAGCTCCTCCTGTGAGCTTCTTTGGTTGGGGAAACCTGAAATGTCTGGATCAAATCCTAACAGTTGGCAAGACTATACTTTTACCTAATCAAAGGGATAATGTGACAACTGTGTATCTAAAACTTGTTGTCGTCAGGAAACACAGCCTTTTCAGATCACAACCATCACGGTGCTGCCTTTGTACTAGCAGTTCAATGCTTGCTGAAAAATCCATTGGAGCATTTCCAAAAGGGTATCACATAACGTTTTTAAGCCTCCGCTTCTTTTCCTTGTTGTTCTTTTTCAGAGAGTACAGTATGAGATTCATTACATAAACCCTTGTCAGACAAAAGGAAAGAGCCTTTAAATGCCTCTTCCATAAAATATTCAGGCACTCTGGTTTTACTGAAGTAGAACATGATGGGAAGGCAATATTCTTGCTTTCTTAAGCACTTACCAGTCTAAAAAGTCTGCGGGTTGATTCTGCGTCAGCTCCCATTAAAAATAGCCATAAAAAACTGATTTATCTCAAATCCATTGAGTTTAAACCTCAGCAAATAGTACTGGAGGCCCAGAGGCCATTTGGGATAATCTCAATGTCAAGGAAATGTCTGATGGAAATTGGTTTTGTGAGTCAAAGTTCAAATGAGGGATTACCGACTGGGAAAATGTGGATTATAGTTCCAGGGTTTCACGGTTTTACAAGAGAGGGTTGCAAACTTAGCCAAAATAGCCTTCTTAAATCAGACCTGCCAAGACTCAGATTTTAAACTCTCCTTCCCTGTCTCTTTGAGCTCTGATCTCCCTGTTTTGTATTTGTTGACAATTATGACTGGAATTTATGGCCAAATTATGGCCAAAATAACTACATGTAACAGACACCCAAACAGGAGGGATAACAAAGTCAGGTGGCAAAGTCTAAATTACCAACTTTAAAATGTTCACAAGTTATACAAGCACCCCCAAATCAGCTGTTATCTTTCCTGTTTCCCAACATCAGAGTGAAGACAGGTGTCACGATGGATGGATCTGTTAATTTGAGGTTCTCATTTTCCCAGTCTTAAATTCAGTTATCCACATTTCCACAGCAACCAGGGTTGTCTGTGTTCTAACAGCTGCCAGTTTGTGAAGAGTAGCAGGATTTACCTCTGCTTTACCTGTGGGAGGTGCAGAGAGCAGGCACACGAGGACAGGCCTTGGCAGTGGTGGTCCCTTTCTGTGGAATGCTTTCCTGATGGAAATGTGGCTGGTGCAATCATTACCAGTTTTAAGACACCAGGTTGAGATGTTTTTCTGCACTCAGGAGTTTGGTAACTAAGCTGGCCTTTATGGTAGTGCTTGCTTTTTAGTGGGATGAGGTAGGACTTGTCCTTTATTTTATTTATGGAATGAAAACAAATGAACAAGGCAAACCACCATATGTAAAGAAAGCAAACAACAGACAGTGGAGAGTCCATATCCAGATTATTACACACCAAGTAATCCTTAAAAACAATACACAGATTGAATGATCCATTGCACATTTATCACTGAGGCTTTGTCCCGTATATTGTGTTATTGGACAAGCATCTTAGATATTTTGTATTGTATATTGTTTTATACTTTTCTGGGTATAAAACTTTTTGTTTTTAACTGTTTGTATTTTTAAGATTTAACCTTAAGATTTTTTAAAATGAAATGTCCTCCTTTTCTCTCAGACAAGAAGAAGTTCCCTAACCTGGTTCCATCACAGGGATGCTTTAAGTCCTTCTTATCTAACAAAGGGGGAGGAAGTCAATTTTGTTTGCATTTTAATAAGAAACTACCCAAATTGCGCTTCTTGAACCAATACTCTAACCAAAACACAGCTACCGTTTGAATTCCAGATTTTGCAGTGCTGTTCCCCAACACATCAAGATGTACAAAAAATGCACATACAGGGGGTAAGTGTGCATAAAACTGAGTATGTTGGTTAAAATAGCATAAAAGTGCACTATAGTAAGGGAAATTGCTTGTGATAATGTGCCTATTAGTTAAAAACTGTATACAAACATGTGTTTATTGGGAGACATCCACACTACAGTGCTGAGAAATTTTCATGAGGATTATATATATATATATATATATATGCTTTCGTAGATTTTCACGGGTACAGGAATGCAGGTTTTGGTGTCTTCGGGTGTCTTCCCGTGTAAGAGTCGGGGTGTCTGTGCGACGTTTCGACGAGGTCTCAACGTCGCACAGACACCCCGACTCTTACACGGGAAGACACCCGAAGACACCAAAACCTGCATATATATATATATATATATATATATATATATATATATAATTAAATTATTAAATATAAATATTAAAAAATATTAAATATAATTATATAATATCCACAGAAATGTGGAGAACTGATTTTAAATTAGAGAGTATTAGAAACTGAAATTGACAGATTCACACATCCCTAATTCTGTCACAAATTAAAGTCAAAATTCATGGGAACCCACTTCTTCTTTAAGTATCTCAAAGAATTTGTTCTGTCTCATCTCAGACACTTCATTGTAAGACCATCCTGTGTCGCTACCTGGCTGTGTCAGCCGGGAAAGGAAGGTAGGATTTCCTGTACTGCTGACACCATGAGACGTGATTTCAAACTTTGGCCTTTAACAAATGTCACTTTCACAGCCTCCCTTTTGCTTATTTTATTCTCTGAGTCTTGGAGGTACAGCACGTTCCTTCTGTAAAAAAGCACTGCTGCTCGGAGATCTTTGAAGTCAGGTGGTGTGCATGCTAACAAGTCAGACAGGAAACGGAGTTTCCTGCAAAAGCAAATAATGACAGTCATGTGAAGCCTCCCTCCCACTCGTCTCATCCTTGCCAGCCCTGCCTAAGGTGCGGAGGAAGCCGACTTAACAGAAGCCTCTCTGTGCCACCCTCAGACTCTCCTCAGGCCACATCCACCAATGGCTCTGATTCACACCTCAAGAGCTGTTGCCTGGCTGGAAGGCAACCTTGAACTCTTCAGAACGCCTCTTGGATGGTGTGTAAGTGTATATAGAAACTCGCCTTCTGACCATTTTTGCTTCTGGCCCAGTCCACGGCCAGCATGTGGCTCTTGCAAGGTTGCCCAGACAGGAATGTGGTTCCTGGACTGAACATGCTTCGCCATCCCAGTCTACACTGACTAGCAATGGCTTTCCAGGGTTTCAGGCAGGCAGGGAACCTCCAGTTATCTAGATACCTTTAACACACAAAGCACATATGTTATCACTGAGCTACAGTCCTTCTCCACACTGAATGATGTTGGGCAAGTGACACGCTTGGCTCTCAGCCTGAGGACTGGACTTCAGGCCTTCTGACACAAAGCGCTCTGGATCCCTGAAGGAAACACGAAGCTTTGAACCTTGTTGACAGCCCTTTTAGGGAGAAGCTGTGATGCTGAAGCCTGCACTTCACAGAAGCATAAGCTAACCTTGACAGGCCTGCTTTCTTGATGGTGATCTGTGGGTGAATATAAATTTAATAAGTCACTAAATAATGACTCACATCAGGCCCTCCCTCTAGACAGAGTGAGGTGTCTTCCTCAGGCAGCTGATTGTGGGTATCATGAAACAGCATCAAACAGTCATTGTGGGAGCCACACTTCTGCTGAATCTCTGCCACTGTGTTTTTGGTTGGAATGGTTTTACTTGTTCTTAAAACTGTATATTCTATTGCTGTAACCTGCCCTGGGACCCAGGAAATCAAACAAACATACAAACATTTTTGTAGTTCTGCCTCCAAGGAAAAAGAGAGTGATAGAGAGAGAGGTTTCATCTCCACTACATATTTAAAGCACTATAATACCACTTGGAACAGTCATGGCTTCCTCCAAAGGAGCTGAGACTTGTTCGGAGACCCCGTTCCACTCACAGAGCTACAACTCCAGAGTTCTCTGGGAAATTGCTTTGCAAATATTGCACACACAAATGTGTATATTAGGATGAATTCACATTAAAATGTTGCTAAGTTTTAATGAGAACTTAAAACACAGAAACACAAACTGCTGCGAAAATGTGTGGAACTCAATTTAATTTTGGAAAAATGAGAAACTGCGAGAAACTGAAATTGACAGATTTACCCCCCTGCCTCCAAGCAGCAAAATATTTTGGGTCAGCCTTGTCAATGCTGGGGCAGCTGCTTTGTTTTGCCTCTTTTTTTTCTTGCTGAGAGTGCTTTGTTTATTTCGTTGGCTGTTCTTTGCTTTGCTGATTTTACACCTGGAAATAGAAGAAGGTGGCTATTCTGGATACACACACACACACAACCCTTTGCAACTGCTCTCAGGGATAGAGGATGCATGATAGTTTTATTTTTTTAAACAACAGAAAGAAATGTAATATAAAGCATTGTTATTATTACTATTCTCCTGCCACGGGGCAAGATCATCTGCCCGGAACAATCTGAAAGGTGGCAAAGCCTATTTCCAGTTCTAATGCTGGGACTGAATGGCTTTATGGTGTAGCCAGTGTGGTGTAGTGGTTAAGAGCGGTAGTCTCGTAATCTGGGGAACTGGGTTCGCGTCTCCGCTCCTCCACCTGCAGCTGCTGGGTGACCTTGGGCCAGCCACACTTCTCTGAAGTCTCTCAGCCCCACTCACCTCACAGAGTGTTTGTTGTGGGGGAGGAAGGGAAAGGAGAATGTTGGCCGCTTTGAGACTACTTAAAGGGAGTGAAAGGCGTGATATCAAATCCAAACTCCTCTTCCTCCTCCTCCTCCTCCTCCTCTTCTTCTTCTTCCTCTTCTTCTTCTTCTTCTTCTTCTTCTTCCTCTTCCTCCTCGTCCTCCTCCTCCTCTTCTTCTTCCTCTTCTTCTTCTTTGTGGCAACCTTTGGACTCTGTGTCGATGGAATCTATGCTACAGTGACTGAGCAACACAACACGTTGGCCAGCTGGAAACGGAGAAACAGGCTCACCTCGCCTGGCGGTTGGTCTATGCTGATTGAGCCTCCCAGGGTCTCTGGGCTGCAGCTGTGTTTAAGAAATGGCTTAAACAAATATTCCATCTCAGCTTCCGTTGCAGGCCATGCAAAATGGGATTTTAGAGAATGGGCTTGGCGTTTCAGTAAGGTAACAACAACAGCAAGAAAAAGAGTTTTAATTTTATTGCTGGTTTGTTGCTTATTGAGGGGCAGGGAGGTGGGCAGTAGACAGAATGCTAGACTCGGACCAGTATACAGTGGTACCTCGGGTTACATATGCTTCAGGTTACATACGCTTCAGGTCTGCTAACCCAGAAATAGTACCTCAGGTTAAGAACTTTGCTTCAGGATGAGAACAGAAATCGTGCTCCAGCGGCGCGGCAGCAGCAGGAGGCCCCATTAGCTAAAGTAGTTGTAGTGGTTCTAGGGGTTGCTCGTGCGTAAGCCTGTGCCAACACCTGGTTGGGTTGCCTGAGTGAACCTTTCCTGTCCGGGCAGCCACTCACCCGTGGCTGTCTCAATCGCTGGCAGAATCCATCAGTGGGCGTTTCTTAAACTTCTTCCAGCAAAGAAGCTCTTTGACGCCCAGTCTCCTCCTACTCTCCCTGCGCGGAAGCCTTCTGCGCAAGGAGGGCGTAGGCAGCGGAGGACCTCTACTCTCCCTGCTGGTCCCCGGCAAGGAGTCATGGGACCGCCTCGCTGATTCCCCCATCTGCCCCCCTTCTCCACTGGTGCTATGCTGATTCCCTTCCCCAGAAGATGGGCTGCCTCTCCCAATCCCGGGACGCTCTCTGGGATCCCTCTGGAGCTTGCTCTCTCCCTCCGGCACTGATGGCAGTTCCCTGACAGTAGTGCTTCAGGTTAAGTACAGTTTCAGGTTAAGAACAGACTTCCGGAACAAATTAAGTACTTAACCCGAGGTGCCACTGTATTGCAGACATTAATATTGCGCAGCTTGAAGCAATTGGGTGCATAAAAACTGATTCCTTTTGAAATAAAAATTGCCCAGACCCATAAATATTATTCAAAGCTTTACTAACCAGAATTTCTTAAAAGCAGGTACAAAAACAAATCAATGGCTGAGTTTCCAGATTTAAATGACTGAGTATTCCTGTGTCCAGGATACTCTCTTTTGGGACAAGCTAGTCTCTGGGAGCTGATTATCCGTGGTGTGCAATGTCCTACTCCAAGGCGGCTGCAATCCAAATCTTTATTACGGTCATGGCTGAACTGCATTGATTGTTGAATTCATTGATTCTTGCTTGATGTTGCCCATTCTGGGAATAAAGGTCTGCCTGGCTGGTTTAACATGTGCTCTGTTTTAAGCTGCTACTCACAATCCTGGCTTCACCCTCCCTGCCCCCTTTTGGTCTGTTCCATCTTGCTTCCTGTTTCCGAGGGTTGCCATATTTCAAAAAGTAAAAACTAGGACACCCCGAAAGTTGTTGAGCTTTTTCAAGGAATTTTTCTCTATTGACTTGCCTGCCTTTAATGTCCAGGGAAATCCAGCCCCATGTTTCCTATATTTTTTAATTCTTACATTCTGGACTGGCTTTATCCCAGTGTCCTTACATGTCATCCTCTGAGTTGTACTGTAACACTGTGTGATCTTTGTTTCTTCCCTAGTTTCTACCCTACCTTCCTATTTCTGAGGGCTTTTTCATTTTGAATGAGCTGTGCAGTTACAGACATTATTTGCTTTCCCAAGCTGTTGGGAGTGGCCATTAGGAGATCTGGGGGCAAGGTGTCACCAGGAGGTTCGTGGTCCCCTGCTCCATTTCTCTGTAACATCTGAATCAGGATGGGCCATGCAAGACCTCAGGTAGTGCCTGTATTCATTGGTGGGCTGGAAGAGAGCCAACAAACTGTCTCTAAATCAGGACAAGACAGAGAAGCTGTGTGGAGATAGATAATAGATCAATTGCCTCCTTTGGATGCGGCCGTACTTTCTCTGAAAGAGCAGGTCTGTGATCTGGGTGTGCTCCTGGATTCATCTTTGTCACAAGAAGTCCAGGTGACCTCAGTAGCTAGGCGTTCCTTGTACCAGCATCGGCTGGTAAGAAAGTATGACTGTTTCTGGACTGGGATAGCCTGAGCACTACCATCTATGCGCTGGTAATCTCCAGACTGGATTACATGCCATGCACTCTAGGCTCAAAGTCCCGATTTTGGTGTATAAAGCCCTATGAACTTTGGGACCAGGATACGTGAAAGATTGTCTCACCTCTTACATACCCTGTTGATAATTGTGCTCTGCAGGTGAGGGCCTCCCACAATCTTCTTAGGAGGACCATTCCATGCAATGCAGGAATCGGGTCTGAGCTGTGCCGCATCTGGTCCTTGCAATTCTTTTGGCTGACTGCTGAATGCCTTCTTCTCTGAGTAATCCTTTTTAGGGGAGACATTTCCAGTCTGCATCTGTGCTGGAAGTGTTTTTAAGATGCCTCAGAGATGGTTTCATTGTTTCATTGCTTGTTGTTTGATGCCCTGGGCTCCTTTGGGAGGATAGAAATGTAAAAACGAACAGTACAAATTGATCCAAAGCACAGCAGTTGATAAACTGGGAGATGGAAATAAAAATACACTGAGAGCTTCTTCTTTAAACTAAAAGCTGATAAAGATGATGCCACGTGTATTTCCAGGGAGAGGCAATTCCATGGATGATAAGCTGCCACTGAGAAACTTATTGCTAGTGATATAAGAATCAGAGACCCAGGGTTGTTTATATTTTTGATTTAATAATGTTTCAGTGGTTCACTTTTAATTGCATCGAACCTTTAGCTAGAATGCATCCATGGATGATTCCTGCATGCCTGCATTTTGTGACTCCCTCTTCCTCTGCATTCCACCTCTCCTATCTGACCCTGAAAGTGGCACAAACGGCAGGATGTTCTCCAATGTCTCTGTTGTGAGTTAGCACCGGCGTCAGATATGGGACAGATACGGGAAAGGAATGTCCACAGCCCCCACTGAAGGTCTGGTTGCCTGGACAACTGTCTGATAAGTTGTAAGCTGAGACCACGTGCTTTGGAACACCCCAAGGAAGTTGATATCAGTATGAAGCCATGCGTTCTTTACATCCCATGACCTGTAACCTTTCTTGATGTATGTAGAAGGATGTTTAACGCTGTTTTGATGATTCTCTGTGTGCTGTGTGTTAGAACCCTGTATAAGCTTTGTTCTGATGTACCTCGGAACAGTCCTTCCAACTCGCAGCTGAGCAGCTGGTTGGCAAGGCTGCTCTATTGCAATAGTTTTGATAAACGCTAGGTCCCTCTGGAATACTGGACTTGAATCAGTTTCCTTGGTTCTGTGGTTTATTTTAAAGGTGGTCCCTCACCTGGTGTAGAAGTGAATTCTTACCACACGAGTCTCTTGGAAGCAGGGCAAAGAACAAGGCCTTGGGCATGATGTGGGAGTAGGTGGCCCGTCCAGTGGTCCTGAACTGTTTAGGGCATGCTTCCTCAACCTCGGCCCTCCAGATGTTTTTGGCCTACAACTCCCATGATCCCTAGCTAGCAGGACCAGTGGTCAGGGATGATGGGAATTGTAGTCTTAAAACATCTGGAGGGCCGATGTTGAGGAAGCCTGTTTTAGGGCTTCAAACACCCCCAAACCAGCACTTCACATGGAACCTAAAAATAAACAGGCAGACAGCATAACTGGTAGATGATTGATCCATTTGTTGGCCCCCACCAGATAATCAAAGGACTCATGAGCACAGGCTCTTGGCACAAATTTGCATAACATTTGCATTTGGTGATTTATAGGATTATATGCCTGTGGGAAATTCAAGTGGTGAGTGGGCTGCATTCTCACTAGCATGATATATAAGCCATAAAGGTAAAGGTACCCCTGCCCGAACGGGCCAGTCTTGACAGACTGTGGGGTTTGTGCGCCCATCTCACATCTAGAGGCCGGGGGCCAGCGCTGTCCGGAGACACTTCCGGGTCACGTGGCCAGCGTGACAACGCTGCTCTGGCGAGCCAGAGCCGCACACGGAACGCCGTTTACCTTCCCGCTGGTAAGCGGTACCTATTTATCTACTTGCCCCCGGAGGTGCTTTCGAACTGCTAGGTTGGCAGGCGCTGGGACCGAGCAGCGGGAGCGCACCCCGCCGCGGGGATTCGAACCGCCGACCTTTCGATCGGCAAGCCCTAGGCGCTGAGGCTTTAGCCCATAAGGTAATATAAGCCATAAGGTAAAGGTAAAGGGACCCCTGACCGTTAGGTCCAGTCATGACTGACTCTGGGGTTGCGGCACTCATCTGGCTTTACTGGCTGAGGGAGCTGGCATACAGCTTTCGCGTCATGTGGCCAGCATGACTAAGCCGCTTCTGGTGAAACCATTAAGCATGGAAATGCCGTTTACCTTCCCGCTGGAGCAGTACCTATTTATCTACTTGCACTTGACATGCTTTCGACTGCTAGGTGGGCAGTATAAGCCGTATAAGTTGCCATATAAGCAAAGGCTGAATAATTGCATCAGAAATGGAAACAAGAGTGAAATTCCCGCAGTTCACACATTTCTCCGAGATCAGGTAATGGGAATATGAGCAGTATTCACTATTGTTGGGTGGGTGGGTGTTTTTTAAGTGTGCAAACATTGGTGAATAATTATGACATCTTCCGCATTGTTTTTGGCATTTACCTTCCACTGAACTGAATTGAAAATTACTACATAATCATGTAAGTTTCACCCATAGCAGGCAGCAAGATGAATAACAGCAGAACAGCATGAGCCAAACTGTAGTGGAATGGAAGCAGCGCTGATTGCAATGAACTCAGGAGAGGATGGAAATTCCTGCCTGCCTAACATCCTTAGACCGAAACAATTAGAAATAAAAAGTTGAAAAGAAGGGTGGAAGAGGCGGGAGATCTGGGGCCCACTGCAAAATCCCCCAACACTCTTGCCCACACGTTTTCTTGTTCCAGTTTACATTTCTGAGCCACATTGAAAGGTGGCCCTGCATAGAGTATCCAGACTGGATGGTATAAGAGGATGAAATTAGGTAAAACTCTCCTCCCCACTTTGGGCCAAGTGCTAGACTGAACTTTTGCAGACCCGAGGAAGAGAGCAAACCTCTGAAATATTATGTTTAGCATGCAGTAGGTTCCCAGATGCATTTCCAGGTAAGGCTTGGGAAAGCTCTTGCCTGAAATCCTAGAGTTCAGACAAAACTGAGCTTGATGGACCAAATGTCTGACTCAGTCTAAGGCAGTTTTCTGGATTCCATTAACTCCCCCCCCCGGCCCAAAGTGCGCCCTCCTCCCTAAATCCCCCCCCCCCAAGGACAAAATGGGGACAGTGATAAACAGGGAGAATTGGGGTTGTTCAATGGCCTAAACTTCTAGCAAGTACAGAACTTGGCATGAGGATGGAGCAAAGTGACTCGGGGGAAAGGATCCAATTTACCAAAGAGCTGATCGTGAGGCGATGTGGCATTGTCAAACTATGTTAGGTTGTTTCAAGGGGGACTCTTGGGAACGTCAAGATGGGTTAGCATTGAAATCATATCGGTTTCTCATCTGGCGCGGCTCCTCAGCCTGGTAATGGGAAGGGACTGTCAGGCAGGGAAGACAATATCCTACCTGTCTCAGGCAGAACAAACATCTAAACGATCAAAGCTGACTTTTCAAAGGGAGTCACTGCTGGCCATTTATACAGCTTTCTGTCGTTCTTTTGTTCAACCAGAATAATGCAACTGTGATTTAACCTAAGCCAGGGCTACAAACCCCTGTGCTTTGGGCTTCTACACAGGGAAGGAAGGATCAGTCAGTTTTGGTCTTCTCAGTTTCGTGTTTTCCTAGCCTTAAATTCAGAGCTGCACATTCTGATTGTTTTTTATTGTTTTTACATATGGAATTGATTTTAATTGTATTTGCTGTTGTATGTTATTATTGTGAAATCACTTTGAGATATTTAATGGGAAAGAAATTCATAAATGGAACAAAATAAATATACAAACAAATATTATTCCATCTCATGTTTCAAGTGAGGCATAAGGCATTTTATACTGTTGAATGATAAATAAAGCTCTATCAGACAGAACAATAATTTGAATATCATCAAGTTAAACATTTCATTTATTTTTATAAATTATCCCACATTTTTTTTAAGGAACCTGAAGGCATTAAATACAGTAATAAAAACCAGAATAAAAACAGACATAATCCCTAAAAATCCTCAGTATATGTTCAAATTCATAAATTAACAGTTTCCAACCTGTTCACCAAATTCCACCTGCACAAAAGTAGCAGACCTGAAGCAGTTCCATTAATTCCTTATTCACGTATGGCAAGAGTGAAATATCCTTTTAAAATAATGTTAAAACTTATACTTTAAAAATAAGGTTATTAATTACTTGTAGAGATTAGTCACCTTGAAATTAATTCCAGATTAATTCCATATGTGGATTTAAAAAGGAAGGGGGCAGCATGTTTCTTGGATGGAATTATTTTCCTTGACTGCTGATGAATTATGGAGCAGGAGACTGGAAAGCTATGAATAAAAATAATACATACTAAGGAGCCTGTTAAAACCACAACATTTACATGCATCAACACAGAATTTAAAAAGCAAAAGTTTCAAATGTCACTGATGAAAGAAAGAGCAAGATTACACTTCTATACCCACTACCTGAGAGTAAGGCCCACTGAACTCAGTGGGATTTACTTCTGAGTAGACATGTATATAGGATTGCTACACTGCAAGTACTGTACAGTAATGTCAAAATAAGATCTGAACAAGGGAACTATGATGTTGTACCATCTGAGACCACAGGATGGTGCTGTATTTTCTAAAAAAAGAATTTGTACCTGTCAAAAATGTATAACTTGCTGTTGAAATGGAATACTCAGGATGAAACGGTTAAATCGGTCATGATTAAATGGGCACAAGATGTTGGTTATAATATTATGTTTGCTGACTGGGAACAGTTGTGGACCACCGGAATAAAATTTACGGCATGTAATGCCTTGAGAGAAAATATTATGAAAATGATATACAGGTGGTACATGACACCAGTCAAGCTTGCAAAAATCTATCATTTGCCCGATAATAAGTGTTGGAAATGTAAAGAAGCTGAAGGTACATTCTTTCACCTTTGGTGGACGTGCCCAAAGATTAAGGCTTTCTGGGAGATGATCTATAATGAAATGAAAAAGATATTTAAATATACCTTCCTTAAGAAACCAGAGGCCTTTCTCCTGGGCATGGTCAGCCAATTGGTGCCAAAGAAGGACAGAACTTTCTTTATGTATGCTACAGCAGCAGCAAGAACACTCATCGCAAAGTATTGGAAGACACAAGACCTACCCACTTTGGAAGAATGGCAGATGAAGCTGATTGACTGTATGGGACTTGCAGAAATGACTGGCAGAATCCGGGACCAGGGAGAAGAGTCGGCAGAAGAAGATTGGAAAAAAAATTAAGGACTATTTACAAAAATATTGTAAAATTAAGGAATGTTGAATGATGCTGGATTGAAATTAAGTGGTTTCAAGCTGTAACTATGATAAAACGACTTTCTTTTTGTAAGCAAGAATTTAAAGCTACAATAATCTAAGATGTTGAGATAAGGATTTGCTGTACAAACAATTCAAACTGGGGATACAAGAAGGGGAGGTATGAGGAGGTCGGGGAAATAAGTCACAAGAAAATAAGGTGTCAAATTTAAGTGTTTTTAATATTTTTATGTTTGTTTTTTCTTTTGTTTGTAAAAAATTGGAAACTTTAATAAATATCTTTTAAAAAAATAAAATAAAAAAGAATTTGTACCTGTAGCAGTGTGCTTAAAAAAATGAAAACAAATTAAATCTGGAGACGTAGAAAGCTTTAAGGGCATATTTTTTAAAGGAAAAAAGTGTAACTCACCTGTACAGGAATTGGTTTAGTGCACCAAGTTGGGATCATAACTCCCAACAGTTGCTGCCAATACCAAGCCGGCAAAGACTGCTATATATTTATGTTTGATGCATTACTTAATGTAATATTATGCACTGCTCATCTGCCAAAGCACCCCATGGCAATTTACAATTAAAAAGCTGTAAGACAAAAAACTTTTTTTAAAAAAACACAGAAGGGAAAAAACCAGCCTCATAGCACACTTTGCTATTCTTAAATATTTGTGTGTGTGTACAGTGCTATTTTTCTAGAAAAAGAGGTGCCAGAATTCACCATGAACACCACCCTCATTCTCTTAGAATGGCAATGGTGCCCACCTGAGGGATGCCAGAACTGAGTTCTGACTGAGAATATAATTGGAACTGCAGGGCTCCAGAGAGGCACATTTTGTTCTCTGCTATCTGTCCAGCTAATCCACTGGGTGGGGAGCTGCCTCCTAGAAAGAACATCCTGGCCAAATGGGAGACCAAGCTGGCTCCATCCATCAGGCAGTGAAGCAACAGCTGCTCTACTGTGTGCTTTCCTCTTCCCTCCTCTTCCCACCTTCCTCATATATCATGTATGATGATGATGATGATAGATAGATACTTGTGCAACTCTTAGGTGGGGTAGATCCTTTATAAGTGAACCATCACTGTCGTTGTCATCTAGTGCTTAGGAAAACATTGTATACTAGTTGTTTATGGTTGTTTTTAAGTGGTAAATTATATTGAAAGCTTGGTACAGACTAAAAGGTGGTGTGATATAACTTCAAAACACATAATTTAAAATGTGATAATTGCTCTGGAAAGTTTGCAAAGATTACCTGGTGTGATGACAGCTGAGCTGGGAATTTAAAAATGGAAGGTGTGGCTTTTGAAACCCACCTTTATGTCTTAAAAAAAATTCTTAGGTTACAAAAGTATGTGCATTGTCTCTCTTTTCAGGTTGTAGAGTCTTTTCTGCAGATCCAGTTACATTTGATGTGAAACATTCACATCCCAACTTCTGTTTTCTCATGGGCTCTTCCAGACTGGTGTTTTATTGCGGGTTCCTCCTGCAACAGGTTCTTGACGCAGTAATCATGCATCAGTAAGAGGTGTCTTCTGCTTTAGTTTGCTCTGCAATGCTTCTCCAATGCTGCCACTTTAATGCAATTTGGAGGGACTATACCACAGCAAAATACGTGGCACAAAAAGCTATGGGATTTCAGCAGGACATTATGCAGTGACTGTAAATGAAGCAGTGTGGCTGCCCTGAAACTTTTGTGGAGTTGAGCTGCATTGAAAGCAGGATTGCTTACGATAGCTCCAGTAGCATCACAAATTCACAATAAAAAGGATGGGGCCTGTGAGACTTTGCATCCCCCTCCTTGAGGCGACAAGGCGGCATTTACTTGAGGGCAAAAATCCTGTCCCGCATTCAGTGCCCAGCCACCAGAAACAGCCTTCTTTCCCTCCTGTGCTGCCTATTATTGTGTGGCCCAATTACCAGCTAATCATAAAGCTGCCTGTTTTAATTTACTCAGCATCTCGGTTTCTCAACATGCTGAGCCAGTTCCTTTATTTATTTAGTTTTGTGGTGACGGCAGGGAGCGGGGAGGGAGCCATTGTACCATTGCCTTTTGGATGTTAAAATGCAGGCAGCTCTCAAGGCCAAGGGCACCGCCTCCTCTTGCCCAGTCTGTGGCCAAAGAGTTCTTTTCTTTTCCCGGTCAAACAAAGCTTCTCCTGCTCCAAAGCGTTGCAAAGACAAGCCCGGGTTTCCCATTGGCTGGCGAAGCAGCCCATCAAAGACAGACGTGGCAACACAGGCAAGCATTCACTTGCCTCCCAACACTGCTCCAGAGGTTCAGAACACTCACATCTATTTTTCTGTCTGGATACAGGAAATGTTTCCATCTCTCTTGGATGTGAACACTCAACTTGATGAGTTGAGAAACACATGTCTGGGCTGTTCCACTTCAGTCTGCAAGTGTTGACTCACCTGACTGAAGGTTCCTCCTCACGTTCTGGCACATAGTCAGCTAGCATGTCAGGGAGGAGGGCTCAGTGGAAGATCCTGAGTCCTAGCTGCTTACATGGTGAGCATTTACTGCAGAATGTTCACTCGCTATTTACAGTGCATCTTTAACAGTTTCTTTTAACACATTTTCAGTGTTCAATTTCTACCCCACCCACCACACTCAGAAAATCCAAGTTTATTTTTGAACACAATGAAAGAGCTGTACAATTTCCTCAGGAGTAGATAACGCTATTGCAAAGTTATTCTGGTTGGTTTCAGACTGTATAGATTGATTTAGGGCAGGGTTGACCAAACTTGGGTCTCCAGCTATTGTTGGACTACAACTCCCATCATCCCTAGCTAGCAGGACCAGTGGTCAGGGATGATGGGAACTGTAGTCCAAAAACTGCTGGAGACCCACAGGAAACCTGCTTTAGGCATTTCCTAGATTGCTGTAGCAATTTCCTTCTCTATGGCCCATCTCTAGGAATTAGCTCTGTTGGTTTAAAGTTTAAACCTCCCCTTTCCAAATACAGTGGTGCCCCGCAAGACGAATGCCTCGCAAGACAAAAAACTCGCTAGACGAAAGGTTTTTTCATTCGCGATTTGCCTCGCAAGACGAATTCCCCTATGCGCTTGCTTCGCAAGACGAAAACGTCTTGCGACTTTGTTAAGCCGTTTAAACCGTGCTTCGCAAGAAGAAAAATTCGTTAGACGGCAAAAATTGCGGAACGAATTAATTTCGTCTTGCGGGGCACCACTGTAGCACATACCATCCAACATTTCTTCGATGAAAATAGGGAAGTCCTATTTAATAATAATAATAATAATAATAATAATAATAATAATAATATTTATACCCCACCCATCTGATATGGTTGCCCCAGCAACTCTGGGCGGCTTCCAGCATATAGAAAAAACATAATAAAACATTAAACATTAAAAAAACCTTCCCTATTATACAGGGCTGCCTTCAGATGTCTTCTAAAGGTTGTACAGTAACTTATTTCCTTGGCTCAGAGGTCACATAACTGCATACCTTGCAACCTTTCTCCAATGAAAATAGGGAAGTCCTAAGGAAAAGTGGGACATTTAAGGATCAAATCAGAAACTGGGATGGCTTCTGTAAATCTGGGACTGTCCCTGGAAAATAGGGACACTCGGAGGGTCTGATAGCATTGCCTTGACATCTGTTTCTCCCCCCACCCTCCCCCCACCAATCAAAAATTGCAGCAGGGAGTGGGGAAATCACAAGTGGAAGTGCAGTGAGTGGAGAGGGCATGTTTAACCCTTTCCCCATAGACACAAGAAGAGCTTGGGGAAAGGAGGAGTGGCCACACAATGTGAGAAGTCTGGAAGGAGAGTTGCTGTTTGCATCCATTTTAAAACAGAACAATGATGGTTGCTGAAGCTGAACCGCCCATGTCCAGAAACACTCCTAGTACTATGGGAGAGGGAGAAAAAGTCACCTCTAGCCAGTCATGCATCATTTTATATGCCTCTGCCGTGTTCTTCCATATCCTCCTCCCGCACCTGGTCCTTCTAAACCTGGAATGGACAACCAGTCTAGATGTCGTTGGACTATGACTGCCACCATCCCTGGCTACTGGCCATGCCGGCTGGAGCTGCCGGGATTTGGAATTCCAATGAGTCAGAGGATCATCTAATCTGATCCACAGCAATGATGGAATCTGCAGCTGGCCCATGCTGGGACCAAACCCACGTATTTAGCATTCTCAGCACCAGGCTCTAACCAACTGAGCCACCTTCAGGCCATCCAGAGGAACATGGTTTTGACAGCCCTGCTCTGAACGAAAAGTCTGAAATTCATTGGCCTCCCCAACCCCTTGATCACTTGAGTTGGCCTTTTCTTCCTTGGAACAAATACTTGTGGGCAAGGCCATTGGATTTTCTTCTTCGTATCTTTCCTTTTTTGTATATGTAAGTTTTGTTGACTTTGGCTACTTCTTGGGGGGGGGGTGAGAGAGAGAGAGAGAGAGAGAGAGAAGAAGGGAGAGGAGAAGAACTTAATATTTAATATGTATAAGATGCACATTGTCTGCTTCTGTTGCATCCAACAGAATATACCCTTGGGGGGGGAATTTAATGCTGGCAAAGGAATAAAAGATTATTTTTTTAAAAAAAAAGCAACAACACCAGGCACAGAGGAGAGTGCTTGGCGATTAGATGTCTTTATCCGTCATGTATTTGTTTCCTGAGGCAGCAGAAGATTAATTGTTTGGGTATCTTTGCCACATGTGGAAAAACATCCCAGGGAGAGGCTAAATGGGAAGGCTTTGCCGCTGTGGTTTCTTTAAAAGCGACAGAGCAAAACTCCAACAAGAACTTCAGAAGCAGTGTTTTATATACCCTGGGAAGACATGAGCTAAAGCAAAAGGCAACTGGTGATACAGGTGGTATCCACATCATGCATTTAAGGCGCATGGCTCTCCCTAAAGAATCCTGGGAGCTGTCATTTGTGAAGGGTGCTGGGAATCCTAGCTCCATGGGGGTAAAACTACTAGGACCTTCTGCAGGTAAAGCCGGTGTTCTAACCAGGGTGCTATGATCCCTTCCCAAACAGCAAGGCGAACTTGTTCATTTAAATAGCCTACGTTTCAGCAGGAATGCTTGCATGTTTTCTGTTCAGTGTTAGTTTTATGGAGTTACGGATCTCTCTCTCTCTCTCTTTAAGGTTGGCTAATAATTAACTTTGCGCTGGTGTGAGAAGCCAGCTGCAAAAGCAGTGCAGCAAATTAAGGTAAACAAAGTTGTCGTGTTTTCCAGCTGGATGAAACATTCTTTTGTTCTGTGCAGCCAGGTTCTCGATGTGCCCCCAGTGGAACCAGGCGTGGCAGACTCTGGTGTGGCGGAATGCTCATAAATCAGCGAGAATTAGAATGGTACCTTCTGCCACAAGTTTCCTCGGCAATCTTTTGGTGGAATCATAAAAAGAGAGAGAGAGAGAGAAAAAATGTGGAGCTTTACATTCTGATGTGGCTGTAGCAGCTACATAAGAGTTATGCCGAGGGACGCGGGTGGCGCTGTGGGCTAAAGCCTCAGCGCCTAGGGCTTGCCGATCGGAAGGTCGGCGGTTCGAATCCCCGCGGCGGGGTGCGCTCCCGCTGCTCGGTCCCAGCGCCTGCCAACCTAGCAGTTCGAAAGCACCCCCGGGGGCAAGTAGATAAATAGGTACCGCTTACCAGCGGGAAGGTAAACGGCGTTCCGTGTGCGGCTCTGGCTCGCCAGAGCAGCGTTGTCACGCTGGCCACGTGACCCGGAAGTGTCTGCGGACAGCGCTGGCCCCCGGCCTCTAGATGTGAGATGGGCGCACAAACCCCAGAGTCTGTCAAGACTGGCCCGTTCGGGCAGGGGTACCTTTACCTTTACCTTTAAGAGTTATGCCAACTCCCAACTAATAATAATAATAATAATAATAATAATAATAATAATAATAATAATATCTTTATTGTCATTGCCCCCTTCGGGGACAACAAAATTACTTATCACACTGTAGCAGTGCAGGGTGAGGCTGTGTAGTGCCCTGCAGATGTGTTGGCCTTGCAAAGTGGATCCCCCCAGGGGCCCCATCTACCAATATAGGTGTCAACTGACCATGGATCACCAAAAAGAGGACACCATAGAGGCCACAAAGTACACCCCCAGTGGGCGCAGTTATGCACCATGACTTGTGTTAGGAAGGCTTTACAGTGATATTTTTTGCCACCTGTCCTGTAGCTGTATCAGAGGATTAAACCCCCCAGTGTACCAGGAGACTTGCCTTGAGGAGACCCATTGCAGTGGGTGCTTCTGCATTTTGACAAGGGGCCTCAGCAGGACCGCCAGCTACAGTCACTGGGCCATCTTAGTCAGTTCCTCGTCCCTGCGGGGGGGGGGGATCGATACCATTAGCCCAAAGTGGCCTGATCATGACAACAGTCACAGAAACCCATCTGTCCCGTTTCCAGAGCACCTACCTCACCACCATGGATAAAAACCAAATTGAGGGTGTGTCTGTTGAGACAGTCATATGGCCCAGCCCAGCATAGTCATTCATCCAGCTGGATGGCACCATTTTGGGGGAAGACTCCATGACTATTTCCCTGAGGCTGTGGCTCTTTGCTTTTTACTGCTTTTTTTCAAAAACCCAGAATATTGTCCCACCCATCCAGAAGAATTTTTTTTTTGCTAATTAAAAATAATTGCTGGAATCTTTTTTTAAAAATAACTTTTTATTCAAAATTGAAACAAAACATATTATCCAGAAACATATCATCCTTACCCCCCATTTTTCCTCCCTCCCCCTTCCCCCCACAGAAGCCACCCACCCCCACCCCCACAACTTCCCTCAGTTCCAGTCTTTGATTTCTCTAAAAATGCTGTTTTCTGCATGTTACACAGTTGTATAGATCCTCAAACTATTTAGCTGATTATTATCAATAAAAAGTTTGTGAATGTTTATTCAAAACCAGCCAAGGAGTCCAATTCGCTTTGTTGCGTCTTCAGATACTTTGTAAAGGGCAATAGCTGGAATCTTAACAACGTTCATTAATTAGCAAGTTAATGAGGCAGCTCCTTACATCTGGGACCCCCTCAGAAAAGACCACTAGGTCTCGGAACAAACCTTGGAGCTGGTAACTTCAACTAGACGCAGGTGATCCTTCTTGAATAAGACTTAGTAATAGTAGTAGTATAGTCAAGGACAGTTCTCTCTGAAGTGCATTTTGAGACGAGTTCCACTTTTGGCACACTATTGCAATTTGGATTTAATTAATCCCATTTATGTTTGCAAATGGTGTGATACATTATTTTCCCAGACTGCTTTCCCATTCCCTTATTTCCTGGCCCACACTTGTGGAAGTGCTGGGAAGGGATGAGGCAGAGAAGAGGAAAGGGGTAGAAGAAGAAGAAGAAGAAGAAGAAGAAGAAGAAGAAGAAGAAGAAGAAGAAGAGTTTGGATTTGATACCCCGCCTTTCACTCCCCTTCAGGAGTCTCAAAGCGGCTCACATTCTCCTTTCCCTTCCTCCCCCACAACAAACACTCTGTGAGGTGAGCGGGGCTGAGAGACTTCAAAGAAGTGTGACTGGCCCAAGGTCACCCAGCAGCTGCATGTGGAGGAGCGGAGACGCGAACCCGGTTCCCCAGATTACGAGACTACCGCTCTTAACCACTACACCACACTGGTGGTGGAATAGGAATAAGAAAGCAGTAACAATAGCAATTCACTCAAAAATCTTTGTTGCCTTGGATCCTGGCATGCCCAAGAAAGGTGTGCACCTTGAGAACTTGAGGCCCTCTAGATGCTGCTAGACTCCCACCAGCCCCAGCCAGCATGGCCAACGGTCAGGCATGGCAAGCAGCGTAAGAGGGAGGGATGACAGGCAGGGATGTGATGCTGGAGTCACATCAGTTGCTGCTCTGAGGAGTTTCCAGCAACTCAGTGAAGGGACCTAGGCATTGCTCTGTCATTTTAGGCGCTATGTAGCCTTAACCCATTAGGGTGTTCATTGTCTCTGAATCCTAACAAGAGCCATTGCCTCCCAATAACACAGTTCGCCGTATTTCCACATCAGCTTGTGTAAGATCCTCATGAAATTCATTAGCATTTTAGTATCTGCAATTTTGCCTAATATACACATTTTTTGCAAAGCAGTTTCCCCATGTTTTCATCTGTAAAAAGCAAGTAAACAAAGCTTGGCTATTTTATTGCACAGTAAGTGTCCAGCGTGGAAGAAGCTTTATTGCCACCTTCTGCAGGGTTGCTACCTCACCACACCTTTGAGCATAAGAAACCAGGCCAACATAAGAAACTAGGTCCATCAGACCTAGTTTGGTCTATTCAGACTGCATTCAGATGACTGTTTATTCCATTTTCACAGCTTCTCTCTAACATATATATTGGAGCTTCCACACTTTGTAAAATAAACTTCTGAAACTAGAGTGGTTTATAGTGCAAGTTTAGTGCTCATTTCCATGCTACTTTCTTCCAGAAATAATTCATTTGCAAATAATACAGAATTGAGTACTAAATGGCCTCAGCCCAGTATACCTGAAGGAGCATCTCCACCCCCACTGCTCAGTTGAGGTCCACCTCCGAGGGCCTTCTAGTGGTTGCCTAACTGTGACAAGTGAAGTTATAAGGAACCAGGAAGACGGCCATCTCGGTGCTGGCACCCTCCCTGTGGAATGCCCTCCCCTCAGATGTCAAGGAGATAAACAACTACACAACTTTCCAAAGACATTTGAACAGAAGTTTTTAATGTTTGACGTGTTTTTATTATGTTGGAAACCTCCTAAAGTGGCTGGGGCAACCCAGTCAGATGGGTGGGGGTATAAGTAATAAATTATTATTATTATTACACTATATTCCACTATACTTCCAGAAGTAGCTTTTACACAGTGTGAAAGTATGATGCAGCAGCAAGAAAAGCTAATGCTATTCTAGACTGCATCAGTGAAGTATAGTGTCCAGATCAAGGGAAGTAATAGTCCTGCTCTATTCTGCCTTGGTCAGACCCCACCTGGAGTGCTGTGTCCAGTACTGGGCACCACAATTTAAGAAGGCTATTGACAAGCTGGAATGTGTGCAGAGGAGGGCAACAAGCCTTATGGGTAATGGTTGAAGGAGCTGGGTATGTCTAGGGTTGCCATATTTTGAAGAGCAAACAAGAGGACCCTATGACAATTCTCATTTTAAATACCCCTACTATATGTAGGCTATAGAAGCTGTGATAAATTGCTGAGGGGGGCAGGAAAAGAGGAAAGCAAGTTTTCAACCACCAATTATGTCTATGTTTCATCCAGGAAGTATAGCCAGAGTTTTCAAAAGCAGTTTTCAATCAATGTGCCATTCAAAGCAAATAAGTGCAATTTGTCCCAGATACAAACACACTAAAACAACAACCCCAAAAACCATTACACTAGGCAACACAACCAACATTGATCTCTCCTGAAAACATCCCATTTTACCATCAAGGTACAACAATGACTCCAAGGACATGAACCCATGTTGGATGCTAACACATGTACAGTGCATTTCTGCAGGCAAGCTACACCTGCATTTGATACTACATACTCATAAATACGCTCCCTTGAGCTCAGATCCAGTAAAAATAAGACTGCATACTAACAGCTGATAAGCAGACAGTGTCTTTTAAAAATATCAACTCAATAAACATTTGGTTCTTTTGTCATTCAGAGCTACAAGACCCAACGGTTCAGAGCACAAACTATGTTGGAATTAAAGTTATATAGAGAATTTCTTAAAAATCAAATAATTATAATTACGGTGCTTTAAAAATTCCTTCCTTTGCATGCAAACTGGAGGACTGCAACCATTTCCCTTTGAAACACAAACAATTTTGTTTAAAAAATGGAGAAAACTAAAAGAAAGCTATTAACATTTTACTGGAAATCTCCAAGCATTTGGGGTGTGCGTGGAGGCAAAGGCTTTCTTTAATAATAATTCTTATTAAAGATTTTCCTTGCTTACAAAAGCACATGCATTGTCTCTTTCTTCAGGTTGTGTTTTATACAGATAAATTACATTTGTTGTGAGACGTTGGTATTATATGCAGTATAGGGTTGGAAAGAAAAGATGGGGGACTGGAGGGGGGGTGTTAAAGCTTGTGTTCTTTTACTTAGTGTGGGGGTTTTGTGTCAGTGTCACTTGGGTAGGTACTTTTTCTATTTGCTTGTTATGTTTCCTTGGTGGTGAGAGAGGTTGGGATGGCCTAGGGTGTGGTTGATTGTCTTTTCTTGGCTGCAGTGGGATTTGCTTGTTTGTGTGTGTGGGGGGGGTGTTATTGGGTTAAGTTAGCCATATTGAATCATATGCTGTCGGTGGGTTGTCTTGTTGGGCTGTGTATGTGATAAAGGGGAGCCATACCAAAATGAAGGTGTCCTCTTCTACTTCTCCCTGTGTCAGCTTCAGTCTATTGGTTAGCTTTTCTAGTAAGGCTGTTTCCCATTCTACTTGATACCACTGGTCCATGTTTATTATTGACAGGTCCCTCCAGAGTCTGGCTATGATGTTTCTGGCTGCGGAGAATAGGTGGGTTATGAGGCCTTTATAGTGTGAGTGGGCATTGTTATCTTGGAATATGCTCAGTAGGGCTAGTTCTGGGGTGCCTGTTTAGTTATTTTGCTTATTTCTTGTTACAGATAGGTAGCCGTGTTGGTCTGCCATAGTCAAAATAAAAAAATTCCTTCCAGTAGCACCTTAAAGACCAACTAAGTTAGTATCTGAAGAAGTGTGCATGCACACGAAAGCTCATACCAAGAACTAACTTAGTTGGTCTTTAAGGTGCTACTGGAAGGAATTTTTTTATTTTGCTTATTTCTTGTATGACTGTTGTCTGGATGAGTTGGGTTTTGGGACATTCCCACCACATGTGCAGCCATACTACTGAGTATTAGGGCTACTCCATGAGCCTTTCCTGGGCCAGGTGCAACCCATTGTTGATTGAGGCAGAGTTCGCTTAGGAGTTTGCTTCCTTTGGATGGATTATGTATTTCCTGTAGGAAGGCTATGTGTAGTTTCATGGTGTTTACATATGAGGTGATGTTTTTTCTTTGAGAGCCAGTGTGGTGTTGTGGTTAGGAGTGGTAGACTCATAATCTGGGGAACCAGGTTCGCGTCTCCGCTCCTCCACCTGCAGCTGCTGGGTGACCTTGGGCCAGTCACACTTCTCTGAAGTCTCTCAGCCCCACTCACCTCCCAGAGTGTTTGTTGTGGGGGAGGAAGGGAAAGGAGAATGTTAGCCACTTTGAGACTCCTTCGGGTAATGATAAAGCGGGATATCAAATCCAAACTCTTCTTCTTCTCTTCTTTTAATAGGGTTTCCCAATCCCCTTTAGTATAATTGCTTTTAAGCTAGTCATTCTGCATGTCTACTTTATAGGATGATTCCCTGCCAACCTGTCTGGGTTGTCCCGTGTCTCTCACCTTATATTGTCTATTGAACCAAGTGTGTTGCACTGACCTAAACTGTGATGGATGGGGGAAGAGGGAGATTCGAGACAGTTCTGCTGGAGAGTGGGGGGGGGGTGGATTACAGAAAGTAGCCTATATGTAGTTATATAGGTGATTGTTTGGGGTATTTTGGACTAGTAGGCTTCCAACCAGTTGGCCCTAGGTCTCCGCTAGCGTAGAGGGCCTTGTTTAGGAAAGGCCTTCCCCCCTTTTGCTTGCAATAGGGAAGGGTCAGTGAGATGGTATCAAGTGCTGTTGTGGCACTTCTGCTGGGTACAAGGTTTTTAAACAATGTTGTTACCAGCATTGTTTGTTTGTTGGGATGTTAGGATGGGGAAATGGGTATTGGAACACTCTGGTGCCACCATTATGTTAGTCATGTGTCAGATTGTAGTCTGTTTATTGGTTGTTTTATTGAGATTGGCTAGTATTGTTTTTGTTATATGAGTTTTCCTTTTTTATATTTTCCCTTTTTTCACCTGTGTGTTTTGTTTCTAACATTCATGTATTGAGGGCGGGGGCAGAGGCAATTTCTCTTTTTATTTGTGTGCTTATTTTTTGTGCTATGAGTAGAGTCAGTGGGGCAGTGAGTGAGGCGGGGGGTGATGGGTTGTGTTGGTGGGGTGGGGGGATTGGAGAGAAAGAAAGAGTGTCTCCCTGGCTCTCCCAGTCACCTCCTCCCGTTCTCCGCTGGCATGGCAGTGGCAGCAGTGGCACATTGGTGCACAGCTGGGGGTGGGCAGCTCCGCTTCATTACTGTTTATCTCTGGAAGCTGCTGGGCCCCAAGCTTCATTGGGGGGCTCTTGGTCCCGGTAGGATCAAGATAGTCTGGGGGAGGGGGAGGTTCTGCGTGGCCTCTTTGCTTGTCGCTTTGGGCTCCCCCAGGCTCCCCTTTGATCATGGTGGTGGTCCGGGGACTCGCCAAGCAGCTCCAAGGTGTGTGGTGCGGTCATGGCACTCGCCATCTTGCCTCATCAGAAGTCCCCGAGGTAAAGGATTTTAAAATCTTTCTTCTTCCTTTTAAATGAGGAAAGGAACCCCATCAAGGCGTGTGCATTAAATCCCGGAGTTTCCAGCACAAATAGAAGGTCAGTCATGCTGCCTCAGAAGCCAAGAAGACATTTGCTGCAAAAAAGGCCCTGGGGCCAATGCTCTCTTTTGCTCCACAGCCAGCTCAAGGAGGGACAAGGCAGGTGAGCTGAATTTGCCCAAATAAATACAAGGCTAATTGCAACAAAAAGCATTTTGCGCCTCTCAGTATGTTGCTCACTCAAAAACATACATCACCCCATTCCTCCCTGTAAATTACACATCACTATAGATGTGAGATGGGCGCACAAACCCCAGAGTCTGTCAAGACTGGCCCGTTCGGGCAGGGGTACCTTTACCTTTACCTAGGTATCAGATCCCAGGTAAAGGTAAAGGTTGGGACGCGGGTGGCGCTGTGGGTTAAAGCCTCAGCACCTAGGGCTTGCCGATCGAAAGGTCGGCGGTTCGAATCCCCGCGGTGGGGTGCGCTCCCGCTGCTCGGTCCCAGCGCCTGCCAACCTAGCAGTTCGAAAGCACCCCCGGGTGCAAGTAGATAAATAGGGACTGCTTACCAGCGGGAAGGTAAACGGCGTTCCGTGTGCTGCGCTGGCTCGCCAGATGCAGCTTTGTCACGCTGGCCACGTGACCCGGAAGTGTCTCTGGACAGCGCTGGCCCCCGGCCTATAGATGTGAGATGGGCGCACAAACCCCAGAGTCTGTCAAGACTGGCCCGTTCGGGCAGGGGTACCTTTACCTTTACCTAGGTATCAGATCCCAAAGAGTTGCCAGAGAAAAGAAGGAGAAGGTGGGGGAGAGACCCAGACGGAGGTGAAGCCCTGGCAAGGGAGGTAGGAAGGGGAGGAAAGAGGGAATGAGGCAGAAAAAGGGGGTGAGAGAAAAGAGGGGTTGGGAACAGCTGGCCTCTCCAGCACAGCCCTCCCTGAGCTCCAGGAGAGGCCAGGCGGTGGGGCGGGATGCTGAAGGGAGAGACCTCATCTTCATCCAATTAATTTGAAGAGAGGGCTGATGGACACTGCCTGCCACCCAACCGGGCCTGCCAAGCCACTTGAAAAGCAGGCCCTGAAGCGAATCAAGTTGGCAGGCGGGAGACACCAGATCCCATGGCGATGGAGGGCAGGACATAGGTAGGTGAGGAAGGCCCTCGAGCCAATGAGCGCCGCAGTACTGCTGAATGACAGGAGGCATACCCAATAGAGGTATACCTAAGGTGGGATCAAGGGTAGCAAACAAAACCCCCGGGACAATTTGGCCAATTTAACAAATCCCCCAGACTGGCATTTTACCCTTGAAAAGGAGGACATGTTCGGGGGAAAGAGGACCTATGGCAACCCTAGTATTTTTAGCATGAAAAAGAGGAGACTGAGAGAAGATACGATTGTTGTTGTTGTTGTTGTTTAGTCGTTTAGTCATGTCTGACTCTTCGTGACCCCCTGGACCAGAGCACACCAGGCACTCCTGTCTTCCACTGCCTCCCGCAGTTTGGTCAAACTCATGTTGATAGCTTCGAGAACACTGTCCCGCCATCTCGTCCTCTGTCGTCTCCTTCTCCTTGTGCCCTCCATCTTTCCCAACATCAGGGTCTTTTCCAGGGAGTCTTCTCTTCTCATGAGGTGGCCAAAGTCTTGGAGCCTCAGCTTCAGGATCTGTCCTTCCAGTGAGCACTCAGGGCTGATTTCCTTAAGAATGAAGGAGGTTTGATCTTCTCGCAGTCCGTGGGACTCTCAAGAGTCTCCTCCAGCACCATAATTCAAAAGCATCCATTCTTTGGCGATCAGCCTTCTTTATGGTCCAGCTCTCATTTCCATACGATAGCCACCTTCATATATTTGATGGTTTGTAATACGGTGCAGGTAGGTCTGTGTTAAAATGTGAACCAAGTCGAATTTCTGTTCCATCATTACACCAGGTGAGCATCTGATAACCAAGGAGCTGCTTTTGAAGAGGCCTCCAAAAGCCAAATGAGGTTTGTTCCTTGAAACATAGTTGAAATAAACACAATCCTGCAAGCTGAAACATAGGCTTTCTTTTAGTTTTGCAACGGAGTTCTCCAGCCAATAAACATGTACAAAAAGGCATGCACTAGCATAAAGTGTGCATCAACATGGATATATTGTTCAGGAACATTTGCTTACAAAATTGTGTACATTGGGGGGGGGGGAATCACACTAAAACGTTCCCAATCTTTCGGTGGTGACTTAAAAAATAATAATCATAAACATGTGGAAATATGGAGAACTGAAGTTAATATCTGCAAAATGAAAAGCTGAAAGAAACTGAAATGGACAGATTTGCCCTTTCCAGACAGCCGTGGATTGCTCAACCTTACCCATCTCAAGACCCTGCAAAGTGAATGTGAACTTTTTTTAAAAAAAATGTTTGCAGCTGAGGAAAGCACATTCCATTTCAAAGAATAGGCCTTCCAGCAAACTCTTGGCTGCCAGCATCTTGTAATGTCGAGTAATTAATTTCAGATTTCAGAGGGCTCTTGTACAAAGCAATCCTTTTTTCTTTAAACTTCAGGGGACTCTGGCTTCCAGGTTTGACTCTCAACCAGACTGGCAATTCTTGCAAAACAAAGAGTAGCAGATGGATTATTTTTTTAAAAAAATGATTGCCGTTTGCAAAACAATACAATTAAAAAGTGAGTTGACAGGCTGTGGTAATTAGAAGCTCTTTTCATTTTTCATACTCGCAGGAGGGTGACTGAAGGATTCTACCCCCTGTCCCACCCACGCTGCTTGCTCTGCTTTTATTTCCTTGCAAACAGGAGCAGAAGTAGCATATGGCCGGTGAAATATCTGTTCACATTCTTTGTGGGAACCCAAGTGAGTCTGCTTCTAGACCACTGACGTATCTGCCACACGCTAGCAAAACTGGACACACAAAGACACTCACAGTTCCAGGTTTGCACATCTCTCTGTTCTCTGACACCCCACTGCAAACACCATGTATTGTCTTGACTACTGAATTCAGACCCAGCACAGATGTTGCCAGTAACTACTTGTGAAGAACAGTTGTTAAAAGTTGTGTATGCTTAGCCTGGAGAAGAGAAGACACAATATGAGAAGTGCTGTCATGCAAAAGCTGGACTAGGCTTTCCCTCCAGAGGGTAGAAGTGCAACTCATGGGTGGAAATGACAAGGAAGTCGGTTTTGGCTAAACATTGACTGCTGTTCAGCACTGGGAACAGAGTGTTTATGCTGGCTTGGGGTGGTGGGTGCTGGAGTCCTCCAGCTTCCCTATCTAGAGGGCCACAGGTTCCCTAGTCAGGCTTATGACCATCTGGGATCTTCTACAGGCTCCATCACAGAGCTGTGGTTCCTTCTGGAGAAGCCCTCTTGCTTTCTACTTGTATCTTGTTCAACAGTATTTGTATTATCACTTTATCAGAAAAGCATCTAAGCAGTTTATGTAAAATTCATTAAGATTACCAATGAAAATCTGAATTGAAAACAAATTAACCTTAAAAAATTCCAAAATATAAATAAAACCAGCAGTTGAAACATATATTATGAAATAAAATTACATATTGAAATATATGTCACCTTTACATTTCTGTGCTAAACAGAAATGTTCTTAGCAGGTGCAGAAGACAGTCGAGATCAAAATTCCACTGTTAGGTTTCCAAGTCATTGCCATTAAAAATAAAAATAGAAACTGGGGATTACTGTTACTATTTAGTAGTAGTAGTAGTATATGTTATTTTACCCTTCTATTCACTTGAAAAGGCTCTCAGAGTAGCTTACAGATCAGTTTAAAAACAAACAACAGTCTTTACACTCTGGTTTGCAATCTAAAATACAAAAATTGTGTGCCACGGTTACTCCAGAATAACAAGCATATAGTACAATAATGATGCCTTTAACAAGCTGGTCCTTTCTTATCTGATTATCAAAATTTCCATCACCACGATAAATACCAGTGGTGACAGTGGGCAGCCCTGTCTGGTTCCCTTGTTTATTTTGCACTCCTTAGTAATTCTTCCGTCGATGATTAATTTTGCATATTGTTCCAAATAGATGGCATTTATTCCTTTACAAATGTTTTCTCCCAGTCCGATTTCTTCCATTAATTTTTTCATAAACTTCCAGGACACGTTATCAAAAGCTTTTTCTGCGTCCACCAACATAATAGCTGCTGGTTTATCAATTTTAATATCCAGATATTCTAACACATTAATCACACATCTAATATTGGATTGCATAAATCATCTGGGAAGAAATCCAGTTTGATCTTTATGAATTATCTCTTTCAGCACCATTTTTAATCTATTCGCAAGAATGTCTGCAAATATCTTGTAATCGTTATTTAGCAGTGCAATGTGTCTGTAATTGGCCATGTTTGAGGTCAGGGACGCGGACTTATAAAAAATATTGGGGGGGCCCGGGAAAGCTCGTGAAATGTAAATAAGCTCATGAATATGCAAATAAGCTCATGAATATGCAAATAAAGTGGCATCGCCCCCTCGTGAGCGAATAGGGGAGAGCGTGCTGCTGCCTATTAATCAGCTCCGGAACAGCTGATAGGCGGGAAACCTGGGGCTAGAGGCTGGAGCCCCCGCCCCCGGGGATTCCCTAATCTCGCGGGGGACGGCCGGGGCTCTCTGGCTAGGGCGCGCGGCTGGCTGGCTGGCGAGGGAGCAGGTGGGGAGGAGGCGGGGGACGGCGGCGGCGCCCGAGATTATTGGGGGGGCTGAGCCCCCCCAAAAATTTTTTTGAGGGGGCTCAAGCCCCCTCAAGCCCCATGGAGTCGGCGCCTATGTTTGAGGTATCTGTTCCCTGTTTGTGGATAAGAGTAATAAAGCTGTCCTTCCAGGTTTTTGGTAGCTTTCCATTTGTCAGAATATCTTTCATGGGAAGAATCTTTCATGGGAAGAAATAATGATTGTTCTAACTTTTTATAGTAATTAGCTGGGAGACCATCTGGGCCCGGTGTCTTTCCTAATTTTGATATTTGTATAGCTTGTTGCACCTCCATAGCTGTTATTGGCAAGTTCAAATTTTCAGTTTTTTCCTTAGGTATTATTGGCAGTTTATTTTTGCCCAAAAACCGTAATCAATTATTTTTTCTAGATTCTCTGGACCTTCTTTATATAGATTTTGCAAAAAAACTAGTAAAGTTTTTACTAATTTCCTTTGGTTCTTGAATCCATTTGTCTTCAATTTTAATGATAATTCTATCTTCCTTTTTCTTCTTTAATTGCCAGGCCAGAAGTTTGCCAGGTTTATATGCAAACTCAAAATTCTATGTCTCAGCCATTTTATCTTCCACTCTATCTCTTCGTTTATTATCATGGAGAATTGCGTCTGTAAAATTTTTATATTTTGCTTAATTAATTCATCATCTGGTTTTTGGAAAAATATCCTTTCCTTTTTTCTAATTTCCTCCCAGATCTCTATTTTCTTCTTCTCCTTTATTTTCCTTTGGAATGCGTTTTGTTGGATAAAGAAACCTCTTACAACAGCTTTGCTCATGTCCCAAACCGTCTCTAGATCTACTCCTTGATTTAAATTAAACTTAAAATATTCTTCTAAGATTTGCTTGGCCTTCTGTACAATTTTTTCATCATTTAAAATACTCTCATTAAGTTGCCACCTTTTAACCTTTTCTTCTTTTCCTTTAAAGTTAACCCAGACCGAGACTTCCGGGTTAGCGCCATCGGCGAATGGCGGAGTTCCTCCGACCGGAGGAACTGGCTCCGTGGAAACTGGGTCTTCCCGCCACAGCAAAGGTGGGGACCCGCTAGAAATCCCAGGCGGAGGAAGCCTGGGAACTTGGGGTTCGGCAGGGCACCAGGAGCGCCCCCCATGCACCGGGAACCCCATTTTGGGGCTCCGGAGTGAAGTGGGGTGAGCGGCGCGGTGCTGCGAACTGATTGCTACTTTCACGGAGTGAAGCCGCACAGCCATTGCCAGAGAGCGCTGACTTTTTCCTGTGGACAATTGGATTTAAAACAAGTACCCGTGAGTAGAAACGGAAAATTGGATCAAGAAATATCTTAATTTGGCACCGAAGTGGGAAGGTTCAAAACAGGAAGTCCGCCTTCCACTTGAATGAATGAATCTTTATTTGCATCAGCCATCGGCCATAGCAATAAAACAACAATACGACACACAAAGAATAAAACTAAAAAGTCAATTATATAAAATACATTTTAGGGGACAACAAAATAATAATAGCAAAACATAACGATAATAATAGTAAGATCCTAGGAGAGGAATCTGGGCGATGACACTAATGTCACTCAGGTAGCAGCTCTCAGCCCCACTGCTCTCTCGACAAACCTGGCAACCTGCCTTCCACTTTTTGTACATAGACTGAAGCAAAAACCTTGTAAGCTAAAGTCTGGAAAGTTGTTTAAAAAAGTTTAAATTCCCTTCATTTATAATTACTGAAACCCCCTTGGAAGCAGGAGAAAAGGGGGGGGGACTTTGTTTAACGCCTGCAGGAGAGGGAGTGAAGAAAGATAAGTTTCCACCTTCTCTAACCTGGGAACGGGGTGTCAGAGACAGAAATTCTTAGAGAGGTTCATTGACTGTGAATGGAATATTTTGACAGATAGCTAAAGAAGAGAAATAAATTGATTCCAATGTTGCCTTCTGCATTCTAAAGAAACAAAATATCTGAAAAATGAAAGTAATTTTCCTTTGTTGGACTTGCCTTAAAAAAAATGGATACAAATAGAAATTGTCTCCCCTAGAGGGAGCTTGTTAAATTGTTGCTGCAGTCTACGTGAGGACTCAACAGCTGTGAGATTAAGATCGTGGGACCAGTCCTTTTTGACCTTGACTAAATATGAGCTGGGAGGAAGTTTTGGTGCTTGCTTTATGCAAGACAAGTGCCTTGCTGGAACAGATGCATGATGGATTTGATGAATGAGAAAATGGATTTGATGACTGTTGTGGTTAATAACTGTGGACAAACAGGGAATATTGATACAGAAACTATTCAGGGACCAACTCAGGAACCTGTACTGATTGGGCAAGTGCAGAAGATAATGGAGGAGGTTGCGGTTGCACCTCAAATAATACAAATGGAGAGACCCGAGGCCCTACAGGAATATAAGCCGCTGTCTTTGAAGATTGAAGTTGGATTGGGCCAGGGGGAGTCTGGAGCTGAGGAGGTTAGTTTTACCCTACTGATGATGTGTTGTTGTGATCGTAATCCTGCTCAGTACGAGAGGAACCGCAGTTTCAGACCTTTGGTGTATGTGCTTGGCTGAGGAGCCAATGGGGCGAAGCTACCATCTGTGGGATTATGACTGAACGCCTCTAAGTCAGAATCCCCCCTAAACGTAACGATACCGCAGTGCTGCGGAGCCTCGGTTGGCCTCGGATAGCCGGTTTGCCGGTGCGGAGAGCCGTCCGCCCGGGGAGCGGAGCGCGGCCGGAAGGGGGCCGCCTCTCGCCCTTGGCGCACCGCACGTTCGTGGGGAACCCGGTGCTAAATCATTCGTAGACGACTTGATTCTGGGTCAGGGTTTTGTACGTAGCAGAGCAGCTCCCTCATATTCAGGAGTGCTCTGATGGTGTTTCCTGCTTGGCAGGGGGTTGGACTCGATGGCCCTTGTGGTCTCTTCCAACTCTATGATTCTATGATTCTATGATTCTAGGTTCTTAACTTTGGAGAGACCTTGAAATATGTTTTTAAATATTTTTTGGACTACATTGATGATTGTGGGGAGTGGGACTCTGGGGAATGGGCTGGTTGGATGAAGGGAGACGAAGATAATTTTGGGTTGGAATCCCCCAGAGACCTACTCCCCAACGAGAAAGGAAACTAAGAAAGAGACCAACAAAAGACAAAGAAAAGTGCAAGTATAAACAAGAAGAAGATCTGCAGAAGGGACATGGAAGAGACTTAAGGGCCTCGGACATTAGATTACCAGGTTGATGGACTAGATGGAATGGACAGTAAGGACTGACACGACCCGAGACCAGGAAGAAGAGACGTTGGATGAAGATTGGAAGAAAATTTATAAAGAATTTTTTTCCCCTAGGGAATTAGCCTAAATTAATGAACATTAGGGAAAATGTTGGAATGAAACTATATGACTCTAGTAGAAAAGATATCAGGAGTTATGTATAATCGAGTATTAAGCTCTAAAGTATTTTTTGGTAAGATAAGGTTAAATAACTTAAGGTAATTTGAATAACAGAATATGGGGAAAGGGTGGAAAGGATTTGTTGAGTTAATTAATAGGTTAAATTGTCAAGATAAATTATTTAGTAAAAATTGAGAAAGATGGAAAGAATTTGCTGAAATAATCAATCAAACTAGAATACAAAAAGGGAGGTGTGAGGAGGTCAATGAAACAAGCAAATGGAAGTTAAAGATATGTAATATGGGATTTGTGTATTTTTTTTCCTTCTATTTTATCTTTTTGCTGTATTGTTGCATTGGTTTTTATGTCTTGTTTTTTATTTTCTTGTTTTTTTTCTATGTATTGTAGTGTTGTTTTTAATTTTTTTCTTTTTTCCTGTAATTTTGAAATTATTAATAAATATTATTTTTGTTAAAAAAAATTAAAGTTAACCCAGACCACGCTGTGATCTGAAATTGTCCTTGGATGGATTTCTGCTTTTGTAATATTATTTAATAAATCCTTTGTTGTCCAGATCGCATCAATTCGTCCCGCCGATTTATGTGGCTCTGAATAATGTGTAAATTCTTTCTCTGTTGGATTCTTAAACCTCCAAGCGTCAAACAAATTCAGGAGTTCTATTAATTGGAAAAATGTAGTTGGGAGTTTGTTCTGCCTCTTTTCTTTTTCTTTATTGTTCTGTCCATGTTTGGATTGATTTCTCCATTAAAATCTCCTAATAATATACCGTATTTTTCGCCCTATAGGACGCACCGTCCCATAAGACGCACCTAGTTTTTTTGGGGGGGGAAATAAAGGGGAAAAAATTATTTCCCCCCCAGGCGCGGGGCTGGGGCAGCCCGAGCTTCCCCCGACCGCAGCCCCCAAACAGGCAGCTCTCTGCAAGCCGTGGGAGCCCAGCGGTGGCTCCCGCTGCTTGAGGAGAGATCCGCGAAGCCTGGACGCGCTGAGATCAGCGCGCGCAGGCTTCGGGATGCCGGCAACTCTCCCCAAGCAGCGGGAACGTTCCCGCTGCTTGGGGAGAGATCCGCGAAGCCTGGACGCGCTGAGATCAGCGCGCGCAGGCTTCGGGATGCCGGCAACTCTCCCCAAGCAGCGGGAGAATTCCCGCTGCTTGAGGAGAGGTCCGCGAAGCCTGGAGAGCAAGAGGGGTCGGTGCGCACCTACCGCTCTCGCTCTCCAGGCTTCAGCGAAAGCCTGCATTCGCCCCATAGGACGCACCCACATTTCCCCTTCGTTTTTGGAGGGGAAAAGGTGCGTCTTATAGGGCAAAAAATACGGTAATTCCCCCCCTAAATATTCTATGACTTTTTCTTCCAAGAATTGATAGAATTCAGATTTTCTTTCATTTGGTGCATAAACTCCAATAACTATCACTTTTTCAATATTGATCTTGACTTCTATAATCACTATTCGACCTTCTTTGTCACTGTAAAGCAGTTTACAGGACACACCCTCTCCTGAACCGCCCCCCCCCCCGCTGGTGCTGTTCCACACCCTTCTTGAATGGAAATGTGTCCTTGAACTCTAACTTGCTTGCCTGGATGCAGGACAGAGAGGGGTGTGTGAGTGGTCATAAAAACAAGCCTACTGCACAAAGGTAAAACCGCCATTGTGTGCTCCATCCAGTTCCGCTTTTGGTTCTACTCTACCCTCTGTGGCCCTTAGTTTCCACACCCTTGGTTTAAATTATTCAAATTTGCATCTAAGCATCTAAATCAGCATGTGCAATATTTATGCAAATCAGTGTCCTCTTTTACGCTCTCTTTTGGCAATACAAAAGCCAAATGTATTTTGCGCACATTCCTTTCTGAGCAGTAAACCTTGTGGTAAGAAGGGTTTTTACTTTTTACTTTGGCCAACCCAACTCAGGGAACTCAGGGAAGAAGAAGAAAAATTGCCCACTGACTCCTATTAATCTGATCTATTAAAATAGTTTTTAAAAGAAATATTTAATTTGATCTAGTTGTCTGTCTCTCATGGCAGATGGTAATGGAAAGCAGCCAATTTGAGGGGTGGGTGGATCTGAAATGTAAGAGAGAAAAAGATTATATAATCCTCCCCTTTTGGGTCACAGGACAAAGGGTTGCTGTGATAAAAGGTGGGTCATATGTGGAGAAGGTGCAGAAGGTGGTCAGAACAGAGGATAAATAGCCTCATGAAACAGATTAGGTAATAATTCTCAGAGAGTTAGTTAATTTAGTTAAGAATAACACACATCCTAGTTGCCAGCCTATCTGTAGTCCAGTAAGGCATACCCTCCAAGTGTCCCAATTTTCCAGGGAGAGTTCCAGAATTATGAAAGCCATCCTGGCTTCTGATTTGATCCCAGAATGTCCCTGTTTCCCCTGCCATTGCTGCTGCTGCTGAGTTCAGGGAGGACTCATCCCGCTGCTTTTCCATGGCCGCTGCTGCCAGACTCCTCCGTTGGGCAGCTCACAGCGGCTGCTAGAGAATGGAGGAGGAGGAGGAGGAGGAGGAGGAGAAGAGGCTCCCGCCGCCAGAGCCCGGCCCCAGGTGACTCTCTGGCTCTGAGGGGCAGGCAGAGGCCAGGGCCACCCTGGGCTGGAAGAAAGCAGGAGCAGAGTGGAGCACAAGGAGTCTTGATTAAGAAAAAACGCCTTGTGCATCCACTTCTAATCTTGCCACTTTCTAAAATTTATTTATTGGCATGTTTTTCTATTTGTAAATCTACCAAAGAATAGTTCAGGATGGTGAACACCCTGTGTACTGTGTTCCATTGGTATAGTGGTGGCGGCACTTGCCCTTCTTCTGATAGGAAATGCTGGAGGGGGGGATTGGTGAGGAGTGAGAAATTTCCCTATTTTCATCCAAGGGATGTTGGAGGGTATGGTAAGGCCATTAAATACATTGATTTGTGTTGTGAGTTGTTCAAACACCCCTATTCCCATCACAGGGCTACAATTCCAGAGTTGCCTAGGAAGAAGAATTGAATGTTAAACCACTCTGGGCACTGATGCTCTGGGGGGGGGGTGTAAGGGTATCCGAATGGCTCTCAGCACCCCCAACAAACTACACTTCCCAGGATTCTTTGAGAGAACCCATGACTGATTGAAGGGCCATGATACGTCTTTAAATGTACAGTAAGCCTGCAACTTCTGTGGGGGTTACTTTCTGAGGATCACGCCTAAAGCCCAAATCATGTCAATGGTGGGTGGGATTGCCAAAGTCTTTTTTCTTGGACACCCACTCCCTTTCAGATATATGTTTTAAAAATGCCAAGCGCCTAAAGCTGAATGCACACAGGTTAAATGTGCATAAGTTGCAAGCTTCCCACAGTAGTGCAGATGGGACCTCAGAGCCACTTCTTGGCATTCCGTAACCTTCCACATAACCAGAGAATGAAATCCAGATTGAGAGGCACATGTGTGGTTGAGGGGCTGGGTCTAAATTAGCCCTCCTTTCCTCAGGGCTGCAGATGCAATCCCCCCATCTCCTGGGGCTGCTTTTAGCTTTTAAAAAAAGCCACAGGAGATCTGATCACAGTTCTCCCATCTTGTTGTGGGGTCTGGTCATTATTGGGGAAGGGAGGGAGGGAGGGAGGGAGGGAGGGAGGGAGGGAGGAAGGAAGGAAGGAAGGAAGGAAGGAAGGAAGGAAGGAAGGAAGGAAGGCAGGCAGGCAGGCAGGCTCTTTGGGGGACTTGCAAGTTTGCCAATGTGTCTCCATTACACAGTTCACTCTTGACAGATCTGGGCTTTGTTTATTTAATTTGATGCTGCCTTTACGTGAAATGAAATCAGCAAATAAATTGCCATAATAGAACCCAGAGACATTTGTACGAAGCAAATATAGAAAGTCATAAACACACCCTTTAAGATGTAATTTTTGTGGGTGGTGTTATTCCTATGGTGTTTTTTTTTGTGTGTGTGTGTGTTCATGGGATGCATATTTTCCCCCTCTGAGAAGAACATTAAAGCCTTTTGCTTCCATCCTTTGGAGTTTTAGCCTGATGAAATAACTAGTCTAGCTCCATAAAACTGTTTTTATTAAAGCCAAATGGGTCCTTCATCATACAGTAGCTTTCAATATAATCTATCTGATCTTTCAGAGTAGCTGGAAATTGGTTGGAGATGGTGGTGGGGAGGGAAGGTTTCTGTTGAGAGCAAATTAACTTGAAAGAGGAGAAGGCTGACCCCAAAACAAAGCAATTTCCTTCAGAGGCCATTTTCTGGATTTCCCCCAAGCTTAGTATTTTCCAGGAGAGAAGCCCTGATACAGCAACACTCATGTCTTGCCGTTAAAATGCAAATCTTCTGCATGGGACCATCGCGGTTCTTCTAGGAGGGATGGGAAACCTCTGGCCCTTGGGACAAATGCAGCCCTTCAACCCTTTGCTTTTGGTGCTCCAAATTTTCCCAGGCTGTGCCCCCTGTCCTCAGCCCATGCCTCACAAAAGATGCAAGTGAACTTTTTAAAAAAATGAAGTGGAGGCAAAGGATGTATTCTCCTGTTCCAAAATTAATTTTAGACTTTACTTAGTCCAGGGGTCACCAGAACAACGTCTGTGTCCCTGTGAGTACCTGCTGTCAGGCCTCAGTAAATGTCCTTTTGAATACCCACAATGCACAATTCTTCCTGCTCTTCTTGCTCAGTTCCTGTTTGCACTGGCTCTGCCTCTCCAGTGCTGAACACGCCTCCTTAAATGTGCCCACACATTTCACTGGGTGCCAGGATTGGACCTCCCCCCATGCCCACACTCTCATCTGTTTTGTACAGAGGAAATGCGCAGATAGCGTCTCTCTGTGAATGAACATGGTGGTGAATGATGAAGGTCACCATTTTGCGTTATGCCACCATCTCTCTCTCTCACTCACAGAGCAGCCATTTTGCAACTGCTGCATGTGGCACTTTCTCAAGATGCCAGCTGTGCCCACTGGCCCCTAAAGACTGGAGACCCCTGCCTGAATTAAAGTGGAATTCAGGAGGAGCAGGACATGGAGCAGAGTGAAGCAAAGTGACAAGAACTGGATGGAGGAAGTCCCCTCTCATCCCTACCAAAAAGGCTTGCAGCTACTCTGTAATTCTGCAACAGGGCGAAGCTAAGCAAAATATGGTGCCCTGTTTGTGATTAAGGACTGGGGGGTGGAGTAGGACTTGCATCTAGGAGCCTGCAGGACAAAACTGGCCACCTGCAAGGAGCCACTTTGCCCCCCTCCTGTTCCCAGCCAGGGGCAAATGAAGATGTGGGGGGAGAAGCAGGGGGCAGCAGGCATGGGTCTGCCTGCATCTCAATTTGAAAGAGGCCCCTTTCTTGGCTCCAAGACAGTAGCAAATTACTCAGAAACCCCATAGATTGTTTTGCAAACTATGCAGAGATCTTAAGAATCAAATTGCCCTGAAATGTTCCCAGGCTCTCAGCACAAATGTGTGGGGTTTTTTAAGAAGAAGAAGAAGAAGAAGAAGAAGAAGAAGAAGAAGAAGAAGAAAGAAAGAAAAAAGAAAATAGAAGCTTCTCCCTCTTACCCCCCTGTGCTGCTTCCTCGGGCAGTGGTGCATCACAATGACATCTGAGCACTAAGAATGGTTTATGGGGTTGGTGAGTGACTAGCTTTGAAGTTATGAAAGCTTGGCACTGCCAGCTATGAATTAGGACTTGAAAGGCGGCCACCGCTGGCAGCACTCAGAGCCTTTCAACTCCCGAGACTGATGAAAAGGAGCTGAGCTGCGCTCTGGGGCTCCAAATGTAACACAAGCACTATCATTTGCTAGAGGGCTGCACCCAAATGTCTTCCGTGTTCTCTGTTTCAGACAGCGCAATCTCCATCATTCCCCCCGCCCCCCCCCCGTATTTGCAGTCTTCTGTTCCCTGGGAAGAAGGACTGACTATTCAGCCAGCTGGGGAAATTGTAGGTCTCCTACTCACTCTCAGCCCTTTTCAAAAACTAAAGCTCCCAGGATTCTTTGGGGCCAGGATTCCGCTTTGACTGCGCGGTGCAGACGGGGTTTCTACCTCGCCAGAGCGGGGAAGACAGTTGCCACTGTTGGAAACTCCAGTAGTAACGGGCGCATTCTGCCAGAGTGAATTTCATGACTGCGAACATTTCCCGAACTCTGGTGGCAGAACACCACGCCTCAGATTTAGTCCTTTTGCCGGCGCTGAGGGCGCAGGAGGAGCATCGCAGAAGAGCCGCGTCTCCGCTGCCCTGGCCGGTCTGGAAGGAAGGGCTGCGGGGCGGGAGCTGTTCGGGGCCGGAGCCCGGAGCCCGGAGCCCCATCGGCGCTGCAAATGCGCGGCTGCTTGTGGCTCCAAACAACCCCCGAGGCAGCAGCCGGAGCCGGGGCTTCTCCCCCCCCTCCTCTGCCTGGCCTCGCCCCTCTCCGCAGATTGGGGAAGGGGGAGAGCGGGAGGCAGAAGCGGGCGGCGGGCGAGAGGGGCGCGGGGCAGCCGAAGCTGGAGCAACAGAGCGGGCAGCCCCGCATTTGCAGCCCGCAGCAGCCCGTGGTCTCCCGCCGCTGCCCGGAGCCTCTGGCTCCGCCGGGCCCAAAGGCGACTGGAAATGGTGTTTCCGCGCCCAGCCCAGGTTCCAGGCGCCAGGCAGCGCCTTCCTTTCCTTTCCCGGCTTCGATCACTGCAGGCGACCCCTTGGCCTCCTCAGTCGGCTGTCTAGTTGCTAACTGTGCAGGGGCAATTAGTGAGACTTGGACTATATAAGCCCTGGAGGCCTCAACACAGAGAACTGTCCTTTAACATCCCCTATGAAGTAGGGCATGTGACTCCCGAACAAAAATGCAAGATCATATGTCTGGCTCCAATGGCCTTGAGTACCATGGGATAAAGAACTTTGTACAACTAGACACTTTGTACAGCTAATGGGATCAGCTGCTCAGTGGCGTAGCGTGGGGGGTGCAGGGGGGGCCGGCCGCAACATGGGGGGGGGGGGTGCGCTCACACTCGCAGCTCTCTGTCCCTACCTGGCAGGGGCGCAAATTACTTGCCTTGCCCCGGGTGCTGACAACCCACGCTATGCCACTGCAACTGCTAATGTATTTTAAGAGTGCAGGTAGGAAATTGCATGTTTGAGCATTCCCTGGTGAAAGCCCTCCTTCCCCTTACATAAGAAATCTAGTGTGTCAGGGCAATGTGTTCAGCTGTGGTCTTTTTCCATTCCAACTGGTGCCCCCAAGATTTGAGGCTGCCCTTCCTCAACATTTCACAGTTAGGCTGAGCTCTGCCCTCAGGTCTCCAAAGCATAATGCCTTCCCCCACCCCCTCTGCTTTTGAAGTCAGTATAGTATCTGGCCACATAAATTATGTCCAACTGCATAGGGTCTGTTTGCAAAATCTGGTTTAAGAAATCTGTGGCTAAGCAAACAGGGATTTAAAAAAATGAACATATGTGTTCATTCTGAGGTTAATCGTGTGATAATCTGACCTTTTCTATGCTTTTAATCTTCAACACAATGGTTGTTTCGGGTTGTTTCCAAAATATTGGATTCTTTCCAAAATGTTTTTCCAGGACGGCCATGTGTCCTGCACCACAGAGTATGGTTCTCTATTTGAAGGGCTGTCTGGTCCAAGTTCAGTTGAAAGATAAGGAAGCCCAAGAAGAGAGGCCTGCAGGGGCTTTGAGATTGCCCCTCAACAGGGGCAACTTCCCAATTTGTGGGAAGTACAAATTGGTCAACTTCTATCTTCTCTCAGCTTCTCATTTTTTCCAGTCTTGAGTTACTGAGTTCACATTTTCACATCAGTTACTAATTTATTTATTTTTTTAAGTCCTTGTGAAAATTCACCAGAATTTCAATGCACTTTTTTTCTCACATGGACATTTTTGTATGCAGTACGATTTCCCCTTATATGATGAATTTTGCTCCTCTTTATCCTTACTCAAGGAGGAGGAGGAACAGAAGCAGGAAGTTTCAAAGGTGCTGGAGGGCACACTTGCTGTGTCCAGCAATGCCAACTCCCTGTTGCCAGTTTATCCCCAGATGAATTCATTCACTCAGAAGGATGTCATGTTGGAGATACACTTGAGGGCCACATTCCCTTCTAGGCAACCTCTCGAGGGCCGCCTGCCAGTGCTGGGTAGGGCCAGAGGCAAAAGAGAGTGGGACAACAAATGTAAATCTTACCTTTGTACAGCAGGCTAGTCTGTGCACACTCCTTTTTCTCTCATTTATCCAGGCAAGCAAGAAGCATTACCCAAGTTCAATGACACATTCCAGGCAGGCAAAAACACTCAAGGAGGGTGGGCAAAGCATGGCAGATGAGAGGCTGCGGTCTGGGGGGATTGTGATTACAGGAAAGTGAAGCTTGCAGGGCCTAAGGTTCTCCACCTCTGGCATACACTCTGTTTGTTTGTTTGTTTGTTTGTTTGTCTGTCTGTCTGTCTGTTTGCCTCCCTGGATGCAATTAGAAAGATCACAGCCCTATTATTAACACTCTCTCTCTCTCTCTCTCTCTGTGTGTGTGTGTGTGATGGTATAATCCAGATTTGCTTTCATTGCAGCAGCCATGGCATTCTTGGGGACTTGAGTGCACACACCGGTTTAATTTGCTCCTGAATGGAGCCCAATTATATCCATAGGTGCCTGGCCATTAAACCAATTATTTATTTCACAGTAGCCTTGCATGTTCATTAAATGGCTGCCTTTTCCCTGGCTTTCTGTGTTACTGTACTGTGCAAACTTGTTCAAATAATTAAAAAAGGACAGCTGGAAAGAATTTCCTGGTTGGAGGGGGGAAAAAACCCCAAATCTGTAGGCCTGTAGTAAATAGTGCTGCCTCTCCTTCCTCTCCTCGCCAGTGGGCTAGAAAAGTTATTTTAAGAAAATAAAGAGCACACGTTGTTTGAGAAGTTTCTTTTAGATGCGGATTCTTAACCTAACAGGAACTTGGATAGAGGTCTCCCTCTCCCCCCCCCCCCGCGTGTGTGTAGAAGGGAGGAGATCTCATTAGGGCTTAATGCACCAGATGAAGGAGGTGGATAGCAGTTTTGTGCCAAAATGTGCATGCCTTTATTCTAGTCAAAACCATCTGGCCTTCACAGACTTGGGGAAAATATATTGGCCAGGAGGATTGGGGTGGTGAGAGCAGAGTGCAACGAAACTATGAAAGGGAGACATGGGGTGGGGGACAAGGGGAAGGGAAACAGGAAAGGGAGGAAGGAAGATGTGGATGTGCAAGGCCCGCAGGTGCAGATTCCTGGAAGATAAGACTGTCAGTGTGCACAAGCCCTAATGGCTGTGCTCGGTCTCCATGGTCAAGAGGCAGTCATGATTCTGAATACCAGGCAGGAAGAGGGCTCTTGGGCTCAGATCCTGCTTGCCAGGATACCACAGGCATCTGGTTGGCCACTCTGAGAACATAATGCTGGGTTCAGCAGAGGGATCCAGCAGAGCCCTTCTTATGTGCACACTTATCACCCACCAGGGTAACTGGAGGTGGTGGTCAGCTACACCTGGATGATCCCAGGTCCCCCCTTCCTGATTGCTACCTAGTCTACCTACCATGAGTTGGTGTGGTGTAGTGGTTAGCATGTCAGACTAGAACCTGGGAGTTTGGAGGGCAGCAGTTGAAGAAGGAGCAAAAAGGGTTTTCTTGTGTGTTTCTTTGTGGCTGATTAGCTGTTTTCCCTGTGTAAAGGTCAGAGGGGGCAGGGTTTCTGTTGAGGCAGGGGATTAGCTGTGGGAGGAGCTTATCACAGTTTGGAGGGCAGCGGCGCGCGCCTGGCGGCGCGCGCAGTTATATCCATCTTTTAGATTTAGGGGAGCTAGTCTCAAACGTTTGTTGGGGGAGACCTAGGGTTTTTTTTTTTGTGCGGGAATTTATTTGTCCTGTCTTCAAGCTTTTTATGATGGAGGACCTCTGTAGCCACCCCCAACGACACGATCTCAAGATGGAAGGGGAGGGAACAGCTGCAGTCGCCTGCGATTCCTGCGCAATGTTTGCCATCTTGCCAAAGGTTGCAGGCAGCTTTACCTGCAGCAATTGCATGTTGATTGCCCTCTTAAAAGACAAAGTCCAGCAACTGGAGGAACGTGTACCTACGCTCCAAAGAATTGGAGAGCTGGAGCTCTTCTTGGAAGCAACAGAGCACACGGTCTCCACCAAGGAGGAGACAGGGGACTCCCCTGAGAAGGAGTCTAGTTCACCAACACAGGAGCCAGATATATGGAGAAACGTGACTCAAAGAAGTAGGAGGCCCAGAGTTCACTCTGATTGTTTAGAAATACACAATCGCTTTGAGGTCCTCTCCCCTAGCATGGAAGACGAAGAGCAGACTCCATTTGAGGATCTCTCCCTCATTACAGTCGATCAGGTATATGAAGACGAGCAGCAAAGTCAGTCCTCAGGGAATGTGCAGGCGACCTTGGAACGGACAGCTCACGGAAGAACCCCGACCAAACCCAAGAGGAGGCGTGTAGTGGTGATAGGGGATTCCCTACTGAGGGGAACAGAAGCAGTGATCTGTGGGCCTGACAAGATGTCTCGGGAAGTGTGCTGTCTCCCCGGGGCTAAGATCCAAGATGTAACTGAACGACTGCAAGGAATCATAAAACCCACTGACAAATACCCCTTCCTCTTGGTTCATGTGGGAACTAATGACACTGCAAGCAAGAGCCTCCAGAAGATCAAAAGAGACTACGAGGCTCTCGGCAGGAAATTGAAGCAACTAAATGCACAAATTGTCATCTCATCTGTCCTCCCAGTTGAACGACGTGGCCCAGGGAGAGAGGGGAAAATAGTGGAAGTGAACAGCTGGCTTCGCAAATGGTGTAAACAGGAACGGTTTGGATTCTTAGATCACGGACTGCAGTTTCTTGAAGATGGACTTCTGGCGAGTGATGGGCTGCACCTCACAACGGTTGGGAGAAATGTTTTTGCCAAAAATCTCAGAAACCTCATCAGGAGGGCTTTAAACTGACTAATGTGGGGGAGGGAGACAGTGCTCCTGAAGGTAGGAGTTTATCAATTAATGAAGATGATCATCCAAATGTCATAGACCAAATGGAGCAAACAGCACGCGGACCTAGTGGTGGGAGGAAAAAATCCTTAAATAAGAGACACGGGGGAATGATTAATGGACTTCAATATCTGTACACTAATGCGCAAAGCATGGGAAATAAACAAGATGAGCTTGAGCTCTTGGTACAGCAAACTAAATATGACATAATAGGCATCACTGAAACCTGGTGGGATAAGTCCCACGATTGGAATGTAATAATGGGGGGATACAATCTATTTCAGAGAAACAGACCAGACAAGAAAGGAGGAGGAGTGGAGTTATATGTCAGGGATGTGTATACCTGTGAAGAGATCCAAGATTTAGATCCTCAAAGCCAAAGTGAGAGCATTTGGGTCAAAATTAAGGGAGAGAAGAATAACAGAGACCTCATTGTGGGAGTTTACTATAGACCCCCAAGCCAAACGGAGGACATAGATGATGCCTTCCTGGAACAGATGGCCAAGCATGCAAAAGGAAGGGAGATAGTAGTAATGGGGGACTTCAATTACCCGGATATTTGTTGGACGTCAAACTCAGCCAAGAGCATAAGGTCAAACAGATTCCTCACTGGCATTGCAGACAACTTCATTGTCCAGAAAGTGGGAGAAGCAACAAGAGGAACAGCCATTTTAGATCTGGTCCTAACCAATGTTGATGACCTGGTTAGTGGGGTAGAAGTGGAAGGATCATTAGGCGCGAGTGATCATGCTCTTCTGAAGTTTACTATACAGCGGAAAGGAGCAGCCAAGCATACTAGGACTCAATTTCTTGACTTTAAGAAAGCCGACTTCATAAAACTTAGGGAAGTGCTGGGTGAGATCCCATGGACAACAATACTAAAAGGAAAGGGAGTTCATGATGGCTGGGAGTTTGTTAAGAGGGAGATAGTAAAAGCACAACGTCAGGCAATACCAATGAGACGGAAACATGGAAGGTGCCTAAAGAAGCCAGGGTGGCTATCTAAAGAACTTTTAACCGAATTAAGATTAAAAAAGGATGTGTACAAAAAATGGAAAAGGGGGGAAACCACCAAAGAGGAATTCAAACAAATAGCCAGCACGTGTAGACACAAAGTCAGAAAAGCTAAAGCACAGAATGAACTCAGGCTTGCTAGAGAGGTTAAAAGCAACAAAAAAGGCTTTTATGGGTATGTTCGTAGCAAAAGGAAGAACAAAGAAACAGTGGGGTCACTCAGAGGAGAAGATGGTGAAAGGCAAACAGGGGACACAGAAAGGGCTGAACTCCTCAATGCCTTCTTTGCCTCAGTCTTCTCCGATAAAGAAAACAATGCCCGACCTAAAGAATTTGGAGCAAATGATTCAGCAAAGGAAACACAGCCCAGAATAACTAAGGAGATAGTACAAGAATATTTGGCTAGTTTAGATGTATTCAAGTCTCCAGGGCCAGATGAACTGCATCCAAGAGTATTAAAAGAACTGGCAGATGTGATCTCAGAACCACTGGCAGTCATCTTTGAGAATTCCTGGAGAACAGGCGAAGTCCCGGCAGACTGGAAGAGGGCAAATGTTATCCCTATTTTCAAAAAGGGGAAAAGAGAGGACCCAAATAATTACCGCCCAGTCAGTCTGACATCAATAGCAGGGAAGATTCTGGAGCAGATCATTAAGCAAACAGTCTGTGAGCACCTAGAAAGGAATGCTGTGATCACCAATAGTCAGCATGGATCAGACTAACCTGATCTCGTTTTTTGACAGAAAATGCGGTCTTGACTATGCTACCACTCAGTGGATTTGTAACTGGCTGACTGACCGAACCCAAAGGGTGCTCATCAATGGTTCCTCTTCATCCTGGAGAAGAGTGACTAGTGGGGTGCCACAGGGTTCTGTCTTGGGCCCGGTCTTATTCAACATCTTTATCAACGACTTGGATGATGGACTCAAGGGCATCCTGATCAAATTTGCAGATGACACCAAACTGGGAGGGGTGGCTAACACCCCAGAGGACAGGATCACACTTCAAAACGACCTTGACAAATTAGAGAACTGGGCCAAAACAAACAAGATGAATTTTAACAGGGAGAAATGTAAAGTATTGCACTTGGGCAAAAAAAATGAGAGGCACAAATACAAGATGGGTGACACCTGGCTTGAGAGCAGTACATGTGAAAAGGATCTAGGAGTCTTGGTTGACCACAAACTTGACATGAGCCAACAGTGTGACGCGGCAGCTAAAAAAGCCAATGCAATTCTGGGCTGCATCAATAGGAGTATAGCATCTAGATCAAGGGAAGTAATAGTGCCACTGTTTTCTGCTCTGGTCAGACCACACCTGGAGTACTGTGTCCAGTTCTGGGCACCACAATTCAAGAAGGACACTGACAAACTGGAACGTGTCCAGAGGAGGGCAACCAAAATGGTCAAAGGCCTGGAAACGATGCCTTATGAGGAACGGCTAAGGGAGCTGGGCATGTTTAGCCTGGAGAAGAGGAGGTTAAGGGGTGATATGATAGCCATGTTCAAATATATAAAAGGATGTCACATAGAGGAGGGAGAAAGGTTGTTTTCTGCTGCTCCAGAGAAGCGGACACGGAGCAATGGATCCAAACTACAAGAAAGAAGATTCCACCTAAACATTAGGAGGAACTTCCTGACAGTAAGAGCTGTTCGACAGTGGAATTTGCTGCCAAGGAGTGTGGTGGAGTCTCCTACTTTGGAGGTCTTTAAGCAGAGGCTTGACAACCATATGTCAGGAGTGCTCTGATGGTGTTTCCTGCTTGGCAGGGGGTTGGACTCGATGGCCCTTGTGGTCTCTTCCAACTCTATGATTCTATGATTCTATGGTTCTATGATTCTATGATTCAATACTTTGCAATAAGTATTCTTGCTGCTGTTGTAGCATACATAAAGAAAGTTCTATCCTTCTTTGGCACCAATTGGCCGACAATGCCCAGAAGAAAGGCCTCTGGTTTCTTCAGGAAGGTATATTTAAATACCTTTTTCATTTCGTTGTAGATCATCTCCCAGAAAGCCTTAATCCTTGGGCATGTCCACCAAAGGTGAAAGAATGTACCTTCCATTTCTTTACATTTCCAGCATTTATTATCGGGCAAGTGATAAATTTTCGCAAGCTTGACTGGTGTCATGTACCACCTGTATATCATTTTCATTATATTCTCTCTTACATGCCGTGAACGTCATACCTGTGGTCCATAACTGTTCCCAGTCAGCCATCATAACGTTATGTCCGACATCTTGTGCCCATTTAATCATAACAGATTTTACCGTTTCATCCTGAGTATTCCATTTCAACAGCAAATTATACATTCTTGACAAATTCTTAGTTTTGGAATCTAACAGTTCTGTTTCCAATTTAGATTTTTCCACCTGGAAGCCAATTTTTTTATCCAAATTATATGCCTCCATTATCTGATAATAACGAAGCCAATCTCGCACTCTATTTTTTAATTTTTCAAAACTCTGCAGTTTTAATCTGTCTCCCTCTTGTTCCAAAATTTCCCAATATTTCGGCCATTTAGCCTCCATATTGAGCTTTTTCTGAGCCTTTGCTTCCATTGGTGACAACCACCTTGGGGTTTTATTCTCAAGCAAATCCTTATATCTTATCCAAACATTAAACAGTGCTTTTCTGACAATATGGTTTTTAAACGCTTTATGTGCTTTGACCTTATCATACCACAGATATGCATGCCACCCAAAGACATTATTAAAGCCTTCTAAGTCCAACACATCAGTGTTCTCAAGAAGCATCCATTCTCTCAGCCAGCAAAAAGCGGCTGATTCATAATAAAGTTTTAAGTCTGGCAGGGCAAATCCACCTCTTTCCTTAGCATCAGTTAATATCTTAAATTTTATTCGAGGTTTCTTGCCCTGCCAGACAAATCTAGAGATATCTCTCTGCCACTTCTTGAAACACTCCATTTTATCCAATATTTGCAATATTTGAAACAAAAACAACATCCTTGGCAATACATTCATCTTTATCACAGCAATTCGGCCTAGCAATGATAACTTCAGATTTGACCATATTTCTAGATCCTTTTTCACTTCCATCAAACATTTTTCATAGTTATCCTTAAACAGATTCACATTCTTAGCAGTCATGTTAACCCCTAGGTATTTTACTTTCTTAACCAATGTTAATCCTGTCTCCTTCTGAAACCTTTCTCTCTCCGTCACTGTTAAATTTTTCTCTAAAACTTTAGTTTTCATCTTATTCAACTTAAATCCCGCTACTTGTCCAAATTCTTGGATCAGTTCCAGTACTCTTTTGGTACTAGATTCTGGATCCTGTAATGTCAATACCAGATCATCAGCAAATGCTTTCAGTTTGTACTGTTTAGCTCCAACTTGTATACCTTTAACTGTTTGGTCCCTCCTAATCATGTTTAAAAGAACTTCCAGGACCGATATAAAAAGCAATGGAGAGATTGGGCAACCTTGTCGTGTTCCTTTCTCTATCTTAAATTCTTCTGTCACTACATTGTTCACAATTAATTTAGCCTTTTGTTCTGAATAAATTGCACCTATACTATTTTCAAAACCTTGACCAACCCCCATCCCCTGTAGATTTTTCTTCATCAAACTCCAAGAAATATTGTCAAAGGCTTTCTCCGCGTCCACAAAAATCAAAACTGCTTTAGTATTAATATTCACTTGTAACTTTTCTAGAATGTTAATTATATTCCTCGTGTTGTCAGATGGGTGCAGATATAATTAGGGTTATATGTGTGCAAAACCTAGGATCTTTTTCTGTTCAGTAATGTACGTATTTTAATAATTTAATAATTAATGGGGTCAACAACATATGCTCTCCATATGTTGCAAACTAAAACTCCCATCGTCATTGACCATTGACCATGCTGGCTGGAGCTGATGGGAGTTGGAGCCCCAAACATGTGGAAGGTGCTCTGTTGGCTACCTGACTGAAAGTATTTTTGGGTTGTGTGTGAATAAATGAAAAAGAAAGCAGGTTTAGGGTCTCAACACCACTGGTTGTGGAGCCTTATAAAGCAGTATACATGCTGCTCCACCAGTGAAGACAAAGCTATACTGGTGGGGTGGCACTTATAAGAATATAGGAAGGGCCCTGCTGGATCAGATCCAACATCCTGTTGTCACAATGGTCAACCAGATTCCTATGCAAAGCCCACAAGCAGAACCTGAGGGCAATAGTGCTTCCCCAACTTTTCATTCCCAGTCCCCAACTCACTGAGGGTTTGAGACCCATCGGCTCCCCTCACCTGGTTTAGCCAGCAGTCAAAGGCAGTCCTGAGGTGTGGCCACTGTCACATGATGACAGCTTCCAGGAGCCACAGCTAAGAGATCAGTGCAGGGTGGGGATCAAAGATGGACAAACTACCCCAGAAGAAGCACAATATGTCCCCCACCAGAGGTACTACCCAGGGCCAGATTTAGGTTTGATGAAGCCCTTAGCTACTAAAGGTAATGGGGCCCTTTATATGTCCAGCTGTCCATTGTCAACAACAAATTGTTGATGTTTTTTGTGTTGAATATATGCTATATAGTAATTTATGGACCAAACGGGTATCTAAAGTTATTTGCAAAAACAAAATATGTATTTTATCAAAGTAATTGTTGAACTTTCAAATGTTGGGGCCCTAAGCTATAGCTTGTTTAGCTTATACGTAAATCCGGCACTGGTACTACTCCTTAGCTAACACTCCATAAACCCACAAATCTGTATATAAATTAACATGTGCAACATTAATGCAAACCTGTATGCTCTTTTGTCCTCCTTTTTGGCATTGTGCAAGTCAGGGCTGGGGAGCCTTTGGCCCTCCAGATCTTGCTGGATTGCAGCTCCCATCATCCCTGACCAGTAGCCATGCTACCCAGGGCTGGTGGGAGTGGGAGTCCAATGATACCAGGAAGGCCACAGGACCAATGGCTCAGGTTTGCTGCAAGAAAACCAAACAACTCTCTGAACTGACTTTTTCCACTGGTGTCTTCTGGGAGCTTCAGGCTCCTGCCTCTGGCTAGACTCAGACCTGAGCTCTGCCCTCCACATTTCAAGTGGAGGGTGGAATTATTAACTATGGGTCTGGTGGCTCCACCCTCTTCTTGAGCTGGATGGAGTGCAAGAGATGTGACTTTGGGAGCACCCATTTGGCTTAGTCCTTCTTAGGAAATCAGGGGTGGTGGCGGCTCCAAAGAGAGATCTCCTAGTAGGGCAAGGCAGCAGGTCAACATTTGGAAGGTGCTGGGGCAGAAATGGGTACTGTAATAACATTTGCTGTTCAACTTCACATACAAAAGGCTCTGTTTGAGTAGGAGCAAGTTTATGAGACTAAGCTAGCCAAGGAGGGAAAATGGGGAGGTGGGGGAGAGGGGGAGAGGGGGAGAAAATATATTTAAATGAGGAGTCCTGCTCCTCTGTGTGGAATTTCCACTGTTTTGGAAAGAAGCAAAAAACAACAACACACACTTTAACCACATGAAAATGAAGGGAAGAACAAAGGCAGTTAGCATTTTTTGACATAATTTGTAAGGAAAGAGCCCCCCCCCCTGTGTTTTAGTTTTAAGGCCCAATTCAGTTAGGCTCAAACAATAGCAAATTTTTTTGATCAGCTAAAAAAGTCCCCCAATTAACTAGGCATTTTAAAAAGCACTAAATACAAAGAAAGGCCAAACAGCCAATAGCAAGCACCCTCCTAAGTGCAGGCATTTCCCATTTTCTCTTTCTGAGGACAGAATTAGGAAAGAGGCAAAAATTATCAGAAATTCTTTTCCTGGCTTTAAAAAATTAATAATAATCCCTGCAAAAAACTTCTCCTCGGAGAAATTCAGTCACCCACCAGAAAATCATGACATTGCTTCTCCAATTTCACTGTCCAAAGATTTGGGGCACAACAGTGGAACCAGTTTTTAATATTATTCAATGTGATTTTAAATATTGCTCAAGGCTCTCCCCCTTTCCATTTTATCCTCACAATAACCTTGTGTGGCAGGTTAGGCTGAAAGACAGTGACTGGCCCAAGATCACTCAGGGAGCTTCAGGGGAGATATGAACCAAGGTCTGTGAGGTCCTTGTCTGACATTCCAACCCAGCCTTTCTCAACCTTGGATCCCCAGATGATGTTAGACTACAACTCCCATCATCCCTAGTGAGCAGGGCCCGCAGTCAGGGATGATAGGAGTTGTAGTCCAACATCTGGGGACCCCAGGTGGATCTAACAAGACTGAGCAGGATGAGCGGGGTTAGGATCCAGTGGAGCTCTGGTTGAGTTGGGAGGTTCCTGGCACAGTTGTACTACTCCTGTGTAATGCTTGCAAATCTATATATATATTAAAAAACCCTGTCGAAATACCCATTTCACAGAAAGGAAAATGGATGATGCTTCGAAGCCCCCCGTCTGCAAGACAGACCCCCCCCCCCCGAAAAAAATGCCAGACCAAAAAACAAGCCACTCCACAAAAACCAGCCTTAAACAACCCCCAAAGTGAAATCCTCAATTTAAAAACCTGGAAGGGTGCAGGGGGGCTGAGGGTGCCATGGTCTCCACAGGCACCTAGCTGGGAACTGCAATCAGATGCTGAGATGCAAAACTCCCTTCAACAGTTCAAAGTAACAGCAGCCGGTCTCTACACACCTCTGTTTCTTACAGTTGCTAATGGGAGGCTCCAGGAGGTGAATGACACAGAAACCCAAAGAAGGCTGAAACAACAGAACAGTAAATTATTTATTTGTGGTTGGGAGGAGAATGCCTGAAACGTGGCACCCGGCCCTCTCCACTTGGCCGAGAACAATCCACTTTTGTTATCCTTTCACAAAAGAGAATTTTCCTTTCCTTTCCTTTTTTTTTTTAGGTGAGCAACAGAAAAAAGGGTTTGGATGCAGAAGTAGGTTTTGGAGAAAGGTGGAGGGAGAGGAAAAAGAAGGTGACATGGTGCTGATTTCAACCACGAATATTCTCAGCAAAGTTTCCAAAACAACTCACCGCCCCCCCCCCCAGCCCAGTCCACATCTCTTTATTCATGTCGTTAACAAATACTACAGTGTTAAAGCTGTGTATCAGGTTAATGCAGTGCAAGGGGTTTACAGAAACTAAGAACATACTGTATTCCTTAAAAAATAAATAATCAAATACAGTGTCAGAAATAATGGTGGAAAGAAAAGGTAGCCATTTTTTTACTCTGGAGCATTCTGGGGAGTCTCCAGGCTGAAATGGCTTAACAAGAATTTAAACCAAAAAGATACAACATTATAGTGTAGTGTTATAAGAAAAACTGCTCCCTTTCCCTTATGGGATATTCCAAAGCCCCTATAGAGTCCTTAAGTGGGTTCCCTATCGGTAGGAGAAAATAACAGAGGCCAACCAAAGTATATTGAGAAGTAAAGTGGCTAGTAAGCCTGATCTTTATTAAAGGAAATAAACTGTTGCCGCAGGGTCCCCACTCACCACACACAGGAGGGAGGAGAACCCCGAGCAATGGTGCGCAAGCCCCTATATAGACTTTTGAAATTGCCCACCTGTAGCCCAAGACCACCACCCCAAAACATTCATCACAGGATGCGGTTTCCAGCAGAAATTTGAATGTTGCTTCTCTCCTGTCTGCCAGGATACTTGATAAGGCCTTACTTGATTGCCTTTTCTGGGTAGCCTGGCCATTCCTTGGAGATGGTAATATCCACCCTCCCTTCCCCACAGGTGGGCGGGGTTTGCGGCACCAAGCGAGACTCACCTGGGCAGGTGCCACCCACCTGCCTGAGCTGGCCTTTGACCCGCCCTCGGCCAGGGAGGACAATGGCCGGCCGGCCGGGGGTGGGCCTAAGGCCAAAAGAAAAGAGGCTGACCCCTGAGCTCAAGCCTTTTTGCTGTTCTTCCTTCTGGGATCAAGATCAGGATCAGGAGCGTATCCAGGCGGCCGGACTGAGGTAAGTAACCGGCATTCTTTATTTTGCTTGCATTTGGGCGGGGGGGGGGGCATCGCTCCCCAACACTGCCTGCCCGGTGCCCCTTCCTACCCAGGCGGGCAGCCGGGGCTCCAGCAAGGCTGCGGCTGGGCCTGCTTGCTTTTTTCGGCAGGGGGGGGGCACCGGGAGGGCGGTGCGGGCCTGACTAGGCCTCAAAACGCAGCCTAGTCCCTTTTCCCAGCGGCGGGGGGCGGCAGCATTGCCCTCAGCCACTACCTGCTGGCCCAGGAGGGCGACACAGACCCGACTAGGCCTCAAAACGCGGCCGAGTGATGGTAAATACTTAGTTCCTGAATCTCTTCTGCATATTGATAAGTGTGTCCAGCTGAACAGATACTTGCCAGACTGTACAGTGGTGCCTCGCAAGACGAAAATAATCCGTTCCGCGCTTCTCTTCGTCTAGCGGTTTTTTCGTCTTGCGAAGCAACCCTATTAGCGGCTTAGCAGATTAGCACTATTAGTGGTTTAGCGGCTATTAAAAGCTTAGCGGATTAGCGGCTAAAAGGCTATTAGCGACTTAGAAAGGGGGGGGGAGCGAAAAAAAATCGCAAGACATTTTCGTCTTGCAAAGCAAGCCCATAGGGGAATTCGTCTTGCGGAGCGCATTGAAAAACAGAAAACCCTTTCATCTAGCGGGTTTTTCATCTGGCGGGTTTTTCGTCTTGCGGGGCACCACTGTATTTGAAAAGGGAGGAATAAGCCCCTACAGTCAAAAGTCAATTGGAAAGGTTTTCCCATTTCCTTCCTCCTTGCAGAGAAATATTTGAGGTCAATTTGGGAGAGTCAAAATGGCTTCAGGATTGTTCTGCTGTACTATTTCAGACACATGGTTTATATACTAATGTATGTTTTTGCCTTGTACATTTATAAACATTTATTTTATATTTGAGACCATAGAATTCTAATAACAATTGGAAGCAAGCCAAACAATATATCAGAAATTAGACAGATGATAGATGAAATCATCTGTGTTCATCTACTGTATTTACATTTGTGATGTTTTTATTCTTTTTCAGAAACCACCATAGAACCATGATTGACAGGCAGTACAAACATACATACGGGATGTTAATATTGCAAAAGGAAAAAAATGCCCTCCCATCTTTCCTTCCTGGGGAGGTCTCTTCCAAGGAAAGTGCTGTTTCGGAAAAGGTCCAATTTTCAGGCACAAAGGGTAGGATTTGTAGGTTTTGACACAACTCTGCATATAATAAAGAGAACTGGCAAACCAGAGCATAAGATCCCTTCCTGTTGAAAGGGAAAACTGATGCCAGCTTGGAGCAGCTCTGCGAAAGCTGGGGCTGCAATAAATTGCACTGTGTAATGGTAATTATACTTTGCGCCATTGCCATATTAAAGCCTTATTTCGCCAGGGAATGTTTTGCCCGCGTCCCCAGGACCAAAGAAAGAGTAAAATAACACCAGGAAAGTTTCTTCTTTGGAGAAAAGGGTTTAATCTGTGCACAGAGACAGCCAGCAGAATATAGTTTCTGAAATCTGGCTGCCAAGTAATACACATCAGCGAACTTTCTTATACCTGAAAGCATTCACCCACCTCTCAGACCTCCCCCAAAACCTCCCCAATCAGCTGGCAAGTTTTCACTTATTCCCTTTTAGGGCATATCTATATTGCTTGCTAAGCACTCCCTCCTCTTACCCCTGTATGTGTGCCTTTCTGCTTGCTTAGCAGTCCCTCCCCTCTCCTTTCGTACACGTGTCTTTTTTGCTAGCTAAGCAGCCTCTTGTACGTGTCTTTTTTTTATCTTGCATTACTGAAGCAGGAAGCGCAAGGCAGGAAATGGCCCCATAGCCTGTCTGGTAGCTGGCTTGACCACAAATGCAGAAGTAAGTTTGGTGCAGAAACTCACTATGTGTAGTTAAAGTGAAGATTAACTCTTCACTATAAAAGGCTCTGCTTAGATAATGACAGGCAGATAACATAAAACCATCTTTGCATGCTCTTGCAGATTGCAGGGCAAATGCATGTAGCATGTTCAAATAGAGATAGAGATAGAGATAGAGATAGAGATAACACCCCAGAATTTATCTAGTGTTGAAAAATAAACCGAGGCTGTGGGTAATGGTAGAATTCACTCTTGCAAAAGAAGTCTAGACAGTAGAATGACCAGTACATCACTGCTCTAGGCAAATACCTCCCTACATTTTGCTCTTTCACCCTCACCCAGGCCCAGCAAATGGTGAGTGGTGGGTTACTTCTCTTCCCCACTACCCTCCCTGTTCTATAAAGGGAAAGGCTGATGTGACCACAGACTTTGATACACACAACCTCATTAGTACAAGTGGCACATTTGTTATGATAGCTAACAGAGAAGAAAAGAGGGCTCTTCTATTGGACAACTTAGAACTTGGGCTCTCAGCATGGGTGTTCTGATTTGTGGAAAGTTAGTAGCCAAATCTAACAGTGCATATTCTTGCAAGTTAGCATGAGAAGGGGTTAAGACAACAAAGCTGTATTTCTGCTAGGCAGAGACCCAGATGGTAGAAATGTAATTGGTAGTGAGGGCTCTGTGTTATGTCATTTCCCCTCCTCTCTTGAGTGGGAGGAATCAAAAAGTATTTCCTGTTTCCTTTTTCTTTTTCTTTGACCAGCAATGGAAGCAGATGTATGTCCAACTGCTCCAGTCTCAGGCACATAGAATCATAGAATCATAGAGTTGGAAGAGACCACAAGGGCCATTGAGTCCAACCCCCTGCCAAGCAGGAAACATGCCTGAGGCTGTTTCTATAGAAAGTATACTTTGCCTGCGTTTACTTTCCTGCTGTTGCTGTTGAAAATGAATGCAAGCCTATGAGTAAGTAAACCATATTTTAAACTTACTTATCACTCTCTTGTCTGATTCTTTGTTAAACGGGGTAAGAAAAGGGGGAGGCACCTTTCTTTGCAGCTGGACTTAATTAAAAGAAGTCTTCACAGCTTATTCCTTTATGTTTTCCATTTTTCTGCTAAGGATGGGACTTTAAACTCTGCTCTGTGCATGTTCAACCCACACATGTGGGAGCCTGGAGGGATAAACTGCAATTAATATATCCTCTCCTACCTATTAAAACACACCTCACATGATTAAAGGCTTTATTCTAAAATTCAGTACAGCATCCCAACATAGGTTGGGCTACTGGTTACAAGTTTGTGAGACACAACACAGCTCTACAATACGTGGCTAGGTGTAAGCCACTCAGACTCCCCTTCTGAAGAGCAGGGTGGGCACAGGGCGGTTGTTTTCCTTAGTCTTGGTGCTGGAGAAGGAAGAGGGCATTCCTGCAAGTGGGCAGAGTTTTCAGGGGCGGCTGGCACTGACACACTCACCTTCACATCCTTGGAAATGGAAGTGGAAATTATCTATCCTTAAGCATCTCCTCTGAGAGGGATGGCTCCTCATTGCTGAGGATAGTATCTGGATAGAGTATCCGATGACACTGAGACAGGCTGCTCTTCTGACAACCCTTCTCAAGACCCTGGTCTGTATTTTCCAAGCTGCTAAGGCCCTCCCTGGCAGGACCCAAGTTCGAGAAACACTGCACTAGGGCCTTCCCTTGGGTCAGGCTACTTACTCCAACTCCCCGATCTCCTCCCACTCCTCCTCATTGTCTGACCACTCCCTCCACAGTGCCTCCATGGGACTCATGGCACATGGTGCAAACGGACGGGTGGAACTAACCTGGTGCGTTGGCCGGCACATTTGTGTCACATCAACGTCCCAATCACCTCCCCTTTTCTCCTGGGAAGCAAGAGCAACCCACGTTGTTACAGAATTGTATGACCACACCTTGGCTGAACCAGATACAGCAGGCTGTGTGTGGAATATTCCGGCATGTGCACTTGACCCCACATGGAAGGTTCTGGAACAGTGGAACATGAGGAGGCCATGTGGCAGCCTCCCAGAAAGGGCTTCCTGGAGCAACAACAGAGAAAGCAAAGAGATACCAACTGTGTCAATCATGAAAAAATATCTCCTTCACCTTAGGGAGCAATCAGCAGTTCTTCAAAGGGGAAAAACAACATCAATTTATTCTTGTGAACTTGCTTTTATTAAAAAGGAAGAAAATGGGGGGGGGTACCTCTCTCTCTCTCTCTCTCTCTCTCTCTCTCTCTCTCTCACACACACACACACACACACACACACACACAAAACTACCCTCCAGGGAATAGGCTGTGGGTGTGTAAAGGGCAAACTGGAAAGCTTTTCAGCTCCAAGAATTTTGGAACACTTGGTAACCACTGCTGAATATATATATATATATATATGCTCACATACACCACCTGAAGGTGTGTTTTGCAACACGTTTCATGGAAATAACTAGTAAAGACTGGCTTAATGGCAGAGGGGAGAATACAGGAGTCTAGGCAAGGAAGTTGGGCCTTTTGCTGTTCAAGGAAAACTCTCCCTGCGGGAAACGGGAGGTGAGCAAAATAATTTTAACAGCACAGAGTCAAAAAGAAATGCACAGGGCTCATTTTTATTACTGCTGATGTTCTCTTTAATAGTGTGAAAAATGCTTTTTATTTCTTGCCTCTTTAATAAGCCAGCTTCCTCATAGGAGATTTTGGCTAGGAGCCTGCATACAGTGGGTTTTTTAAGTAGCCTAACTGGGAGCCAATATGCAGCCTTTGCTTAGCAGGGATGGCAGAGGAATTCAGTTGGGCTCGCATTTTATTGCAAACCTGCCTAACTTGCACTTCACGAAACAATCCAAGTGCCAATTGCAGCTCCTCCAAATGTTGCAATGCAGTTTTCCAGCCAAAACAAGCATCATATTAGGGAAACGTGTCACAAAAATGTATCATAATCTGCTTGCAAAAAACAAAAACAAAACAACGCCATGTGTGTTCTGCAAGACTACATGCAGGAAAATGTATGCTAAGAGAAATGTGCACTGAAAGGCAGGTGTCTTTTTGTGTGGGGACTTAAAAAGCAACAGCAACCCTGCAAAGTGAAGTGGAAATGTGGTAGACTGAATTTAAGGGGGGAGGGGAATGGGAAGAAACCAAAATGGACAGCTTTACAACTCAGCCCTAAACACTTTAACTTGGAAATGAGCCCCACCAAGTGCAATGTGACTTATTCGCCAGCAGACAGAAGTCAGCGAAGCTTGGAGTCAGTTCCCCCTCCTCTGCCACGGACTGGTTTTTGCTGCTCCCCAGGGCGAGAGGCCATGTGCAGACCCTGCCTGACCCTTGTCAGGACTTCAGCCAGGAGCCTCTTCTTCTGTACGGACCTACACTGGACTGCAAGATGGAGCATCTTCCACAGCTGTGGAAGTGAGAATGGGGTGAGCCGTAAAGAATTCCCAGGATGTAGTAACTGGTAATTAGAGAATTAAATATTGTCTTCCATTGTTATGGGTTGGAGTGAAGAATTCTCCCTTTTTCCCTGTTTTTGCGGTTACTTTCAATTTCCTGTGCTGCGTGTTAGCATGCTGATCAATAAACAAAGTTGATATGTTTGATAGAGAAAAACTATTGCTAATATTTATTAAATAATAATCAGAGAATCCCTTTTGGACTTTTTATGTAAAAAGGAAAATTAATTAATCCAATTGGGATGGAAGATTGGGAAAACCTTGCCTAACAGAAAGTAGATCAGGTTGGGTGGTGTTCTAGTGTGAATATTTTGAATATTTTAAGTAACTGACAGATGAAAAATCGGAAGTCTTTTTTATTTTTCTTCTCTTTCCAAAGTGTTGGGTATACCCATAAAAGCCTATACAGCTTAGGTCCAAGCTATTGAAAGACCACATTCCCTCATACAAACCTGCTGCCTGGGCTCTGAGATCCCCCCTCCCTCATTTTTAGCTGTTTTTATTTTATCTATGGCAGGGGTCTGCAACCCGCGGCTCCGGAGCCGCATGTGGCTCTTTTACATCTTTGCTGCGGCTCCGGGGCGGATACTAGCGAGGGGAGGAGGCTCACTGTGGCGGGCGCTGTACTGGCTGTGACGTTGCATGGGGGCGTTAGTGCGTTAGTCACGCACCGTCCCGACATCACCTTCCCGCCCGCTGTCAGATCGTGGCTCCGGAGATATATTTGTTTTAAATGTCGCAATGGTTTTGCGGCTCCCAGTTGTTGTTTTTTCTTTGGAAACGGGTCCAAGTGGCTCTTTTTGTCTTAAAGGTTGCAGACCCCTGATATGGGCAGGGGCGTCACAAGGGGGGGCGGGAGCGGTGCGCCCTGGGTGTCATGCCTAAGGGGTGTGTGTGACAAAATCTCCCTGGGTGGATTGGTGTTGTGGTTCTCGCACCCCCAGCTGGCATATTTTTGTGATTGGCGAAAATCTGCCCGTTGATCACGCAAATCCTGGTGGTCGGCGTTTGCACCCCCCGGCAGTGGGCAGTTGCACCCCCGGTGGGTGGTGGGTGCTCCCCGGTGTTGTGCGAGGATTGCAGCGGCAGCAGTGTCCCCCGAGTGAAGGCAGCCCCTGTGTGGGGATCGTAGCGCCGGTGGCAATGTCCCCCATATGAGGATCACAGCGGCCTTGTGGGCAGGTCTCTCTGCCCCCACCGCACCAGGTACTGGAGGAGACAGCTACACCCTGTCTATGAGCCACCTTGAATTCCTGTCAGGAAAAAAGGCAAGATATAAATAAATGTATTGTTACTACTATTATTAGTAATTCTAACCATAGGTGACCTGGCGAGGGGCAATTTACAGGCCTGTGTGAATTCCTGGCTAATTTGGAGAAAAACTCTTTTAAATTATTCACTGTATCTCTAGCATAACGTGCGAGATACTGGAACGTGTCAAAGTAGTTTTCTGGCATGTTTCTTCTTTCACTTGTTTTTCTTTGAGCAGCTGGAGCAGAGGAGTTTCCTTCCCACTGCGATATTTTCCCTGTTTTTGTCACAAAACTTAAGTAGGCTAGAAAAACAGAAGTCGGAAGCTCAGGCAGTGTGTGTGGTGATGAATCAGGCAGTGTAAACAGGGCGGCAAAGATGCCATTGGAGAGAGAACGAGAGAGCGCAAAGCATTTTCAGGATGTGGAGACTCCTCTAATTTACCGTATTTTTCGCTCTATACCACGCACCCGACCATAACACGCACGTAGTTTTTAGAGGAGGAAAATCCGTAGGCATGCCACCCATAGGCATTTCCTCCATAACACGCACAGACATTTCCCCTTACTTTCTAGGAGGAAAAAAGTGAGTGTTATGGTGCAAAAAATACGGTAATTCCTGTGGCAATATTTTAAAGTGCTGCCAATACTCCTTATCTATTATTGAATCGATTACTTATGAGGAGCACAAGAAGCTGGTTATACTGGAAGGCCCCGTCTGAAATCCTGGAGAGCTGCTGCCAAGTGATCTGCTCAGGACTGATCTAGATCGGGGTCCTCAATCTTTTTAAACAGTCCCCCAGACACTGTCGGGGGCTGGACTACAGTTTGAAAAAAATTTTTTTGGGGGGGGCAGCTCCCTCAAATATTTTATTGGGGGCGGGGCGACAACGACAAAGGAACCTAGGCCAAGAACAGAGACAGGCCAATCCCTGGAATGGCAACAGTGCCCCTGCGCATGGCGAGAGCGCCTATGCCGCCCTTGAAGCTACTACAAAGTGGGGGGAGGCACTGTTACCACTTGCCTCCTGATTCTGGCTGGCCAATCCTGGGCTCAAGGCGAGCCTATACCCACTCTCTCCCGAAAAGGGCAAGAGTGCCCCCGCCCATAGCAAGAGTGCCCAGCGTGCACACACACACACACACACCCCGTCGCCACTCATGGCACCTCCTGCTCTGCTCCATCTCCACTGTTGGCGACGAGGAAGCCAAACTTGCCACTGCTGCGCTCGCTGTGGGAGCTGCCGCGGCGGCTGCCCAACAAGCTTTGTGAGTCCCATCTCGCTTGCTGCAGCTGCCAATGCCGCCTCGTCTTCAACAGCGTTGTCATCCTCCGCCTCAGCCAGGGGTCCGCGGGACGCAGAGTCCATGCCGCTGGCCTGGGTGGCAGAGGCAGCCTCCCACTGCCACCGTTTCCTCCCACTCAACTCTTGGCCATACGCGGTCGCTTCAGTGGGAATGAAGGGGCATCGCCCAGAGGTGTCCGCAATTTTGGATTGGCTGCAAGGAGTGCCGTTGAGAATGACAAGCACCGTCGTTGGGTCAAGCACTGCCATTGTGAATGACAAACACCGCTGCTGGTGTGGCGCATCTTTGGTAAATGAGCACACTAAGTTGAAAGTCCTTTAGTGAAACAGTAGGTATACATTTTGGTAATACCTAGGTATATATGTATTTTGTTTTTCTAGCTTGATCAAAATTATTTATTATTTCATAACAGGTAGATATTTTTTGCTCTATAAGACTCACTTTTTCCCTCCTAAAAAGTAAGGGGAAATGTGTGCGCGTCTTATAGAGCGAATGCAGGCTGCGCAGCTATCCCAGAAGCCAGAACAGCAAGAGGGATTGCTGCTTTCACTGCGCAGCGATCCCTCTTGCTGTTCTGGCTTCTGGGATTCAGAATATTTTTTTTCTTGTTTTCCTCCTCCAAAATCTAGGTGTGTCTTGTGGTCTGGTGCGTCTTATAGAACGAAAAATATGGTAATTAAGAGCTTAGGCGGCTTCAGTGGTGGGCACCTGGTGCCCCCCAGAATTTGGCGCCCTGGTGCCCCGCACCTCTTGCACCCCTGGGTAAAGATGGCCCTGTTATAAAATAAGATAAAGTAGAAGAGCATGGTTGTGTTTTCATGTAACCTACACCTTGGCATAAGCTGGAGGGACCAGGTGTGCATATGTCTCCTAATTTGTAAACAATAGGAAATCTAACAATACTTCATACAACCTGTCTTTTTCAGTAGACCCCCTAGAGCAGCAGTTCTCAACCTGTGGTTCCCCAGATGTTGTTGAACTACAACTCCCATCACCCCTAGCTAGCAAGGCCAGAGCTCAGGGATGATAGGAGTTGTAGTCCAACAACATCTGGGGACCCACAGGTTGAGAACCGCTGCTCTAGAGGCTTTCAGTTTATGGATTTTTCCCCCTAACAAGGCCAATAAAGAGCCTTGAGTCTTATGGTCCTGCTCTCTGACTAGAAGCAGATCTCAGGCTTTCTCTAGCCCTGCTTCCCACAACCTTTTAAGCTGGAGTTGCCACGGATTGAAACTGAGACCTTCTGCATACAGAGAGGGGTCCTCTGTCATAAAACTATGAACCCTTTCCTGAGTTATAGAATCATAGAATCATAGAGTTGGAAGAGACCACAAGGGCCATCGAGTCCAACCCCCTGCCAAGCAGGAAACACCATCAGAGCACTCCTGACATATGGTTGTCAAGCCTCTGCTTAAAGACCTCCAACGAAGGAGACTCCACCACACTCCTTGGCAGCAAATTCCACTGTCGAACAGCTCTTACTGTCAGGAAGTTCTTCCTAATGTTTAGGTGGAATCTTCTTTCTTGTAGTTTGGATCCATTGCTCCGTGTCCGCTTCTCTGGAGCAGCAGAAAAAAACCTTTCTCCCTCCTCTATGTGACATCCTTTTATATATTTGAACATGGCTATCATATCACCCCTTAACCTCCTCTTCTCCAGGCTAAACATGCCCAGCTCCCTTAGCCGTTCCTCAAGGCATTGTTTCCAGGCCTTTGACCGTTTTGGTTGCCCTCCTCTGGACACGTTCCAGTTTGTCAGTGTCCTTCTTGAACTGTGGTGCCCAGAACTGGACACAGTATTCCAGGTGAGGTCTGACCAGAGCAGAATACAGTGGCACTATTACTTCCCTTGATCTAGATGCTATACTCCTATTGATGCAGCCCAGAATTGCATTGGCTTTTTTAGCTGCTGCGTCACACTGTTGGCTCATGTCAAGTTTGTGGTCAACCAAGTTTGGGGACAGGATACCCAAAATATCCTCTCATCCTTATATTACTGTTTTCTGCTGGCAAGGGCTTCTTGTAGATGCCATCTTATCAGGAAAGCCTGGTTTGTTTTACACAATACACCACACAAGTCCTGTTTTACAAACATTCACTATGTTTATTCACTATTCACTTATTTGAACATGAGGAATCAATACCCAAACCTCGCTATGCAAACCACAGATTCAAATATTCACTTTCTTGTTTGCCTGTTGCTGGTTGACTGAGGAACAGAGGTAGAGGGAGTGATGGGGGGGGGTGTCTGGCTTTTGTGGGGGGGGTATCAAAATTCCATGGTCAGGAACACATTAGAAATTCCCCCATGGGGAGACTTCCGGTGCTTTCTGCCATATTGGAGGCAGATCCCATGTTAGCGGAGGTAGTTTGCGGAGCATAAAAAAGGACAATTTGAGGGTAATGGTCCTTGCAAGCCCCTCCCCTGGGCCCGGGGGGGGGGATGAGCTTCACTCGCAGATCGTCGATCGTCTGATACCTGGCTCTCGCTCCAAGAGGCAGGAGGCACTGAGTGCAGAGCACTCCGTTAATTGGTAACCCTCCGATGCAGCCATTATGGGCAGAGGTTCTTCTGTTTATTAGGATGAATTGGATCTAATGGTTATGGACTAACGGGACAAGATAAACTGCTAAATGAATCAGCCACTGAGCAGCAACGTTTTGAACTGGAGAGATTTTATTCGTAACAAAGTGCAGTATGTTTGGGGGGGAGCCTTTATCCTTTCTTTAGATATACTATGTTTGCTGCTTTAACAATTTGGCAAACCTGCCCCCCGAGTGCTAATGGATTGACAAAAGGCAAGAGGAAATTAACAAGAACAAGATAATATTTATGGATTTTTACGAAAACAGAACTGTGTGAGAATATTTATATGATTTAAAGCACCGATCTTCCACTGAATCACAGTTAGGACTATGGTCTTTGAAGATCTACCATAGCTCTGGCGGGACGCCACATCATTAGTGACTGAGTGTTGGATGAAAAAGATAAGTTGGAGACCTGCCCAAGGCTATGGCGGGATGCCAGTCTTCCTCTTGGACTTTGACAAACAAAGATGGTGAGTGACACAACTAAAATTATAGCCCTTGAGAGCAGAGCAGAGAGAAAGCGAAAAAGTGGAAGCAGAGATGCTGTGTTTGACTGGATTACAACAGGAAAAATGAAGAAACAAATGGAAAATAAACATCTCACAAAGGAAATTTATAGGATACAAACTCCTCTTGCAGAAATAAAATTTATTAAATATGCAATCACGAATAAAAGGCAAGAAATCAGTGACTGTTAAACAAAGGAGCAAGATCAGAACTGTTGTAATTGGATTAATCAAGATTATGGAAGTAGGAAGAAATAAGAACTTTGCACCCTGAAACCTAAAATTGTTTAATTTGGTATTTGAATAATTGGCTTTTTAAATTGTACTGTAATTTGGTATCGTGACAATGTAGGGATGTGGGTGGCGCTGTGGGTTAAACCACAGAGCCTAAGACTTGCCGATCAGAAGGTTAGCGGTTCGAATCCCCGCGACGGGGTGAGCTCCCGTTGCTCAGTCCCTGCTCCTGCCAACCTAGCAGTTTGAAAGCACATCAAAGTGCAAGTAGATAAATAGGTACCACTCCAGTGGGAAGGTAAACGGCATTTCCGTGCGCTGCTCTGGTTTTCCAGAAGCAGCTTAGTCATGCTGGCCACATGACCCGGAAGCTGTACGCCGGCTCCCTCGGCCAATAAAGCGAGATGAGCACCGCAACTCCAGAGTCGGTCACGACTGGACCTAATGGTCAGGGCTCCCTTTACCTTACTGTGACAATGTGGCTTTTATTGGATTATTGTAATTGAAAATTAATAAAAATTATTATAAAAAGAGGAAAGAAAGAAATTTCACTATAGAGGTGGATGGAAATAATTGACTCGTTATGTAAACACTTGCCTTACAAACAATTTCCAGGGAATTCATTGTATTCAGTAAGCGGGACCTGCATGTATAGGAATCGGACCCTTCGTGTTGTGGCCCGTAGCCTTGGGGATTCCATCCCCTTCCCTGTCTGACAGGCACAGTCTCTGCTGTCATTTCAGCACCCGCTGAAGGTCTTCGTCTTTCAGCAAGACTTTCAAGTGGAGGTCTTTCCTGGTCTGCATCTGTATTGGAATTGTTTTTAGATGTTTCAATTATCTTATCACTGGCGTGTTTGCCACCCTGGACTCCCCTTTGAGAGAAGGGCAGGATATAAATTTAATAAATAAACAAACAAGAGAGGAATGAGGTTGAGTTTATTCCACACATGCAAACATGAGGAGGAACTGAACAACAGGCAGGGCCCCAGTTTGCTTGGGGACCTGCTCTACAACATGGCACAATTATTAGTCCAGACTCAGGTGGCGTCAGAGCATATCTATGAGGCTGAAGTTTCCTGCCAAAAATCAGCTTTTTGACAGACCTGCTCAACCTGCAGAAAGGTGCATTGTCAGAGTGGTTTCTCTCCCACTCTCTCTAACTTGTAACAACCATTTCCCCCCCCCCCAACCTTGCAAACACATTTACACTAATTGACAGGACCAGGGCTGGGTGACCTCAAATTAGGTTCCTTCCCACCTTGAATGCTCCATTCTAGAGCGCTGCAGCTGAAATTCTTGTCAGAAGGGCTATTTTGGACCAGTTTGCTTTTGTAATGTTGAATAGGACTTGTGAGAGATTGGTGGAATCTCAGGCTCACAAAGAGGGCACTGTCTTTGCAGCCTCTCAGTGTAAAGCCTGGAAGATCCCAGGAAAACAGAAGTTTGCACAGCTGCAGCTTGAAGCAAATATATACTTTTAGTTGGTCTGAGCTGATGGTTTTGGGCAGTCTCCCTGAGACCTTCTAAACATGTATGCTTTTCTCACTAGAGCGGGGCGGGGGGGGGGGAATTCAGTTCAGTTTGCATTTAAAAGTGAATGTACCAAATTTGTACCTTCCAAAACAATACATGAACTAAAACACAGCCGCCATTCAAAATTTGCACCTCCCTGAATTTAGCAATACAGTTCTGCAGCCACATACCTCAACTAATGCATACAAAAATACATATACTACAGCAGTGGCTCCCAACTTTTACGAGTACATGAGCCCCTTTTTAACCTAAAAAAAGGGCAGATACCCACATGCTAATTGTTCTAAGTTTAGGCTCTGTTAATTGAGAAAATACATAATGACAAAAAACTCAGTAACAAGTTTAAACGCAACAGTTTTAAATTCATCACAACAACAAATACACTCGAAAAAGAGTAGGACATATATGTCCAAGACATATTATTCATCACTCCACACTCTTTCTTTGGCTCCCTCTGGAAGCATCAAAGATGCTCTCCATGACTCTCATATAGCAAGCCAGGCGCAAGCGCCTTCAGCACAAACTCTCCCACCGCATCCTGCCAAGCAGCAGAGAAGCTTTTGACAATGCACGGTTGAAGGGTTGTCTGTGGAGCCTCAAGAGAGTCCTGCTGGCCACTGCCGCCCTCTTCTCCATCCTCCTGCAGCTGTGGTGGGTTGGGGGACAGAGGGGGCTGCATAATGGCAAAGGCTCCATGGCAATCTCTGCCCCAACTCTTACTTCGTTCTTTTGCACACACTTCCTAAGGATCCGTTCCACCCTGACAGTAGCTGAGATTCAGCTTTGGGACAATTCTGCAGACCCTGCCAAGGATCCGCGGCCCATAGGATGGGAACCGCTGTAGTAGAATCTGCATAAAAATGCATATATTTGTGGAAAAGACATACAAAAATGCATTAGCAAAACTGATTTGCAAAAATATGTGAAATTCACACTAAAGTGCTAATAAATATCTGTGAAGGCTCAATATTTTTTTGCAAGCTGATGTGAAGATTCAGAGTTACATTCTTCCAATCCTAAATCCAGTTCTCCATATTTTGCTCATAATTAAAGCCTTCATAAATAAGATTTTCAAATTATTATCTCCATTATTAGTATTACTATCATATTACTATCATATTGAATTTTTAAACAGACTTCCAATACAAAGTTTTCCAAGTCAGTGCAGAAATATACCAGCAAATATACCAATAAAATACAGCATATCAAAACATCAAATTTAATCCATAAAATCACTACTATTCGTAACAAAATTTCAGCAAGTTTCAGCAAAACAGAATTCCTACAGTAGACAGATTGGTTGATGAGCTCATTTGTCCCCAAAAGCCAAGAGCTCCAGCGTCGGGCAGAAATTATTCCACTGCAAACAAATATTGGGCAAGCTAGGCAGTTTCAAAGTTTTGTGCTTTGTTTACTGAAATCCAAATAAAATAAACTTGCTAAATTACACTGCAACAGTGGCTCTATTTTTATTCATTCTTTTTATTGTTTATTTTATTGTATGGAATTAAAATTTGAATGCACACAAACATACTTCAGCATCCAGCACAGTGCATTGGAATTGCTAAGCAACAGGCAGAAAAGTCACCAAGTGGTCCACCAAGACCCTCAGCAATTTTCAAGTGTTCCAGCAGGAAAAAACCTTGGAAACCACTGTTCTACGGCATCAGAAAATCGTCTGACCCAAATCAAACCACAAATAGTCTGGTAGAAATTACCCTATGCAAATCACACTAATTTTCCAATGCAAAACTTACTGCAAAACCCACATTGCAGGAGAACAAATATGGCTCCACTTGACATTAGGAAAACATCAGCAAAGGAGACAGCAATGGGAAAAGAATTGCACAACTTGGGTGCCATAGCAGCGATGAATTTTCAAACTTTCAGATTGCAAAAATGAGGGGTGCTAAAAAGTTGTAATATTACTTGGGAATTCAAAAGAGATTTTGGTTAAATTAATATAATGAAATTTTGCTTTCTAAGTGAAATGTGTGTAAGATTGCACAGAATTTATTTTTTAAAATACTTGCAGTCTGGAAACCAAGACTTATGAGGAGCAGTTGAAGGAGCTGGATATGTTTGACATGGAGAAGAGGAGACTGAGGGGAGCTATGAAAGCCACCTTCAAATATCTAAAGGGCTGTCAGATGGCAGATGGATCAAGCTTGTTTTCTCTTGATCTGGAGGGTAGAACCTGAACCAATGGCATCAAGTTACACGAAAGGACTAAACATCAGGAAGAACTTTTTGACACGAAGCTGTTTCACAGTGGAATGGTCTCCCTTGAGAGGTTGTGGACTCTCCTTCCTTCAAGGTCTTTAAGCAGAGGTTTGGTGGCCATTTGTCATGGGCGTTTTAGTTGAGATTCCTGCATTGCAGGGGGCTGGACTAGATGACTCTTGGTGGTCTCTTCCAGCTCTATGATTCTATTATTCATCCTTTGGGAAGAAGGGCTTTTTTTGTCCTTCTCCTAGCTTTCCCCAAATTCATCTACATCATTCTTCTTGAGTGCTCAGAGTTGAATATCCATATTTCAAGCCCAACATCAGAAATTCGTATGGACGCTGCCGCTGCTCAGCTCCATCATTCTCAGAGGTAGGGTTCAAATCCATGTAGAGAACAAATGTGGGATTTTAAGAGAAAATCGTTCCCATTTCTAGATTTCTAATTCCTCTTGCTGACTCTCAATGCCCACCCAAAATGGGTATATTTTTTAAACTCCCCCCTCTTAACATGTCAATGGAAAGAATTCATCTAAATTAAAAATAGCAAACTGCTTGCCCCTTTCTATAAAAACAAGCAGGGTTTGCTCTTCATCACTCATCACCAGTTCTCAGTGGTGGCCATCGTGTGGCAGCCATTTTCTGTGTGGGTGTTAAGTTGTCGCAGTAATGATACAGGCCCAGCTGCGAATATGAAAACACGCCGTTTGTTGATCCTGGATTGCTAAGTAATACTACCGGCTGCTTGAATGAATCGCTAGAACTGGCAGAAACAGAAGTCTCCAAAGCTCTCCGAAGAAGGGCCGTTTGTCAAATTTATTCTTTGTCTCTCTTTCCCACCACCTCCAACCCCCACCGCCAAACTTCCACCCCTGCCAGAAAACTGTGGAGAGAAACTTCAGATTTCTTCTGAAATTTTTGCTCTGCTGGCAAAGCTCGTAGAGATGTAGCTTGATGAAAGCTGGGGAATTCTCTGGGCGGCCATTTGTCAAGCATTTCACACACAGCTTTAATTGCAGCTACTGCGGCTTCCAGCTGGTGTGGGTGACTCAGTCATTCATAGCAGTAAAAGTGATGGATCATTTAGGATACGGCCAGTTCTGCTGTGCTAACCTCCTGGACAAATGCAGAGCCCATATGTATGGCTGCAGGTATTGAAATGAAGATGGTGTGGGGGGAGAATAGATTTGTTTGTTCACCTCTTCCCTTCACACCCCTTTTTCATTTGCATCACAGTTATTAGATTGTGTGATTGCAGGGCAGGAACTGTCTTGCTTTAAACAAGTGGAAGGGACTCCCTCAGAAGGTCAGGGCTTATTAGAGGGTTAATAGACTCAGAGAATTGGAACGGACTCCAAAGCTCATCCCATCCAACCCCCTGCAATGGTGGAAACTCAGCTAAAGCCTCCATGACAGATGGCCACCCAACCGCTGCTTACAAACCTCCAAGGAAGGAGAGTGCACACCTCCCGAGGGAGCCCATTCTGCTGCTGAACAGCTCTTATGGCCAGAAAGTTATTCCTGGTGTTTAGTCGGAATCTCTTTGGAGCACGTACTCCAAAGTGGCACCCATTAAACTGATCTCACCCACCTTCTTTTTCATGGGAGGAGCATCACTTAAAACAGGGATGAGGAACCTGTGGCCCTCCTGCTACCGTTGGACTACAACTCCACCAGCCCGAGCCATTGGTTCTCAAAAGTTTCTCATTTTTCCAATCTTAAATTCAGTTCTCTACATTTCTGCTGTTCTCTTAGCATTTTCGTGCAAATTTCTCCTAGCAAACATTTTTTGTACACTATCTGTTTAGTACAAAGTTGCAAAGCAATATCCCCATCATATGGCATTTTTGTATGATCTTTTCACAAATATGCATTTTTATGCACACTTTACTATAGTACATGCCTTTCTGTACACATTATTTTGCTGGAAAACAGCACTGCAAAATTTGGAGACATGCAGATTTTGAAGGATAGCTGTGTTTTGCAAATGTGAATCTGGTAGGTTCAACTTTAATCAAATCCCACCAACCCACATACCAAGAGGAAACATGCATGTGTGTGTGCGCGCACACGCGCACACACACGCTAAAACCAGTGAGGGTGGTAAAAGCCCCCACTGTCAGGGACTGGGCAGAGGAGGAATGGTGAAGACCGCCTCCCTAGCTTGACCCTTCCAGGGTAGAGGAAGAAAGTTACAACAGTGGTTTGTGGGAGGTCACAGCTCAAAGGCAGATGAGGGGGAAAGTTGGGAAATAATGGGAGAGGAAGAAGAGGAAGAGGAAGCACCGGGGGCGACAACTGACGGACACAGTGTTTTTAGAAAGCATTACAGAACCCTCCTATCCCAGAACCCGGCGAGCCTTGAAAGTAGGAGAGCAAAGAACTCAAAGTCTAGGGCACTTGTCAGCACCCATAGGGATGACGCATGAGAGGGTGGAGATTCACTCCAGACAATGCTAATCTGAGAGGTTGTGTTCTAAAGCCTCTCTCTGTAAAGACTGAATAAAAAGCAGACGGTAAGAACATTCCTTGTCTTTGTATGTTCCTGGGCAACCAGCTGTGGGAGTTGCTGGCATCAGCCTGGCACCCACAGAGGACTGAGCATGTTCGTGGGCACAGAATGGTGACTACTGGGTTGGAGAAAACTGGGAGGCAGGGAGAATGGAATGGAGTAAGTGCAATATTTTGTTGCAGGTGCCACTGACACTGTGTGCAGTGTTGGTTGCCCCCATCTCAGAACAGGTGCTGGAGAGCTGGAAAAGGTGCAGAGAAAGTCAAGTGGCCAAGGATTTGTGGGATGTAAACACAGGAGCAGTCAATGACAACATTCCTAGAGTGTACATGTTAGAACATGGGGAGGGATGTCTGTCCAGCAAGCAGGTAAACTTCCTGGGGACGGACTTCCTCCGCATGTGACCAGAGGTGGGTGTGGCCTCACCTGTGCAGGTAATGACAAAAGCACAGGGCAGGCAGCCGTCTCTCTCTCTCTGCCATTTTCCTTCGATGAGGAAGCATCTAAGGATGCTCTCTTGGCTCCCAGCCAAGAGAGGAGATAAGGTCTATCTTGCAACAAGATAGATTCTAAGTGTATGTAACCTTTTTAAGCCTGTCTGCCTTCTGGGATCATATTGTGAACAGAACGTGAGTAAACTCTTTTATATTTTTATAAAGACTGTGTTGTGTCTTGTATTTTAAGAGGGAACAAAGGGGAAATTACCAGGGTAATTATTATAGAGGTTCTAGCGAACCTGTGCACACGTTACCGTTGCGAACTTAAAGGGGAATGTCTATAAACTCTGCTGATATTTTGGAAACTTGTTAGCACAAGTTGGATAAGGATATAATTCCACAATATATCCTCTCCTGCACCCCAGAACATTCCCACAGGATTGAGGTGACTTCTCAATGAGGAAACGCTAATAATGGTTTGGACTTTTAAAATGTCTGGGAGGGGGTGGGCATATGACAAGACTTTTCCACCCACCCAAGTAGAAATACTCACTGTTACAAACTGCACTGTTAAATTGCTCAGATTGGAATTATAGCATCTTAGGGTTGAAGCAGATTTTGGAAGTCATCAGGTCTAACCTGCTGCTCAATGTGTGCTCAACAACACTGAACAGATACATTAAAAAATGATTAAAAGGGTGTGTCTAGGGGACAGTAGTGGGTGGTAGTTGAAAGACAGAGCAGATGCCCTAAAACTAGCCTTCTGCTCTCAGGTATAGTGAAGGATGCCACCAGTTTTGAAGTAAGATTCAGCTGCCTGCTTATCTGACTTGTGTGCGTGTGAAACAGGATGAAGGGGCATTACACAGGTCCTGTAGGAATCACAGAGCCCCCAATACATGGCAGGATCTGACCTTCTCTGCTCCTAATTGCAACTCTTTGGGAACTTTTGCTGCTCCATCGTTGCATTCTGCATGCAAGCCCAAATCCCTCTACAGTAGCTGACTTAAAATCACAGTGGATGGGGTCATTCGTAATAATTCACTGGGGTTATTGTGTGGGCTGCCTGCTGGCTCCTTCACATTTATAAAGCTGCCAAACCTTTCGGCAACATTCACTGCATACAAATCACCCGAGTTAATTTGCACAAGGCACTTGGTTTCAGCTGAGGGCGGGATGAGGGCACCACGGTCTGTGCTTTGACCTGAACTTCAATAAATGTCATCGAGCAACTTTTACTGGCAACTTGGCCCCTTTTAAACAGCAGAGGAAACGGCCACTGAAGTTCCTTGGGGGGGGGGTGTAGGTAAAACTGGGAAAGGCAGTTAAAGAACTTGGACCAGGATCAGCAGGGGCTCAAGTCACACCTGACCCACTGAGTCATTTGCCCCCATTCAGCGATCATTTATTTTTTCAAACAGCCATACCCCAAATGCTTTGGGTGGCTTGCAGTCGCAAGTCTATTTGTTTAAAATATTCACCTCTAACTCTTCTTTAACTAAATAGGCCTTTGACTAAACGCACCTTTATCCCCTGCCTCCATTTCCCTCTCATTGGGGAGGGGGGGCTGATGTAGCCCAAACTGGAAGGAGACAGGAGTGGGGCGTCTGGGTTTCATTAAGCCCCCCACCCTGTTATTCCAGCACTGCAGTCTTGGGTGCAAAACCAGTAGGAATTCTGAGGCAAGTTTATGTCTGTCAGTGGTGCCTGGTTGGTGCCCGTTGAGCAGAAGGCAGGCAGACCAACAGTAGAGGGTGCCAAAGCCAAGGAGAGAGAGGGCCCCCCCAAGACTGCTTCCAAGGTGGAAGGCAGGCAGGCAGGCAGGCAGGCAGGTGAGAGCTGACTGAAGACAGGCTGAGGGTGGTGGGCCAGCCATCACTGATGACCAGTGTGGTGTGGTGGTCAGGGGTGAAGGAAGGCGTCGTGACACCCAGGGTGGGCGTCACTACGTAGGGTGCATGTGTGGTGTTGCTACGTACGACGCATGTGCTGTACGCAGCGATGCCGCACATGTGCTGTATAGCGGTTTGCCACCAGCACTGCCCCAGCGCCGTACAGATGGTGCTGGGATCCCTCCGGCGCTGTTACAGCCACAAATGGAGGATGCTGGCACCGTCTGTACGGCGCTGAAGCAGCGCCGGCGGCAAACCGCTATACAGTGCATGTGCGGCATTGCTACGTACAGCGCATGCGTGCCACGCCACACATACGCTGTATTTAGAGGTTTGCTGCCACCATCCGGAATCCTTTGCTCGCGGCACCGCGATGGCTGCTGTGTTGCTGCGAGGCCCCTCAGGGTGACCTCTTGTCACCCCCGCAGACATGGAACCTGGGGCGTCCCACCCCCAGGCCCCCCTGTTGCAACGCCACTGGTAGTGGTGAGGGTGTTGGACCTGGGTGAGCTTGGGCCAGGCACTGCCTCTCTGCCCTAACCTACGGTACTTCACAGGATTGTTGTGCGGATTAAATGAGGAGGGGGGAGACCCGTGCCCACCACCTTGAGCTCCTGAGAGGAAAATGCAGGATATAACTGCAACAAAGAAATAAAGAAATAAACCCTGTAATCTGTCCATCTACAGCCATATAAATTACATCATAATCATATTTGTGCACCCATCCATTATAAACTACCAAAATCATTGTTTAATAATGACACCAATCATTTCTCTTTTATTCAGTTTTATACAACCTAAATGCACAAGGCACTTGGCAGGGGGTTGGACTCGATGGCCCTTGTGGTCTCTTCCAACTCTATGATTCTATGATTCTAACCCCTAGTAGGTTCACGTATGGGCTTCAGGGGAGCCGTGAACCTGGCACACACAGAGAGATGTTTCCAATATAATAAAGTAAATTACATGCAAATATATTGTGCATGTGTTTATGTAGTGGGGCATAGGTTTCATCAGATTCTCAAAAGAGTCCCCTGACATAAGCATAACAATAACAGTTCACCCCTCTCTCCATTAATCCACATTTAGACATTCACTGCAACACACGTAACGCTCATCTGCTAGTAGCAATACTGGAGTCTAGGAACCCTATGGATGCTCTTCACGATGTCAACACAGTATCTCTTTTCTTCTCCAAATTTTAAACAAGAGGTAAGGAATTGGGTGTGGTGTGATGGATATAGTATCAGAACCCTGGGAGACCAGGGTTCAAGTTGCCCCCTCGCCAAACCCACCTCCCAGGGTTGTTGTGAAGATAATATGGAGCAGGAAGGAGCCATGTATATGGCACCTTGAGCTCCTTGAAGGAAAGAGGGGGTTAGAAATAAAAATAAATGCCATGGAATGGTTGGACGCAGGGGAATGGTGGGAGGACCCAGCTGGGGAACCCCCAAGGAAAGAAGACTTATAGCCTGGGGATTGGTGGTGGGACAACAATGAGTGGTTAGAGGGAGATGAGGTAGCAGACGGGGAGGAGCAGGTGTTGGAAGCTGAAGAGGCAACCGGGTTTCGTGAGATGGGAGAGTCCGTGGCGGAGGGCAGTCCAGAGAGAGTCAGGAGCGGAGGCTGGAGAGGAGGGAGGCCCAGAGGCAGAGAAGAGGCAGGCTGCTGAAGAAGCCAGGAGGTCATGCAGGCGCAGTCTCAAATTGCTTGCAGAAAACCCTAGAGAGGAGGCAAAGTGATGGCCTTCACTCTCAGCAAATGCTTTAGGAGAACAAGACAGACCAGAGAGGAGTAGCTGTGCTCATTAGGCCTGACACTCCTGTGCAGATCCTGTTTTTGCTAACAGTTAACTCCAATGTGCTTGGTGCGATTTACTGTGCGCTTGCTGCTGCCAAGAAACAAGCAGCCTGCACACCCAACTTCCAGCAGTCCCGGGCAGCAGGATCAACGATAGCACAGTATATCATTTCTCAACATATTGCCTCCTGCTCCCAATTTCTTCAGGAGAAAAAGCCAGTTTGGAGAGAGGGGGGTTGTTTTGGGGGAGCCCCCTCTGCCCCTGCCCGCCAGTCCCTCGGCGCTGGCTTGTGAGTGGGAGGGGTCTGCTGGGGGCCGGGCGAGGCTCTCCCTGGGGGCCGGAGATGGAGCCAAGCCAGGCGGCAGCGGCAGCAGCAGCCGCAGCTCCATCCGCCGCCGCCGCCGCGTCAGTTGCCTAAGTCTCTCCGCCCGCGCGGCGCGCTCCGTCCTCCCGGAGCCAGGCGGGCCCGGCGTCGGCGGAGGAGAGACGCGGCGCCTCGTCGGGGACGGCAGGGGACTCGCTCGCTTCAAGGTAAATGGCCGGGCTGGGCGCCTGGCTCTCTTCCTCCTCCTCCTCCTCCTCGGCCGGCCTCCTTCCCCTCGGGCCGAGACCCGCCTGGAGCGGCTCCCTGGCGAGGCCCCGCGCGAAGGACGGGACGGGCGCGGAGCTCTTTGTTTGCTGGCTGGCGGCGGGGGGAGGAAACGGGCACCGGAGAGACCCTTGCGCTGGGCGCCGCCGCCGCCGCCGCCTTCCCTCCTGGAAACTCAAGCCGAGCGCGGCGGCGGCGCCGTCTCTTCCAGGGGCCTCCGGGGCGCCGCGCGGGGGGCGAGCGGGGATTTCGCCGCGGGGCGAGCGGAGTTGGTGCCTTGGTCGCGCCCGCTGCCCCTTCCCGCTCCGCCCAGCGCAGCTTGCGGGGCGGACTGGTTTTGGCGGCGGGCGCCCCAGGGCAGCTTTGCGCGGGTGGGGGTGCAGGGGCTCGGGACGGGGCGCTCCCTCTCCCTCGGGGGGCTTCTTTGTGTCCGAAGAGGGCAGTCGCCACCGAAATCTGCCCCGTATTCCACGGGAAATACATTTTTGGAAGGGGGTAGTCCGTGATCTTACCAGGTTCATGAAGGGAAAAAAGGTTAGTAAAGTGTGAGGGGAGAGTTGAATAAGCAAACTCTCCCCACCCCTCTATAAATGTGCTTGGCCCCCTCTGGAGAACTCGGCACCAACTTCCCCTGATTCCTGCAGTCTTCTGTCTTGATTTTACTGCATAGAAGACTCAAGTGATCAGATGTTTAATTTGTCCAGACTTGGATTTGCTGAACTGCTTAGTTTTTGCTACATTGGAGAAGCTCATGAATGCGACTTTGTTTGTTTGCTTTTGCTTTAAAGGACATTCCTAACTTAGCTCAGGTGCAGGCAAATCCTTGAGGAGCCTTGTCCACAAAAGGCGTTATTCTAAGACTGAAATCTTAAGGAGAAGAGTTGCTTCTGGAAAAGCAGGCATGGGATCAGAGGGATAACTGGAAAGACGGGGGTCTGGGAGCAGATGAAGAAGAGTTCAGCATATATCCACTCAAGGCTGTCTCTGTCTTTGACAGGAGAGGGCTATTGAGGGCAACCAGCCATGATGGCTCTGCTCTGCTCCACTCCACAGAGGGAGGCAGTGATGCTTCCAAACACCAGTTTCAGGGAACCACAGGAAGCTGGAACCCCCCTTGTGGGTTTCCCACAGGCAACTAGATCCCCACTGTGAGAACAGGATGCTGTACTAGGCGGGCTGTTGGCCTGAAGCAGCTTCTTGGATTTCTTCTTCTTAGATTCTTCTTCTTCTATTTGACCCAGAGCACTGGAATATAGTCTTTTGGATCCAAAGCCCTGTGGAAGTATTCCGAGGCCCCCAGGGAGAGATTTGGGCTCCTTCTTCTTAAGCGACAGCACCACTCTCACCCAGTGCTGTACAGCAAGCCACTTTTAAAAGGTGGGCCTTTTGAAAAGGCAGCTGAGAGAAGTGTTTCTCCACCTCTCCTAATGCCAGACCCACTGAAGCTGAAGGGCAAGAGAGTCGGGAGGACAATCTGTAGGAAATATGTAATAATCTGTGGAACGTGCTGCTGCAAGATGCGGTGAGAGCAGCCAGCTTCAAATGGCTTTAGAAGGAGGTTAGAAAGGTGTGTGGAGGAGGGGAAGGCTGTCAGAGCCTCCCCCCCCCCCTGCACCTGAAAGCTGCTTGCTGGGACCCAGAATGGGAGAGCTGTTTCCCTCCTGCCCTGGCCATGGGCTTCCTGGAAGCATCTGATTGGTCCCTGTGGAAAGCAGGGTGCTGGCCAGCCAGGCCTTGGCTCTCTTCTGCTCTCTGCAAGTCATTTGGGGGATTCTTACTTTGTTTTATATGTACCCATTCCTCCAAGGAATATAGAATGGTGTGCATGACTCTTCCCCATCCACTTTAGCCACGTGGGATTGCAGGGGTTTGGATTGGGTGACCCTTGTGGTTCCTTCCAGCTCTACGCTTCTGTGAGGCAGATGGGTCAGTCAGGCTGAGAGATAGGGAATGCCCCAAAGGCCCCTGGTAACCTTAACAGCTTAGTGGGATTTGAATCTGGCCTCTCTTGTCTTAATTCAACACAGGTTAGATTTACAGCACAGTTCCTTACATGTTTACTCAGAAGTACGTCCCATTTGACTTAATGGGGCTCACTGCCAAGTAACTTTGCATAGGACTGTAGCCCAAAGCACAATGCAGTGCTTGGAAGTAAATCTCATTGATTTCGATGGGGCTTACTCCCATGGCTGTAATCCTAAACACAACCTAGACTCAGAGTGTAAAGCCTCAAGCTCTCTGCTTCTCCCAAAGATGTATGTTTACTCGAAAACATGCATAGGTTTCCACTTGGTCGTTTTTTGTGTGTGCACCTGCCATTTAAAGGAAACACTTTTTAATTTAAAAAATGCTTTCTATAGTTTTGATTGAGCAGATAAGACCAATAGTGGGTCCAGTGGCCAAGAAAGTGGTTTCTGCAGTGCTATAGAGGGAAGTGAGGGGCAGATGGGTCTCTTCCACCTGGAAGGGAGCCCGTCTAGGAGGAGGAACACACTGATCCTAAACCTCTGCTGCCTTGCAGAATATCTTCAAAAGAAGAAAAGGCTAAGGAGTAAACGCTACACAAATCTGGAGTGGAGTCCCTATGGTTGGATGGCGCCTTGTATGCCTTATTCCGGCAATTCCTTCAGCCAAGTTGGTGCTTTCCTTTGGACCACATGAGTGAGGCGGGGGGGGGGGCGTCTCTTGTCATCTGGCCAGCCCAGGACCTCCACACACACTGCCCAGGCTTGTGCCCCAGGGAGGTCACTTTGGGGCTGCTAATGCAGTGGTTTGACTTCACCCCCGGAGGCACACTCCATTGTCTCTGGAGACGGACGGATGCCAGCAACAACTCCATCAGTCCCATCAGGCATGGCCAATGGCCAGGGATGATGAGAGTTGTAGTTCAGCAATATCTGGAGGGCCAAAGGTTCCCCACACCTGGGCTAACCCAACTGGTAGTGTCTCACCTGGGTCTCAGGCAAAAAAGGCTATTCCCCAGGTGTACTTGGAGATCTGCCCTCTCTTCTGCACTTTTGTTTTTTGTGTTGATGAGGAATGGTCTGTTCATTTCCACTTTCTCTCCTTCCAACAGGGGGCAGCTGGAGCCACAGGAACCAGCCCTGTGTTACCCAAGGCGACAGGCGCACAGGGATCCGGCTGGCACTCCCTGTGCATGTACCACGTGCGTTTGCCTCCCTGCAGGAGGAGGTGGTGGGTTTCCCCCTGCTTGGCAGCCACAGCCCTCACTTCCCCACCCCAGTCATGGTGGGTCACCTGCAGTTGCAAGGAATGGAAGACAGCTTGAAAGAAAAGAACCGAGAAGGTTTGCTGGATAGCCCGGATTCGGGGCTGCCCCCCAGCCCTAGTCCACCTTTCTACTCCCTGTCTCCGGGCATCGTTGAAAATAGACCTGGAGGCAGCAGCGCTTCCACGGATACCCAGGGACATGGGCACAGGAAGGATGGCAAGGAGGGGAACGTGGTAAGAATTCATTTGCCACTTGGGTGTCTGAGTGCGCGTTACTGTGATTGCCCTGCTGTGTTTCGGAGAGCGGCCTCTTTGGAAATAATTCCAGCTTGCTTTATGATTAATAATTCCAGAACTTGCTTTATGCAGAGTCAGACTGACTGGCAGAGGCTCTCTAGGCCAGGGATTCCCCCCCAGCCCTCCCTGGAGATACCAGGGATTGAAGTGTTCTGCATGCAGAGCACGTGCTGGCGCTGACCGATGGCCTTTCCCACTGCATGCTTTATCTCAGGCTTGGGCAGTGATGTCCTTTTGTAGCCCCAAAAGCCTGACCAAGAGATCTGTGCGATTCCACAGCCTGCTGCCATAACACATTAACAGAGGGGCCTCTAAGTAAGACAGGTAACCTGAGTTCCTTCATCAATCCACAAAAGTTTCTCGCCATAAGCTTTTCTGGATACCCTACCAATATGTATTCTAGTTATAGTTTGCCAGCGGGCCAACAGAAGAAAAAATGTTTTCCTTTGCAGTGTCACCTAGACTTGATTTATACTCGCCACAGCTGATCAGGCAAGTGGATATGAACTGTCGTGTGTTGCATAGTTACTCAAAGTGGCATGGACAGAAATGCCAGCTTTTTAAGGAAAGGTAGATTATTTTGCTCTAGCAAAGAATAATGAGCTGTTGAAGTTTGTTTTCTAGAATGAATCACTCTGGAAGCCGATAATATCTTAGGGAGTGTTTTGCTGGTTGAACCACTAAGGAATAAATTAGAGGAGCAGTTTCAGAGCTGAGTTGCAGGTGTGGTGAAATTTCCTCGTTGCCAAGGCACCTAGAAATGTGATGCTGCTAGTTTCTATGAACTGAAGAGATTTGATTTAATTTTGCATAAGTTTGGCAGCTTTAGGAACAGGAATGTATTTTCCCTCCAGAGCAAGGGATGTTGCACACCTACAGTGCATGGTTACTTGGAAGTAAGTCTCATTGCATTTGGTGGGACTTACTCCCAGGTAAGTGCATGTAGGACCAGAGCAGTATTTCCCAACCTTGCGTCTCCAGCTGTTTTTGGATTACAACTTCCATCATGCTCAGCTACCAATACCAGGGATGATAGGAATTGTAGTCCAAAAGCAGCTAGAGACCCAGGTTTGGGAAACCCTGGATTAGACGCCTGTTTTGAGTTCTTGGTTGGAGATACATTCCATTGAATCCGCCAGGTAAGCGCTACCTATGCATGATTCTACAGGAACTCATAAAATCTGCATAGTGTGCTGCTGGATGTGGAAATTTGCTTCCTGAGATCATGAGCATCTATATTTTATAAGAAGTTTTCAGGTTTCTGGCCCTTAGTTGTGGAGATGGGCTTGTGGTGCAATCTCATAAACCAGAGCAGTCACTATACCAGATTTCCAAAGGTGAGTTATTCCTCTTGTTTTGCATTAATTGCCCAGAACTCTGTATTGGAGGAGCAGGATTACTTCCTGGTAAGTGATAAGGTAGAATTCAGCCTCCATGCTTTTCTTCTAGAAAGATCTAGAAACATGCTGGTATTTTCAAATGAAGATGAACATTTATGGTGGGGCCTCAAATATCCCAGAGAGGGGCAGGTGCTGTGCTGCTGACTGCCAGCGGCCTATGATGATCCTGAATCAGGGTGGTGCTGGAAATGAATCTAGAGCACCGTTACAGCTTTTTCTTTTCTTTTTTAAAGTTTGGCTGGAATTTTCAGTGGCATCAGCAAGTAGCTTTTTAAAAAGTAGGATGCTAGGCCTCATTGTCATGGAGGTAAAAAGCTGGAAGCGGTGTCATGTGAAGGCTTTGAGAGGCTAAGAACATAAAAAGAGTCCTGAGGAAAGCAGATGGAGAGGCGTTTTTCTCCCTTTCTCATAAAACTAGAATCTGGGGTCATCTTATTTATGCCATGTCACTTTCCACACACACAAAAATGTCATTGGCTGTTGGTCACGTCTTACCTGCTGATTTCTCGCTCATTGTTTCTTTGGGAAGGCCAGGACACTTAATGTGTGGCTCCCGGGTAGCACAGAGTCCAGGGCCTAAGCAGCTTTATAAGCAAGTTTTCAAACCAGTCCCTGACTTGTTTGTATGATTTTCTTTTTTTGCAGCTTCTTATCTCTCATGCAAAGTAGTTCTTTATTTAAACAAATTTGTTCTCTATTTTATTTATTTACTAGTAGCTTTGTACCCAGCTTTGCTCTGGAATTCTGAGGAACCAAAAAACCAGTGGAGTTTGGAAAGGTTCTGTCCTCCATCTTGGTTCAAAATGGCACCTGATGTTACCGAAGCATAAACCAAAACCTGCTCCTTGGTCCTCAGGGACCATCATGCAAAATTTGGTTACCATACCTTTAGTGTCCAAATGCACAGCAAATGAGCAGCTTTCCAAAATATATAGTAGTAGAGCATTGCATTTATACCACATCTTCCCTCCAAGGAGTTGATGTTGGTTGTGTTCAGCATAAGTCCTACTCAGAGTAGACAGATTCAGATTAATGGTGGGTAGCACTTAGCTGAATACAATCCATGGTTCTTCTCCCAGTTCTCCAGTTGATCCTCATAGCAACCCTGTGAGGCAGTTTAGGCCAAGAGACAGTGACTGGCCGCAGATCAGACCCAGTGATCTTCATGGCCGTTTGGAGATCTGAAGCCTGCTCTCCCAGGCCCTAACTATTACACAACACTGGCTAGTTAAACTTCACCTCCCCTAAAAAAACAACCCACCATTAATTGTAAGCCATTTATGAATGACTTGTGTGTGATGCTATAATCTAAGCAGCAGCCTTTGACTCACAGTCCAGTGAGCCTTCGATGCTGACTCAGAATCCGTGCCCAAGCAAGAAAAAGCCTTGCGGGGCAGAAAATCTGAAGCAATTTTCTGTGCCTGCTTCTGGAGAGCCTGGAAATTCAGCTGTGGGTGCCAGCGTACGCTCTATTCTTGGCTGCTGCCGCTGCCACAAGTCTCTCCTCACCCAACGCCAGGTGACAGCAGATAGGCATGGCAGGGGCGCCACTGTTTGGGTTTTGAAACAGCTTCTTCTGGCGTAAGCCCATGTGAAAATGGAGCCCAGGATCTCTTGCAGCAGTTGCTGCCTCTCATTTGCGCACGGCAGGTCTCAGCCGTTTGATTTTTTTCAGGTAATTTGTATGCCTTCTTTTCTATCAGTTGCAAATGGAATCTGCAACAAGTTGTAGAAGCCTGGAGGGACCCTGTTCAGTGTGCCAGCGATCCAGTCACGCCCTCTTCCAAAATGCTCCATTGCATTCTTAACCCCTTTTCATTTTCCTTCTCCCATCTCCCCCAAACTAGCACAGAGTCCTGTGTTCACTGAGCTTACTCCATTCTCATCAGACTGCCTTTTTTTTGCAGAGGGTTGGGTAAGTTCACCTGCTTAGGTTGCTGCCCTGTAAAATATTATTTCTGCTTTTGCAGACCATGAGTTTCTCTTGGGCATGCAGATTCCTCCCTCGTGTTTCTCAATAGCACCGTTTTTGCTGCAGCTCTGTTGGCACTCACCAGCTGAGTTCACTAGTAAAAGGCGTGTTGTATTCAGGGGGGCCAACAGTCTGGTTTAAAAACTACATCATAAAACAGACACTCTTCCAATATCACCGTTAAACAGGAGGAAGACTATCACAACAGATTTAGAATCATCAGAAATAAATCGGCTAAAAAGTCCCAATTCAACAACACATAAAACTCAAACACCTGCAGAAGCACCTGGGGCTTGGGTACCCATCTAAATACCAGAAAGAGGAGGAGCCAGAAGGAGGGAAAGCCAGAATTCTAAGGTCCACTGCAGAACATAGCCTATCGTTTGCTCTGTCTGCAAAGTGGCACTAGCTGTTTAAAACTAGGGCGAGAGGGTGCAGATTAGGTGACTTGGTTTGCCCACTGGTGGTCTGTAGGTTCTGTGGTCACTGTTGCCTAACAGTGAGTGTATCTTTTTTTTTTTTGCAATCTTAAGCATGTAAATCCTCCTGAAATCAGCGAGATTTATGCTCTAATCATTATGTTTAGGATTGTAGCCTTAATTCGGCTACTTTCATGGCACAGACCTTGCAAAATGAAAGATAGCCACTTTAATCCGCCATAAGGGTCAAGAGCTCTCTTTATATTCATTTATATATATTTGCATTTGGATTTTTATTTATTTTTTGTTTGTAGGAAGTTGTGTTTCTCTTTGTGTCTCTCTAAATGCAGAGAAGAAGGGCTCCTTCTGAAATGCAGAGAAGAAGGGCAGTATTCTGAAATTCTTTTGGCAACTCTGCTTACAAGCAAGAGAGAAAAGAAGATGTGGAGTGCCCCCACTTTTCTGGTGGTGCCATACTGTGCCTATGGGGTAACTGGGCACTGCCTGCAGCTCAACTGCCCCCCCCACCATGTGCCCTGCTGGTTCCTCCAGCCAGCTTCCCAGCCAGGGTATGGCCAAGCATTGCCTGCTAGCCACTGCAGCCTCCTCCAAGCAGTTTCTCCCAGCTTACCTGCTGCTCAGGCAGGACTCCATCCCATCTTTCCTCCTGAGTTAGAAGGAGTTCTGGAGTCTCCAGGCCAACAGCTGTGTCCTGTCCCAGCTGTTTCATATCTGGCTTATCAGGCCACTCTGCAGGGAGAGGAGGCCGCCTCTTGTCCTGCAGGTAGTTCATGCAGAGTTCAGACAGCATGCATTTAAAAAAAGAAAACATTAAATAAAAGCCACTCAATTTTCTGCTTAAATCCAGCACAAAAAGCAGAATGGCGTTTGAAACCCACCAGACACAATCCAAGGAGAAAAGACACCTGGCTCTTAAAAAAAGGTCTTCCCCAGGTAACAGGATCTTAACATAGTCACCCAGAAAGCCTCTTTGGGGAGGGCATTTCAGTCAGGGCACCACCACCAAAAAGGCTCTCACCTATTTAGTTGGGGAAACCAGGTCCAGGGCCTCTGATAATAACTCAGCACCTGAGCAAGCTTACACAGAAGGAGGCAACCTCAGAGGTAGCCTGCCTCCACAGTGGGCAGCAGTCAAATGCCATAGCTTCCTCCAGCAGGCTTTCCCCATGAATAGAAGAAGCTGCTTTGAGTCACACCACTGGCTCATTTAGCTCAGTATGGTCTCTGCTGGCTGGCCGCGTCTCTTCAGGGTTTCAGACAGGGCTTCTTCCCAGCCTTGTCCAGAGATGCCAGGGATGGAATATGGCACTAACTGCACGCAATGTGTGCCCTTTACCATGGAGACACAGCCTTGCAGTTTGCAGTTATTTTGATCCACATTTAAGAGCCCAGGGACTGTGAGATATTTAATGTGGGTGAGACTCCTGCCCAGAATTGAACAGGACCTTCTCCAAGTGAGTTTTTCAGCCTACTTGGCATAACCTTGCCTCTCTCTGACACTCCACTGCTAGATGACATATCAGACACTTCTAGAGTCTGATATGACACTCTTGGATCTTTTTACTTCTAAAGCAGCTCATAGTAGTGAAGCAATTTCTTGCTTGCATGATACAAGTCTCCACTGTGTGAGGAAACTGGATGCCTTGCTTATATAATGTATATTAATGTACATTAAATAGACATGAAGGCACCATGAGCCTCCAGGACCCATCTAAAAGGCTGTAGTTGTTCAGCATTTTACTTGTGCTTTCAGTGTTTATATGGGCAATTGCCTCAGAGCAACTACCAAGAATAAAAGTTGCATTGTGAAGAATCCTGGGGAATAGAGAAGAATTTAAATGTTTCTGAAAGTTATGGTGAAAGGCTTAAGTTGCATAAGAGTGAAAAATTTGAAATGCTTCTAAATGCTTCCACTTCATACTATAGGAAAATGAAGTGCAACTTTAATCCAATGTAAAAATATAAATTTGTAGTCAAAACAGATAAAATTGCAAATGTGATACAATGACAAACTGATTTGCCTATTCAGGTCAAAGTCTGATCAAAATCCATCTATGACCAAAAGATGACAACATTTTTTTTTCAGAGACCAGATGCATTTCAAACCAATTTATCTTCTTCAGTGGTCAGAAGAAAATTATTATATGCTACAGTGGTACAGTAGGGACGCGGGTGGCGCTGTGGGCTAAAGCCTCAACGCCTAGGGCTTGCCGATCGAAAGGTCGGCGGTTCGAATCCCCGCAGCGGGGTGCGCTCCCGCTGTTCGGTCCCAGCGCCTGCCCACCTAGCAGTTCGAAAGCACCCCCGGGTGCAAGTAGATAAATAGGTACCGCTTACCAGCGGGAAGGTAAACGGCGTTCCGTGTGCGGCTCTGGCTCGCCAGAGCAGCGTTGTCACGCTGGCCACGTGACCCGGAAGTGTCTGCGGACAGCGCTGGCCCCCGGCCTCTAGATGTGAGATGGGCGCACAAACCCCAGAGTCTGTCAAGACTGGCCCGTTCGGGCAGGGGTACCTTTACCTTTACCTTACAGTGGTACCTCAGGTTACAGATGCTTCAGGTTACAGACTCCACTAACCCAGAAATAGTATCTCGGGTTAAGAACTTTGCTTCAGGATAAGAACAGAAATCGCGCAGTGGCGGCAACGGGAGGCCCCATTAGTGGTACCTCAGGTTAAGAACAGTATCAGGTTAAGAACAGACCTCCAGAACAAATTAAGTTCTTAACCTGAGGTACCACTGTATTTGGCCACAGGGAATTGGTCCACTAGGTTAGTTTGAAACAATGTGGTGAGTTTGCCATTCGTCTAATGCAGGACCGTTGAAATTACTATGCACGTGTGGTGCTAATTAGTACAGGAAGTTGTATTATGGTGGCGAGATTGAAGCAGTGACTCCCTCTGTCTTTCCTGATTCTGTGTTCCAAACATGAATAAGGGTTGATGAGAAGTAAGACTTGATGTATTGCCTTCATCAGTATACACTGTCCAAGTGCAGAATACCAGTTTCTAGGAATTGTGGGAGGGCAGAGCGCTGTTGCACTTGGGTCCAGCTGGCACGTGTCCCACTGGCATCTGTTCAGCCATTGTGAGAAAAGGATGCTTGGACTAGAAAGGCCATTGGCTGATCCAACAGGCTTTCCTTATGTCTTAGAAGATGGCACAGACTTGGGCCACATCTTGCATTTAAAGCACTGTTATACTACTATTAAAAGTAGCAACTCATGGTAGCAGTCATGGCTTCTCTCAGAGCATCTGGGGCACTGTAGCTTGTGAAGGGTGCCAAGAGTTGCTAAGGAGACCCCTGTTCCCTATATAGCACTACAGTTCCCAGAGTGGTTTAGAAATCAATCTGACTTCCCAAGGTACTCTAGAAATTGTGGCTTTGTGTGGGGAGGCTCTCCTAACAACTCTTAGCACCTATAGCAATATATAGTTCCCAGGATGCTTTGGGGGCTGTTTAAAGTGGAACGAGAGTGCTTTAAATGTATGGTGTGGATGTGACCTTGTTCTCTGTTGTTGAAGAGGACAGTAGTTACTAGGATTGGTGGACAGAAATGACAACAGTGCAGATTTTGGCTAAACATTAGAACATCCTGATGTGCAAGACCTGTCTGGCAGCAGGACAGAGGACCCTGGAAGGTGGTGCGCTCTCATTCACTGGAGGTATTGGAGCAGTGATTGGACCTGCCTAGCATCTCCTGATATGATGCTGTAGCTGCATCATGCATTGCAGATTCACCAGCCTTCCAGCATCCCTTCTACGTTCTTTGATTTAAAGAAACGTGGGGAAGTGCTGGAATCTTGGCTTCATTTTTTAAAAAAAGTTTCTGGCCCTCACGGTTGCAGAGAAAAGCATGAAAATAGGAAGACGGTTGAAGTGTCCAGGAATTAGAAGGGTTCTGGGCAGGTTTCCAGCGGGTCAGGGTGGAGTTTCTGTGCCTGGCACAGCTGTGTATCTTCTGCCCTTATTCTCCTGTTGTGCCTCCCTCCAGCCTTGCCAAAAACGAGTCAAATTCTGCAAATCCCCAGCGAAAATATACTATTCATTATAAGTAACTTTACGAAAATTTGCTTGGCTTTCCATAATTTATTCTGAGTGGCGTATTTGTGTTTCCTTGGCATGGATTTTGGATTCCTTGGCATTGGCTTTGGATACTTTCTTTGGCCAGAAGTACGCACAGCTCTGGAGCAGGAGACCACTTGTGTTTCTGGAATTTCGGGACTTTGCCTGTTTGTGGTTATTGAAAATGACGGTGGCAGTTTTGCTTTAGAAATCTCTCTCTCTCTCTCTCTCTCTCTCTCTCTCCCCATCTAAACTAGCCTGACTCCAATTCTGAAAACATACAATCCACCACCAGGACATCCTTTAGAGTCTAGGCTGGGTGCTCTGCTCTTTTTCCTTTAAGATCAGCTGGTTACAATCCAGAGCATGATTAAAAGGTAAGCTACCAGTCTTAGCATTCAAGGGAGAAGAAAAGCTGTTATTTCCTTCTGCAGCTGATTGCCAGCTGCGCTGCTCTTTTCCCACTGCAACCACTTTGTCTCATTTCTTGACTGCCAAAGAAAGAAGATTGGGATATTTTGGGATTCTATCAGCCTTTCTAAACCAGCAGGAGAATGAGCAGGAGGTATATTGAAAAGAAAAGTTGAGAGTAAAGGGAAACATTAGGAAGACTTTTTAATCATCAGATTAGGAGAGCCATGGGCAAACATTGCAGGCGTTTGTGAAGGCTTGCAAATAAGTCTAAGAATCATCCACGTCAAGCTGCCCTAGTCTAAAAAAGAGTTTTTCAAATGGCGACCTCCAACTTCTATTCAGATTATTTGCTGGAAGGTTGTGGAACACTTTGTTCATAAAGAACAGCACGTCCATCAGAGTAGAAAGGCAAGCCCACAGTTATTACAACACACATTCATCATCATCATCATCCAGCCTTTCCCCCTGACAACTTACAGAAAAAATATATTAAGTGGTCTGTGCAATTATTAAGTAGTCCACAGAGGGAAAATTTGAGAAACTCTGGTATAAAAGAAACCAGAAGCCAATGTTTCTAGGGCTTCGCATATGTAGTTGCCTGTGGTGGACATTTGCTTGTGGCAGGTAACCAGGCAAGTGGCTGTTTACAAGCATGAACTTATTCCTAACTTCCAATTCATGTTGTGTGAACTGCAGGGAGGAAGGAGAGAAATTATGCCTCAGACCCTTGAACTCTGTATTCAGAGGGTCTCTATACACACACAAGGAGAGGGTCTACATTTATTTGGGTGTGTGTGTACTTTTTACCTTGTTTTTCTGTGGCATTTCCGTCATCAGGTTTGCTGACATGTTCTTGGGCAAACATTTTTCTGAGGTGCGTTAGGCCATGGGGATGCTCTGTGTGTTTGCCGTATGGGTTGGATAGCCTAGAAATTGGCATTCAGCTCATAAAGAAAGGAAAAACCACAATGTTCTTCTGCATTCTTGCAAGTGTATTTCATCCCACAAGTTTTGTCAGTTCATAACTCAGTTGTTGGTTGTTGTTGTTTTTTTGCAGTTAGATTTTTATTCAGTTTTTCATTTACTTATATTGGTTACAACATAATTACATATTTACACTTTTTGAGCCTCCACCAGCACCTCCCACAATCATCCATTGTTCTTATTTCCTCGCATTTTCCTATATAGTATTGCTAGTTTACCATTAGTTTACACCTCTCTATTCCTATCTTGCAATATTCCTTACCGTATTACAAAGTCTCTTTGAACCCCACTAGCGTTGTTTGTTGATCACATATAGTTTCCAGATATGCCGCAAACTTCCCCCAGTCCTCGGTGAATTTTTGATCTTTTTGATATCTTATTCTTCCAGTCAATTTGTCTAATTCCGCGTAATCTATAAGTTTCATCCTCCAGTCGCTCAGAGTCGGCATTTCCTCCTGTCTCCACCTCTGGGCCATCAGTATTCTTGCCGCTGTCGCAGCATATTGGAACAATTTATAGTCCCGTCTTTTTATCTCTCTTCCTGTTATACCTAGTAGGAAGGACTCTGGCTTCTTAACAAACGAATATTTAAAGATCTTTTTCAATTCACAATAAATCGATTCCCAGAAACCCCTCACCTTCCTACAATCCCACCACATATGAAAGAGAGATCCCTCTTTTTCTTTGCATTTCCAGCACTTGTTACATGTCTTATACATTTTTGACAACTTTGCCGGTGTGATATACCACCTGTACACCATCTTCATTATATTTTCTTTCAGTGCTGTACATGCAGTGAATTTCATATTTTCGTTCCATACCTTTTCCCAGTCCTCTAGTTGTATGCTGTGACCAAGATCTCTGGCCCACTTAATCATGACCGACTTAATTTCCTCGTCCTTTGTTTGCCATTCTAAAAGTATTTTGTACATTTTCGAAATTATCTTAACATCATTGTCAATTATATCTAATTGAAATTTAGACGCTTTTTCCATATATCCCCTTTCTTTTAGATCCTTGTTAAACATTGCATTTGCCTGGAAATAGTGTAACCAATCATAGACCTGATCCTTCACTTGTTCATATGGCTTAAATTTCCATTTCTCCCCCTCTTTCACTACCAATTCACCATAAGTTATCCAATTTGATCTCATATTCGTTTTTTTTACCGACATTACCTCTAGTGGAGACAACCAATGCGGAGTTTTAAATTCCAGAATATTTTTGTACCTGTCCCAAACCTCTATTATAGAGCCCCTGATAACATGATTAGTGAAACTTTGGTGGATTTTCTTCTTCTCCCGCCATAAATAGGCGTGCCATCCCGATCTATTATCATGGCCCTCTAGATCTAACAATTTATTATTATTTAATTTTATCCACTCCTTTAGCCAGCAAAGACAGGACGCCTCGTAATAGAGTTTTAGATCTGGCAGGGCAAAACCGCCTCTTTCTTTGGCGTCTGTCAACAGCTTAAATTGTATCCTTGGCTTCTTGCCCTGCCAGATATATCCCGAGAGCGTTCTTTGCCACTCTTTAAATACACTTATTCCCCTGATTATAGGGATCATCTGGAACAGAAATATCATCTTTGGGAGCACACACATTTTGACCGCTGATATTCTGCCCCAGAAGGACAGTTTCATTCTACCCCAGGTTTCTAAATCTTTCTTTATTCCGTTCCACACCTGAGTATAATTATTCTGATATAAATCAATATTTTTGGGGGTCAACCATATTCCCAAATACTTTACTTTTTTGGCCACATCAATTCCTGATTCTCGTTGCAGCTCATCCACCAGAGTCAGATCAGTATTCTTAGCCATTAATTTTGTTTTTTTCTTATTTAGAGTAAATCCAGCCACTTTGCCAAACTCTTCTATTTCCTTCAATACCTCATTTAAGCTGTTTTTTGGTTCTTCAATCGTTATTACTATGTCATCCGCAAAGGCTTTGATCTTGTATTCATTTTTGCCGACTGTAACCCCCTTTATTTTGTCGTTGTTCCTTACTGAACCCAGAAGGACTTCCAGGACTGTTATAAATAGTAACGGCGAGAGAGGACACCCCTGTCTGGTACCTTTCGATATCTTGAACTCTTCTGTATATACATTATTCACAATCAATTTAGCTCTTTGTTCCGAATAAATTGCCCTTATTCCGTTGTAAAATTCATTCCCCACTTCCATCATTTCTAAATTTTTTAACATAAATTCCCACGATACATTATCGAAAGCCTTCTCTGCGTCCACAAACATTAATAAGGCTTGCTTCTCAGTCCTTACAGACAGATATTCCAAAATATTAATTATGTTCCTAACATTGTCTCTCATCTGCCTGCCCGGAAGGAAGCCTGTCTGATCTACATGTATTATTTCTTGCAGTATCTTCTTTAATCTCTTTGCTAATATTCCAGCAAAAATCTTGTAGTCTGTGTTTAACAGAGATATTGGCCTATAATTCTTTACTTGTGTCAAATCAGAGTCTTGCTTTGGAATGAGTGTAATAAAGGCCTCTCTCCACGTTCCGGGGATATCCTGTTGTTGTAGTATGTTATTCATGACTTCCTTTATTGGTACTATTAGGGCGTGCCTCAGTTCTTTGTAGTAGCTAGATGTTAGACCATCTGGTCCTGGTGCCTTCCCTTTCTTCAGTTCTTTTATTATTTCTATTATTTCCTCATTTACTATTGGGGCGTTCAGTCGGTCTTTCTTATCTGTCGGGATCTTTTTCACACCTTTTTCCTTTAAAAATCTTTCTATTTTCTTCGTATTATTCTTTTCTCTGTTGTTATATAAATGTTTATAGAAATCCAAAAATCCTTTCCTAATGGCTTTGGGATTCTCAACTTCTTCTCCCTCTAAGATAATTTTATTAATTGTGTTTTGTTCTTTCCTTTTCTTAATTTGCCACGCAAGCCATTTGCCGGATTTATTAGCGAATTCAAAGTTTTTCTGTCGAAGCCTTTTGATGTTCCATTCCACCTCTTTGTTAATAATCATTGCAAATTGTGCCTGCAGGACTTTAATATTCTCTTTTATTTTTGAGCTGTTTGGGTTCTTAATTAATTTTACTTCATTATCCATTATTTGTTTTAAGATCTCCTTCTTCCCTTTCTCCCTGTTCTTATTCTTAATCGCATTCTGTTGAATAAAGAATCCTCTTATAACTGCTTTGCTTGCATCCCAAACTATGCTCGTTTTTGTGCCTTTATTCATGTTATCTGTAAAGTAGTCTATCAATTTTTTCTTAGCCTCCTGAACAAGCTTCTGATCAGCTAAGAGATAATCATTAAGTCGCCATCTGAATGATCTTTCTTCATATCCTTTAACCTCCATTTTTATTGGGCTGTGGTCTGATATTGTTTTTGGTTGTATCTCAATCTGTCGAATTCTTGGAGTTAGCTCACTGGAAACCCAGATTTGATCAATTCTTGATAAAGACTTGTTTGGTTCCGAATAAAACGTAAATTGCTTCTCCAGCGGATGTCGAAGTCTCCATATATCAATTAAGGTAAAGTTTTTTATCATAGTAAAGAAAGTCTTAGGCAATTTTCCTTCTCTACTTACGTCTTTTTCTCTAAATCTATCAATTTCCAACGAGACCACCCCATTCATATCCCCCATAAGTATCATTTTTTGGTCCATGTATTCAAACAATTTCTCTTCCAAGTTTTTATAAAAATCAGTTTTATTCCCATTAGGTGCATATATCCCAACAATTATTATTTTTTCTCCTTGCCATTTAATCTGTATTACAATTATTCTACCTTCTTCATCTTTGAAAATTTGTTGCGCCTCAATGTTCTTTTTTACATATAATACAACCCCTCTCTTTTTCCCTTTATCAGAGGACACAAATTCGTTTCCTAATCTATTGTTAATCAAAATTTTCCTGTGCTTCCTTGCCACGTGTGTTTCTTGGAGGCAGATAATATCAAGATTTTTCTTTTTTAGGCATTGTTCAATTTTGTTTCGTTTTTTCTTATCATTCATTCCGTTAATATTCCAATTCCACAATTTTAGCGCCATCTTTTTCCAAATTAAGTTATTTATCTAATTGGTTTATCTAATTGATTTATCTAATTGATTATAGTCCGGCTTCTTCCTGTTCCTCTCCCTCCTCCTCCTCTTCCTCCTCCTCCTCCTCCTCCGGTTCTCTGTCTTCCCTTTCCTTTTCCGCTCAATACCTCCTCTCCAGTGGATCGACTCCTCCTACTGCTCCTCTTTCTTCTTCCTCCTCCACCATCAACTCCTTATATCGCCTCTGAAATTTACTTGTTTCCTCCGGGTTGATAAGTCTATGTTTCTTGCTTTTGTAGGTAAATGAGATCCCTTGAGGGAACTCCCATTTGAATTCAATCTTGTTTTTCTTGAGAATTTGGACCAATGGCTTATATGGGTCTCTTCGTTTCAACAGTCTTACTGGAATATCTTTGAAAATGATTATGTAATTCCCATCAATATTTAGCCTTTTTTCTCTATTTTTTTGTAGGATTAGGCTTCTCATATCTTTGTTTTTAAAGGTAATCAGACAATCTCCCGGCGTTTTCTTTATTCTAGTTGTTCTTGTTCTTATTCTGAATGCATTTTGAACCGATCTTTCTACTTCTTCTTTTTGTATTGCCAACCATCGTGCTATTTCTATTATCAGTTTCTCTCTGATGTTTTCACCTTGTATTTCAGGGACTGCTCTCAACCTAAGATTCACCTCCCGTTGTTGGTTGTTTTTAGCAAGAACAGGTGATGTCTGCTTAGTGAATAAAATTTGCTATGTTGCATTTTTTCATTTTACAGCTTCCTCCCACTCCTTTTCTGTGCTGAGAGGGTCAAAATAACTTGTTCGGTTTCTCCTATGCTTTCAGTATTTCTTTCTTTTTTCTAAAGATAAGTAGACACGGAGGGGAGCAAGCACCTGTCCTGCTCCTTTCCCCCTCTCCCAGCAGAAATACCTGTCTAACTGGGACTTCTAATCAACAGGCTGTGTGCAAATCCAGATGGCCATTTGTCATGGATGCTTTAGTTGAGATTCCTGCATAGCAGGGGGTGGACTAGGTGACCCTCAGGATCCCTTCCAACTCACCAGTTCTATGATTCTGTGATCTTGCTTGCCCTCCTTTGCACACATTCCACCTGGTCAATATCCATCTTAAACTGTGGTGCCCAGAACTGGACACAGGACTCCAGGTCTGACCAAGTCAGTATAGAGCGGTACTATGACTTCCCTTAATTGGGACATTATACAGTGGTACCTCTACTTACTAATGCAATCCATTTTGGGGTGCCGTTCGCACCCCAAACAGTCTGTAAGTAGAGTGCAGCTACTGCGTGTGTGCGAAGCACACAGATCACTTCTGCACATGCGCGCGGGGCGAACAGTTTGCCGCGTTTGTAACCTGAAAAGCCGCAACGCGAAGCAAGCGTAACACGATGTTTGACTGTACTTTTTGTGCTGCTGCATCACACTGCTGACTCCTGTTAAGCTTGTGGTCTACGAAGGTTCCTATATCCTTTTCATATGTACAGGTGTCAAGCCAGGTGTCTTCCATCATATATTTATGAATCTGCTTATTCCTGCAGAACCTTACATTTGTCCCTACTAAAATTCATTTTCTTTGGGCCCAGTTCTTCAATCTGTTAAGGTCATCTTGAATCCTGATTCTCTCTTCTGAGATATTGATTTATAAATTTTGTAAAAAGAAAACAATAGGCCGACCCTTCCATTAGGCAAGCTGAATCAATGGCAAATTTGTCCCCGCCAGCCCCTGCTCACTTGCCTTGCCAGCCGGCCCAACCAACGGACAGCTGACACCACCTGCCCACCTGGCTCATGGCCAACCCATACCTTCCTCTGAGGCATTTTAAGCAAGATGGCCCAAGAGAGTGCTTGCAACTCTACTGCCTTTCCACAATAACTAGAAATTAGTTTTTAAAATTAATTAAAGGGAATAAAAAAACATTTCTTCCTGTTAAAATGAAATGTTACAGCCCTAATTATTAGTTGACTAACGGATTACACTTGTATACAGTAGTACCTCTTGTTACGTACTTAATTCGTTCCGGTGGTCCGTTCTTAACCTAAAACTGTTCTTAACCTGAGGTACCACTTTAGCTAATGGGGCCTCGCGCTGCCAGAGCACGATTTCTGTTCTTATCCAGAAGCAAAGTTCTTAACCGGAGGTACTATTTCTGGGTTAGCGGAGTCTGTAACCTGAAGCGTATGTAACCTGAAGCGTCCGTAACCCGAGGTACCACTGTATTATCCAAACGTCAGTATAGAAACATCGGAAGCTGCTTTATTCAGACCATTGGCCCATCAAGCTCAGTGTTGTCTACACAGATTGGCAGCAGCTCTCCAGGGTTTCAGGCAAGATACCTTCCCAGCCCTGTCTGGTGATGCCGGGGATTTTAAACCTGGGACTTTCTGCATGCAAAGCAGATGATCTATCTGCATAGAGCTCTTTGGAGACCTCTTGGCACCATTTATTAAAATGTGAATTACAACTATGGTTCATTCTTAGAAGGGAAGGCCATTTTAATGTCCTTCAAATTCTGAACTCTGCCAGTTAACCCCACCTAATTAAATAAATTAATAAAATGCTCCGTTACAAGCCCCCCACTCCTTACGGATGCTTGTAAGTAGAGTTGAAGACAGGCCAGCACTGAGCAATGTTGTAGTTCCCTTTTGGATACAATGCAAGAGGCAGACCAGAGAGGCTGTTTTCCATAACACTGTATATGTATACCAGCTGCTCTTGATAATTGCAGGGCAGAACAAACTGCTTTAAAATGGGCTGAATTTGCATTTCCTCACCCACCCCAAATGAAAGCTCCTGGCAGAAGCCCAAAGGGGCTGATAGGAATGTGTTGAAGGAGGAAAATGGAATCAAGAGCATTTAAAAAACACCTCAGTCATGAATGTTGCAGGTTCCTTGGTCCAGTGTTTCCCAACCTTGGGCCTCCAGCTGTTTTTGGACTACAACTCCCATCATCCCTAGCTAGCAAGACCAGTGGTCAGGGATGATGGGAATTGTAGTTCAAAACAGCTGGAGGCCCAAGGTTGGGAAACACTGCCGGGTCCATCAGTTCAGTCACAGGTAGCTGCGCCAAGTGGGAGCCAGGTGCTTGGATTCATGGGTCAGCATGGGAAGGTCAAACCAGAGAGCAAGCCAGGAGTGACTCTGGTTACCCACGTACAGCCCCTTACCAATCAGGAAGTCTTGGGAGCCCTTCCTGTTGAGGAGAGCCAGTGGTCGGCCTGGATAGGTCCTTCACTGCCTGGGAGATGCTACAGCCAGTGTTAGAAGCTCAGGTATATAAGCTAGGTGACAAATGGCTCCTTAAACCAGGGTTACAGTCACCAAAATGGAATATCTACAGTAGTTGCCACTTTGGGGCCAGACAGCTCAAAACTCGTATTTTCCAGGACAACTTTTCATTCTGATTTTGTCAATAAAATATAATGGATAGAATTGTACAGGATGTGTTATTAGTGTGTGAAAAGGGTCCAGATCCAAGGATCCCCAGGCAGACACCTCCAAATGGTGGAGACGTCAGGTGCTATCCTGGCACTTAGGCATCAGACCTCACCTGGAGTACTGTGTCCAGTTCTGGGCACCACAGTTCAAGAAGGACACTGACAAACTGGAACGTGTCCAGAGGAGGCCAACCAAAATGGTCAAAGGCTAAGGGAGCTGGGCATGTTTAGCCTGGAGAAGAGGAGGTTAAGGGGTGATATGATAGCCATGTTCAAATATAGAAAAGGATGTCACATAGAGGAGGGAGAAAGGTTGTTTTCTGCTGCTCCAGAGAAGCGGACACGGAGCAATGGATCCAAACTACAAGAAAGAAGATTCCACCTAAACATTAGGAAGAACTTCCTGACAGTAAGAGCTGTTTGACAGTGGAATTTGCTGCCAAGGAGTGTGGTGGAGTCTCCTACTTTGGAGGTCTTTAAGCAGAGGCTTGACAACCATATGTCAGGAGTGCTCTGATGGTGTTTCCTGCTTGGCAGGGGGTTGGACTCGATGGCCCTTGTGGTCTCTTCCAACTCTATGATTCTATGATCTTCACTTGGTTGCAAGCAGCTGATAGCCAGGGGCAAAACGTACCTGGTGAATTGAGAATGTCGCTGCAGCCTTTAGAAGGTTTGTCCGTTTGGGCAAATGGGGTCCTGTCACACCACTGTCTGCCTGCCTTAACCCTCCCCCTGTTGCCTGGAGAGGAAAGTTCTTTCTTTTTCTTTTTTGTGATTCAGCTTTTACGAGTGAGCTTTCTAGTATGCTGCTGGGAGGTGTTTTGGGACAAAGTGAGGCAAAAGCAAAATAAGTAACTAATTCATAATAATAACAGCAAAACAACCAGTTTTATAGGATGAAACCGTTTTAGTGCCTTTTGTTACCTTCAAGCTTTCTGAGCTGGGAAGTGCAATTCCACCACCGACTACTTATCATCCAGATGTTTTGAACTTCAATGCCCATAAGCTCCAGCCAGCACAGCCATGGCGAGCTGTCATCCAAAGCACCCAGAGGGCACCAGGTTGGGCAAGGCGGGCTTAGAGAGTGATGTGCGGAGAGCTAGTGCAGTGTGGTGGTTAATACATTGGGCTAGGACCGCAAAAGCCTGGATTGAAATCCCCACACTGCCAAGAAACTGACTGAGTGACCTTGGGCCAGCCGGCCACTGTCTCTTAACCTACCCTACCTTACAGGGCTGTTGTGAAGATTAGACAGCATACGGGTGCTTTCCTGAGCTTTTTTGGGGAAAGAACAAAAATATAATAAACAGTCAGGGTTGGAACCAACTAAAAAACCCCAAATGTCATAACCTTTCCTCATAGAGGAATTGCTCCAACCCTTTAATCGTTTTGGTTGCACTTTCCTGAACTTTTTACAGTTCCATGATTTTTGAGGTGTGGAGACTAGAACTCCCATTTTGTGCATCATAATCATCATATTGGGTGCTTTTTTTCAGTCTCTTTCCCAATGAACTCTAGCCTGGGATTTCCCCTTTTCACACCAACTGCACCCTGGGCAGACGTCCTGAGTAAGTCACTCTCTCAGCTTAACAAGGATTCTTGTGAGCATCACCTAGGAGGGGAGAGTCACACTGTTACCTTCAGCTTCTGAGTGGAAGGGGCATGATAAAAACGCAATACAAAAACTAAATAAAAATATACCAAGGCCCCTGATTTGAGATCACCCATCCCTGAGGGCTGGGCAAGGAAGCCTGGAGGGCGGTATTCAGCCCTGAGCCTGAACACGCCATTCCTCTGACTAGGACAGGAGGTGAAATTTGAATTGCATTCACATGTAAAGGCAAACCTACCTAATTTGCACATTTCAAAACTATATGGGGACCAAAACACAACAATTCTTCAAAGTTCACACTTCTTTCAATTTGCTTTGCAGTTCTCTCGGCAGGTAATGTGAATAAAAATGCATATAATGGGAGAGACGTGCCCAAAAAAATACTTATATTAGTGAAAATAACATACAAAAATGCGTTATTTAAGGGGAAATGGCTTTGCAAAAATTTGTATCTTGGGCAGAATTACATGCAAACATGTGTATGGGTAGGATTAATTTCCACTAAAATGTTGATGAATTTTCATGAGGGCTACACACACACAAAAAAAAAACCCCAACAACACACATATATAACCACATATAATTAAAGGGCCAGTTTTATGGTCCCTGGCATTGGAGGCTGCTGCACTAGGGCAAATGGGGCACTGCCCCACTGATCTCAGTCTGCCTTCAGCGTGCAGCCACACCAGTGTGTGGGCTCTGACCATCATTGCTTCTAGCTCCACCTACTAGTGGTCTCCCTACCTTCTGTCTTCCCAGTCCCAATGGGCACCGGTATCCACGGATGGCACACTGCGGACCTCCCTGACTGTGGGTGGAGATGGTCAACCCCAGAGACCTTTATGTTGTTGCTACTGGAAAAAGTGGTGTGTAAACAGTTTTTGCATAAAGCAGCATATACTCAGCAAGCGAAAGTCTGCCATAATAAAAATGCCCTTGCTGACCTGTGAAAAACTGCCGCAGAGGGAGCCATCCACACTTCAGTGGGCCAGGTGTTCCATAGTTACTGGTGCAGCCACTGAGAAGGCCCTGTCCCTTGTTGCTGTTGATGCTCCCTCCACCCTGGATGGGATGTAGAGATGTTTGTTGTTCCTCTCTCTTTTGCATTGGATCCTCAGAAGCTCTATTTACGATGTGGCATTTTTGCCCCCAACACGTTACCTTCATCGTGCTCTCGTTAAAAGCCTCAGGGGCGCAGGAGCATCTGATCAAAATGAAGATGGCAAAAAGGCAGTTATTTAATTTCAGCCATGTCAGAAAACCCACTCTCCTGGGCGCTCCCCATACGGTTTTCATTGATGTAGCAAAAACCCAGAAACATCTGTGAAACAGGGATGGGCTTGTTTGCTGAGCTCAGCAGGAGGGAAGCTTGCGGTTAAGCTTGGTTTTGCCTCCTTGCAGGTCCTTTAAAAACAAAAAGCCAGAACAAAAAACCTTGGCTCTCTGAGAGCTCTAGCTGGGCAGGCAAGCAGATGGAAAGGGGCAAGGGGTGTGTGGGGCAGGCAGAGGCAGGGGGAAAGCCAGGGCGGGATGGCACATCAAACCAGAGTGTGTGTTGGGGGGGGGGGGAGAGACAAAGACAGAAGCTGGATTCAGACAACCAGTAATTTCCTAACCCTCAGATGTTTTTACAGTCACTGTGGGGGTGGAATTCACTAGAACTGGGACATAATGAAGTATAACTTAGGCTGTTCTGTGGGGAACGACTATTTTTTGTATGTTATATGAAAATGTTTATATGATTTTTTTTAATGGTGTAGCATACTTATGTTACTGTTTTTAAATATAAATCGCTTGGAGACCTTTTTAGGTAACAAGTGACTAAAGATAGATCGTAATAGCACAAGAGCCCTGTGTGACCAGATCAAAAAGTCACCTTTGGCTATATTTATTATAATATTAAGGAAATGTATAGATTGCCCTTCATTATGCAGTTACCCCAAGGTGTTTTCCAACATAATATATAAAGATTAGTCATATTGTACAGTACTATAAACTAAAATCCAGTTTACAGCAGTTACAGGTAAACAGCAGCTGGCCAGATAAAGTCTTAAGCACCAGCTGAAACAGAAAAAAATTAAATACTGTATTTCAAAAAGCTTGAGAGATCAGGTATGTTCTAGCCATGTGTCTGAAGTTTAGTCAACATATCTATCTGTGCCTCTAGTTCTTGCTTTTAATCTGTATGCTGCCTTGAGTCCCATCAGGGAAGAAGGTAGGGTATTTTTTTAAAAAAAAAAATCTAATAAAAGGCGTTGTGAGTTCTACAGCTGGGGCACCAGTACAGAGTAGGCCCTGTCCCTACCTTGCTGGAACCTTGCTGGGTTCATGGCCCATCTCAGTCTATAAAGGAAAAGGTATCAAATACCTGGACATTTGGTGCTTTAAAGCCAAAGCCCACATCTTGAATTGGGCCTGGTAATACAGACGCAGCCAATGTGCAGAAGCACTTGCCAATGCTCTTGTGGCAGCATTAATAATGATTGCCAAATATTGAGGAAGAATACCTTTATGTGGACTGGGCAGCAGGATTGAAAGTTGCAGCTAGAACATATTATGATTTAGAACCCAGTCTTCAAATACTTGCCTGGGAATATGTTGCACGGAATTCCTCTGATCCAGGGAGCCTTGCGTACAGACTGCCCACTCAAACTGCCACTATTTTCTGCAAGTCACTTTGGGTCACTTCTGTGAGGAAAGCAATTAATAAGTATGGTAAATTATCGTCACGGTTCTATGTTAGCTGCAGACCAGCTTCTTTTATATGCCACTTCCCGTCCATTTTATCCTCCCAAGAGCAAGCCTGTGAAGTAGGTTAGGCTGAAAGTGACGGGCACAAGTGAGCTTCGTGGTTGAGCAAGGGCTTGAACCCGGGTTCCCCGGTTCTGCTCTGCCACTCCAACCACTACACCACACTGTCTCTCTCCTAGTCCATTCTGCTTCCAGCTGTGGCCAACTGGGTACTTCTGGCATGCAAGCACTGGCATACAAAGGGCATGACCCTCCCTAGCAATGGCATTCGAAAGTGTGCTCTGACTGAACATGGGAAGTTCAGTGGCTAATGTCTAGTGGCCCCCATGAGAATAGAGAGTATGCAGCCAAACTATGGACGAGTGTCAGAAATCTTGTTTTCGGCAACTAAGTCAGAACTTAGGAAGCTGCCTTGTACCAAGTCGGACCATTGGTCCCCTTAGTTCAGTACTGTCTACACTCACTAGTAGCAATTCTCCAGGTTTTCAGAGAGTGCTACCTGGAGATGCCAGAGGTGGAACCTGCAACATTTTGTGTTCTGCTCCTAAGCTGTGAGCCTTCCCTTAAGCTGTGCTGACTGAGAGTGGAGCCATGTGTGCACACGTTCCCTTCATAAGCCTCGCTCCTTTGGATTTCCACAACTGGTCCTCCTCAAAAGAAAAGAAAGGCTGGTTGTCTGAATGCACTCGGGGCTCATCCAGACTTCCTTTTGCACCCTGCTCTCCAGGCACAGGTCCACACTTTGAAGCTCCATGTCTGCGTGAGGTTTCTTTTTGGTCCTGGCACTTTCCCTGGGGAAACCCATTTTCACCACTGGATCAAAACAAATGGCAGTGCATGGAATATTGCCTTTTGCTCTAATTCAGCAGTAAAGTGCAGGTTTTTCTGGGGGTGGGGGAGGCTGGGATGAAAAAGAAAGTGCAGCACCAAAGGAAGTCTGAATGAACCCCCAGAAATGAAGTGTATTTTGGGGGTGTTCCAGCATTGGAGCAGCCGAGGCAGGTGACAATGAAACCCCTTTGGAACTGACAAGGGGCTCATCCACACTTCCGCTTGTCCCTTGCTTAGAGAGCATTGGTCTGAACGGTTTCCCACTTGCCCCTTGCTTTCTAGGCATGGGCCCAAGCAGTTTAGCCTTTGCCCCACTCTTTGCTCCCGGAAAACCCACTCTTTTGCGGTAAATTGGAACAAACTGCAGTTTTGCAGAAAATCCAGTTGCTGTTTGTTCCAATTCAGCGGTAAAGATCAGGTTTTTCTGGGGGCAAACAGTGCAGCAAACAGAGGTGCGGATAATAAGAATTATTAATATTGTTATTTATTAAATTTGTTTACCGCCCTTCATCCATAGATCTCAGGGTGGTGCACAGCCTAAAACTACAAGATAAAAACACAAAATGCATAATAAAAACAGGAAGAAACCAATAATCCCCCCTCCCAAGCCTAAAGAGTGTATGTAGAGCTGATTACGTAATGGCACACCTCCAGATGACACAGATTGGAGCATCCACAAGTTCAGATAGACATGGTTTAAAAAGTCAGCTCATGTAACCTTCACAATAAGAAAAAAGTTGTGTGGATTAACACTTGCTTTCATATACATCTGTTTAGGAGCAGAGTTTAGCCTTGCGGTGCTTCCCAAACATTGAATCTAGATATACTTCTGCATTCTGCATCCTGGAACACTGTATTCATATTTAAGCCTTCTTGATCTGGACCTCTGTTTCCTGATGTTGTTCTGCACTGATTTTGAGGTGGAAAGCTAACTTGAAGCATACCCTTGTACACATCTGTGTTCTGTTAGGAATGTAAGAGCCCTACTGGCTCAGACTAGCATCGTGTCCTCACAATTACATGCATGTGAGAAGCCCACAAGCAGGGCACTGTTGCAGTGTGAAATGTTTTCCCATTACACACATGGTGTTTCTGGAACTGGCACGGGTCTGAGCTGGCCTGTATCACATGTGAAAATTGCGGGTGTTCATAGGGACTAGGGTGCTTGTGAGAATTAAACAGGTCCACAGCAATAGCTTTTCTTAACCTATGCTTAAAACTAACCACGGATTCATCTGTAAACATCTCAGCAGGCTCCAGATTCCTCATGTGTTTCCATTTTGCTCTTCCTCCCCTCCCCCTGCCCTGTAGATCCCTTATCTTCTTCTGAATGCCTCCACATCAGAAATAAGGCCTCGGATGCACCCTGTGTTTTTTGGTGAAAGCATAGAGGTCAACCCCGAACCGGCACAGGAAATTAGGTAACGTATGGGCTTCCTTTTGTGTTCCTGCTTTCTCCTGCAAAAGATTAGTGGTGTTTATGAATGGGTTGGTGGGTGTTTTAGCCAGAGCTGTGGGTGGGGTGAGGGGAAGAAGGAATGGCTGAAATTAAGAAGAGTGAATGCTGTAGAATAATAGGAGAGTGTGAGTGGAGTGGGGTGAGGGGTGGGGAGATGGAGGGGTCACCGCTTAGATCTCACATTGAATTCATCTCAGATCTGAGGCAGAAAATCACTGCCAGCTGTTGAGCGGCCTGAACTCAGTGAATTGGTGGTCTTAGCTCAGAGACAGCCCATGTGATACCCTCCAGATGTTGTCACATCCCCCTGACCCCTGGCCATGCTGGCTGGGACCTGGGGACAGCTGCAGTCCAGCAACACCTGGAGGCACCAGGTTGTCTCTCCTTGTCTTAGCTCAACTCACAATGGGTGGGGAAGATTTCTGTTGAATTTTCCCTTGCTTGCCATGGCAGCTTGCACCCATCACATCTTTCATTTGGCTGTCCATTCCTTTTCAGTGCTCCATTATTGTGGGTGGGTAGGTGGGCGAAATGAATGGGTCCTTAATGAAATCCAGATGTTCCAGCTCCTTCCAGTTTTGGCCAGATTTCCCCCTCTTTAGATTTCCAAAACACTAGCTAAGGGGGGATCACAAAAGGTCAGGGGGCCAGCCCCCAATCCCTTGTCCTTCACACCTCTGTAATTTGTAGGCTGTCTCGTTTCCTGAATCTCCTTTTGCTGAGCAGGGTTAGGTAGTGGCCTACATTACAAAGCTAACTTATGCGTTGTTGCGCTCTCCAGGCTGACAAGTTGTTGGACTCCAGTTCCCATCAGCCCCAGCCAGCGTGGCCAGTGGTTGGGGGTGGTGGGTGTTGTGGTCCCAAATCATTGGGAGGGCTTCTGCCTCTGTGTAGGAGATGGGCCTGTGCTCTCAAGCAGGTGGAACAAAGAAGTAGGATTGGTATGATATCTTACGCTGCTGGAACCTGCCATGGGGAAGGGGTAATAAAGCTAACAAATAAAATAAAAGCAATAGGTAGCACAGTGACAAGAGGGCCACTTCAAGATCGTATAGGAAAGCAAGTTTACGAGACTGAGCTGTGCACCAGGACAGCCCTGGTCCATGAACACAACTCATTACGTGACCTTAGGCAAGTACCATCAGTCCCAATCTCTGCTGGAAAAGAAAACCAGATGTGTTGTGCCTTTCTTGTGTCCTTTGTAGCTTACAGTGTCCTGGAGGAGACTGGCTGGCTGGCTAGATCCATGAACTAAAACACTCTTGCTTGGAGGCCAGGCAGTGGGTGCTGGTCCGTTAAGGGCAAATGGGGCACTGCCCCATCAAGTGCCGTCTGTCCTCAGCCAGCTCCCAGTTCCCTGCCTTCTTACTTGCACCCAGTCCAGCGGGAAGGAGCTGCCCTCATCTTCCTCCTCTTCAGTCCAGTTTTGCCCTTGTGGAACTCAGTATGGAAGAAGAAGAAGAGGAGGACAAAACAATAATTAGTTTGGCCCTGTTTGACATTGGCTCCGGCTCCACCTACTGACTTATTTTATTTATAATATTTGTTTTCCACTACAAACAATTTGTCTCAAAAGCAATTTACAGTTTTCAAAAAAGCTTACCGTTGGCCTTCCTCCCTCTTCTGCCCTACCAGCCATTTCTGAAGTGAGTCCATACTTCAGTATTTGTTGAAGTATGCACTTGTGGTGAACCCTTTCATAACCATCCGAGGTGTCTGCTGGGCTTGGGCATTTTCACAGCATTTGGGGCCAAAGCTGTGCCAATCAACAATACTGCTAACCCAGAGATCCCAAGATCATGGTTCTCCCTTTGGATGGTAGTGCACAATTTAGCCATTGCCCTAATGATGGCAAAGAGCTGCTCTGACCTCTCACCCTTCTGGAATTCTTCTGATAGGCAGAGATTACCACCCCCATCTTCTAGTCTTTCTGTCTTATCCTGTGAGGGTTTAAGTTGTGTGCTGAGGGGTAGAGTTGCCCATCTCCTACTTCCATGTTTTTGGAGTCTCCTCCAGTGCTCTGTGGTCAGATTCTTCTCTGAGGGTCTCCAGTACTAGCAAAGCCCAACAGCTCAACCATATGTGGGCATGACAGTAGTGGTGACATCAGACTCTTTTCCATCAGTGAATGGCAGTGAGAGTCCTTGACATTGCTGCTGAATTTTGCTTTTAAAGGCAAAAATGTGAGGTTAAGTTCAAGTGTGTTTTTTAAGTGGGCCAAATTTCCAAAACATTTTAAGGGAAGCCAATGTGGTTTTGATGCAACGAGTGACATTTCTCATTTGGGGTTCTTCTCAACCTTCCTTTGGTGCTAGCCGGTGATGTTCTGGTGGTTGCTGGTGTGCCGAAATGCTGCTGCAGCTTTCTGCCCAGTGTCAATGCCACCCACGCACCCAACTTTTAAAGAGTAGCCTTTGAAATTTCAAGGTGCCACTGACAAGGATGTTTTTCCATTTGCCATCGAGGGCTCCTGCTGTCTGCACCAAGCAACTTGCTGGCCTCTGAGTTTAGCTGTGCAAAACTCATTAAGCAGATTGTGTTACGTGTGCCGTTTGGTGGGCCAAGCCTCCTCCAGGGCGTTGGCAAATGCCGTGCGCCACACCCAGCGTTTAATCTTTTTATACACAGAGCTGCAAATTCCTCAGCTGCTGCTGGTTGCGCCTCCAAGATCTGGAAGCATCAAACCATGTAAAACCCCTACGGCAACCTGGCAGCAGGATGCTTTGCGTGTCCCTCCTGCTTCACAGACTATAAAAGCTGCTTCTTCAAGTTGGGTGTGCAGTGAAAGAATGCAAAAACTAACAGGGATCTATCTAGATATCTGTTTGTGAAGTCTGTTCCAGCTTTGGCTAATATTTTAGGACACTTACTATAGACACAGAGAGACGAGCTAGATATTAAAACGCCAGATTTGCAGGGAGATGTAGGTTTTTCCAGTTAACTCCCCACCCCTCCAAGACACAAATCAGACAAATTTGACAAAGGATGTGTAAGTGGAGAAGACCTGAAGAAAATGTGGATTCCAGCCTTCAAGGTTTCCTTACCTGTTCGTTGCAAAAGCAGACTTGATGAATCTATTCTGGTGTTTGCGTATGAGCAGTGCTGGCGTAAGGGTATTTTGTGCCCCAGGCAACCTCTGAGTCACTCCCCCAGTTTTCACTCATGAGCAATTGTTCTGTTCCAGAACATTTTGGTTCCATCTCTCATTAGTTTCCCTGCCGACTGCCCTTCAAACATGGAAATGGCTCAAACATGGAACTGGAATAAAATGAGAAGGGGAGGAGATGCCATCATTTTTTGGCAGCAGGGGATGAAAATGCAAGTCCCTGCCCTGAGCTGCCACCTCAACTCCCCCCACCCCCGAATATAGGGCAGAGTCGGGGCAAGGTGCCATTTCTTGGTCCTCCATGGCTCTGTATCAGGTACGGTGTCCATATGAGAGAGAGGTACTGAGTGTCCCCCCAAAAAAACAACAGACACAGATTGGCAGTAGCTCAGGATGGGGCATATGCAACTGGTCCTTCCAAAGTTGATGGGCGTTGCGATTCAAATGATGTGTGTGTGCTGTGTCGTGATCAATTATGTGGGGTGGGGCTTACCTCTCCCCTCCCCCCCCCCAGTATTTTCTTCAAGTTGGCACCACTCCTGGTCTCCCTCCCTGTAGAGGTGGCTTGCAGGACCTGCCCTGCCCCACTGCCAACAAATCCCTAATTCTGCTGGGCTGGTCAGGCTGCAACCACTGGCTACATTTGCCTAATCGCATACAGTGGTACCTCCAGTTGCGAATGGGATCCGTTCTGGAGGTCCGGCTGGATCCCGAGGTTTTTGCAACCTGAGGATCACTGTTATACACATGTGTGTGGCGGTAGACGCGGGTGTAGCCAAGGGGTGCAAGGGGCAGCTGCCCCATCAAGTAAATGAATAAAAATACTTAACTAACTGACCAGTTGTATCACGGTTCTGCTCCCCCAACATAAAGCCTCCCCCCACCTAAAATATATCCTGGCTATGCCCATGCACCCTAGTGAGCCATCTCTGCTTCGCACAAGCAGCAAAAAGGGCAGGATCAGGCCCCAGCTGACAAGACTCAGCTCCAGTGAAACCCTGGTGAGTTTGCAGCCCTAAACATCCTTTATCCAGAAAGGGGAAAGTGCCAACTCTCGTGTGACTCTCACAAGACTTGAAGGGGGCAGGCAAAAGCAAGTGCTGCAAGAGTCGCTAGGAAGTCCATTTCCTTCTAGACACAATTTTGGGGGTTGTGGGGCGATCCTGCCTCTTTTCCTACTTTTTATGTCATGCCCCTATGGCAGCCATTTTATGAGTGGGACCTACGGCACTTTCTCAGCATTTCCAAATGTGCCCACAGGCCCCCCAAAACTCGCAACTCAGGGTCAGATATGGTTGCGTCTTGTTGGAGAGCAAGGGGTTCAGCAGAGGAGGATGTAATGGCTGTGGGGAACAGGATGTGGGACTTGAGCAGGTCTTTGGTTTGATCTTGTTGGGGCTCCACTGAAGTTCTTGTGCGTGACTTCCTGTTGCCCCCCCCCCTTTTAAATTTCAGGTGCAACTCTGAGGTGAAATATGGCTCTGAGAGGCATTACAGGGATGATGTTTTCTACTGCCCAATGCCCACTGTCACCACTTACAGTGAGACCGTCATCGCTGCCCCCAACTGCACATGGCGAAACTACAAGTCCCAACTCATCTTTGAGCCGCGCCAGAAACCCCTGAGGTTCCAGAGTACAACAATCATCTTCCCCAAACATGCCAAGAACATATACCGGACCACACTCAACTATAGCCTTGGTTCTGCCAAAAGGTGGTTCGCCTCAAGTGTGCAGCTAGAGCTTTGTGAGGAGAACAGTCCCTGCATTGTCTACACAGAAAATGTTTAATGCAGTGTTTTGTTTACTGAAGAACGCTTGACTACAACATCAATGTAAGGCATAGGCCTACGCCGGAGGAGAAGCCTTTTAAGACTTAATGGCCTTTGGCTGAGGGCATCCATTAAATGGCTCCAGGATCATTCATTTTTCACACACAGGCTTGGATATGCCAAGTAGCTTCCCTGCTCCTAGAAGCAGCTGAGGGAGATATTCTCATGTGCTGAAGCAGCTAGAAGCTGGTTTTGGGTCCCCTCAGCCTCGGATCGAACCTCTTTAATTAGCACTTGAATGCATTTTCAGTAGTGAGGGCCTTCCGTTACTTGGTCGCCATTTAGAAAGCTTACTATAGGGTAGTGTGTGGGCCCTCTGTAGCATGTAGGATGTGGCCAAATATATCCTTAGAGAAAGTGATTGTGTCACAGAAGATCATCTCCAGTTTGGCAAAGACTTGGCTTTGCAAAGACATCAGGTAGATCAGGGCAGGCAGTTCTTAGTCATATCAAACATTAATTTTGTCCTGGGATCTTAAGTGGAAGTCCCAGCACAATAGATAGGGGTGGAAAGGCAAAGGGCACCATTTTTGCCAATGAGCAGGAGTTGCCAAATCCCTGCTGCACAGGGGCCATTCGTGGAAAGCAGGCGTTTACAGTTCCTTGGCAACCAGCTGCCTTTATAAAGGAAGCCAGCGAGAAGATTCCTTGGGCACCTGCCTCCTTGTGTGGATATAACAGATGGAAAATAGCTGGACGTATAGTTGAATGTGTGGGGAAAGAGTTAACGTGGACTCATTCCTTCAGGAGGCTGCATTTTTTTACTTTTTGCTAAAGATCTGGAAGATAATAGCTTTTTAAAAGACAGTGTTTGGGACCAAAGGCCTTTTTTTACTTTCTGGAATAAAGGACTGTAAAACTCAGGCCAAGATTTCCCGGAAGGGAAGCTTAGCTCTTTAGGGGTATGAGGAGGGGAAATGACATTTCTTCAGATTTGCAGATTCACAAACCTAGTAAACCTGAAGTAAATTGATGAAACAGGAAGTGACTGTATGGACAACAGAATGAAGGGAAGGGACTTGAAAGTATTGGCTTAGTTGTGGAAGCAGTTGTTAAGTTAACGACAGTTGTGCATACAATGCACAGCTGTCTTGATTGTCATTATACATACTGCTTTTAAGAGCTGTCCTTTCGAATGGGGAAAGATGTATGGTTAAAGAAATTGTGCATCTTAATGTGCAACAATTATTACATATCCATTATGCTGCTTAGACATATTTGTTCTTTTGAATGGAGGAAAGAGTTCATTTAAGTCAACTGCACATGTACCTTGCGACTATTATGCAGGTTTTTTTAAAGTGTTCAGAATATATGATGCCGGTCTTATTGAAGGCAGAAAAGTTCATGAAAATAAATTGTGGGTGGGTGGGTATCATAGAGCTCCTACACATGAATGGATTCTTACTGGCTCATCACAAACATCTTACTGTTCTTTCTGCAATGCTGGCTTGTTTTTCCTGACTTCAAGACTAAAATGCAAGTGAGACCCAGGCCTTAGTTTTGTTTATTGCAACAGCTATTGCCTCAAAATGTTACCATGGTGAGTGATGGCAAACGTCGTTTGAACTTTTTTAAATTTATAAGCCATGTTGTGTGGCATAATCAACCTCCATCACATCCCTTTAAAAAGTGTATGTTGGGAGAAGCTCTTTATTGGAAAATGGCAGCCTTTAAATTCTTGGATTCAGATTAAAGATGTACATTAAGGGTACATCATGTATGCACGCATCCCACATTTGAGAACAGAGAACTGTTACAGGTAAACAGTTAGCCAAAAGGTTATTTACTACAGATGCTGAATGCAGATGACTATTTATCAGTATGCCTTGGGGTGCTTGTGGGTGGGGAATCGCAGGTGCTGTTTGACTTGCATCTTGCTTGCGGGCTTCCCAGAAGCACTGTGGGAAATTGTGGCAGAAAGTTTGAGGGCTTGTCCGCGCCAAGTGGTGCATGTTGCGAAGTGGTTCCAGAACGGCTGTATCATTGCAAAGTGAAGGAAGGCGCTCTTCCACACGGCTAGTTTCCCAACTGGTCATCAAGTGGGTAAATGGTTGTCTGTGCTCATCCTGCCAAGCGGCGACAAGACTTCAAACCTCACTTTTGTAAATTTATCCTACATCAGAAATGTGGAGAGGGGAAAAGAGAGGAATAGTAATTCTTCTAATCACTTGGAAGGACACCGTAGTCTGAACTCTCCACCCATCCAGCCCCCATCCATAACTTAACATCTGCACATGCCGTTCCACTAAAGCAGAATTACTATTGACTTTAGCCAGGCAAGACCCATGATATCCAGAGTATAATGGGTGATAGAAAGTTTATATGTTGCCAGATTCCGAAGAATTGCAAATATAAGATGAAGCTTTTTATACAACTGAAGACCTGAATGCTTGAGGTAGGACTTTAGAATTGCTTTATCTATGCTATGTTGTGTGGGGTTATTATTAATTTTGCATTCAGAGCACGTTTTGTACATTAAGTGAACTATTTGCCCCATTAAAAAGGGGGATGCTATTTTTTTAAGTGACAGAACTTTATATATTTATCCCCCCACCCTGAGATTGCCTGCTATTCAGTCTGAGTAAATTAAGCACAGCTTCTAAAATCTTGAGTGCCTTACTTCTGTAGTGCCCAAACCTTTCTTGAATATTGTATTGAAATGCTTTAATTCTAAAACTTTTATATTTCACAACTCTATACACAAATGGAAGATAGAAACCTTTACCCAAACTGGTTGCATTCCACAAAAAAATGGTGTGTGTGTGGTGGCAATTAATAGATGAAGCTCTCCTATGTCACAACTGCACCGTGAGAGTCAGGGCTCCTGCCCAAATCCTGGGAACTGCACTTTCTTAAAGGCCTAACGACTGCGCCCTTAACAAACTACAGTTCCCAGGAATCTTTGGGGAAGCCATGAGTGCTTTACATTTGTGGTGTGGAGTGGCCTCAATCAGACCACTGGTTTGTTTAGTCTGGTGCTGTCTGAGATGGGTAGCAGTGATGTGCTTTTGTCTTGGGGCTGAGAGATTCCTCCACAGCCTTCTAACTGGGAAACTTGGGATTGAATTTGAGAACTTGTGCATGCATGGTGTTACTCTTCCCACCAAGCTATCATCATGTAAGCAGTTAGATCCAAATGTGTGCTCACACCTTGCACTAAAGCATGTGAGAAAAGCAAAAGCTTTGCACACAAGCGAAAACATAAGAATGGGACTAACATGTATGTGAATTGCCAAGCCAATGAAGAAGACATTGTGTAGCATTTAGACACAACCAAATTTACACACACAAGACAGTGACAGGGAAAGAGAATTTATTGGTGTTAAATGAAGACTAAAAGTGCATGGTTCCATGCAGGCACATTAAAAGCACAGGATGTGGGTATTCAATGTAAAGGTGAATTTCCCGAGAATCCCAGCTTTCATTGTTTAAGAAATCAAGAAGTTACTAGCATCTAGTTGTAGAATGACACCCACACCAGACATTTAAATTATAATTATCTCTCTTCACCGGTAATGGTTTCCCCCCAAAGAATCCAAGGAACTGTAGCTTGTTAAGAGTGCCGTAACACTTTGGGAGAAGACATGTCACTTCAAGCAGTGTAGGAGAGCTTTAAATGTAGGGCGTGAATATGACCAGAGTTCAGGCCACTTTAAATAATCCATTGGTTTGGCTGTGGTTGACTTTTTATCACCCAAATTAACACACGGGCAAGCTGAAGAGAGCAAGTTTTTCAAGTTCATGAGTCTGATAGCACATGCAGCTCAGGTCTAGCAACAGATAGCCTCAGAAAGTCCTCCACATTCTTGGTTTTGTTTACTCTCACGAGGCAGAACAGCCTTTTTCCAGGCATGCTCAAGCCCCACACCCTTCTCCAGGTGGTTTAAATTACAGCGCACACAAATATACACAAATAAAAGGCCCAAAACACTGTAGCATTTAAGATGTTTCACAAAAGGACACAATTCCCAACACATTTTCACATTGCCACACCCTTTATGGCTGTGCTAGCAGGCCACTTAGGTGAGGGGCCGGATACAAGCCTCTTTCAGGCAGCTGTTTCTCTTCAGAAAAGCAGGTGCAGGCATCCTGTATTCTCAAATCCTATAATTCTTTCCCTCAGGTGGTATTTTTTTAAATTGCAAGTAGTTCCATAGGGGGAAAGAGTAGGATTTATTCCTTTTTAAATGAATGGGAATTTCTCCACCGAGTTAGATTGGGTGGTTTTAAAAAAATCCATGTGGTGTTCTCAGTTGAAACAAGACATTGCCCAAACTACATGCAAGCCTTGGCATCGTGTTTAATATTAAGCATTGAGTAAATTAATGGATTTGTTTTTAATCCATGTTTTTAAACCATGGTTTGCACTAAGCATAGACTCCAAACCCTTACTTCCAGATGTTCAGGCAAACAGTGGTTGGTGTGGTTTCCTTCTTTCCACACCTACCCTCCAAACCCCAGATGCTATCTTAAACAACAGCCTCGTAGGGTGGACTGATGTTCCCAAACGATGGCTTTCAGAGGAATGTGAAAGCCATAGCTTGCTTCAAATTGTGTTTTGGTACCTAGACTGCGAGTTGTCTGTTCCTAAGTCATGGCAAAACCATGCTCTGGCTGTGCAAATCATAATTTGGCATTACATCTAAATCATCTAATAGTTTGGGACACTTTTTTCCTTCCCCATTCACAAAAGCCATTACGTCTGTGGAAAACTGAAAGTAAAATTCCAAAGCTTAAAGAAGGCAGTGGATGCTGATTTGATGGTCAGAGGGGAAGTTAGAAGGTAGCTAATGGCTCTGTTGACATAGATATGTAATTATTTTTGTAGCTCTGCTCTTTCTAAGTGCTTACAAAAGTATTTCTGCCGTTTTATATTTTGTGATAAGGTTTTGCAGTGCCTTTTTATTTTTATATCTATATAAATATGGTATTTCCCCACATCCTTTAGTCAATAATGTCTTTCTATTCGACTAATAGAAAATAATTTAAGAATTTTAAATATTGCTAAAAACCTTATATATCTTAATAAAATGATGGAATGCTTTTGTGTGTGTTGTGATTTATGAGCATAAACCTGTAGACAATATCTTGCATTAGGTTTCAGCTAATAGTAGTAGTAATTTATTATTATTGTCAAAGACCAGTTCAAGAAGCACAACTGAGACTGCTTTCACAAGAATGAAATACAGTGGACGCTCAGGTTGCAAATGAGATCGATGTGGGAGGCACGTTTGCAACCCGCAGTGCCACGTCTGCACATGTGCGGCTTGCGATTCCGCGCTTTTGCGCATGCACAAAGCACGATTTTGTGCTTCTGTGCATGCACGACTGCCGAAACCCGTTACAGTACTTCTGGATTTCAGCAGGTCCATAACCCAAAAAAATGCAACCTGAAGCGTCTGTAACCTGAGGTATGACTGTAGACATTTTAAACAATATACAATAACAGCTTATAGATTAAAATTAAAATAGTTGCATGAACACAAAAAGACCTAAGGTTAAACTAACATGCAGATTGCCCCCAGGACGCCCAGGAGGCTGGCTAGGGCAGTTTTCCTAGTGATCTACTTGTTCAGGGGGTGTTCTATGCCTACAAATCTGTGCGCAGAATCTGGCGACCATCCGGGTCATTTTTGCCTAAGAAGAGAAAATTTAGTTTAGGCTTGTCCAAAACATAGCTGTCAACTTTTCCCTTTTCTTGCGAGGAATCCTATTCGGAATAAGGGAATTTTCCTTAAAAAAGGGGGGAAATGTTGACAGCTATAGTCCGGAAGGTCAGCAAGCCCCACCAGATGGGGGTTGAGAGGAAAGGCCCTTCTTGCATTTCTGGATACGAGGAAATGGAGGTCTGCTTCCGGGACAGCAACATTTCTCTCGTGTTCTGCAATTATGTAATCGGGACCTCAGGCAGTCCTGTTGTCTCTCTATGTCCATCATTATTTGCCTGACCACGGATCTTGCTTGATCCAATCCCAAATTTAGGATGCCTTGAGGAGCAAGGCCCAATTTCTGCAGAGAGTTCAGGACCGCTATCTGCCAGCCAGACTGGAACCGATCACACAGAATCAGTGGAGCTACACCTTGGAGCAATTTCAGTGTCAACCACTTATAGACTGATGTTAAGCTAATATGAACCTTGACTCTCATCATCCCCATTTCTAATCTATGCATTTGAAACGCATCTGGGGACTTGTAAAAGGGCTCTGAGAAATCTAGATTGGATTCTCTCGAGGGGAGTGAAAGAAGAGGATGGTGGGCCCAACAAGGAGGTCAAAGGCCTGGAAACGATGCCTTATGAGGAACGGCTAAGGGAGCTGGGCATGTTTAGCCTGGAGAAGAGGAGGTTAAGGGGTGATATGATAGCCATGTTCAAATATATAAAAGGATGTCACATAGAGGAGGGAGAAAGGTTGTTTTCTGCTGCTCCGGAGAAGCGGACACGGAGCAATGGATCCAAACTACAAGAAAGAAGATTCCACCTAAACATTCGGAAGAACTTCCTGACAGTAAGAGCTGTTCGACAGTGGAATTTGCTGCCAAGGAGTGTGGTGGAGTCTCCTACTTTGGAGGTCTTTAAGCAGAGGCTTGACAACCATATGTCAGGAGTGCTCTGATGGTGTTTCCTGCTTGGCAGGGGGTTGGACTCGATGGCCCTTGTGGTCTCTTCCAACTCTATGATTCTATTCTATGATTCTAAGGACCCATAAAGGAGCTGTGCCAACGTTTTGGCCTTGTATAATTTTAGGGCCGCGGGGACAAACCCCCCCCCCCATGAGTTCTAAAGAATTTGAGTTAGCAGATCTTTCCCCATAGGTTTCAGCTATCCCCCCCCCCCCGTTGGCCTAACTTCTTTATCTTTTTAAAAAATTATATATCAAATTTATCTGTACCACCTTTCAGCTGAGGACAGTTCACAAGAAAAGGTGCACCAAAATGCCTTGTTGGTGTCATCTGTCTCAAGAGACAATGGAGTGCACCTCCAGAGGTGTAGTCAAACTGCTGGAAAATCAAAGTGGCTGCAGAGACCGGTAACTCGTAACTAATGCAATAAGATGCAGTAAAATATAGAATCTATTTTTGATAGCAGTGACCTGAAAGTCAGAAATATAAAACATACTGTTTTCCCTAGCATGGAGGTGAAATTAAAGGAAAAGCTTTACCATTTTGTTCATCAGACTTCTGTTGAAACACGTTGTTGTTTAGTCGTTTAGTCGTGTCAAACACACATGCTGCCAACCAAATACTGGCAAGCATAGCACATTTCCAGTCATCTTTATTACAATCAGTAGACTTGAGCTTAATAGATATTGCCTTAAAACAGAGACTAACAATATCTAAGATTTTTGCAAATAAATAGATAGCAAATTGTGCTATCTAGTAGTTGTGAATTCTTTGTAAGACACTTTGAGGATAAAGTTGCTCACCTCCAAAACTGATATTGATGCAGAATCTCTAGGTGTCCGATGCGCCACGTGAGTGTTGAGGAATCAGTTTCACCAACCTGGTGACGTGAACAAGGTGCTTGTGGCATTGCCCCTGACACCTGTCCTCTCAACTCTTTGCACCTCTTGGCTGATTGAAACTAACTGGTGGTGCTGATTTTCAACGGGTGGGTCTAGGGGGCAGCTAATGCGTCATTGCGCACGAGGGTGGTGCCTACCACTTTGAAGGGAGTGTTGATGTGATCACTTCTGAAAAAGCCTGCCCTGGATCCAATGGTCCACAACTTCCACAGGATCATGAATGCTCTCTTGAGAGGGCACTTGCATTTCAACAAGGGGCAGAGGAACCAGGGACCAAATTGCAAACATGCGCTGGATTATGGAGAAAGCTAGAGAGTTCCAGAAAGACATCTACTTCTGCTTCATTGACTATGCAAAAGCCTTTGACTGTGTCGACCGCAGCAAACTATGGCAAGTTCTTAAAGAAATGGGAGTGCCTGATCACCTCATCTGTCTCCTGAGAAATCTCTATGTGGGACAAGAAGCTACAGTTAGAACTGGATATGGAACAACTGCTTGGTTCAAAATTGGGAAAGGAGTATGACAAGGCTGTATATTGTCTCCCTGCTTATTTAACTTATATGCAGAATTCATCATGCGAAAGGTTCATTTCTGTAATGGAAAAGAATAAAATAGTGCTATAATAACATAAGGTTATGGTAAAGGGACCCCTGACAGTTAAGTCCAGTCGCGGATGACTCTGGGGTTGCGGCGCTCATCTCGCTTTACTGGCCAAGGGAGCCAACCTTTGTCCGCAGACAGTTTTTCCGGGTCATGTGACCAGCATGACTAAACCGCTTCTGGCGAAACCAGAGCAGCGCACAGAAACACTGTTTACCTTCCCGCCGGAGCGGTACCTATTTATCTACTTGCACTTTGATGTGCTTTTGAAATGCTAGGTTGGCAGGAACTGGGACTGAGCAACGGGAGCTCACCCCGTCGCGGGGATTCGAACCGCCGACCTTCTGATCGGCAAGCCCTAGGCTCAGTGGTTCAGACCACAGCACCACCCACATCATAACATACACAGACACAATAACAGATCACTTAGATAGCAATAATTTAAACAACAGTGTTCAAAGCACTGCATTTAACTTAAAAGGTTAATACTCTCTTTCTCTTAGTTTTGATTTTCAAGTGCTAACAACAATGTTCCACAACCTCTCTGTTGCCATTCTAAGAGAATGAGGGAGGTGTTCATGGTTCCTGTACCTGTACCTGTTTTCTAGAAAAATAGCACTAGGTAAAACAATAAAGGAAAATACAAAATTTATACAGTCATACCTCGGGTTACAGACGCTTCGGGTTATGCACCGCACCGAACTCGGAAGTACCAGAACTGGTTAATTCTGGGTTTCAGCGCTTGCGCATGCGGAGAAGCGCTAAATTTGTGCATGTGCAGAAGACCAAATCGCAACCCGTGCGTGCGCACACGTGGTGCTGTGGGTTGCGAAAGTGCTTCCCGCACGGATCATGTACGCAACCCGAGCGTCCACTGCATGGATAAACAACCAATATTCAAAAATAGCACAACAGTTGAGAACCCTTCAAAACCTACAATGCTGACCAACCTATGGACCACTCTCTGCCCTAAAGCTTGTCTGCAGAATGAGGCTATGGCCAGGTTGCAAGAAGCTGTAAGAGAGATTGAGCCAGGTGGGTCTCTTGGGAGAGCAGCCTGCAACTTTGATGCAGAGACATAACCCTTACAGTATCAACAGTCCTCTGGCAAGATGGGTAGGGTGGCTATTAATCCAACTTTACAAATGATAGCCCTCTGTTTTCAGGGCCAATCCCATGTTTGGTCCAAGTCTGGTTTAAAGAGAAAGAACCATTAAGAAGAGAGAGCAGAAGAGGGCTTGAAGTTGCTTCTCACCAGAAGAAGTCACATGGTCACAGCCTTCCCTGCTAAGATGAGATTACTATATTTATGTATGTTTAAATTACAGTAATCATTATTTAAATTGTACATGCACATATAAAATATATTAAAAAATAAAAAAATTATCCAGTAACACCTTAGAGACCAACTAAGTTTGTTCTTGGTATAAGCTTTTGTGTGCTTACACACTTCTTCAGATACCTGAAGTATACCAGATACCAGGTACCGTATCCCATTTCCTCCCTAGGGATGAGAAGAAACCAGCAGTGCCTCCTATTCGCCAAGAGGTCGCTGTAGAGGCGGCCAAGAAGGAGGCAGATCCAGCCTCCAAGGAGTACAACAGCAGCAGTGGTACGTTCCTTGAAGGCTGGATCTGCCGTCCCTATGGATCCTGCCACCTGAGGTGGTCTCCTCACACTGCCTCATGGGTGGGCCAGCTCTGGTTGCCAGTGGTCAAATGGATATTTGGGTGTATGGCCAATGGATTTAATCTCACTTTCCCCATGGCCTGCTTGCACTCACTGAAAACAACAGGGCTTATGAGAACACTGTGATCTCTTAGCCCACCATGCAGCGTACCTCTTGCACACTTTTGAACTTCTTTCTCAAAGAGCAACCCTGCACTCCACCCCCACGATGCCACATGTCCAAACTGCTTTTAAAACAGAGGAGTGTTTCCAAAGCCGGGGGGGGGGGGCTGTTAGAAGAAAGCCAGAAGTTTGAAAACCTACTGGGCTTGTCCCTGAACTCAGCAAACTGCATTTACATTGAGGATTTCAGAAACATTATTCTCCTCTGGGAATTTTTGAACAGTGAAACAATCCAATTATTCAAAAAGCAGCAAGGCTGACAAATACCCCCATTTATCATTTTTAAAATAAATAATAAGCCAACCACAGAAATAATAATACAAAAGAGCAGTGAGTTAGCCAGAGACATAATGCTGAAATCTGCCCATTCCCCCCCTCACTACGCCCCACTTAATAAACAGGCATCTGACCAATTTCTTGTATTTGGATCCAGGGGCATTGGGTTACAGGAAATATAAACCCCTGGTACCTTGCAGGAGGCCTGAGAGCATTCCCCCCCCCCTTCTTTTTTCAGGGACACTGGTTAGGAAAATGCAGCAAAGTTAACAAGAATTTGCCTCTAGCAAATTCATAGTCAAAGTTCAGAGCAAGTTCTCACCTAGTGATGTGGTTTGCCAGTTTCAGGACTGGGTTTGTGCAAATATTTAGCAAAAAGAATATTAGAATATTTTACTTCAAGCTTTGCTGAAATGGCATGGTTAGGAATAGATGATGAGGAAGAGTTTATGTTCCTGGCAAAAATAGAACATATTTTATGCTGTACATAAACCAGAATAGTTACTCGGGCACAACATCCAGCAAAGTTGATAAGGCCTCGGAGGCTCTGATTGACTAGAAAACACTTGCCTTGAACAAAGACCTCAAGAGCAGGCTTGTTGTTTTGTTTTGTTTTTTTAAAAGTATGGAGGGGCCCTTAATGGAACTGGGTGTGGGATGTGAAACTTATAGCAGTCAAGTGCAGTGGTACCTCAGGTTAAGAACTTAATTTGTTCTGGAGGTCCGTTTTTAACCTCAAACTGTTCTTAACCTGAAGCACCACTTTAGCTAATGGGGCCTCCTGCTGCCGCTGGGCAGCCGAAGCATAATTTCTGTTCTCATCCTGAAGCAAAGTTCTTAACCTGAAGCACTATTTCTGGGGTAGTGGAGTCTGTAACCCGAGGTACCTCTGTACAACATTCCTACAGTGGACATGTTAGGGGATGTTTTGTCCCACTCAGGAGAAGACTTCCTGTTTCCTCCTGAGCTGGGACAGACTCGAAGAGGATGCGGTCTGTTGTACTAGCATGGAGGAGCCCACGGCCTCCATGTTCAGATCAGTAATACTAAAAGGAAAGGGAGTTCATGATGGCTGGGAGTTTGTTAAGAGGGAGATAGTAAAAGCACAACTTCAGGCAATACCAATGAGACGGAAACATGGAAGGTGCCTAAAGAAGCCAGGGTGGCTATCTAAAGAACTTTTAACTGAGTTAAGATTAAAAAAGGATGTGTACAAAAAATGGAAAAGGGGGGAAACCACCAAAGAGGAATTCAAACAAATAGCCAGCACATGTAGACACAAAGTCAGAAAAGCTAAAGCACAGAATGTACTCAGGCTTGCTAGAGAGGTTAAAAGCAACAAAAAAGGCTTTTATGGGTATGTCCGTAGCAAAAGGAAGAACAAAGAAACAGTGGGGTTTACCACAGTAAAACATGAGCATCAGCTTCTTAGCTTTAGAGTAAGAAAACCAACCATATAAGCATTGCCATTCCTCAGCCGAGTTGTATCCAAGGCATTGCAATGAGCGGTACAGCATAGCTAAAAGGATATTTGGGAAGAGAGTAAAGCCAATGAGCTGTCTGAACAGAAAGCACAAAGTCTATCAGGAACCTGTCATGGAGGAAGTGTAGGATTGGGTTGCCAGCATCGAGTTCTGTCCAGCACTGCCTCACCAACTTGCCGCTGTCTCTGGTGCAAGGCAGGGAGAAGCTGCCCTTGCATTTAGGTAACTGTGTGTTAACTGGCTTTAAAGGGCTTTTACAAATACTTGGGGTACGGTGGCCTTTTCTTACACCCCACATTAGAAAAGAAGTGTGCTCTTCTGGTGGCACTGAGGAGGCCATGATTGTTAAATTTGGTGGGAACCATGTGCCAACAGTTGGGCAGAGCGTTACGCTTTATGCTGTATGTTTTTCTTCTTCTTCCAAAGATGTACTCCTTGATGTCTGCCTCTTGTCACGTTTCTCTGCCTGGCTGGGACAAAAAGAGCAACCCAGAGCCTTGGAACAAGCTGTGACCCAACGACCAGTACAAGGTATGGTACTTAACTAGGGTTATGATGCTGGTTATCTTATAGGCCAGGGATGGGGAGCCTGGTGTCCAGCAGAGATTGTTGGGACTCCAACTCCCATCAGCCCCATCCCTGAAATCTACGGAAGATGGGATAATAATAATAATAATAATAATAATAATAATAATAATAATAATAGCCATTTGGTGGGAGGAATAAGCTTCAGCTTTGGAAGGCCTGGTGTGTGTGATCACAGCATTTGGGGTTGGACTAGATGACCCTTGGGTTCCTTCTATGATGCTTCATTCTCCTCTCCAAACTTCTAAACTCTGACTGAATCAGCAGGATAGATCCCTGAGTTTCTGCCATTGACTTCTGGTACTTCCTGCAAAATTGCTTTTAAGCCCATTAAAGTTGAATGATTAGAGATCCTTTCCTGCCACTTCCGAGTCACCTTCAATGGTAGCCCCAAGCAGAGTGCATGGTAGTAGTCCAAGCTGGAGAGAACGCTTCACCGTGCTGCCCTCTTTCAGTTCTATGCGGTGAATGCAGACTATGACAAGCTGAAAAAAGGAGCGCCCAGATATCTAAAGAGCAAATGAATCTGGGAGCTAGAGTTTGGGTCTTTGGGTTTGATGCTTTTGTAGCTGGATCTGCAATGGCTTTTAGTCAAATACAATAAATGATTGATTGATTGATTGAGCGATTGATTGATTGATTGACTGTCTGATTGGTGAAAAAGTGTTTTTTTACTGAGATGCTAACTTTCTCTCTGCATGCCATTCCTTGAACAGCAAAGATAAGGCTTGCTTTCATTGCTCTGTTCATTGGTGCATTTGACTAGTGTTATGTGGAGGGAAATGCAGCCCCTGGGCTGAAAAATGTCCCCCTCCTGCCCCCTTGGGTGTCCGGTGTGGCCTTCACAGCAGCGGCTAGCGTGAGTTGTCAGCACCCGGGGCAATGCAAGTAATTTGCGCCCCCTAACCCGGGGCAAGGCAAGTAATTTGCGCCCCCCCTAACCCCTAACCTGCGAGTTGCCGCTGGCGCTGCTGCCCAAACGACGCCGCTTGCCCGGAGGAGGGCAGAGAGGCGAGGAAAATGCAACGGCCCAGCAGCTGCAGCAGCACCGGCGGAGGCGGGGCTGTGAGGAGGGGCTGCCTGGCACGTCCTCCGCGGCGAGCGCTGAGAGCCGCTGCCTGCCGGGCGCCTTCAGCCCGGACGCGCGCACAGCTCGTCGGTTCCGCGAGACATGCGGCTCCGCTACAGCCTGCGCCCGAGGCTCTTTGGCGACTCCGGAGGCAGCAAGCGCCCCCCCCCAGATGTTGCGCCCGGTGCAGCCGGCACCCCTGGCACCCCCCACGCTACGCCACTGCTTCACAGATATAGCCACAACTTGGGCGAGGGTGTTTTGGCTGCTGAGTTGCGCCCCCCCCCCCATTGTGAGGGCTGAGGGTGTGGTGTGATGCCTCCCCAGCTGCTGCCATTGTCTGTGGGTTGACTGTGATGCCACAAACACATTTGGCAGCTGAGCGGGTATAAACGTGGGTCAAGGCGCAACCCTCAGCAGTTGCCCTTCCCAGAGAGAAATGGGCAGCTCGGTGGCACTCAGCCCTGGTGGTCTCCTGCCCCGTGGCAGCAAGCTGGCAAGCGGAAGGAGGCAATCGCCTGGTGCTGGGATGCTGTGGAGCAAGGAGAAGGCAAGTACAAAGTTTACTTGCTGGTGGGATCACTACCTGAAGGTGATGGATATTCAGCTCTGAAGCTGGTTGATGTCTGGCAATGGACCTGGCGAGGCTGCAGCTGGTGGGTGGTTGTTGGAAGAGTTGGCGTTCAGGCTAGTGGATGCCGTGAGGCTACGCTGGCTGAGATGGATGCAAAGTGGTTTGGAAGCTTTGTTTGGTAACAGGCAGCCAAACAGAGGAGGAGTCTGGGGGGACGCTGTTGGATGGGGGCCATCTCACTCACCTGTTTGCCTTTGCCTTACAGGGATGTCCAGAGCTGGTGAGGTTTTCCCCAAGCCCAGCCTTCAAAGTCATGAAGAGAACTGCAGGACGTCCCTATTTACATTGGAGAAATGAACGTGAAATACTGGCAGCGAACAATGGACAAGGCCGTGGCCGTACCTGAGAGAAGGAGCTTTGAAGGACGACTGCAGGCGGACATCTGCTGCATTGCAAGTGATGGGGCAGTGGGGAGAGAGAAGAAAATGAGGGAGGAAACATTAGGCCACATTAGACCACTGGAAGTGCTATGAAGACGCTTTGAACAGGAATGGCTTCCCCTCAGGGATTCTGGGAACTGTAGGTGGTTAAGGGGACAGAGAGTTGTTAGGCGGGTTAGGCTTAGGGTAGGGGTAGGGTTGAGTTGGGGTAGGGTTCCCTTCTTGTCAGGGAACTTTGGGAAATGTAGCTCGGGTTAAGGTGTAGGGTTAGGGTTCCTTTCTTGTCGGGGAACTCTGGGAATTGTAGCTCTAGTTAAGGGTTAAGGGTTAGTGTTAGCGTTAGGGGTAGGGTTCCCTTCTTGTCAGGGAACTCTGGGAATTGTAGCTCTAGTTAAAGGTTAAGGGTTAGCGTTAGGGTTAGCGTCAGGCGTAGGGGTAGAGTTCCCTTTTTGCCAGGGAACCCTGGGAATTGTAGCTCTTGGAGGGGAACAGAGGGTCTCCTAACAACTCTCTGCACCCTTTTCAAACTATAGCTCCCAGATTCTTTGGGGGAAGAAGCCATGAGTGTTTAAAGCGGCTTCATAGCACATGAAATGGTATGGATGTGGCCCTGGCCTCCCTCACCCCACTGCCCCTTATTCTTGAGGAATCGAAAAGATTTCCCCATGCAAATCTCTCGGAAACAATGTATTTCATCTGGAAAACTATTTAATAAAGATTTGTTGTTGTTGTTTAGTCGTTTAGTCGTGTCCGACTCTTCGTGACCCCATGGACCAGAGCACGCCAGGCACTTCTGTCCTCCACTGCCTCCCGCAGTTTGATCAAACTCATGCTAGTAGCTTCAAGAACACCATCCAACCATCTCATTCTCTGTCGTCCCCTTCTCCTTGTGCCCTCCATCTTTCCCAACATCAGGGTCTTTTCCAGGGAGTCCTCTCTTCTCATGAGGTGGCCAAAGTATTGGAGCCTCAGCTTCACGATCTGTCCTTCCAGTGAGCACTCAGGGCTGATTTCCTTAAGAATGGATAGGTTGGATCTTCTTGCAGTCCATGGGACTCTCAAGAGTCTCCTCCAGCACCAGAATTCAAAAGCATCCATTCTTCGGCCATCAGCCTTCTTTATGGTCCAGCTCTCACTTCCATACATCACTACTGGGATGTGTAATTTACGGGGAGGGGGTGTTTTTGAGTGAGCAACATACTGGGAGGCGCAAAATGCTTTTTGTTGCAATTAGCCTCTTGTTTTTATTTGGGCGAATTCAGCTCACCTGCCTTGTCCCTCCTTGAGCTGGCTGTGGAGCAAAAGAGAGCATTGGCCCTAGGGCCTTTTTTGCAGCAAATGTCTTCTTGCCTTCTGAGGCAGCATGACTGACCTATTTGTGCTGGAAACTCCAGGATTTAATGCACACACCTTGATGGGGTTCCTTTCCTCATTTAAAAGGAAGAAAAAGATTTTAAAAGCCTTTGCCTCCATGCACCCCCCAAATGCTTGGAGATTTTCAGTAGATGTGTTAATAGCTTTCTTTTTGTTTTCTCCATCTTTTTTTAAAAAAAGTTTTTTGCTTGCTTTAAAGGGAAATGGTTGCAGTCCTCCAGTTTGCATGCAAATGAGGGGATTGTTAAAGTAATTATAATTATTTGATTTTTAAGAAATTCTCTATATAACTTTAATTCCAACATAGTTTGTGCTCTGAACCGTTGGGTCTTGTAGCTCTGAATGGCAAAAGAACCAAATGTTTATTGAGTTGATATTTTTAAAAGACATTCCTTGCTTATCAGCTGTTATTATGCGGTCTTATTTTTACTGGATCTGAGTTCAAGGGAGCGTATTTATGAGTATGTAGTATCAAATGCAGGTGTAGCTTGCCTGCAGAAATGCACTGTACATGTGTCAGCATCCAACATGTGTTCATGTCCTTGGAGTCATTGTTGTACCTTGATGGTAAAATGGGATGTTTTCAGGAGAGATCAATGTTGGTTGTGTTTTAGGGGTTGCTTTGGGGTTGTTCTTTTAGTGTGTTTCCTATTCTCTTCTCCTGCCTCCCTCAGCAATTTATCGCAGCTTCTATAGCCTACATATAGTAGGGGTATTTAAAATGAGAGTCGTCATAGCATCCTCTTTTTTGCTCTTCAAAATGTGGCAACCCTACTCTATCCCAGGTCTGCTCAGGATCCTGTTTCCACAGTGAGTGTCTGAAGAGATTGTTTTGCTTGGCAGCATTTCCAGCTTGAATTCAGTCAGTGGTTATTTTCTGATCCTTACTGCCATCCTCATGGGGCTTGTGAAATTTGCCTTGATGCTCAAACAGGCAGGTTGTACAGTTTCAGGTCGGGATCAGCTTTTGGCCTTGTGGTTCAAGGGGTTATTTATGTCATACGGCAAATTTTGTTTTCTGACTGGGCATAAGAGTCACCTTAGTTCTGCTGCTGAGAAAGGAGCATAAAACAAAGGAATTTACCTCATGGTGAGTTAGACCATTGGTCTATCTGACTCAGTACTGTCTACACTGACTACATCCCCTCCAACATTGCCTAATGAAAGTCAGGGCACCAGAAGTGGTGCGTCTTTTGGTGCCGCAAGAATCAGCTGGCTGACAAGAGAGCGGCACCAAAGGAAGTGTGTCTTTGGTGCCGTGCTCTGCACCACTGCAGCTGACTTGTGCGAGACTTGCATGGCACCATGGCAAGCTCCAGTGCTGGCTGCAAGCACTGGCTCATCCCAGGACATTCCAGGATCACATAAGAAGCCAGGGGGGCTTCTGTAATTTCAGGAATGTCCTGTTAAAATAGGGACGGTTGGGGGGCTTTTGCATTCAAGGCAGACACTTTGCCACTGAGCTACGGCCCTTCCCCACAGTCTTGATCCTTCCCACCTGGTCACATGTCGCCCTCATAGTGATTTCCAGAGAAACTTTGTGGTTTTATCTAGCGTGACCATATGTTAGGCTCTGGTGATAACATCATAATTTCAAAGCATGCACAGATGACCAGATTTCAGCTTTCTATCTATTTATGGAAGTGCCCAAACAGTTTTGATCCCCTGTCAGTGAACGAGAGAGAGATAAGGCAAAAATTTATCCTGTAAAGCAGAGTGCTCTGATATGGGGCTTTCATGAAATGTTGTGCACCATATCAGTTTAGCTTCCACTTCGGTTCAAAGCCATGGGCAGAGCTGGGCAATACTTATCTTTACAGTATGCATAGCACATGTGTTGCTGCTGTTTATGTGATTATGCCACAACTAAATATGAGGTTATGTCCAGGCGCAACTGTATTTTTAATTTGGAATTTATACTCTCCCACTCTGATACCACCATCCCTTTTGCTGTAAGATCAGAAACAATTTTCTTTAAACTTCATAAATGACATCACATGTTGCCAGATTAAATATCCCTATAGCTGTTCCTCTTAGGTTTTGTGCAGGTTCCTGGATTTTAACCTTGAAAAGTGAAACACAGCCCCGTACAGTAATTGAATTACAGTCTTGCACTAAACGTGGGGCCAGGCTTTATGCAGACAGAATACCGTATTTTTCGCCCTATAGGATGCACCGTCCCATAAGGCGCACCTAGTTTTTTGGGGGGGAAATAAAGGGGGGGAATTATTTTTTCCCCAGGTGCGGGGCTGGGGGGGGGAGCTCAAGCTTCCCCCGACCCCAGCCCCCAAACAGGCAGCTCTCTGCAAGCCGTGGGAGCCCAGCGCCGGCTCCCGCTGCTTGCTGAGAGGTGCGCAAAGCCTGGGCGCGCTGAGCTCAGCGCACGAAGGCTTCAGCATGCAGGCAACTCTCCGCAAGCAGCGGGAGCCCAGCGCTGGGCTCCCGCTGCTTGCGGAGAGGTGTGCGAAGCCTGGAGAGTGTGAGGGGTCGGTGTGCACCGACCCCTCTCGCTCTCCAGGCTTCAGCGAAAGCCTGCATTCGCCCCATAGGAAGCACACACATTTCCCCTTCATTTTTGGAGGGGGAAAAGTGCGTCCTATAGGGCGAAAAATATGGTATATACCCTGGATACCGAAACCTCTCTGGGAGAGCGGGGAGACAAGTAAGGAAAGAGGCAGCGACCCACATTTTAAATCTGAGTGAGATCAAATGCAGACTGACTTGGTGGTCTCAACCTCGAGGTTACAGATCAGTGCTCAGGGCAGAATTTGATATGTTTCACATGAAGAGGCTTGGTTGGGAGAATCTTTAGTGTTTGGGGCGACAAACCAGAGCAAAGCTCTTCTGTTGAGCTTTTATTCCTTTGGAACAATAGTGCCCCATAGCAGGGGTTTGTTGTTCTCTTTCAGAATACAGAGTCAAGGCGGGCAGGTGGTGGTAGAAGCCTGTCAAGATGCCTCCTTAATTCTTTTTATATCTTACACCTGAAAACACTGGGTTGGGTCTGGACTTAACTAGCTGTGCTTAAGTTATTTCAAGCTGCAGTACAAGGAAAGGAGATTCTGACTAAACATTCGGAAGAACTTTCTTAGCTGTTTGATGGTGGAACGGGCTACCTCAGAAGGTGGTGGACTCTCTCCTTCATCGGAGGTTTTAAAGCGGAGGCTGGATGGCCAGCTGCCTGGGATTCGTTAGCTGTGGCCCCGCATTGCAGGGAGTTGGAGCAGAGGACCATTTGGGCAGGCATCCCCCAGCTCGGCCCTCCAGGTGTTTTGGGACTACAATTCCCATCATCCCATACCTTCGTCCTGTAAGCTAGGGATGATGGCAGTTGTAGTCCGAAAACTTCTGGAGGGCCGAGTTTGGGGATGCCTGCCTTTGGGAATCCCTCCCATTATTCTGTTCATGACTCCTGTCCAAATCAGATGTGTGTCCATGTTTTCTATGCAGATGTACATAAGTATGACAATAAACCAGTGGTGGGAAGGTCTACCTTTATCCCTAAATGGAGTGGTGGGAGCAAAACCTGTCCTCTCACACACCTTGTAGCACCCTGCTTGTGGTTAACGCTTAGCTGGAATGAAATATTCAACGCAGCAACAGAGAAATTAAAATAATAATTTATTTGTCAGACAAATAAATGAGAGGCACAGTGGTATATGGTTACCAAGCTCTGGCCTGCCCTCCTGCCATTATGGCCAGCACTTATATTCCCTTAATCCAGCCCCCTTTGCTCCTCCTGTGGCTGCCTCTGTTCAATCAGCCTGGTTGAATTTCCTATTGGCTGATTGCTATAACCAATTCTAAAAGATACACCCATATCCTCCTGTCCTTATATGGAACACAAAGAGCTATATATTGTTACATCTATAAATGACAAATAAGTAGTAATATATCTTACATGTGTCTCAACAAGGAATCTTAATTACCAGCTCACCTCTTGCCTTCCTTGCCCTCCAAAACAGATGGTTAATAATTTTAAAATTTTATCTTGAACAGATGTCAGAGACCTTGGGTTCATATTCTCATGCATCATCAATGAAATATCTCCTTTTGGAGGTCTTTAAACAAAGGCCTGACAACCATTTGTCATGAGTGCTAAAGAAGCCTCTTCCCCTGTTTACACTCCCCCCCTTCTCCAGCCAGTTGCTTTGTTTTCCATGTGCTCTTGGCCTTTTGTCCTGTGGCTCAAGTTTAACGGTTTTATTTTACTATTTACCCATTCCTAATTATGTTTGGTCTATGTAACCTTGTTCTTAACCTGTAATTCCCTTTTTACGACTTTGAGAATTGTTTTCTGCTATAAATCAAGGGGCCCCTTTGTCTAGGAGGAAAACATTGCCAAGATCCTCTAAGCAGCTGGTCTGCCTGGCATGAAACTTTTGAAAATCTAAGCCCATTTAATTTAGGAACCTGATCAAGATATAAGCCAATATATGCCTTGATTAAAAATGCAGTCTATATTCAGATGCCACAACCTAAGGGCCATCATTTCATTTCCTGCCCTGCCCTGCAACTGTCAACACTCCTTCTATTCTGCTGCCCTTTGTCTTCTGCCAAAAACTGTGCTATTTGTCTCCACTCTGGCAAAATTAAGTAACTTACATAATTATGTATATAATTACATATTTATGTAAATTAGATTGTCGTTAAATTATGCTGTCCCATTCCTTTCAACTCAAATTCATTTCCCCCCAATGCAAATGGGAAAGGAAACTGTAAACATTTCCATAGGGCATGTGGACTGAAGGCAACAACAGATTTGTATTTGCTGGATTGATTTATCTTCTGGACATGGGCCAAATAAGTGAGCATTGGCAATTTTGCCTGGTTTCATTTTCACCAGGATTCCCTGACATTCCTACACAGATCCTGCTCTGCTTCAAACCATTCTCTCCCAGCCTGCTATGGCTCACTTCCTGTGCTGGGAAAAACAGACTCTCTCCCTGCTCTTCACTCCTAGATTATAGCCAGTCTGGGAGGCAAGTGCTTTGCAAACCAGTGGCACTTTAGTCTGGCCCTAACTTAACCGCCATTGGTTTACATGGGACTAAGTGTGACTGGATCCAACCTAGGATGTGCGGGTGACCAGCACATGCTTTCAGGTGTGCATCATAGAAGCTATTCCAGATAGTGAGGAACTGGTTATGGCTCTGTATACATATAGCAGAAAATGCATATTGCTGCTCAAATGAAGTGGTCCTTTTAGAACATAGGCTATCAACAATTGTAGTGAATTTCTAAAGTGGCCTCCCCAAACCTGGTCCACTGCAGGGGTTTTGGATCATTTATGATTCCATTTACTTCCTTTCACAAAAAAGAGAATATCTCCAAGTGACTCCACTAAAATATATCCACTAAAACAAAAAAACAAACAAACCACATTTAAAATGTTAATGCAATCTGCTATGCCAACAGGGGGTTGTCAGAGGAGTTGTATTCCACAACCCCTGAAGGGGGGCAGGTTGGAGATGCCACGAAATGCCACGAAACTCCTACATCAAAAGCATGTCTCTAAAGGAGTGAGCATGCAACACAGACTCTTGCATTTCACAGTACACACATCTCTGCTTTGCTCCTTACTGATGTGCTGGGAAGAGACAGGTTACTGTGGCTTTCACTGCAGGAATGAACCCAACACATTTGATTGTCAACTATATTTCAAAGTAGCCTTATATCAGTGGGGGGGGGGGAGGAGTTTCTGAGCTACCGAAAGGTTAGCTCAGTTAACAGTTCTTACTATGCTCCAGGTTGGGCAACTAGTAGACTAAAAATAGGGGCAGAAGACATTCTGCATTGATCTGCAGCTTGTTTTTATGCCCATGGACACCTGCAGCCTCAGATACCAAAGCTCAAATATTTGCAGTATGGATTCTGGTGGACATATTTTGTTTACTGTTTTCAAGTGTTGACCTTTTGGATGCCTAGTATACTGAAACACCAGTTTGCTTGTTTTTAAAAGTGTGGGTTCTGAAATCTGGTTGGGGAGGGGAATCAATCCATTGGGCTAATCTGGGCCAATATCCAAGACATGCACTGAAAGCAGTTCTGCATTAATTATCTGAATTTGAGAGGGAGATGTCTGGCCATGGGTGTAGCTGGGGGGGGGGGCGGCAGCGAAGGGCAGCTGCTCCCCCTAAATCAATACAAATAAATATAAATACATAGCTAACTGAGGTTCTGCCCCCACAACAAAAGGCCTGCCCACCCTAATAAAAACCCCATGTGTCTGGCCAAGGGGGTGGAAGGGGTTCCATTTGTGGGGAGCTGAGACCAGCAGGGGGGCTGCACTCTTAGCTTCCATTTTCAAAAAGTAAGTCCCTACATGCTCTAGTTCAGGGGTCAGCAAACTTTTTCAGCCGTGGGCCTGTCCACTGTCCCTCAGACCTTGTGGGGGGCCGGACTGTATTTTGAAGAAAAAAATGAACGAATTCCTATGCCCCACAAATAACCCAGAGATGCATTTTGAATAAAAGCACACATTATACTCATGTAAAAACACAGTGAATTTCTGCTGCTAGGAAAGCAGAGCCTATGAAATGTGCAAACCTAAAATTCTTATATGTGCTTGAATCCTTCCTGCAGTTGTGGAGGAACACAAAATAATTCAGGCCAAAGATCAATTTTCTCGGGCAGCTGTTAAGCTTTCCTCCCTCCTCCCCCCCTGGTAAAAGTACCCTTAAATGTTTCAGGCTTCCTTTCAAGCTTCAAAGAGGGGACCAAAAGTCTCCAGATGGCGTTTAGTGTTATTACTAAGACAAAAGGCTTCATCAAATTACACATTTACATCACGAAGGCGTTTTGATTGTTCCCAAAAGGTGAAATTCAAAGTGGAGGCCTGGCTTCCAGCGGCTGACTTTGTGCAGAAAGCAGGTCAAGGGACTGACTACGCTACTGGGTAAGACAGGTCCCGCTCCCCAGGGATTTCTCCCTTTGGCCTAAGTATCCACACCTGTTCCATATTCTTTGCTGCTTCATGGTGAAAGTTGGCCTCCCACGGTGGGAGCACATTTTCAGGGCACTGCCTGGAGAAGGACGTCTCCAGTTTCCTTCTGTGCCAAGGGGATCTGCCCCCCCCCATAACCAGATCCCACTCTGGGTCCTCTCTGTAGGAATACATGCAGTTTAGTTCTGCTGAATGGAGCAGCCCGAAGGTTGGATCCCTGCTTTTGTATCTCCTGCAGGGGAACCTGACAATCTAAAAACCTGGCCATTCACAACTGATGGCAGTGCATATATATTTTGCAACTTAAGCCTTGGATACATGGAGGCGCAGATTGCAGCTATAACAAAGGCGGCATTTTTCCATCTCCGCCAAGCTAAGCAGTTGGCTCCTTACCTCTCTCGCCCTGACCTAGCCACTGTGATCCATGCAACAGTCACCTCCAGAGTGGATTATTGTAACTCGCTCTACGTGGGGCTGCCCTTGAGACTGACCCAGAAACTCCAGCGGGTGCAGAATGCTGCAGCGAGACTCCTTACGGGGTCTTCGCTGCGAGATCACATTCACCCGGTGCTATACCAGCTGCACTGGCTCCTGGTGGAGTACAGGATCAGGTTTAAGGTGCTGGTTTTAACCTTTAAAGCCCTATACGGCCTAGGACCCTCGTATCTACGGGACCGCCTCTCCTGGAATGTCCCACAGAGAAACTTACAGTCTTCAAATAAAAACATCTTGAAGGTCCCAGGCCACAGAGAAGTTAGGCTGGCCTCAACTAGAGCCAGGGCTTTTTCGGCTGTGGCTCCGATCTGGTGGAACACTCTGTCCCAAGAGACCAGGGCCCTGTGGGACTTGACATCTTTCCGCAGGGCCTGCAAGACAGAGCTGTTCCACCAGGCCTTTGGCCAGGGCACAGCCTGACTTCCTCCCTCGGCAATCTTCGCAGAGCTCTGGCCCAATGGTTGCTAGTGGCCTGAATTAATTAATTTTATAATGAATGATTTTAGAGTGTTGTTTATGTTGTACTTTTGTACTGTTTTGTTGTTGTTAGCCGCCCTGAGCCCGGCTTCGGCTGGGAAGGGTGGGATATAAATAAAAATTATTATTATTATTATTATTATTATTATTATTATTATTATTAATACAAGAAGTTCAGGAAGGTGCAGGTTGTCTCTCAGCACGGGGCGGGGGGGGGGGGAGAGACCAGACTGGGCAGCATGGTTGGATCTAGTTCATTTGGGTTCAAGTGAGAGGCAAAACTGGTTTTGAGTGGTGGCAATATGCTTAGAATTAAGGAAGAAAGAGGCTTTGAGCACATCCTGAGCCCACTAACTGGTTTTCAGTTCCAGAACTGAGCTCATAGCTTTATCATATAGTTTGGGGGCCTTGGTGAAATCATGAAGATTCAGGCTGGCTTGGCTTTTGGTTTTTTTGTAAACAAAAGAGTTTACTATACACCACCATCCCAGGTAGAACCTTTTTGGCACAAAGGTGAAGAAGAAGTCTAGTACCTCCTAAGGAAGAATGGCAGTGTAAAATGTTTGAATATGCTGAACTGGCTGGTCTGACAAACAGGATAAGGGAAAACAAAGATAAGGAATATAAGGAGGAATGGACAATGTTTCAAGAACCAGTATAGACAAATAAATAGCTTAGCAGGTCTTGAGTAAATCCAGCAGAGTTGAAATAGATAAAAGTATTTAACAGATAACAGTTTGGATGATTAAAAAGATGTGGATTATGTGGAGTAGTAGAAAAGCAAAGGAACTAGGAAAAGAGCGGAAGGGAAGTCATGCTGTGTTTGGTATGAAGTTTAAGTGGGATTTTGAGTTCCATGCTGGCTTGTCTTGAGGAGCCTTGTCTGTGGGCACCTTATTTGCCAAACAGGAAAAAGGAAAAGCAAGGCCCCTGCAAGTGAATCTTGGGGCTCAGTCTGCTCTCGTGGTTTGGCAGGCAAATAGCAACTCCTCACTCAACCCTCCTGGCAGGAGCAGCATAGCACCGCCTCCTTCTCTTTGGGCCCCCAGCAGACCATCTCCGTGCTGTTGGACTGGACTCCATTTCCAAGGCTAGCAAGGAGAGAGGCTGGAGGAAGCAGGAGGCCATGGGGCGACCACCAAGCTCATTGGCCGAGTACCTGCAGTGCACACAGACGTTCCCAGCATCTCCAGCAGTGGCAAACTTTGGGCTTTAGAATTTCAGAGGCACACCCTGGGCAATGCCAACATTTGGAAACCCCTCCTGCGGTGTCCTCTCGGTTTGGCGGCCAGTGCGGGTGAACTGATTGTGTCCCCCAACTCCACCTCAGTCTCCAAATCAAAGGCTCAGGCAGCAGGGGGTAGAAAATACACACTCTCTACTTGTGTCTCAGCCTAGCTCAGTGGGTTAGAGCATGGTGCTGATAACACAAAGGTTGCAGGTTTGATCCCCATAAGGGACAGCTGCCTATTCCTGAATTGCAGGGGGTTAAACTAGATGGCCCTCAGGGTCCCTTCCAACTCTGCAATTCTATGATTCTATGACCCTGAAGAGCCACTACCTGCCAGAGTAGATATTAATTGGATAGATGGACATACTGGTTGCTTTCTATGCTTATTGAAGTTCATGGCTTCTTTTAATACCAGGTCTAGCCAACCCAGTGGCTCCATGCTGCCTGCCAATTATAAGAGACAGACTTGTGCATTATTGGCACCGGAAGAGAGATCTGAGACTATGCAGTTCTTAGTAGCCCACTATTCTGAAACCGCATCTCAGACTGCAAGGTTCTTGGGCCCATACCCCAGAAACCCTGGGGCACAGATTGGCCAGTGCTACTGCTAACAGAGAACTGCTAGATAAATACCATTTATTTATTTATTTATTTATTTATTTATTTATTTATTATTATTTCATAAGCTTATACATTGCTGGATCTTTAAAAAAACTCAAAGCGGTTTTAAAAAAGATAAAACAACAAAATCAAGGAAAAAGTTACAAGCCCACTTAAAAAACCCCAAACGTTAAAATGCTGAGATTTAGAATGCCTTGGCTTTCTACGCACCTGGGCAGGCTTGTCCATACGGGGATGTTTTGGACAGGCCCCCAAAAGGTGAAGGCACCTGCGTGATCTCAACAGGCAGGGAGTTTCAAAGTGCAGGTGCTGCCACAGTAAATGATCGAGTTCTTACAAATGCAGAGCCAGTGTTATATGGTGCCCATATTGGTGCCAATTGTGCTGACTGAAGCAGTCAAGTTGCCACGTCATGAATGCATTAACTTTGTTGCTGATATAACTAGCAATAAAGGGCAGCTTTGGTAAGTAAGGGAGGCGATTATGGATTTGGGCTAGACTGGCCTTGTGATGCCCTTTAGTACAGGAACAGAATCTGTAGCTGTTGCTGAGCTCCCAGTTCCCATCAACCCCAGGCAGCATGGCCAGTGACCAGTGCTCAGGATGATGGGAACTGGAGTCGAACACCCTCTGGAGTCTGCCCCCTGCTGCTTCAGAGCACCCATCAATCTTTGGCTCTACATGTATGGTAAGCAAACCTCTTTGCTCCTCCTGCCATCTCTTCTCTTTTATTAAATTTGACATCATTTCTGGGCTGCTTGAAACTCAACCCTTCCCAGGCTGTGGCAAGTGATTTATGATGGTTCTGCTGGCTGGACTCCTTAAATATTAATTTCAGTAATTATTAGAGGCAAGAAAAGTGAGAGGATAAATAAAGGTTAACATAAATTTGGACACAAAAAAATGGGAGCAGAAGGAGAGATGCCCTACTATTTGCCACCTGCGCTGCTATTCTGGGGGAGACAAGAGATTCTCACCCTCTGGCTGGGAGTTTGAGCACCCCAAAGTCTTCAGATCACTAATAGAACAATGAACAGCATCCCACAGCTGCTCTAACTTTTCCTCCACAATTCCTGCCAACCTTGAAAACCTTTAATGCACTGCCAAAATCAACTCTTTAGCCTGCTGCATCTTTATCAGAGATCACATTTAATTTTGTGGCAAGGCTCCAGGAACTGATGAATGATTTGTTTTGGATTGCAATTGTCAGGGGAGCAGGGAACTCTTCCTGTTGTGAGGAATGTAAGAGATGCTGCTCATCTTTTGGGCCAAGGATGGGACTGTCCAGTAGAATCCAGTAAACTTTAATAACAGCAGCAGCAACAACACCACCACCACCACCTCTTTGCTTTCCTGGAGGGAAAAGACTGGCTGCCCATTCTGTCAAACTGGAAACTATTTTCCAGGCACTCCTTGGGATACCTACCATCCACATTGCCCACAACAACATAGGGAAACTCTTCTGGGAACTTCCTGGAGACCAACCAATTTTCCTCTGTCCAGAACTATAGGTGGGGGGGAATGAGTGAGTAGGTTATGGAATGGCTCAGTCTTTCTCCTTCCTACTTCCAGACTCCCCCCCCCCCCCATAAAAAGCAGATAAGAAGTGGCAGTGGGGGTTAGAGCAAGAATTGTTTGGAATAATCTTACTATTTAGATCTGACCTGGCAGTGGCAGACTTGATGCCCTGTGCCAAACCAAAATTTGATGCCCCCCCCCCAGCCCTTGTACTGCCTTTCCAAAGGCAGGGAAGGAGGCATCTGGCTTGGGGAAGGAGGAGCAGGGGCTCTGGCAGGGTCCTAGAGCCTTTTCCTAGCTTGGAAAGCACTAACTAGGCTTTGGGAAGGAAGCGGGAGGACTCTGGACTCTGGACTCTGTCTGAGCCCCCCACCTCCTTCCCAAAGCCCAGCGCCTCCCTTCCTGGTCTTTGAGATGGTGCCCTCTCAGCTCAGTGCCCAGTGCCGGTGCATCATTCCTACAGCCCTCGATCCTCCCCTGCTTCTGGAGACTGCAAAGTTCCCCATAAACCAGTTGAAGGAAGGCCCAGTAGTCACAACACCATTCTGAGCTGATGTCCATTGAGTTCAAGAAGCATCTTTCAGTTTCTGCAGCACAATATAGAGTTGGGCTATGAACCCACAACATGGACTTGGGATGGAAGGTTCTGACAATTTCGGCTTTCTCAGTTTTGACTTTTCCAAGCTTCAATTCACATTTCAGATCCACATTTCTCTAGCAATCTGCAAATTCTCTTTCAAAAAAGCCTCATGAAAATTCTTAAGCTTTTTAGTGTGAAATTCCCATAATAAACACAGGTTTTTTTATCCAGTTTGGGCTAACAAATTTTGAATGATGTGGTTATAATAATACTATTATAATAATTTATTATTTATACCCCGCCCATCTGGCTGGGTTTCCCCAGCCACTCTGGGCAGCTTCCAACAAAATATTAAAAATACAATAAAATATCAGACATGAAAAACTTCCCTAAACAGGGTTGCCTTCAGATGTCTTCTGAAAGTGAGATAGTTATTTCCTTGACATCTGATGGGAGGGCGTTCTACAGGGCAGGCGCCACCACCAAGAAGGCCCTCTGCCTGGTTCTCTGTAACCTCACTTCTTGCAGGGAGGGAACCACCCAAAGACCTTCGGAGCTGGACCTCAGTGGGGTGGAAATGCTCCTTCAGGTATACAGGGCTGTTTAGGGCTTTAAAGGTCAGCACCAACACTTTGAATTGTACTCAGAAATGTACTGGAAGCCAATGTAGGTCTTTCAAGACCAGTGTTATATGGTCTTGTCGTTAAATAATTTATCTTAACGGTCTAACCTATTAATTAACTCAGCAAATCCTTTCCATCTTTCACTATGTTCTGTCATTCAATTTACCTTAATTTATTTTAACTTTATCTTACCATAAAATACCTTAAAACTTAAAACTTAATACCTATTTATACATAACTCTTTATATCATTTCTACTAAAGTCAAATAGTTTCATTCCAACATTTTTCCTAATACTCATTAATTTTACACTAATTCTCAAAATAATTTTTTTAAAAACTTTCTTCCAATCCTCATCCAATGTCTCTTCTTCCTGGTCTTGGGTTAAGTCAGTCCTTACTGTCCATTCCATCTAGTCCATCAACCTGGTGATCTTATGTCCGAGGCTCTTAAGTCTTTTCCATGTCCCTTCTGCAGATCTTCTTGTTTATACCTGCACTTTACCTTGTCTTTTGTTGATCTTTTTCTTAATTTCTTTCCTTTCTCATTGAGGAGTAGGTCTCGGGGAGACTCCAACCCAACAATATCTCCGTCTCCCCTCAACAGATCACCCCATTCTCCACAGTCAGCACTGTAGTCCAGAAAGTATTTAAAAGCATGTTTCAAAGTCCCTCCAAAGTTAAGAGCCCCCGCAACTCCAGACCCCCCCTGGCCCAAAACCAAATCCCAAAAACCAAAACGTCCCTGCCTAGGGGGATCCATCCAACTTCCCATCTCCCAACCAAACGATACTCCCTCTCTCCATATCTGACTTTCTCCAGGTTCAGTCTTCAAAAACAGCAGTTTATGCTCCTGCAGGGCCTCGAGTTTCTCCATTTGTGTTACTTGAGGTTCAACAGCAACCTCCTCCATTATCTTCTGCACTTGCACTTGCCCTGTCAAAACAGATTCCTGGGTTGGTTCCTGAATGGTTTCTATATGAGTATTCACTGTTTGTCCAAAGTTTTTGACTGCAACAGTCATCAAATCCATCTTCTCATGCAGCTGCTCCAACAAAGCGCTTGTCTTGCAAAAAGCAAGCACCAAAACTTCTTCTAAACACATTTTTATCCAAGGTCAGAGTCTGGTCTCACGATCCTTAATCTCCACAGCTGTGAAATCCCCAGATCGACTCCAGCAACAGTTTAACAAGCTCCCTCTAGAGGAGACAATTTCTATTTGTATCCATCTTTTGAAAGCAGGTCCAACAAAAGAAAGTTACTTTCATTTTTCAAATATTTTGTTTCTTTTGAATGCAAAAGGCAACATTGGAATCAATATGTTTCTCTTTTTTAACTATCTGTCAAAAGACGTTCCATTCACAGTCAATGAACTTCCCCAAAAATTTCTGTCTCTGACACCCCGTTCCCAGGTTTGAGACGGTGGAAATTTATCTTTCTTTACTCTCTCTCCTGCAGGCTTGAACAATCTAAGATTTTCCCCCTCTTTTCCTGCTTCCAAGAGGGGTTTTGATGGTTATAACTGAAGGAAACTTAGTCCTTTATATACAACTTTCCTGACTTTAGCTTGCAAAGTTTTGCTTCAGTCTATTTACAAAAGCGGAAGGCAGACTTCCTGTTTAAAACCTTCCCGCTTCGATGCCAAATTAAAATGTTTTCGTAGTCCAATTTTTCGTTCTACTCACGGGTACTTGTTTAGAGTCCAATTGTCCACAGGAAAAAAGTCAGCGCTCTCCGGCAACGGCTGTGCGGCTTCACTCCGTGAAAGTAGCGGTCGATTCAAAACACCGCGCCGCTCACCCCACGTCGCTTCGGATCCCCGAAAAAGGGTTTCCCTGTGAGTAGGGGAGGCGCTCTTGGTGTCAGCCGAATCCCACGTTCCCAGGCTTCCTCCGCCTGGGATTTTTGAGGGGTCTCCGCCTTCGCCGCGGCGGCAAGACCCGATTTTCATGGAGCGGGTTCCTCTTGGTCAGAGGAACTCCGCCATTGCCGATGGCGCTAACCCGGATGTCCCTTTGGTATCTTTTTTTAATTCCTCACGTACCATCTCCCAAAATTCTTTGGCATGTTTGCCGCACCACCACATATGCATAAGATATCCCACCTCTGAGCACTTCCAGCAGAATTTAGACCCTCTTTTATACATTTCAACGTGTTTGCTGGCATTAACTACCACCTGTAAACCACTTTTTGTATATTTTCCTTTATCAAATAACAGGTCGCAAAATTCATTGTTCTATTCCATAGCTGCTATTTCAATGCTGTGTCCAATAACTATCGCCCAGTGTAACTTTGTAGTTGTAACTAATTCATCTTTAATCTCCTACTGTAATAGGATTTTTTATGTTTTATATATTAGGGTTTTTTTTGTTACTTCCCAATACTGTGTGTTGCTTCTGAGCCACCATGATCTCAGAAACACATTTCCTGAGGCGAGTGTGTCAGTCCCTGAAAAGGTGAACAGTTGCCTAGACAAGAGCAAGTTACTGTCAATGTGAAAGTGCTCGGAAGAGATTTTTTATTGCACCAGAGAACCTAGTCATAGGGCTTTACAAAGGTGCCACCATTTCCCGTCACCTTTCCCAAAGCCAAGACACAGCCACGAAAGAACGCAGCATGGAGATTCTGGGAGAGCTGAGAGGCTTTAAGATTCCCCTTGAAAACATCCAATAAAAACAGTCTTCTGTGCATGGAAAAGAAGGGAGGGAAGGAGCCTCCAGTCACACGTATTCTGTGGTCAAGTGTTTCCTGCCATTTGTTAGCACTGCCAGTAAAAATGAGGGATTGTTTGATCCCCTTCCCTTTTTATTGAGCTGCAGGAAATGGCAAGCTCACATTTTGAAATGAACCCCCCTCCCCGCCGCCCTCTCCTCCTCAAAATATGACATTTAGGGAATGGAGTATTTCAGCGCTGACAGGACGGATCAGCTCAGAGAAGTTGGCGAATTAAAGCAGAGCCCTTCTACACCCTGACAACTTGGCTGCGGCCTAGCTGCTCTTACAGCCCGGTCCCCTTGCTCCTTCCCCCTTTCTGAGAAGGGCAGGGGAAAACATGACATTTAGGCCACTGCAATAGTGGGAAATGTTTCTGTGCATTTTTGTGTACTGTGTGTCTGTAGGTGTGCATACTTGGTGTCTGTCCGCTGCTGACACCCACACCTCCCTGCCTCCATTCTCCGCTTAGACTAAAAGTCCCGTCCAGCTGGAGGGGGCTACTGTGAGGCCAGCACCCCAGGACACATCTGCTGGATAGACATTCTGGGATGCCTTTGAGCCTTCCTTGCTTTGCGCCCAAACTCAAGCTCTGTGGTTGCAAGTGCGTTGCATAGGAAAGGCGAGGATTCTTGATCCTCTTCACAAAGTTAAGTTGGTGCATTTGTAGTCATGCTGCTGTGTTGCATTTCTGCTCACATTCATAGAATCATAGAATCATAGGGTTGGAAGAGACCACAAGGGCCATTGAGTCCAACCCCCTGCCAAGCAGGAAACACCATCAGAGCACTCCTGACATATGGTTGTCAAGCCTCTGCTTAAAGACCTCCAAGGTAGGAGACTCCACCACACTCCTTGGCAGCAAATTCCACTGTCAAACAGCTCTTACTGTCAGGAAGTTCTTCCTAATGTTTAGGTGGAATCTTCTTTCTTGTAGTTTGGATCCATTGCTCCGTGTCCGCTTCTCTGGAGCAGCAGAAAACAACCTTTCTCCCTCCTCCCATTGGAAGCTGTTTCTTCCGCTTCCCTTGTCCATGGCTTTTTTCAAACCCCTGCCTTCCTTTCCTTGACCCTTTGCTCCTTTTCTGTGCCCTCTGCCCAGTGCAGACTTCCCCAGAAGACGTAAGCTGTTCTGGGTGCCTCTGGGCACTTCAGCAAACTGAATTCTGCAACCTGACCCCCCCCCCCTTGAGTTCAGATTTTAAGACACAGCGGGAGGCGGGGAGTGGGGGCAACCTCTGCTTGAAATTGCATAATGACACTCCATCATCATCCTCATAGCCAAGAATGGTGATGGTGATTTCAAAGTAAAATTGCACTTTATTTAGCACTTTAGAGCAGGGATGGGCAAATGTGTCAATTTTTCTCCCAGTTTCTCATTTTTTCCAATATTCAGTTCAGTTCTTCATGTTTCCACATCAGTTTGTGATTTTTTAAAAAGCCTTCCTCAGGATTTTAGCATGCACCTTTTCTAATATACATTTTTGTATGCAGTTTTGTCAAAGCTACATCTTTTCCAAGCAATTCCCCACCCCCGCCCTGAATGAATTTTTTGTATGTTATTTTCAGTAATCTTTTAATGCACACTTTATCCTTGCATTCACATTTTTGTGCACATTGCTTGGCAGGAAAAGTGTGTTGCAAAAGTTGGACAAGTGCAAATTTTGAGAGATTTCTTCTTTCTTGTATTTTTGGGGGAAGTGCCATGTAGGTCCATCTTTAAACAGAAACTGGATTGAACCTATTTATTAGGAAGGGTTTGGGAACAATTAATCTACTTCACAGTTTGGGAGATTATCAGCCATTACCAGAACAAATCTGCAAATGGAAGGCGCTTGCAGAAGGAGCTGAAGAATTGCAGTGGAGTTAGGCTGGCATGGAAGGAATGAAGGAAGAAGAAAGGAGTCATTTAAAGAGCTATTTTGCAGCTCAGTGCAAGTCCAAAGTAAACCCCAGGCCTGTCTGTGGTGCCTTTAACAAGGCAGGGCTTTGCTTGCTTATTCCACCTTCCCTGTCTCAGCCAGATGAAAAAAACATAGGGGTGGGGTCTCATTTAAAAGCTCCATTTATAAGTTACACAAACATGCACCCCTACTTCCTCTGGCATGTTGTCTTGCTGAGGCGCTGGCAGCAGCATACAGGTCATCACTGTCCTCGCCGCTTCTCAGCCTTTTCATTTCCCAATTTGTCTTGTTTTGGGAAAGAGTTTGAAAATATGTTCTGTCTGAAGAGCAGCACTTAGTATTCCTTGGAATGAATTGGTTTTGCAAAGTTGCTCACCATATATATATATATATATATATATATATATATATATATATATATGCAGGTTTTGGTGTCTTCGGGTGTCTTCCCGTGTAAGAGTCGGGGTGTCTGTGCGACGTTTCGACGAGGTCTCACCTCGTCGAAACGTCGCACAGACACCCCGACTCTTACACGGGAAGACACCCGAAGACACCAAAACCTGCATTCCTGTACCCGTGAAAATCTACGAAAGCATATATATATATATATATATATATATATATATATATATATATCACCGTTGGAGGGGGCAGTGGTGGTGGGCGATGCAATGGGGAAATGAGCTTTTATTTTGGGGGATCAGTCATACATACCTCTTAACAAACAGACAGAAACAAAAGGCCCCTCAAGATGTCCTTTTCATTGTGCATTCATGACTTTTGTGCTCATAATCTTACTGGGGTGGTCACATACACGATCCTGCTTTCAATATTGTTTCTGCCTAATTTCATGCAGACATACTGCTTTGTTTCCAATCACCATGTCCCATAGTGTCCTGCTGAAACCCTAATTCAGGTGTGTGTGTCTTGCTTTTGTTGCAAGCATGCCCCTCCTGACGGCAGCCTTTGAATAACATGCCAGGACAATGAATAACAAGCAGAATGTGTGGATGGTCCAGCATAAATCCACCATTACTATTGTTGTCTCACTGTTATGTTGCAAAATACACCTGCTCCAATATGGAATGTGTGGCATGGGCTGTGCAGTCAACTGCAATTTAAGTGGCTTAGCTGGGAAAGGTTGCTTGGCTGCTAGGACTAGTCTCGGAGCAGCGTTGTGTAATTTCAGCAGTTGCAGGGCAAGCTAGGCTGGTGGACACCCCTTTCTTCCATGCCCCCCTCTCCCCCCACATGGCCGGGCTTGCTGATTTGCAATCCAAGTTTCTTAGGGATCAGCCCTCCATCTGTTCTCTGGGGGAACAGGATCATGTTCGGCCACACAGGTTATAATTTCTTCATTGTGATTAGTGAAGTTTTCAGCATTCCCTTTTCTTAGCACTAAAGCACTGTTTTGGGGGTGGGGGAAGGGAGCAGGAAGATCTTCTATCCACCATTTATGGGACTACTTCTTCACCAAAAACTGCTGGCTAGGTCAGAAAAGCCTGCCTTTGTCCAGACTGGTTTTCTGCCTCTACAATTCTCAACTTGTTCTAAAGCAAAGAAAAAAGGCCTGTGTGTTGGCTTCTCTAGGGAATGATGCTCAATAAAGCCAACGCAAACTGCTGAGGGAGGAGAAATAAGGCCTGGTTTTGGTTCCTGCTCCCTTCTGCTGCCAGCAATAAAATGTACAACCACCGCCAGCAGCTGAGCACCCTACCTTCACTCCTTCCAAATAAATGAAAGCGCTGGCCTTAAGAAATGCTGCCATCTAGCTGGCCAGACCTGGAACAGACACACATCCTTAAGGAAGACAAACTTCTCACTTGCCACCAATGGTGCAGCAACATTCAATGTAACAAACTTCAGTCCTCTGAATTGTAAAGTGATGCATGTGATTTTACAAGATTGGCATCTATGTGAGGAGGTAATGTGGGTCCCTAGCTGACCACAGCAGACTGCTTTGTGGGCAGTTCTCTATGGTGGGCAGTACAGCTGTGACTTTGTTCAGGTGTCAGAAGTGATGACCTCACCTGCCAGAATGCCATAATTGATGGACCTTCTTTGCTCTGGAAGTGAAAAGGAGGCTTCCAAATTCATTTGCGACAGATAAGCAGAGAGGATGTTGGGGAATGAGGGAAATAACTGCAAGGTGAGTGCTGCTTTCCTTTCCTTCAATAGGGTTCTTACTTTACACTAGCAGATTCAGGAAATGTGTTATTTGCAAGATTCTCTCTCTCTCAGTGTGTATAGACTAATACACTTTCCATATAATTATACAGAATGGATAAACAGAGCTGCCTACATTTCTGGATTCTCCCTGGGGGTATGAAAGAAAGGCCAGCTTAACTTGAGGCACAAAGTCAATCCAGGAAGCCGTGCTAGCAGCTTTCAAATTGTGAACGTGCAAAACAACACTTGAGGAAGTGCTATGCAAAATGTGTTTTAAAGCTGCTCCATGCTGCATTTCCAGCCTCTGGGCTGGGCAAATCTCTGAGCTTCTATGTGATGCTGAACTTCACTTCACATAGCCAATGATTAGGGATGACGATGCAAGTTGAAATTCACCAACATCTGGAGAGGATTACAGGTTCCCTAGTCCTACTTTAGGGTCACAGCTTCCAGATTTCAATATAAGGATGAGGCCCTCCTGTGGCTTCCAGCAACTGGTATGCAAAAGCATATTGCCTCTGCTCACGGACAAACAGCACAGCCATCATGGAAAACATGCAAGTCTTCCAAATGAAACATTATAAAAGCTTTAGAGTAGCAGGTGCCCGTTTCCTCCTTTAGGCAGTTGCTCTGCTCCACAAGTCTCCCGGTTGGGTTCAGTGATGAGGGCTCCTGCATGCCTTGCCCCATCCTGTCATATGAAATAGCCATTTTTAACATCACACACAAGAATCATGAGAGCTCCATTTTGCTGGCAATAAGCTTCTCCCCTCTCTTTTTTTATTTAAACAGTAAGGCAGTGCTCTGACACTGCAAACCCACAGTGCTTGCTTAGTGGGCATGTAGAGCGAAAAACCAAAATAACAACAGTGAACAAAAACTTCACTTTCAGTAGAAGAAAAAAACCCCCAACCTTTTAGAGCAAGCTGCATAAATATTTACAACTTAGCAGTTTCTATATACAGTCCATTCTATCATACAACTTGCTTTGAAACAACTATGCACAATTTGGTTGTACAAAAGATAGATTTCTTTTCCCACCCTCCCCCTTGTACATTTCAAACAATAAAATTGTCCTTTTAATCTTTTTTTGTTTTTTGTTTTTATGTGTTTGTACAAATTACAAAGTTGGTAACACTTCAAACTTTAATAGTTTAACATAACTTCCTTTTTTCTTGATTGCACAATTAATAAAAAAAAATCATAGCCAGGTAGCACAATAGAGATCTATATGTCACTAAAACCGACACAAATTATGCAGACAGTTGTGTATGAAGGATGGCTTTCCTTTGAAGCTAACACACAGTGCTCGGTGCTCACCTTACGTAGAGCTAACAGTCAATGGGGACGATGCTCGTCTGCATTTGGTTGAACTGTAGTGAGTTGGGTTTTACCGAGATCTGGCTTGTGCGTGCAAGTGCACACATGGATATGTGCCAGGCCACTGATTCAGGCACAAAGAAAATGTGTGTGCATGTATTTCTTATACATGCACACGCAAATGGAATAATATGTATACACAGAACCCAAGAGTATATATATATATATATATAAATATACACACACACACACACATGTACAGAGAATGTACAATGTCTGGTAATGCGGGAATAACCTTTTGGAAGGGAGGAGGGGCTATTCCTAAATCCCTTAGTGGAATGTACACATGACCTCAACTTGCAAGCAGTGGCAAGAGATGGTGTTCCAAAATTGTGAACGTGTCGGTCAAGGAAAGGCTACGTGAAGCGGCACAAATTCAATATGGTCTAACAACAACAATAAAATAACCTCGTCAGCTGTGAGCAAATCCTATCTGATCTGTGCAAATTGTACTGTGATGAGTATGACAAATTTTTTGTGGGCAGCAAGTCTACAAAAATGTGGTCTGTGTATGTCACTTAAAAAAAACCCAACACAACCAAGGGAATTTGGACCAGTGATATAAATATGTATATTTTTAAAAAGAACAGGGTAAATATTGGTTAAAGTACAAAAAACCTTAGACCTACCCTGCACAATGTTTTTCCTACATGGAGATAATCTGAGTGTAGGGAGAAGCATGCATACCATGATGTAAGAAGCAACACAAGCACAAGCCAAGCAGTCGTCACACACAGACTGGCTTTCTGATTTATGTGCTTGTGGTAAACTAAACTTTCTCCCTGCACATGGACTCCACATAGATTATCTTTGCATAGGTAAAAACTATGTATGAGACCACCCCCAAGATAAGACAAGCAGTGGCTGGAAGCGACAGGGACGAAGCTGTGCAGGTAAAATTAACACTGCCAGTGTCCAATAAACACAACAAATGCTGCTTCATCTATCACTGGGTTTGTTGGGCAAAACATGCTCTATTTTCCAGTTATTATTTGATTGCAAATTAGGATGATTGTGTAAGAGTGAGCTACTGACTTGGCCTAAATGAACTGATGGCAGGAGGGATGCTTTCGTGTTAAGATTGACAGTCAATTACACTGCAGAACAGTCACTGGCAGAAACTCCATCTGTGTCAACAGGCTGACACCGGGTGTAATCCCAGCCAAGTCTCACCTCTCGGCAAGCTATTTGGCCCAACGTTGCACAATCAGCATCCAGTCATGCTTGTGGGGGCGTCCCTTTCCTTGTCAAAGTGGAGTGGGCCTTCTGTCACTGGGAAAGATTTAAAGGTTTCACTACTGTGAACTGTAGCTCTTGTGACAGAGCCAGGGTTTTAAGCGGCATTCATTGACGACCCCCAAAGGGGTAAAACTTCAGGTCTCGCTAGGACTGAAGAAGCAGGTATCGCTGGCATTTTTGCAAGAATGGTCTTAGGCACATGCGGCTAAGTATATTTCAGTATAAAACTCATTAACCACTTTTCTGCTAAGAACACTCAAAGGTGGTGTATGTGAAATGATAAAACAATGCAAATCAGATGAAGTGACACAAAACAGCATGCAGGCACAAAGTACTGGTTTGGTGGTGGTTTTGTCACTATCACAACTGTGGCTCAGTTCTGGGTTATGACATTTCCCATAAGCTGATGAGCAAATTGTTTCACTGTCTATGCAGACAGATTAAGTACAATATACAGAATAGTGTCGGGGGGGGGGGGGAATGCACATGACTGTATTTCTTGCCCAGTGAGAAAAGTATCCTCAGGTGGGCGTCTAGAAGGAAGGACTGGGCATGAAGGGAAGGCCCCTGATGCAAGCTCAAGGCAGCTTCTACTCGCTTTCTGGCATGGGCCTAAGTTGGCTTCTCCTGACCCTGGATTTCAGAGTCCAATTTGGGTACATGTTCACAAAGCGGTCTTTTGGAAGGGTGGCTGTGCTGTTTAATCTCCTGCAATCCACATGCAACTTGAGCTGAGCTAAGAGGAAGCAGCACTTGGAAAGGTATACCATGCATGGCTCTAGAATTCCTCCTCTGCCCTGCCTTTTAACCTGCCCAATGTCCTGGCCCTTTTCTTCAGAGCAGTTTGCATGGTGGTCGATCTGTGCCAAACACCTGTGCTGGGGATTTTTGGTTTTGCAATCCTTTAGCAACCAGCAAAGCACTGCAGGGCATGAAAATGGAGGCAGGGCAGTGTCATTCTGCAAGAACTGTAGCTCTGCTGGGGACAAGTGTTTTAGGAGCAGAGGCTTACAGGATAATGAGATGGATTCTCTCAGTAGATGTTCTTGCACGGAACCTCCACATTTTTGTGTCTTAACTAGTTTAGCAAACAACAAGCAACAGTTTCATCATCAAAACTGGATAGTGTGTGGGAGAAAGATGGGTGAGAAGGAAAACAAAATAGCAAATCTCACTGTAGAAACAAACTCACACAGTACAAAAACTCTGGTGCTGTGATGTTGCTGCTCCCTGGATGCTGTGTCAAAATACTCAGCTTATGAAAACACGACTCTTGTCTGTTCCTGCAGAGAAGCTGTTCCCCAGATCTGCTCCCTCGAGGGCACAGAATGAAAATGATGTGTGAAAAAAGGAGGAGACTATATATATGACGAAAAAGGAAGCCTAAAGTGTTATGATTGGGGGAGAAGCAAACACCCACAAATGGAAAAACAGAACATTGTGGGCAAGTCACCAAAAACATGTAAACTTCCTGTGAGTGTCTTGGCCTCTCTCACTGCTCCCAAAAGAGACAAATCTCACTTGAAAAGTGTTCATGTTATCTCCATGCTGGAGTGTTAACTATGCAAATAAGGGCCCTACAGTTGTGACTATATATTTATATATATATAATATATTATATATATACTTCTTCATTTTCTTTTTCTTTTTTTAAAAAACTAAGTTAATACATTCTACTGAATTACAGAACCATTTTGTTGGAACACTGTTACCTCTTGACAGTTCCATACAATGGACAAACCCATCAAAAGCTGGCATGCGACATAGAAATCCTCTTTGTACAGGAGCAGAGACCGAAAAGCAGCATATAACACTGTTTTTAACATCCTTCCTTGCGCAAACACACCATTTGCCAAAGGTATCAAAAATATACCCTGTAGACCATATACACAGCGTTGTTTTGAAGAAACAACATATTCAAAACAGCTGCTTCCCCCACTCCCACCCCCTCTATCTGCAGCTAATGCCAATATAGAGGAATTTGTTTCAATTACAATGCAAACCCAGCATTCCTTTCTCCAAAGGAATCATTCCTTTTCTTTTCCTGTTTTTGGCTTGTCCTCCAGCTCCTGCATCCAGAGCATTGCTGCCTGAATCTGCATTTGTTGAAAGTTCAGGTGAAGCTCCCCTCCATATATCTCTATGGGTGCAGAGAAACAAACTTATTTAACTGTGAGAAACAGAAGAAACCAACACTTTCTTCCAGAGGGCTGCTCTGATTTGTCTCCCTAAACGATCAACATGCGCCTCCATGGGTGAAACCCCTCGTGAAGGTAAAAAAAGAGGCAGGTTGAAGGAAGGGGCGGCTGAATGAATCCTATTTTCAAGTACTGGATTAACAGGCCACTACAGTGTGCAGAGGAAAGATGGGTCACAGAGGTGGGAACACCCAAGCAGCACACGCCATCTTCTCCCAATGGGCCCCCCGTTCCCCCTCTCTCATCTGGGCTGAAGGACAGAATTGGAATCCCCTGAGTGTTAGTAACCGAGATTCAGCGACTGGTTACAGTCCCTTGGGGGAGCTTTCAGGGCTCCCCACTGCTGCCCCCCCCCCATTAGCTTGATTTAATTTCTTGCTGCAATGGCTCAAGGTATCAGCACCAAATTGGGAGAGAGGATTGGGATGGGTTCCATTTGCTTGGTTTGTTTTTTTTAAGGCTTTAAAACTGAAGAGATTTTTTTCCCAACTCCCTTCCAGATGTGACAAATAATATCAGCTGACTGGAACAGTGCTGCTCCTGTGCCTGGCCTAGGGCAGCCGCACTCTGCGACAGCCAGCCACAGTCCCCAAGCCCTTGGGCTAACTCAACAGCCAACCTATCAGTATCTGTCCATTTGTTGCTGGGCTTTTTCTCCATCTCGCTTCCTCTTCTCCCTCCTCATTCACTGTCCGAGAGGGTCTCGTACTGCGAGACGAGCAGCGGCTTGGGCTCCTCCTCCCAGCCGTGGTGCTGGCTGTTGGAGTTGCCCTGTGGAAGGGAGGCAGGCGGTGGTGGGGCAGCTGCCACCAGACCCGTGGGAAGCCTCATTGTCAGCGGGTTGTATGGAAATGGCGTTGAACCTGCGTTGAGACGGGAGGACAAGGCAAGGTCAAAGAGCTGGCCAACCACTGGCCCAGAAGGTCTCAAATTCTTTGTTCCCAAGGAAGCAGCCTCCCTCTTTTCTTTCTTGCACACTTTCCCAAAAATGTGGCACTGATCCTAGCATTTATTACTCTCCCGCCTCTAGAAGGCGCTTTATTAATTTAATAGATTTCTGGCTTTCTTCTAAGGGTTAAAACTCCCACAAAGAGGATTACAACATATTTTTAAAAGCAGAGTAAATAATCAAACCATTAACCCCCCCCCCCCAAATATGACCCAGGGAGGGAGGGAGGGAGAGCCTCAGTACAGGCTCTTTAGAAGAGTGTTGGATTTTCTTGCTGGAAGCAGAGGTGACCAGGTTTCATTCCCATCCTGGGGATGCTAGACCTTAGCCTGCACTGCATGTGAATGGAGAGGAGAGCAGGCAGTATGTGAGTTGTGTCATGCATGCAAAGTATTGCATAAGAATTGGTCCCCAATGCTGCAACCATGAGGTGTATATTGGAGAACATAGCTATGACTGGCTTTTTCCGCCATGTAACTGGAAGCAGGTGCTGGGGAGTTTAAACAGAGATTCCCAAGTGCCAGCAGCATCTAAACTGGGTCAATGAGAAAGCTCTCGCGAGATGAGGTACCATGACTAGAGTAAGTTGGACTGAAGGCTGGTTAGGGGAGGAAAACTGCTGCAGCGTGGCCTGGCTAAGCCTGTTTGCATTGAATGGCAGGGGACTGGTGGGCTGGCTAAACACAGCAGGGTGACCTGTCACCTTCATTATTCATTTCTGTGGACACTTTTGAAGTGTTAGAACAATCAGAAAGCGATCACTTTTCAATATCAGTGTCCCTGTGTCCTCTATTAGAACGCATAGCTACAACTGAATCTGCAAGTGTGAATGGATAAATACAGGGCGTATAAAGACTGAAATTGTCTCACAGATTGAGCAGCGCTATCCGAGATATGCTCTATAGCAACTGTCTGATGAGTTTGTGTCAATTTTTTATGACCAGATCTTCAAATCCTGCTAATGTCTTCTAGCAAATTGTAACAGAACTCAGACCCTATTTGATAACTTCTGCAATCACTAACTACAAATAATCAACATACCTTGGTTGGTTTGATGGTCAAGGCAAAGCAGCTAAGAAAGTTCTGGCTAAGACAATCAGGGTTTCTTGTACGAATACATCAGAGGAATTCACTTGTATTGCTGACTCTGGCTCCCTGAAATTCATTTCCTCACATCTTTGTACTTGCTAACACCAACCAAAGTGCTTCCTGTTTCCAGCCACTAGATGCAGCCAACATGGCACAGACTCCTTCCCTTGTTACCTGCAGATGACGGCCTGTCCTCCCAGACGCGGTTGGTGAGAGGTGTCCTTCTGTTACAGTCTCCCTCTGAATGAACAGATGACACAGATGGTGGCCTCTCAGAGGAGGACAGGCCTGGTCCTGGCGACTTGGCCTTGCGGCTGTTGGCTCTGGCAGCAATCTTTGGCTTCCCTCCTCCTGACAAAAGAAGCACCATTCAAACAACCAAATGGTAGCCACGTGTTCTCACATGACTAGGGAGGGCTTGATGCCCTAAAAGGGGCTCTTTAATGACAGGAAGAGGAAAACAATGCTGAGCAGATAGCAGGGCAGATTTAGAAAGCTGGGAGACACAGGTATTAAATCCTTCCCACTCAAAAACTGGCCGCGAATTCAGTATGTGGCCGATGGGGGCAAACTGCTACTAGATTCAGGTTCCCATCATGCAAAATGAAAACTCCTCCCTCCTCCCCCAGCACATCATAGGGTGTGTCCCTTCCTTTTGGCATCTAATAGATAGATGTCAGGGATTCATGGAAAGAGATCCCTCTTTAAGGCTGTGGGTGCTTAGCCTTGGTTCCCTTTTGGGGACAGGGAAGAACTAGGACAAGATCTCCAAGATCTATTGCACACCTGAGTGCAAATGTGAGTTATCTGCACTATGCTGCTTTTAATGGGACACATCCTCTGGACACATCCCCAAACAGGCACCTTGCACGGGCACGTGCTACCAAATGCACATTCTGTGGAAAGCCAACATGGTGCAAACAGGCCGCACTTGCAACTTGGATGTGCAGCTCCTGGTCTGGCATATAATACATCCAGAAAAGGCTGCTTTCACATGCACAAATGGTTTGTTCAGCACAGCAAGGCAAACTACGGCTTGCCACAATGGCAAAGATGTGTGGGCTCCCAGAGAGGAGTCTGCCACAGCTTTCTTGCTTGATGGTCCTTCTTACTCTTACCCTTGCATTGTTCCTGCCTGAACTGGAGCTTGTGATTCACCCCTCTCCTCACTAACCATGAGTTGGAGCCAAGGTTTGTTCATGGTTTCACCTTCTGGTTAGTGAGGAGAGTGTTTAACCACAGGCCCCTGGCGCAGATGATATGCTGAACTGAACTGTGGCTTAGCTCAGCATGGCAGTAAAAAGGATTGGGAAGGAGCAAAGTGGCTGCCAGCTGCTCCCTTGGCACCCACATGTTGTGCGGTCCCAGTAAGCTATAGTCTGACTTGCTGTGCTGCAAGATCTCTGTTGCTGTACTAGGTGAGGCAACGTGGGTGGTGGGAAGAGGAAACCTTTCCTTCTCTGTTTTTCTGAGGGTGGGACATAACAAACAAAAGGCAGGAGCAAACAGACAAACCATGGACACACTTTTCGCAAGTCTGCATTTGTAAATGAGTATATTGACAGCATGATGTTTAGAAAACAGCTGAACATAAAGACCTAGTTCTCCCTTAGCCATACAAATGTACTTTGTTCACACCCTTCCTTTGCACCCTCCCTTCACTTATCCTGGCCCTTCCCAGCAAGCCTGGAAGAGGAGTTGGGGGATTTCCTGCTTTTCCTCCATGACCTCAGCATCTTCAACCCCCCCAGCCTTTCTGACAATTGCACCCCTCCCCATCAAATAAAAGGACAGCACCAATGGTCAGTGTTCCAGAGGAAGCAAAATGGCACTTCCAGCCTAACAAATTAAAGTGCTTCTTATCAAACCAGGAACTGAGATTAATCAGTGTAATTAAAAATGGGAACAGAAAGTAAATGCCCAAAAGCTTAAAGAGAAAGGATCTGGGGTGGGGGTGAGACACGAAAACCACTAAAAAGACAAAGAGAGAGGGGTTAACAGCACAAAGAGAAGGTTTAATAACACAGCAAAAAGGGCAACAAAGGGGGGAGGGCTGCAGACCTGGCAAGGAGGAGTGCATGTCGTCAATCCGTCCGTCAGCAGTGGTTACAGGCATAGCAGCGGGCAAGCTTGCACTGGCATTCAGAGGGTTAAAAGCATTGGCACTGAGAGGAGAGCGCTCGTCCCACTGCTCGTCATATTTACCCATTAGGGCCTTCCTAATAATTGCCTCCAACCCCATGTTGGTACTGGAGTTTTCTTGGACCGACTGGCTCCTACAACTGATTAACCCTGGGAGGTGTGGAAGGAGGGGGAAGGAGAAAGGAGGGAGGGGGAGAAATTGGGTTGGGGGAAACGGGAAACCAAATAAGAAATTGGGTTGGGGGGGAAGAGGAGGAAAGGCGACAAGGGAGAAGGGAAGAAACAAACAGTCAGCACATTCTTGCAAAGCAACAAACTCTGTCCGGCTGTCTTCTTGGTTCCCCCAAACCCCCTGGCACAGCCAGCTCCTCGCCTGCCCCCAAGGAGATTGCAGGGACGCCAAAAAGGAAGCAGAAACTACTCACAGATTTTTGTTTCTGGAATGCCACACACACACATACACACACAGAGACTAAAGGACTGAGGGCTTTGTGTACCAGTTTCACATCCAGTGGGCAAACCTTGGGTTGTCTTCCAACTAAATTCTACTTAGATTGGACCCACTGAAATTAATGGGCCTAAATTAGTCATATCCATTAGTTTCAACACATTGAATCCAATTCCTTCAAACGCAGAGCAGTCCCAAGGAGGAAGGAATGCTTCCCCAGGTGCCTGCCCAGCAGCACGAGCTGAAGAAACGTTAACACGTGGGCTCATGCAAATCACCAGGGAACAGGGCACTTAACTGAGGCCATGACATGACAGGCTCTGTTTGCTCCAAGTGGAGGAATTTCAGTTGTGTGACATCACTGCTTCTGGACGCGCTTAAACACAGCACTGAGCAGCAGAAAGAGCAGCGTCAACCATGTTCTCTCACAGCACAAGTGATGTTCATATGGGAGAAAGTGCTCTGAGATCAAATCGCTACAGACCTGCAAAAGAATTATGTTCTCCCAGGGAGAGCATGCGGGCTAAGAACATTTGAGGCTGCATTCCTGAGCAAACTTGCTTGGAAATAAGCCTTGCTGAAAGGGGTGGGATGTTGTAACTTCCAGATGTCACCAAAAACACTTTTTTGCAGTTGAGTGTCATTGAGATGCTGGATGTCCGCAGACAACCATATTACATAGACCTCCACTCCAGATGTGCAGGCAAGTTCACCTTCCTACTTGGGCAGGTTGGCATGGACAACCAGGAAAGCTAATCTCCCTGGGGTGGGGTGGGCATCAATATAAGAATCTTAATCTTGATCCAAATGAAAGGGATGGAAATTTGAATAGAAGGAATATAAGGAGTGGCTGGGGAAACTCAGCCAGATGTATAAATAATATCTATCTATCTATCTATCTATCTATCTATCTATCTATCTATAGATATATATATAGATATTTCAAGTCAGATTTTTGTCAATTCCCTTTTCTCAAAGGATTCCCCTTGCCAACATCCTTTTTCAAAATCAGTGCTTTCATTCATCCATTCATTCATCCATTCTCTCTCTCTCTCTCTCTCTCTCTCTCACACACACACACACACACGTCTTAATTTTAATGTTTGGCATGTTATTATGTTTTACGTGTGCTGGTCTGATTGGCGGGGTATGAATAATAAAATTATTATTATTCCTCTAAATTTATCCTTTCTAACCAAAAAGCAAACTTTGTCACTAGAAAAAGGAGGATGCCAAACAGAAGGAAGGAGGCAGGTGATGCCCAACTTCTACGCCTCACAGGAGAAACTGCTGATATATAATCTGGAAGTGGATTATTGTCATCTTTTCCATCCTTAGTATACATGGGAATCATTGGGCTGTATCCAATTAAGTTATATGTCATGTTCATGAGTTCCAGTGGGTCTAAGTGTCAGGAAGGCATATACTGGATACAACCCATTCCTTCTACTGTGCTACTTGGATTTCCCAAAATCCAAACTCTGCCACCCAATCTTCATCCTTCCAGTTTGATTCCACTTTCTGATGGTGGAGGCTGTGAGGACAAAAGGACTTCTATATGGGAGACAGGCTGAATAAACAAGTGTGTGTGTGTGTGTGTTGGTATTGCGATTGTGAGTCATTAGAAGCCATGCAGTTAAGGTGCGGCAATGCACAAAGACCAGAGGCAGCATTGTGGGTCAGTGGCTTGCTAACCATTCCCAGGGCAAGAGGAGCCAAAATAAATAAAACAAAACTTTTAAGAGAGACTGAGTGATATGGAAGAGAAGGAATGTTCTTTGTAGAAACATAAAACATTAAATTAAATCCAGCCTATGATTTGCTCCCCACTTTGCCTTCCTGGGTTGACTTCCCCATTTCCACACAGGTGCCTTAGTGGGAGTTCTTTGACAACCAGTCTCATACAAAATGGCAAAAGACGCTCCCTCCACCACTACTTCCACATGACTCTCTTCTGCTGTCTTGTACAGCTGTTCAGGAACATGGCTGAGTTATCAGGAGTCTGACACTTTGCCCAATGAGACTGCATGGCCACATTTGCAATGCTTAAATTATCTGAAGGCATTTGTGATCTGCAGAGTCCTGTGTGGAATGGGAGTGTCAGACGCCGGATGGAGCGGAAGCACAGCTGTACCTGTTCCAGTAATGGCCGGCATGTTGAAGATCTCTGTTCCAGGTTGCCCGACATCTGGAGGAGGGGGGAAAGAGAGAGCCTCAAGCACAAGTCACATTCCCAGGCAGGCTAATTATAGACTGTAAACTCCCAATGATTCCAACAGGAGGAGTTGCATAAAAGCCCAATACTTTTTATCTTGGAGAGCAAAGATGGAATTGGGTTTGTTGTCCTTCAAAGTACAGAACACCTTGCCTAATACAAGGCACTACCCATTTTTCTTCATTTCCCACCTCTATGGGGAAAAACGCAAGCGAGAGGCTGCAGGACTCGGGGCCACTCCTTGAAGAAGCCATGATGATGCAGCTGGGGTACTGGAGATATTAAGAGGAACATCGCTTAACTCTCTCGTCCAACACAATTGTTCTATGAGTGGCTCAGATAAAATTGAAAGTGACTGCTTAGCATGTTAGGATACATTAAAATACAGATCAATTTGTAGTTAAATGAGCAGATGGGAAGCATTTCTAATACAAATTGTCCACTGTCACAGGGACTCCAGGAAGGGCTGAGCAGCCACTTGGCTGAGTCAGAGGCCCCACCTGCACTATACATTGGAAGCAAGATCACATGACTTTCAACAGTCAAGACTCCTCCCAACGAATCCCGAGAACTGTAGTTTGCCCAGGGTGCCGAGAGATGTTAGGAAACCCTTGTCGCCCTCACAGAGTTGCATTTTCCAGAGTGAATCAATCCCTGTGGAGTCCTGTAAGGGCAATAGGGGTTGCCTAACAACTCTCAGCAGCCTTAACAAACTACAGTTCCCAAGATGCTTTGAAGGAAGTTGTAACTGTCTAAGGTGTGGTTGGGCCAGATTCAGGCAGGACTGACAGCACTCGTTAGTTTATGACATTCTGAGCAAATGAAACCAGGGCTCCTCTATACTGCCACTTAATGTGGATACTAAGCTTCCCGTGACTCCATTGTGCCGTTCTCACAATCACTGCCTTCTCACACTTTCCTCTCCCTCAGTTTGGATTGTCTCATGCCAGGGATTCTCCAAAACAAAGAGGGCATGGGGAAATCTGGACTGGGGGAAGGGAAAGTGTGGGAAGGCAGTGATTGGGAGGGTGGGTTATATTAACAACAGGGAATTAATGGGTGTATAAGAAGCTTACTATCCACATTAAACAACAGCATGGATGAGCCCTGAGTTCATAAGGGAGCAGGTGGCACTGTGGTCTAAACCACCAAACCTCTTGGGCTTGCTGATCAGAAGGTTGGCGGTTCGAATCTGTGTGACGGCGTGAGCTCCCATGGCTTTGTCCCAGCTTCTGCCAACCTAGCATTTTGAAAGCATGCCAGTGCTCCCTCGGCCTGAAAGCGAGATGAGCACCGCACTTCATAGTCGCCTTTGACTGGGTTTAACCATCCAGGGGTCCTTTACCTTTAATTAAGGCCACCCTTTTCTTCCGATCTGTTAACTGTTTTACCTGATTTTATTTTCATATTGTTGCAATCTACTTTGGGACCTTGTAGTGAAGGGTGGGCAAGAGATGTTGTTGTTGTTTGTCAATTAATTTATTTGATTATATTTGAATAAACCTGCCTTTGTAATGAAGAAATTACTTTCTAATATTTTGATGCATGTGCCATGGCATTCCCTGTTCACTCTCACACTCAAATATCCCTTCTAAAAATGACACTTGCAATATTCAGCTTTTACATGTACATGCATAAAAATAATAAAAATAAGCTGACCAATTCATCAGGGAAACTCTTTGGGTCAATCAGAATAGTTTAGCTGATTAGGTTTGATTAGCTGACTGAACATTGCAGCCCCAACTGTAACCATCCCTTCATTGCTCCTGCCCTGTCCCCACAGATAACAGGAATAAATTCCCAGCCCAGAGAAGTCCTTACTGTACTCTGCCTCGCTCCTGCTGTTCGTGCTCAGTTTCTTGATTATCTCTTGCTTCTTGGACTTCACCATAGCAGAATTGCTCTCTGTCAGTTTGCTGAAGAAGGCTGGTGGTTGCACATTGTTTCCTGGAGATTTGGAGCCCATCCTGCACAATTGAAAGCCCATCAAACTGATTTTATTGGAATCCTGATACCATCATGTTCGGCCTAGAGAGCCCTGATCACAAAATGTATCCCAGGATTTCTCTCTAAAATAACAAGTGGCCCAACCTCCTGATCCACTAGCAGTTTCACGCTAAATGTAATACCTGTTCCTGGAAGGGGGTGAGCTATCTGTTGAATAATTGTAGGAATGATGTTGTGGAGAATGTGGCAAGATTTTTGAGTGACATCATGAAATTACATCACCACAGGTCCTAGGAGCCACTTTTGCATCTCACAACGCCTGAACAATTTTATCCTAAAGTACCTCCAACTATGTTTTGTCACCTGTGCTGTGTTCTGATCCATGTATATGACGTACTCTTACTACGCCAATAAGGGAGTTTGACTGATTGTTCCTGGAAGGGTAAGGAGTGCCCTCCAAGGGCTGCTCCACACGTTCTCCAGCCTGCTGCTTTTCTCCTATGGAAAATGGCAATTCGGGTTTGCTCCGATTTTAAGCTTAAGAATGTGTTTTTAATGAGCGGGGCAAAGGGAAAACCACTCGGACCCAGGCCTAGAAACCGTGGGTCAAGCTGAAAACTGCTGCCCCCCATGCTTTCTAGGCATGGCACAAGCGGAGGTATGGATGAGCCCTAACACGAATACACGTGCACACCTACCTAGCTCACTTATACACTGTTCCGCATGCACGGTGCACAATGCACACAGCTGGACTAGGTGAGTCCACAGGCTGCCCCGTTAGCAGGGACAGAGCTCAGTGGAAGAGCACCCCCAGCTCAACCCCCAGCCTCTCCAGGTAGGGCTGGGAAAGACGCCTGGGCTGAAACCCCGGACAGCTGCTAGTCAGTGTAGACAATACTGAGCTAGATGGACTCAATGGTCTTACTCCGTGTAAGATAGTTCCCTATGCTTCCCACAACCATGCCTAAGTATGCCACAGATCTAAAGAGATCCCATCTGTTTTCCCTAATCACTGCTGGATGCATTGAATGATTGGTTTCTGAAAGAGTTATGCGGCTTTAGAAGATGATTTTAACCAATCTGGGATGTCCAGCATTCAATGCACAATTAAAAAGCCTGATTGCCCAACCACAGAGCTAGTGTTGTTTGGAAGAGAACGACAAAAATCACTGGTTGCCCAGCGGGGAATACACAATGGGTGGAGTGGGGAGGCGGGATCATCCTCAGAAAACTCCCGTTGGACAGCCCAGCTGCTGCCTCCATTACCTCTGCTCCAGCTGTTCCCCTTCTCGATACAGGATGGGATATGTGGCATTTCGCACGTGATCGGCTTCTCCCACCCCATCTGGTGGAGAGACGGGCTCTATGCAGTTGTTCGGAGCAGGTGTTCTGATCTGCTCAGGAGACCTGAGGAAGGAAGCAGCAGGACTGCGTGAACCACACAGCTCTCTTTTCCTTCTGACACAGAAGAGCTGGTGTAGGTAAAGGGGTGGGGCAGAAAACCCCAATTTTTAGAGTGGGCAGAAAAGTGACAGACTTGCACTGGAAGAAATGAACCATTGCTATGGGGAAGGCTGGGGCAAAACAACCCCCCCCCCCCACTCCTGCAAGGTTTTAAACAGTCTGGGCTTTCCTCTCCATATCCTATTGTGATTCCCTTACGTTGGAACTGGACACTACTATACAGTATGAGTGTGATTGTGGTGATTGGGGCTCTCAATCAAAGCTTGCAAAATGATTTCTGGGGAGAGAAGGGGGAAAGAAAGAATAATGCCAGTTCCAATTACTGCTAGTCTAAAACAGACAAGAGCTTCTATTGCATCAGAATATAAAGTGTAGCAGCTCCAAGTCCTGCAACTGCTGGGCTTTTGAATGAGGTGCTCCCTAAATCGCTGGCTGGTGCCGCTCACGGGAGCAACACTCAGAGGGCATTCTCCAGTCCATGATATCTGTGCACGGAGTTCGTAAGAGGAAGGCGTGCAGATGGCATTCTCAGTTGTTGCTCCACATCTGTGGAACTCCCTTACTGTTGAGATTCGGTACAAGAGGAAGGGCTGCAGCTTTGCATGCAGGCGTCCCAGGTCCAGTCCCCGACACTTCCAGAGGACTGCCTGAAATCTCGGAGAGCCACTGCCAGTCAAGTCAGGCTTCACAGACTCCGCATTAGCAGCTTCCTGTGCTCCTATGAAACTTGCCTTGGGGGTGTATGGAAGGCAAGGAGGATGATTCAGCTCGAAGGATCCCAATAAAGTCCCTTCTCTATCATTCAGAGATTGGGAGGGGGCCGGCCTTGCTGGACTGCGATTTGCAGAGCTAGAATCCAGCAGACAGGAATTGCATCCAGCTTCCTTTCTCCTGGGGTAGGAGGAGGTGAGGAGATGCTTGAAGCAGCTTGCCATGTGTGGCAGCTCATGGATATTGCCTCTCCCAAGGTCCCCCGTTTCACTGACGATACCTGTGCTTCTTTGGGTTTGGATTCTATATCTGCCTGAGCTTTGGACACAATCTCCCTGATCTTAAACCCCATTTGCTTCAGTGGAACCCTGCGCCTTCCCCTCTCGCCCCAGCAAAGGGACTTTCAACTCTGTAACTTTGGCTGGAACACACCAGTAGTATCGGAATGGGGTGAGGCAAAGGCAAAGAGACAGGGATGAAGTGCGCTCACCTCTTGCTTTCTTCACTTTCGGGGGAGATTCTTGAAGCAGGGATGTGCTCCATTTGCTGCTGCTGCTGCTGCTGCTGCTGCATGTAAGCCTCACTAGGAGTTCGCCGAAGATCCAGCACAGACCCTGGGAAGGGGTACATAGGGGTCTGGATGTGGGAGTTCAGCTGCTGGGGATGATGGCGCGTATAGTCTTGGGTGATAACCTCCTGCAAGAAGAGAACACAGCTCTGCTTTTGTCTTCAGATCATTCCTTGTGCGATCCAAGCAGCCTGCTATGAGGGAGGCAGAGGATGCAGGTGGCATGCGAGTGCTCCTGCTCCAAGGCGCTGTGTGAGCACCAATTGTGTGGGTGGGGTGCTGCAATCTGGCCCATGCAGGTGCTGGAAGGGGATCTATGCACTTCCCCCCCTCTCTTTCCTGGGGGCGGGAACTCAAAGGGCTGCAGGGCCAGAAGAGATTCCTCACCAAAAATGTAGTAGGGAAAACCAGATCTCTTATTTGGGGAAGAGTGGATCACTCTCGGGCAGTCCTTTCCAAGCTTGCACTTTCCTCAATGAAAGCCTGTGTGCCCACTGTGGAACAATGTCTGGACTTTGGAGTGTGCTCCAGGGTAGGGTTTATCAACTTGAGGCCTAGGGGCCAAATGTGGCCCTCCAACCCTCTATCTGGCCCTCAGGACTTTCCCCAGATTGCACACACCTAGGCCACACCCCTCATGAGTGAATCACGGGAGGCTGCCCAGAAGGGAATGAAAGAGATTCCTACCCCTGGTTCTAAGGTTGAATACTCTTGTGCCCACCTGGGCCTTGGCACTGCCAAGAACAGAGGGCACAGCAGAACAGAGCTAGCTCCCTGCTTGCAGCTGTGCGTGGCAGGCAAAGATCAGCTGCAATGGTGGGCAAGGCTGGCTGCCAAGGAAACCTGCCTGCCATTCCAGAGCTGCTCACCAAGGAACCCCCGAGCAACTTCCAGGGAGCTACAGGGCTCACCAAAACACACAGGAGGACAGTTTAAATTCACAAGCAAAGGCACTGGCAGCACCCACATTTTGGAACTCCCTGCCTAAAAGGACATCAAGAGGCACCTTCGTTTCGGAGCCCGCTAAACACCAGGAAAAGCTTTCTGCCACGGATGCTTTAGCTGAGAGTTCTGCCTTGCAGGGAGTTGGGCTGGATGACCCTCAAGTCCCTTCCAGCTCTACGATTCTAAACTTCATTGTTTGGCTGCGTCTACCCAGGTGCTTAGAAAGCTGAGATAACTTCAACCTGTTTTAGTATTATAACTTTTGTATGTTTTAAAGCAGGGTTGTAATTTTTTCTCGATTTTACTGTTTTATCATTTTGTAAACTGCTTTGAGGTTTTTCACAACCAAGTGGTGTATAAATTTTATGAAATAATAAGTAAATAAATTCACATTTTTGCCAGTCGAGTCGGTTAGTTTATGTTGTTAGCTGGTCCTACATAATGCTCTACAACTGCAGCGCAGTTAATACTCTGAATGAAAATGTTTTATCTGGACGAGTCAGCCATGCCACAACCTCCAAGTCATTTATTCTGAGCTTAAAAGCAGAGACAAAGTCTGCTCCATGGATGAGTCTTGGAAGGGGCTGCAGGGATCATTCCTTCCAATAGAAAATGACTGTGCTTACAGGAGCTCTGCTTAAACCTAGCCTGGGATTGCGAGGCTTTGTGTGCTATGGACTCTTTCCAAACAAGCACGGCTTTAGCACTCCCCGTCCAAGCCTGTGCAACATCCGTTGGGAAGCTAAGTGACTAATGCTAATTACATTGATATGCTGAGCCAACGTGACGACCCGCTGGTGGCCTTTGGCGCTCTGCGACCCTTGGAATGGCTGGCTCGGAGACTGCCGATCTTCAGGGAGCTGGTGGAGCTGCTGTATTTGTGAGATTTCTGCTGCGGAAGGCTTAAGAGAACCTATGAGGAAAGAGAAAGATGGGCAGAGCAGCCCAGGAGGAGTTAAGACACCTGAAATTCATCTTGGTCAGATGCTTGCTGCTTCTTTTAAAATTCACATAGGCCATCCATTTCCAGTGCTCTCACCTTTCCTTTAAGTCAAGAAAAATAATCCCTTACGTATAAAGCAAGCAAAGGCAGACAGGCAAAAACCGAACGACAAGAGCCAGTAATGACATGTCAAACATTTTAGAGGTGACAATTTGATCTGAAGATTGCAAGCACTAGTAAAATCAATGCCACGTGCTGACTAGCAGAGATAGTCAACATGGTGCCCTTCAAATGGTGTGGACTCCAAATCTCATCAGCCAACGTGTCCGCTGGTCAGGAGTGTTGAGCACCTCGAGAATGTCAGGTTGGCTTGTTCCTGCTATTGGTTGTGCTTTTGGACAGAGGTGACGCAACCAATGTTCGCTAGGTGTATGGTGGCCCTTTCCAGGAAGTCCCCTCACCTGGCTGCTTCAGCCGTGGGTCATGCTCCGCCCCGCGCCCTTTCTCAGCCTCCTGGGATGGCTTTGCCCCTTTCTCATGGAGCGTGCTGGGTGAGCTCACGGGACTTATTGCTTCTATGCCATCAGGGCTGTAGCTTCCATGGAAACCTGGAAGGCATGAAAGAGAGCAAAGGGTCTTTTAAAATGGCAACAGCACTCTTTCCTTCCAAGCACTAATGCAGCAGTTGCAAAAGATTCGCACTGTATTTAACAGAGGGGTGGACAAAAGAAACCCTTAAAAGACTTTCCTGACAGCCATAAAAACCTACGACTGGTTTCCATCCCTGCTCGGCACCTGGTGGTTCAAAGCAATTTGTCTCTGTGTTCTAAACTTGGTGGCACTTACTGATGGGGAAGGAAGGTGAGGAAAGGGGCACAGGGGGCAAATGTGCCAGCTTCTTAGTGCTTCTTTCCTGAACAGAAAGCCAGAGGCTGACACACCAGGAAGCCAAACTAAGTAGAGACGCTGTAGGTATAACATGTGGCTGCTCTCAAAGCAAAATGAAACTTAAAGAGAGATAATAATCAAATCTCACAGAATCTAGTTGGAAGCAGGGAGTCACCCAATCCAACCCCCTGCAACGCAAGTGAATTTTCTGTCACCTGTGGAAGCATCTGCATCCTTACATCTCAAAGTGCTTTACTCCCTGGATCTTCCTACTTACAGCTTTGGCTTTCCATCAGATTTAGTTGGTGTGCCAAGCTGTGCCCATATATAAAGAAACTGGACCTGGCTGCTGCCATTCATGCCCTAGCTACACCCAAGCAGGATTATTACAGAAGTTTTTACTTGGAGCTGCAATTGAGAAGTGCCTGGGAGCTTCAGCTGGTTCATAACACAGCAGCCAGAGTGATACCTGGCATGAGCTGGTATGATCATATTACCCCAGTGGTACTTTCAGCTCAAAAGCGTGCTAAATCACTTCTAGGCTCAATTCAGAAGGAACCTCCATAGTACCACGCAGCGGCTTAGCTTTCTGAACTTTCAGAAAATGTCGTTTCATTGGCAGAGATATACAGAGCTAGGGTGTAGTCTGATGGGAACGTGCTTCAGAGCTTGGAAACTTTGGAGATTGTAACTGCCATTAAAGAAAGTCCTAGATGCATGTATTGTGTGTTGGCATCTGTCTGTCTCGAGAGACAACAGAGTGCGCCTTCAGAGTTGAAGTCAAACTGCTGCGTTAGCAGCCCCAAAGCGTCCTCCCTGGGGCACAAGCACGTGTGGGCAGTATGCATGGAGGACCTGGGCTGCCCAGATGACAAAACCCCACTCCAGGCCTCACTGATGTGGTCCAAAGGAAAGCAGAGCCATACATTTGGCACCAGCTTGGCTGCAGGTGTTGCCGGGAAAAGGCACACAAAGCGCCATCCTTAGGGATTCCACTCCAGATCAGTGTAAGGTTAACTCCTTAGCCTTTTCTTCTTTCAGAGGAGGTTCAGGATCAGTTTTCCTTCTCCTAGGTGGGCTACCTGTTTGGTATAGGCTCTGACCTTTCAGAGGCAGGGAGCAGGACGGTTGTCACAGCCCCTGGTGCCCAGCTGAATTATGCAGGCAATAACCTATGACAGGGATGGGGAACCTGTGGCCCCTTCCAGGATGTTGCCCCAGCCAGCATGACCAATGGTAACAGCTGTAGTCCCACGACACCGGCAGGCACACAGGCTCCCCATTCCTGCCCCACTACTGCCCAGTGCCAAACACAAAATATACATGCTATGATCCCTATATATCATACAAACACTGAAAATCATGCAACTTATTCGAAAAATGTAAATCTTTGGAATTTGGAGCAGAGAATAAATTAAAGCCCCTGAAAACAAAACTCCATCCCAAAGTATCCATGCAGCATACAGTACTGTTGCCCATGACACTCTCATTCGTTTTCCTTCAGCCACCCCTTTTTGCCCGTCACAATCACAGCCATGTACCAGGAACTGAATGATATGCGTAACAGCAGCAGCAACAAACAAAACCAAACCCAAGAAGGCATGTAATGGGCAGCAGGAGAAAACAAATACAGGAGCAAGAGCCTTCAAATGAGACACCACATGAAATAAAACAGGCCGTCACCACAAATGCAAAAATCAAATTTAAAAAATTGATGGGTGAGAAGGGTCTTCGAGGGAAAAAAGGTATTTGTGTGTGTTTTAAGGCCACAAACTTGGAAGAACCGCCCCGCTCCCCCTCCAATTTCTTACCATCGCTATTGGCGTCGTTACTTAGCGAGCTTCTCTCTCGCTTCCCCTTATCGCAAGAAATTTGACGCATGATAATCACATCTATGAAGCTGGCCGCTGTCATGGTGGTCTTACCGAGTGCTCGGAGCTCCTGTTCCTGTACTGAAAAGGTTTTACTCTTTTCTCTACTGGGCTGCTCACTGGCCGAAACTGCGTGCAGCGACTGCTCCAGGGGCGGGTGGTGCTGAGGATGGCTTTTCCCCTGTCCTCTGCTATACAGGTGGGCTGGACCTGGCCCAGAGGAGGACAAAGGCCTGGGCTCCACGGCTTTAACGGGTGAAGGCGACTGTTCCAGGCTGCCCCCAGCAGGCAGCTTGGAGGAGAACAGGTTGCTGTCTGCCTGAGGCCGCTCCGCTTTGGGATCCTGCGCTCTGGAGGCCTCCTTCTGCATGTGGGCAGGATCCATCATAGAGGTATAGCTGTCCAACCCACCTACGGAGCTGCGTAGTGACGATACCGAGGAGTATCCTGAGGAGCGAACTGGTGATGTGGTGGCGGCAGAGGAGGAGGTGGATCTGAAGAGCAGAAGGCAAAGTAAGAGACCTGTGGGAAGCTTTTGGGGCGGGGGCAGAGGTGGATTTAGGGCACAACTGGGCAAGCGCTAACTAGGCTTCGGGAAGGAGAAATGAGGGCTCCAGCAGGGCCCTAGAGTCCTCCCACCTCCTTCCCAAAGCCTAGTTAGCATTTGCGCAGCTCTGGGAAGGAGATGGGAAGGCTCTAGGACCCTCCCAGAGCCTCATGTCCTCCATGTATTTATCCACCCTTTTGGAAAGCCATCTAACCAACCAGCAATCAGAACCTCTTCGGACAGCAAGGTCCAAAATCTAATTATGTACTATGGACTGTATCTAGTGCTAGTCCTACTCAAAGTAGACATAACTATATCAGGCCCATTAGTTTCAGTGAGCAACACCGACATTGGGATATAACTTTATGCAAGGCTTTGAGTGTTATTTTTCCTGCTGTTCTGAAGTTTCATTCTGACTCTGTTTCTGTAGTTTCCCTGTTCTCTTCTACAGTATCTATTCTTGCTTTCATGTAGGATTTGCATTTTAAATGGTTGCTGTATGCCCCCCTGGGGACCCTTTTAGGCTGAAGGGTGGGCTTTGAATGCTTCAGGTATATATATATATGTATGCTACAAACCTCTGCGACATCCCCCACGTGCCACCTTAGCCGTGACACTAAAATGTCCTCTTTGCAACATGATCTGCACCCAATGCAATTTCCTCCCTGCAAGGCCCCAATCGGCAATGTGAAATGTAAATCAACCTGTGATCCTTGGATGAAGGGCAGTACAGAAATTTAATAGATAAAATAAAATATATAATAAAAACATGTGCTGAGCAACCCTGCCCATGGCACGTCAGGAACCAATAAGGCCGTTAGCGCATCTCTGACATACCGCAGAACTGAGGGGGCAAGGTTCTCCGAAGGGATCATCTTCATGTTTGTGTTATGCAAAACGCTGGGGCGTTGCTGGATGTTCTCCTGGGTGCGGGGCGAGACAGGGGAGTGCTTGTGATTGTGAGAGTGTGCTGATGGCCGACTGCTGCTTTGGTCTGTGCCTGCCACAAAACACAAAGAAACACTGTGAAAACTCTAGATGTGGAAAATCCAAAACGAATAACAGTTGAACAAGAAAGAACTTAATCAAGTCCCTGCCAGGCACCTCCACCCGCTGCCCCCCCCCCCCGAGGTCACTAAAGGAATGCGATCCAACCTGGTCTCCAGATGGGGGCATGCTCCACAGTGGTTGTGGCCGCTAAGACCGACTTCTTGCGCTCCTTCTCACGCTCCCGTTCACGGTCTCGTTCTTGCTCCCTTTCAGAAACTGAAGGTCCTGTCTGCTTGGTCAGGTGTGTGTGGCCTCCTATGAATCATTAAACACAGTCTGAACATGCTCAGAAAGCAGATGTTTTGACCTGAATATTAAAGCAGCTATTCTGCAGGCCCCCTGCCAGCAGCCAAAGAAAACTGCAGCCTGAAACATCCGAGGACACCCAGATATAAAATGACATACCCATTTTAAAGTACTGCAATTTTAGCCCCTTAATTTTGCTTTGTGTCCCTTTTTTTGGGATACCCATGTGTTATTGTTTCTTATTTTCCTCCTCTCCATGTCCCTTATGTTCTTTTAGGCTGAGAGTGCACATGTGTGTGTGTTAACTTAGGCTCTTAAAGAAGCACCTAATGAATTTCAGCAACATATCAAGAACCAGCCTACCTGGGGAGAGTGGAGAGCTGCTGTGTCGGCTGGTGAAAGCCTGGGGGGCACTGTGGATGTATGTGATCCGGTCAATGGAGGCGGCAGAAGTGCCCGGGGTGGGGGGCACAAGCACAGGCAAATGTGGCACTTGAGACAGGTCAATTATTCCTGCTAAGAGAATGGAGGGGGGAGAGACAGTCAGGAGAAGCAATATGCCTTGGAACTAGAAGTGCAGTATCCAAAAAGCAGAAACCTCTTGTGGCATTGTAAGACATTGCAGCCTGTGCTGTGTCAGCTGTGAAAGGATGCCTTAATCTGGACACTGGGTACCTCTTTCCGACTTTCCTGTCTGCCCCATGCCTCCTGCACTTTTTAGGGAGACCCATCTTCTGAAAGCAGCAAGTTCTGTCCGTGTCACATGGTATCACATCACCTGAAGGGCAAGGCCAGCTGCCCAAACTGCCTGCAGCTTGTTCAGAACGGCAGACAAAGAAGTGGGCAAACAAAACACAGTGAAGAACCTCTCTCTTGTCAGTTACACTTCATGCAACTTTGCAATGCGGAACAGGGAAAACTACAGGCCTGAGGAAAGAGTTGCTGAAGAGTTCTAGGTAATGCAAAAGCTTCATCACCAGAATTACTGGTGCAGTTAAGAAGACCATTGGATCCCCATGATCTACATGCATCATGTGAAACATAAAAAATGTTGCAGCTGATTGATGCCTTCACCAGTTAATGTTGCCAATTTAGGCCCTTATGCCTGAAACTTGCTCCATGTTCACAAAGTCCTCCTGGTCTCAACAACACAGAGAGCCCTATGACACCTTGAATCTAACCAGTGAATTGTGGGAGATACTTTTGCAGCAACGGACCAAGTCTGGCCCATGGAAACTTATGCTATAAACAAACATGTGCTTCAAGGATCTCTCTTGCTTTTGTTGCAACAGACAAACACAGACACCTGCCAGAATTTGCCACACAACCCCAAACCTATTTTCGGACCTGCTGCATAATTGAGGGCTAGCGAGGGCTCTCGCGGAGACAGGCCACGCAGGAGGTCTGCCCTCTGGGCCATTGCAGTGGCAGCCGCAGCATTGTGGTGCATCTGCTGGGAGGTGATGTAGTCGTTGATGATGGTCTGCCTGTTCTCCATGGCAGCCGTATCTGGGTAGCCGCGGATTAGGTATGGTGGGTAGAGATGGGGGTACGTAGGGCTAGGAGCGAGGTGCCTTGGCAAGTAATAAGCGGCTGCTGGACAGAACAGAGAAAAGGGGTAATATTAGCTTTTTCATATGCTGTGTGTTTTCTTCAGCAGAGTTTGTTTCAAAACAAGAGAACTTGGAGGGCAATTGGAGCCATCTCTGCTCTACTAGATCTCTTCTTCAACTCTATTTTTGGCTTCTCACTGTAAGTTCACCACTACCACCCATGTCCAAACTCTTCTCCTCTTTACCTGAACCTTGCCCACCCCCCACCCCCATTCTTGCTGCAACTATCCCAGGGTGTCCGAAACCAGACATATTCTTCTTTACTCTGCATGTTGCTAGAATGGCCCCAAACATCTCCCAATGTTCTCTGTCCTTTTCCATTGTCTGTTAAATTGTTCTAAACTGAACAATGCATCCAGATTCTTAGGAACTAACCCAGTCGAATCTGTACAGAGAGACTAAGCTGTGTAATGCTGGCCTAGATAACTCAGCATATTCCAGCCACGGTGATTGTTTCACTGCTGCCATTTTCTGAACCTAAGACATGTTTACCTGCTTCCAGGGGGATTCCTCTGGGAATAGCTGCTGGGTCAAAGGCCAATGGAATGTGTCCCCTGTACAAGTCCACACCACTCACTCCCCGGAGCAGGTGCTCATATGGAGAGATAGGGGGGTGGTGGTCTGCAAGGGTAGCATGAGGCGACTTGGAGCTGGCTATTTCTCTTGGCGTCGGGGTGATCTTTCTGTCCTGGGATACAGGCTTTCCAGCAGCAATGCTCCCTGTCGAAGTAAAAATGGTTTGTTACAAGAGCCTCTGTGGAAACGCCCTCGAGATCTCAAGCCATTCTGAGACAAGTACTTCCCTTTACCTGTTAGATTTGACTGTTGATTTTTTTGGCTAAAATGTTTGTAAAAGTTGAAAAATGAAATTATATATAAAAAAGAGACAAGCAGAAGAGGTACTGGAAGAGGTTATGTATTTTTTTTCTCATAAAAATAAAATACCAAGATGAGAAAACACACAAAAACAACTACTGATGTCTCCAATATCAGAAGTTGAGATTGGGGAAACAATCTCAAATATGGCAAATGGTAATGCACCAGGGCTAGACAGCTTTCAAGTGGAATGGTATAAAACATATACTGATCTCCTGTCACCTAGATTATATCAGTTATATGATGAGATATTTAGAGAAGGAATCAGCTCAACATTATTCAACCATGCTTACATTACTGTTATTCCAAAGCCTGGCAAGGATCTGATGCAATGTGCCAACTATCGCCCAATTTCTTTGATAAACATTGATATGAAAATAGTAACAGCAATATTGGCAAATAGATTGCAAAGAGTGATACCAACTATTATTAAAAATGACCAAACAGGGTTTATAAAGACAAAACAAGCTGTAGATAACATCAGGCTGGTAGTGGATTTGATAAATTTAAACAGGAACAGTGAAGATTTAGCTATTGTATACTATCTCTAGATATGGAAAAAGCTTTTGATAAGATCCACAATCTACGTGTGGGAAAAGTACTACAAAATTTTGGTTTTCCATTAGACTTTATAAAATGGCTGCCCACTTTGCCTTTGCTTTTTAATATCTGTTTGGAGTCCCTGGCATGTACTATTAGACAGCATAAGGAAATCTTTGGTGTAATTCATAACTCATTTGAATACAAATTGGTAATGTTTACAGATGATATTCTTCTGTTTATTATGAAACCTCACAGTACTATTTCAATATTAATGCAAAATATAGATTTTTTTGGCAGTATTTCTGGATATACTATAAACTGGTCCAAATCGGAGTTGATGTTAATAGGAAATAACTTTTTGGTTCAACTGTTTAAACAATGCCAATTTCATATTTGCAAAGACAACATTAAATATCTAGGCATATTAATACCACAACTTATCTAAATGAGCATAATTAAACATCAACAAAATATATCATGAGGTATCAATAGACATCGACAGATGAGAGTCATTGAACCTGACTCTCTGAGGGAAAGTCAATGCTCTTAAAATGAACATAATACCTAGACTACTTTATGTCTTAAGAGAAATTCCAATTCACATGACTAACAAATACTTTCACAAAATTAAATCTTTTACTAGAAAATGCCTTTGGGGCTCTTCAGTTCCAAGAATATCTATGCAAAAAATGCAAATACTGATAAAAGATGGAGGAATTGGGATCCCAGACTTAGAATTGTATCAACAAGGATATTTACTGTCAGGTACACTATTCTGGAGACCCAGAACTGAAAACAACTGTCCAAAATGGGCTGCTTTGGAATATGTAGCACCTCTAGAGAGATATAGCACTTCTAGAGAAACAGCATTTCCGTGCAATGCTCTGGTTCGCCAGAAGCGGCTTAGTCCTGCTGGCCACATGACCCGGAAGCTGTACGCTGGCTCCCTCGGCCAGTAAAGTGAGATGAGCGCCGCAACCCCAGTCTCGTCTGCGACTGGACCTAGTGGTTAGGGGTCCCTTTACCTTTACCTAGAGAGATGGGCAGAACTCGGGTCTAAATTCATTAATACTTAAGATGCTACTGAATCAGTAACATCAGTTCGAACAACATGGCACCATATGTCCCCAAATTATAAATTTGACCTTTTGTCCCATGACAAAATGACTTTGTGGGAAAACAAGTCTTTAAAAATCGGGAAAGAAATGATCATATGGAAGAGGTGGATGAATTTGGGTATATGTATTAATGGACATGTACATTGGTAAAGGCTTTCTGGGAAATGATATATAATGAACTAAAGAAAATGTTTAAAAATACATTTGTTAAAAAACCAGAAGCCTTTTTACTAGGTATAATAGGTGAAGAGTTACCAAGTGAAGATAAAAGACTTATGCAATGACAGCAGCGAGAATGCTAGTAGACCAGAAATGGAAGGAAGGTGAAGTACCAACAAAAGAAGAATGGCAGATGAAACTGATGGAATTTGTGGAGATGGCGAAACTGACGGGGAAGATCCGAAACCAGGAAGATCAAGTATTTTCTAAAGACTGAAGCAAATCTGTAATTTATTTAAAGGACCAGTGTAAACAGTTAAAATCACTGACAGGGTTGTAATGACAATTGTAATGTGGATTTTTTTATGATAATTATGGATATTTAATAGATGGATAATGGTAAAAGATGCAGCAAACTTAATCTTAAACATGGAACCCATGGAGGGAAGGAAGGAGGCCCGAAGCTTCAAATGTACCTTGTATTTTAATGTTTGAAATGGTTATGTTAAAATGTATAAAATTCTGAATGAATATATATATATATATATATATATATATATATATATATATATATATATATATGCTTTCGTAGATTTTCACGGGTACAGGAATGCAGGTTTTGGTGTCTTCGGGTGTCTTCCCGTGTAAGAGTCGGGGTGTCTGTGCGACGTTTCGACGAGGTCTCACTCGTCATATATATGGGTATATTAATGTTAGACCAGCTGATAAATGAAGAAGATGGATATTATATATACTGCATCTTAAGAGACAAATACAGATTACCTACAAATGCTCAATGGCAATATCTCCAGATAAAACACTTGCTAACCACCATCTACAGACCAGCAGCTTTTACAGCCTCAGAGACCCCAGATATATTGAAGCAGTTGATTGATTCTTACGCCACAAAAAACTGGCCATCAACATATATAAATCTTTGTTATTAGCAAACCAAATTGATATACAGGTACTGAAGGAGGATTGGAATAAAGAATTAAGAGATCTCAATTTCGACCTTATACAATAACAAAAAATATTTAGAATATACTGGACCCCATTATGTTTAAAAAAGGGCTAACTAAGGTATCTAACTGTTGGAGATGCAACAGGGATAATGCTTCTCTAAAACATGTTTTTTCATTGTCCTATATTGAAAGATTTTTTGGCAGACGGTAACTGAAACAAGTGGTGCCTCGCAAGACGAAATTAATTCGTTCCACGAGTTTTTTCGTCTTGTGATTTTTTTCGTCTTGCGAAGCACGGTGTCGGGAAAGTTTTAGAAAAGCTTCAAAAATCACCAAAGTCTTCAAAAACCTCAAAAAAGGGAGGTGCTTGGGAGGGAGGGAGAGGCGGGCGTGGGGCGTGGGGGGAGGCGGGGCGGAGGTTGCTGCCTGAGCCCCCGGGATCGGTTCGGCTCACCTTGCTCCGACCCTTTGCACTACAGTCGGCGCAGTCTTGCTGCTGCTGCTGCTGTCGCCACGGTAGTCAAAACTCCTACCAGCCTAAAAGTTGTCTGGTGCAAAATCCCTTCTGCAGCAGCAGCCCGAAAGAAAGCGAGAGCGCCAGCCAGCCAGCCGCCCGCCGCGGGCAGGAGGGAGGGAGGGAGCGTCGGCGACGGTGGATGCCTATTGCCCCTGTTGCTGCTGCAGCCGGCCAGCCAGCCAGAAGTGCGCAAGCGGAGAGGGGTGCATCCAGCCCGTTGGAGAGGAGCGCGGGGGTGCGTCCCCGGTGGCTCCCGAGCTGACCTTGCCTGGCCCGGCGCCTTCCGCGCTGCCAAAGGGCGACTCACCTGCTGCCTGCGCTGCGCCGGGACTAACTCGAGCGGGGCGAGGAGAACACACACTCGCGCGCACACACACCCAGAGGCAAACTTGCCGCAGCCGTCGACGTCGCGGGGTTGGAAAGCGTGGAGATGCAGGTAGGGGGCACCCCTCACAGGGAGAGCGCCGGAGGGCCCGGGCAGGCGCTCTTGTCACCGCCGGGGCGCTGGGGCGGGGGAGAAGGAAGGAGCCCCATCTGAAGAGCCCCGGAGCCTGGCCTCCCTAACTGGGAGTTGTGGGGAGGGAAGTGTGCGCGCCTTGCTATTTTTCGCCGAAACAAAGCTCCCTCTCCCTCAGAACCCGCCTTCACATGTTCTTGCCCCTACGGAGACGCACACCGCGTGCTATGAGTTGCTCCTCAAAGTCAAGTCGCAAATGTATTAATGGTTTTAAGAAAAAGGAAACAAACTTGCAAGACGTTTCCGTCTTGCGAAGCAAGCCCACAGGGAAAATCGTCTTGCGAAGCAACTCAAAAATGGAAAACCCTTTCGTCTTGCGAGTTTTCCGTCTTGCGAGGCATTCGTTTTGCGAGGTACCACTGTATCAACAGAACTGTACGGAATATCCTTACATTTACAGTGGTGCCTCGCAAGACGAAATTAATTTGTTCCGCGAGTTTTTTCGTCTAGCGAATTTTTCGTCTTGCGAAGCACGGTGTTGGAAAAGTTTTGGAAAAGCTTCAAAAATCGCCAAAAACCTCAAAAAAGGCTACCACACCGCGTTCTATGAGTTGCTCCTCGAAGTCAAGTCGCAACTGTATTAACGGTGTTAAGAAAAAGGAAACAGACTTGCAAAAAACGCAAGACGTTTTCGTCTTGCGAAGCAAGCCCATAGGGAAATTTGTCTTGTGAAGCAGCTCAAAAACCACAAAAGCCTTTCGTCTTGCGAGTTTTTCGTCTTGCGAGGCATTTGTCTTGCGGGGCACCACTGTACAAAGCAAAATATCTTCTTTAATTATGTACCCAGCACCTTGAATCTTACAAAAGGACAATATGAGTGGACTCTCCGTGCCCTGACCACAGCAAAAAGACTGGTTCTGATGAACTGGAAAAATAAAAATGCGGCTCCCTTCTATGACTGGATTGAAGACTTATGCAAACTCACAACATATGAACAACTTGCATATAAACGCAGACTTGCCATGGACAAATTCAATGATATTTGGAATCCATTCTTACAAATACTGTAATAGGTTAAGATCTGGTGAAGTACAATAACAACCTTGTAAAATATACAGTTTGGGTCCCCCCCTCCCCCCTTTATTTCCCCTTTTACGTGGGTTCTGTTTTTGTTTTTGTTTTTCTCTTATTTCCATCTCATCATGTTTAGTGCACATATAATTATGTACTTTTAAAACTTTCAATAAAGATGTTTTAAAAAATTCAAGACAGAAGGCATGAAAACAGTTTCATTGCATTTAATAATAAATAGAAAGAGAGAAACAAGCCCTTCCCCCTGCTACTGACAGGTGTGTTATCACAGCACTTGAAACCTATTGTAAATACTATCTTTTTGTTCTTTGGATAAAAGAAAACAGCAACACCATCCTTATTCTTTATTTTTTAACTTTTCTCCAGATGGAACACTAGTTTCTGCCTCTGTACAGCAGGATTTAACATTCCTTTATTTAAATCCACGGCACTCCCAATTCAGTTAGAATTCCCACAAAATCCAAAGTCACCCCTTTCTATTTCTTAACCTGATAGCTTCTGTTGATGTTAGCCTTTCGTTCATTCTGTTAAACCTTGGCTTTGTGGCAGTTTGATAACTAAATACAACTAAACTAAACAGAACAAGAGCCCTGCTGGATGAGTTCGAAGGCCCATCAAGTCCAGCATGGCCTCTGGGAAGCCCACAAGCCTTCTGCCACTCCTGGTCTCAGAAGAACAGCGCCGCGGATTCTGGAGGCAGTACATAAAGTACATATTAGGGGATGATTAGCTGCTTGTGCTTAAAATGGTGCCCCTTCAGAGTTTGTGCGGCCCCACAAACCTCTGTGTGTGACAGAGCTCCTCAGACATGTCTGCTCTAGTCACTGTTAGAGTCCGACAGTGGCTGTTTGCGGAAACGCCTCCAACAAAGAAGTTCCTTAACGGAAACACGTCTCCTGGACTCACGACGTGACAGCTTCCGACGAAGCATGGGTCTCCCTGCAATTGCTTCTGACACCTCCCCACTATTTTCACTGGACGTGTCTCTCACCCCTTTCTCCCCCCTGCTTCCTGCCTGCGCTGCTGCATCTCTCTCAGTATCCCTGAGATCCTCCTCCAGAGACCCCGCGCTCCCCCTGCTGGTCCCTGCTTTGGCTGTTGAGTCTCTCCCAGTCTCTGGGAGCCCTATCACCTCCTTTCCCTCTGATGTCAGTTCCCTGACATCCACCTCCCCTCCAGGGCCCCCTTCCCCCCCGCCCCCTCCCTCTCCTCTGGGCGGTGAGGAGCTGAAACCCCGAAACGAATCCTCTTCATCTTCCGACGTCTCGAACATCTCCCTCCATCGGTCTTTGTTCCGACTCGCTGAATCCTCCTCCACCTCGGAATCGGAGAACCCCTCCAACTCCTCTTCTTCGTCTGTGGTGGCGAAGTATTCCCTCCGGAACCTCGCCACTGGCTGGGGTTTTCGAGGGAATCTCTGATGAAAAGTTTCAATTAGAACCTCGTCATCTACATCCTCTGCCCTGACCCAGGTGTTTTCCGACTCCGGTTCCCCTTCCCACATTACCAAATACTCTACTTGCTCTCCTTTCCACCTGGAATCTAGGATCTCCGCTGCATGGTAGCTGTGTTCTTTTTCCTCCATCGCTGGTCCCCTATTGACCCTCCCCTCTCTGTCCCCTATATACGGTGACAGCAACGATCTGTGGAACACTGGGTGCAACTTCATGTGGTTCGGTAACCGGAGTCTGAAAGCCACTGGGTTGACCTGTTGCGTGACTTCAAATGGGCCCAGTCTTTTGGGTCTTAACTTCTTACAACCTCCTTTAAATGGTAACCCTTGGGTGGACAGCCACACCTGGTCTCCCACCCTAAGGCTTTCCCCTTCCCTTCTGGTTTTGTCTGCCTGCCTCTTATATTCCTCCTTCGCTCGGTTTAAATTAAGTTGGAGTTGGCGATGGATCGCTTCCATTTCTTCAACGAACTGTTCTGCTGCTGGAACGCTCCAGTTCTCCCCCTCCCCCCCTGGGAAGGCTCGGGGATGACACCCGTGATTGGCCAAAAAAGGGCTCATTCCCGTGGACACGTTCTCTGCATTGTTGTAAGCAAATTCTGCCAACGCCAGCTTCTCCACCCAATCATTCTCTCTGTCATTAACATAACACCTCAAATATTGCTGGAGGACACCATTAGCTCTTTCCGCCTGCCCGTTGGTTTCTGGATGACGGGCAGTAGAGAAATTAACCTCTACATGCAGTAAGCTCATGAGCTTCCTCCAGAACCTGGAAGTAAATTGTTTCCCTCGGTCCGAAACCACCCTCAAGGGGGCGCCATGCAACCTAAACACATTTTCCACAAACAATTTGGCGGTTTCTTCTGCTGTGACCGCATGTGAGCAGGCTATAAAGTGTGCCATCTTGGTTAACAGATCTACCACCACCATAATGGCTGTTTTCCCTTTGGACCTGGGCAGATCAGTCATAAAATCTATTGCCACTGCCTCCCACGGTCTTTCCGGCGTGGGTAGTGGTTCTAATAAACCTGCCGGTGCCCGCCTCTCCCCCTTGGCTCGTTGGCAACGGTCACACCCTCTCACATATTCACGCACATCTTCCCTGACCTTGGGCCACCAGAATTCCCTGGTAACCAGCCACATGGTTTTGTGTTGCCCAAAATGCCCTGCTGTGGGGTTATCGTGCAGTTGCTTGAGTACCTTTTCCCTCAATTCCCCTTCAGGTATGTATAACGCTCCCTTGTAGTACAACGCCCCATTTCTCTCCTCAAAACCCCCGGGTTTGTCTCCCTCCCTCCTAAGACTCCTGAGTTTGTCCTGGGCGTATACATCCTGCCCCGTTCCCTCTACCAGTTCCCTTTGCCCCACCAATGCCGCCCCACACACCCAGCGGTCCTCGGGAATGACATGGGTCTCTTCGGGTACACCCTCTCCCTCCAAATATTCAGGTTTGCGTGAGAGAGCGTCCGCCCTAACGTTCTCCGGGCCTGGTACGTAACAAATCTCAAAGTTAAATTTGGAGAACTCCTGGGCCCATCTCAACTGCCGTTGGTTGAGCACTCGCGCAGTTCTCCAATACTCTAGATTCTTATGGTCCGTGCACACTTGCACCTTCTGTTGTGCACCAATTAGTAGGTGCCTCCATCTCCGGAAGGCCTCATAAATTGCAAGAAGTTCCCGGTCGTACACCGTGTAGTTCCTCTCAGACTTGTTCAGCTTCCGCGAAAAGAAGGCACACGGTCGCCACTCCGACCCCTCCTTCCCCGGCTGCAGAAGAAGCACCGCCCCTATGGCTCGGTCCGACGCGTCTGTTTCGACCCTCAGCTTTTTTTGTAAATCCACATGTAGAAGTTGTTCGCCAGAGGCGAAGGCCCTTTTCAGTTCCTCAAACGCTCGCTCCGCCTCCCCCGTCCAAACAAACTTCTTTTTGCTGCTGAGACAGTCCGTGATGGGCGCCGTCAGGTGGGCAAAGTTGCGGATGAACTTACGATAAAAGTTTCCAAACCCTAGGAACCTCTGCACATCCTTCTTGGTCTTGGGTGTTTTCCATTCCAGCACCGCTTGAACCTTGCCGGGGTCCATGGCCAACCCTTTGTCTGACAAGCGGTACCCCAGGAATTCCACCTCCTTGGTATGAAACTGACACTTCTCCAGTTTCACCCACAGTCGGTTGGCTTGCAGCCTGCTCAACACTTCTCTGACGTCTCTCACATGTTGCTCCTCATTCTCCGAATACACCAACACGTCATCTAAGAAGGCCACGCAATTCTTGTAGAGCAAAGGCCCCAGTACGTGGTTCATGAAAGCTTGAAAACACGCGGAGCCTGTTTGTAATCCAAAAGGCATAACTAAGTATTCAAATGCCCCCAAAGGGGTGAACATGGTGGTCTTCCATTCATCCCCTTTCCTTATACGTATCAGGTTGTACGCCCCCCTTAGGTCCAGCTTTGTAAAAATCTTTCCCTTCCGCACCCTGGTCAAAATATCATCAATCCTGGGCATAGGAAAAGCCGCCGGCTCTGTCACTGCATTTAAGGCCCGAAAGTCACATACCAGCCTCGGCTTGTCCGTGTTTTTTTTGTCCACAAAAAACACTGGGCTACCCCCCGCTGCCTTGGACTCTCTGATGAAGCCCCTCTTCAGGTTCTTGTCAATGAACGCTCGCAACTCCTGCATTTCCCTGTCTGACATGGCATACAACTTGCCTACAGGAAGCTGTGCTCCAGGGAGTAAATTGATCTGGCAATCAAAGGGTCTATGCGGAGGTAGTTGGTCAGCTTCCTTCTCGCTGAACACGTCGCTGAGATCAGCATACTGTGGTGGCACCTTCCCCTTCTCCACTACTTCAGTCCCTGCCAGGGTGGCTTGGGCCCCTGCTGACCCCTTTTCCCCCCTGCAGTGTTCTAAGCAATGTGCGGAACCGAAGGAAACCACTCTTTGATGCCAGCCCACCAGCGGATCATGTAGGGCTAGCCAGCTCATTCCCAAAATAATGGGAGCACCTCCCAAGGTGGCCACATTAAACGCTATCAGTTCTGTGTGCCTTGCCACCCTCATTATCATTGGGATGGTCTGCAAGCTGACTCCTCCTCCCAACAGTTCCCTGCCATCGATCGTGGTCACCTGCAGGGGGTTGCTTAAAGGGATAGTCTGTATCTGGTGTTCAGCAGCAAACTCCTTGCTCATAAAATTGCAGGAGCTGCCTGAGTCCAACAGTGCCTTTATTTTTAGGGGGTGTCCATTTTGCAGCTCTAGCGACACTTCAATCACTAGAGCCGGTCGAGGAGCTTCTGGCACTGGCACTTGGGGAAGGGGCACTTTCACTGCTCTTTGGCCTGGCTGCAGTGCCCTGATGGCAACCAGGCGTTGGCTTTTACCTGCTCCGTTTCTCCCTGCTCTTCCCCCTCAACAGCCCCCACCATTCCTTGCCATTCCTTCCTCTGGGGGCAGACTCTGGCAAAGTGGCCTGGCTGTTGGCAGAGATAGCATTTCCGGGCTCCCTTTCCCTCCTTCTTCGCCCCCTCACTGGGCTTTGAAACTGCGCGCGCGCGGGCTGTTCCGATTTCCATCGGCTCTGCCGGCGGGAAAGCTGGCTCAGGAATGTCTGGAATGCGTAACTCCTTCCAACGTTCCCCTCTCCCTTCCCGCCTCTCCAAGGCTCTTGCCTCCTGGCGCGCTCCAATGGTCAGCGCAGATTTGGTCAGCTGATCCATAGACACCGCCCTGGGGCTCCTGGCCAGCTCGTCTTTCACAGCTGAAGAAAGACCTTCTTCAAATAGCATCTGAATGGGTGCTGCCGATAAATCCCACCCCAATCTGTGAATCAGCATGGTAAATTCAGTCCAGTACTCACGGACAGATCTGCTTCCCTGCTTGCAAGCCATTAACTGTCTGCGCACCGCCCCTTCCTCAACGTCGCTGGAAAACATGATATCCATTGCACGAAAAAATTTCATAGTGTCCTTTAGGATATCGTTGTGCGTTGCCATCAGGGGTCGAACCCAGTCTCGCGCGCCCTTCTCAAGATGCCCAATTACAAAAGCAACTCGAGATTCCTCATCAGGGAACTCATCAAACTGGACATTCAGGGCATATTGCATTTCAGTCCTAAAGGCATGGTAATCCTTGGGGTCCCCCCCAAACTTCTGCACCAATCCTGGTACCTTTCTGGGGAACTGAGTGGTTCTCCCCTTCTTGTCTGCATCTTGAGCCCTCCTCTCCTCGAGCCTCGCCGTCTGCAGCGCCAGTTGGACCTCCAATGCTCGGCATCTTTCTTCCAAGCTTGGATCAGCTCCTCCGGCTCCGGCTGGGTCGCTCATGATGCTTTCTCCTGCACAGGCAGCGTACAGAGACTGTCGGACTGCTATTAGGGGATGATTAGCTGCTTGTGCTTAAAATGGTGCCCCTTCAGAGTTTGTGCGGCCCCACAAACCTCTGTGTGTGACAGAGCTCCTCAGACATGTCTGCTCTAGTCACTGTTAGAGTCCGACAGTGGCTGTTTGCGGAAACGCCTCCAACAAAGAAGTTCCTTAACGGAAACACGTCTCCTGGACTCACGACGTGACAGCTTCCGACGAAGCATGGGTCTCCCTGCAATTGCTTCTGACACCTCCCCACTATTTTCACTGGACGTGTCTCTCACCCCTTTCTCCCCCCTGCTTCCTGCCTGCGCTGCTGCATCTCTCTCAGTATCCCTGAGATCCTCCTCCAGAGACCCCGCGCTCCCCCTGCTGGTCCCTGCTTTGGCTGTTGAGTCTCTCCCAGTCTCTGGGAGCCCTATCACCTCCTTTCCCTCTGATGTCAGTTCCCTGACAGTACATAACCACCATGACTTCTAGCCATTGATGGTCTTATTCACCTCTCCCAACTTTCAGCTGCACTGGATGACCATGAACTCTAGTATTACAAGAGAAATCCATTTTCTGCACACTATGCAGAATTTTAACACCCTCTCCTTTACTCAGTTTTTCTAAACTAAAAATCTCCAAACACTGTCACCTTTCCTCAGTTGCTCCTGTACTATTATAATTTTGGTTACCCTTTCCTGCACCTTTTCCAGCTGTACAAAATAAATTCCCAAGTTGCAGCAACCTGAACTGTACACAGTATTCGAAGTGTGGTCACACTACAGGTTTGCAGAAAGGCATTATAATAATTGGAGTTTTATTTTCAGACCCTTTGCTACTGGCCCCAACATGGATTTTGCCTTAGCTGCTTCACACTGTGTAGACAACTTCATTGAGCTCGCCACCTGAAACAAATCTGTTCTCGTCATCAATGCAGTTCATACACACTAAGGCATTGCTTGGAACTTGACCACGCTATCAGGTCTCTTTTGAGAATGCTATATATTACTCACCTGATACCCTGATTCAAAGGGTTAATTCACATCCTTTCCCCCAGGTGTAATTGAATGTGCCAGACATGCATTGTACCAGGACAGTCACTAGAGAGCCAGGATTGGCTGTGGCTCCCTCCCAAGTAAACACCTGAGTGAGTCACAAACCCAGGTTGGCTATCAAGTGTGGAACAGCCGCCTGTGCCATTTAAAGGAGCTGCTGTGCCCCAGTGGTTCTTTCTCAAAGTCTATTGATAACAGGTATCTAAATCAATGGACCGCCAAAACCCAGAAGTACCGGAACGGGTTACTTCTGGGTTTCAGTGGTCGTGCATGTTGTGCAGATGCAGGTTGTAAACATGCCTCCTGCACGGATCACGTTCGCAACCCAAGCGTCCACTATATAATAATAGTACCAGCACCAGCAGCAGCAGCAGCAACAACAACAACAACCCCACAACCCTACTGGATCACCTTAAAGGGAAAGAGTGGTTTGCAAGTCCTTCCTTAACAGGAGTCTTGTGTTTCAATGGAGATGACGTGCAACACAGATCCATAGAAAAACTGCCTTCTAACGAGATCAAACTACCGTATTTTTCGCTCTATAACACGCAGATTTTTTCTCCTAAAAAGGAAGGGGAAATGTCTGTGCGTGTTATGCAGCGAATGTGTGGTCTCTGGAGCCGAAAAATAAGGCAAAAATCAAACCGCGCTTCAGGGAGAAGGGAGCTCCGTGAGACAGGAAGCTGTTGCTTTCCTGCATTCTGCCTCAGGGTCTTACTGCCCACCCTTTTCTGTTCTGTTGCTGTGTTTGCTCAAACGGAACAAAGAGCAGGGGAAGCCCCTCCCCTCCAGGCAAGTAGAGAGGAAAGCAGAGCGTCGCTCTATCCTGTCCCTGCTCCGGAGGGAACAATGTATGTGAAGGGAAGAGAGATTACAGGTTCGGCTTAAAATTCTGATTTGACTTCCTGCTTTTTGTTTTTGGAGACACACAGCATTCAAATATGCTTTCTTCCATTTAAAAGGATGAAATCCTTAAACAGTGGCTGGCTTGTGTGGGTGGGTGGGGGGAAACTTTTGCCTTCCTTTCCTCACGTTATAGCCCTCTCCTGCATTCTTAGCCTTCTGTGTTTTTCCTTCCCTCCCCACTTAAAATGTGGTTACAAAGCATGGATCCACATGGATCCTCAGGATCTTTGCATTGGGTCACCCCAAATTCACCATCAGAGCACACAGCATGTCCATGGCTACAGCCTGCCCCCCCAAAATCACACACCCATTGTTGCCTGGGGCTGCAATGGTGCAAAAACGTGGTTACAAAGCATGGATCCACATGGATCCTCAGGATCTTTGCATTGGGTCAGCCAAAATTCACCATCTGAGCACATAGCATGTCCATGGCTACAGCCTGTCCCCCCAAAAAAAAATCACGCACCCACTGTTGCCTGGGGCTGCAATGGTGCAAAAACGTGGTTACAAAGCATGGATCCACATGGATCCTCAGGATCTTTGCATTGGGTCAGCCAAAATTCACCATCTGAGCACATAGCATGTCCATGGCTACAGCCTGTCCCCCCCAAAAAAAATCACGCACCCACTGTTGCCTGGGGCTGCAATGGTGCAAAAACGTGGTTACAAAGCATGGATCCACATGGATCCTCAGGATCTTTGCATTGGGTCAGCCAAAATTCACCATCTGAGCACATAGCATGTCCATGGCTACAGCCTGTCCCCCCCCAAAAAAAAATCACGCACCCACTGTTGCCTGGGGCTGCAATGGTGCAAAAACGTGGTTACAAAGCATGGATCCACAGGGATTCTCAGGATTTTTGCATTGGGTCACCCCAAATTCACCATCAGAGCACATAGCATGTCCATGGCTACAGCCTGCCCCCCCCAAATCACGCACCCACTGTTGCCTGGGGCTGCAATGGTGCAAAAATGTGGTTACAAAGCATGGATCCACAGGGATTCTCAGGATTTTTGCATTGGGTCACCCCAAATTCACCATCAGATCACATGTCTGTGGCCACAGCATGAAGCACAAAAATGATACGTCCACTGTTTCATTCAGAATATTTTTTCCCTTGTTTTCCTCCTCTAAAAACGATGTGCGTGTTATGGCCAGGTGCGTGTTATAGAGCGAAAAATACGGTAATTGCACGCCTAGCTCAGTCTTGTCTACTCTTTGATCAGCAGCAGCTCACCAGGGTTTTGGGCAGACTCTGATCTGCTCGTTTGAACTGGAGTTACCAGGGACTGAACTGGTGACGTGCAAACCATTTACATCGGCCATGGGGAAAGGAGACACAGAGAAGCCAAGGGGGGAAGTGGCACAGATCAGTGAGGGCTGGGATTTGGCTTTTGTTCTTTTGGCAGAAAGTATGGAGCTAGAAGATCTAGTAGGTTTAAAAGGAGCATGGGGAATGATTCTGTAAGCATCTAAGGAAAGTGTACACTGAATGTACCCTTGCCTTATATATTCTGTCAGCAGACAATAGGTTAATGTGAAAATGAAAGTGTGTGTGTGTGTGTGTGTGTGTGTGAGAGAGAGAGAGAGAGAGAGAGAGAGAGAGAGAGAGAGAGAGAGAGACCCACACAGCAACCATGGAAAGAATTAAACACATGCAAGGTGAAATCGAAGGCCAGATGAGGCTGACAGCCGCCTCCTCTCCTGGGGAGCTGGAAGCATTTTTGCAACTTGCAGCTGGAAAGATGACAGGCTCTTTACATTTTCCTTCTCATTTGGCAATGGCACCTCAACGTTTAAATACTTGCCTTGCCAGCCCCTCCTGTTCTGGACTGAACAAAGCAAAAAGAGCTTATTTGAGACTGAAAGGAACTGTGCCCATTTCCCAAACCTGCTCTTATCTGAACCAGTTTAAAACAAAGCCTGGAGTGTGACCTGGATCTGCCCGATGAGAACAGTTTGGGTTCTGCAGTCATACAAACACATCGTTTATCGTGGCCACAGCTGCAACAGGCCCAGAATAGGTTGTACACCAATGCTTGCTTTATTTATTGTTCATTTGACTTATTTATAGATGACCCTTCACTCTACGGCCTCACAGCACAAACAAATCACAAGGTCATAAATTGATCAACCAACACTATAAAATATTACAATAATAGAACAGGCACGCCTGAAGGATATAAGAGCAGGTGATGAAATTATCCAAGTGGTTCCAAATGTCAATCCCTCCTGAAGACCTGGGGAAATTGCTGCTTCTTTTGCTGCCAATGAAAAACTAACAGTATCTGTGCTCAATGCACCTCAGAGAGAAGGCTTGCTCACATGCTGACACCCCTCTAGCTAGATTTCTCCTGGCAGCGGGATCACTGATCGTAACTCAGAGACAGTTCATATGGAAGGAGCCACTACTTGAGATATTGTATCACAAGTTATGTAGTGCAACATAGGCATCTATGGGCTTGAATCAAATTGGTAACCACTACCATTACATGGATTTGACCCAGACATGTCCATCGGCACTCTGGTTGCTGCATTCTGCACTAGTTGCAGCTTCCAGATCTACTTCAAGGGCAGTCCCACATGAAGTGCACTGCTGTAATCCAAGCTGGAGGTTACCAGAAGGTTAGCCAGTGTGGTGTAGTGGTTAAGAGCAGTAGTTTCGTAATCTGGGGAATCCGGGTTCACGTCTCCGCTCCTCCACATGCAGCTGCTGGGTGACCTTGGGCCAGTCACACTTCTCTGAAGTCTCTCAGCCCCACTCACCTCACAGAGTGTTTGTTGTGGGGGAGGAAGGGAAAGGAGAATGTGAGCCGCTTTGAAACTCCTTAAAGGGAGTGAAAGGCGGGATATCAAATCCAAACTCTTCTTCTTCTTCTTCAGAACCGTGGCCAGGCCTTCCCAATCCAATGGTCACAGCTAGCAGACTGGCTGCTGCTGGGATTAGGCACACCTAGGCACTGAAGTCAACTTGGCTTCAACTGGCAAAGCTAGATTGAGCTGCACCCCCAAACTACTCAGCCTGCTCTTTCAGATGGAAAGCAACTCCATCAAGGGCAGGCTAAATTCCAAATCCACAGTACCACCATCTTGTCTGGGTTCAGCTTCAATTTATTAACTCGCCTCCTGGTAACTGACCAACAACACCGGATTCAGGGGTAACAGAGAAAGAGTTGGGTGTTATCTGTATATTGATGATGCCTTGTTCCTAATCACCTCATGACATCTCATAGTGTATAGCAAGATTAATCCTTGAGGGACCCCAGTGAGTAGTTCCCATGGGGTCAAGTAGAAATCTCCCACTGCTACTCTGTCTAAATAATCATTGAGGTGGGAGTGGAACCACTGCAATGTGGTGCCCCCAACTCTCTGAGTTGCTCCAGATGGATGCCATGGTTGATGGTGTCAAAAGTTGTCAAGAGACTGAGAAGAAACAAGAAGGTTGTACCCCTCCCGTCCTCTCCCTTTCCCAACAAGAGTCATCCATCAGGGCAATGTTGCTTTAGTAGCATCATGAACAAGATGAACAGGACACCACAGAATGACTGGTCTGGAGCAGGATTGTCCAGCGGCCTGGCACAGACTCAGCACTAGATTCCTGCATTTCCTTCCTGTTTGTATTTCACCATCTTCTCCTCTGAGTGACCCCACTGTTTCTTTGTTCTTCCTTTTGCTATGGACATACCCATAAAAGCCTTTTTTGTTGCTTTTAACCTCTCTAGCAAGCCTGAGTTCATTCTGTGCTTTAGCTTTTCTGACTTTGTGTCTACACATGCTGGCTATTTGTTTGAATTCCTCTTAGGTGGTTTCCCCCCTTTTCCATTTTTTGTACACATCCTTTTTTAATCTTAACTCAGTTAAAAGTTCTTTAGATAGCCACCCTGGCTTCTTTAGGCACCTTCCATGTTTCCGTCTCATTGGTATTGCCTGAAGTTGTGCTTTTACTATCTCCCTCTTAACAAACTCCCAGCCATCATGAACTCCCTTTCCTTTTAGTATTACTGTCCATGGGATCTCACCTAGCACTTCCCTAAGTTTTATGAAGTCGGCTTTCTTAAAGTCAAGAAATTGAGTCCTAGTATGCTTGGCTGCTCCTTTCCGCTGCATAGTAAACTTCAGAAGAGCACGATCACTTGCCCCCAATGATCCTTCCACTTCTACCCCACTAACCAGGTCATCAACATTGGTTAGGACCAGATCGAAAATGGCTGTTCCTCTTGTTGCTTCTCCCACTTTCTGGACAATGAAGTTGTCTGCAAGGCCAGTGAGGAATCTGTTTGACCTTATGCTCTTGGCTGAGTTTGACATCCAACAAATATCCGGGTAATTGAAGTCCCCCATTACTACTATCTCCCTTCCTTTTGCATGCTTGGCCATCTGTTCTAGGAAGGCATCATCTATGTCCTCCGTTTGGCTTGGGGATCTATAGTAAACTCCCACAATGAGGTCTCTGTTATTCTTCTCTCCCTTAATTTTGACCCAAATGCTCTCACTTTGGCTTTGAGGTTCTAAATCTTGGATCTCTTCACAGGTATACACATCCCTGACATATAACGCCACTCCTCCTCCTTTCTTGTCTGGTCTGTTTCTCTGAAATAGATTGTATCCCTCCATTATTACATTCCAATCGTGGGACTTATTCCACCAGGTTTCAGTGATGCCTATTATGTCATATTTAGTTTGCTGTACCAAGAGCTCAAGCTCATCTTGTTTATTTCCCATGCTTTGCGCATTAGTGTACAGACATTGAAGTCCATTAATCATTCCCCCGTCTCTCTTGTTTAAGGATTTCCCCCCCCCACCACTAGGTCTGCGTGCTGTTTGCTCCATTTGGTCTATGATATTTGGATGATCATCTTCATCAATTGATAGACTCCTACCTTCAGGAGCACTGTCTCCCTCCCCCACATTAGTCAGTTTAAAGCCCTCCTGATGAGGTTTCTGAGATTTTTGGCAAAAACATTCCTCCCAATCGTTGTGAGGTGCAGCCCATCGCTTGCCAGAAGTCCATCTTCAAGAAACTGCAGTCCGTGATCTAAGAATCCAAACCGTTCCAGTTTACACCATTTGCGAAGCCAGCTGTTCACTTCCACTATTTTTTCCTCTCTCCCTGGGCCACGTCGTTCAACTGGGAGGACGGGTGAGATGACAATTTGTGCATTTAATTGCTTCAATTTCCTGCCCAGAGCCTTGTAGTCTCTTTTGATCTTCTGGAGGCTCTTGCTTGCAGTGTCATTAGTTCCCACATGAACCAAGAGGAAGGGGTATTTGTCAGTGGGTTTTATGATTCCTTGCAGTCGTTCAGTTACATCTTGGATCTTAGCCCCGGGGAGACAGCACACTTCCCTAGACATCTTGTCAGGCCCACAGATCACTGCTTCTGTTCCCCTCAGTAGGGAATCCCCTATCACCACTACACGCCTCCTCTTAGGTTTGGTCGGGGTTCTTCCGTGAGCTGTCTGTTCCAAGGTCGCCTGCACATTCCCTGAGGACTGACTTTGCTGCTCGTCTTCATATACCTGATCAACTGTAATGAGGGAGAGATCCTCAAATGGAGTCTGCTCTTTGTCTTCCATGCTAGGGGAGAGGACATCAAAGCGATTGTGTATTTCTAAGCAATCAGAGTGAACCCTGGGCCTCCTACTTCTTTGAGTCACGTTTCTCCATATATCTGGCTCCTGTGTTGGTGAACTAGCCTCCTTCTCAGGGGAGTCCCCTGTCTCCTCCTTGGTGGAGACGGTGTTCTCTGTTGCTTCCAATAAGAGCTCCAGCTCTCTAATTCTTTGGAGCGTAGCTACACATTCCTCCAGTTGCTGGACTTTGTCTTTTAAGAGGGCAATCAACATGCAATTGCTGCAGGTAAAGCTGCCTGCAACCTTTGGCAAGATGGCAAACATTGCGCAGGAACCACAGGTGACTGCAGCTGTTCCCTCCCCCTCCATCTTGAGAACGTGTCGTTGGGGGTGGCTACAGCGGTCCTCCATCATAAAAAGCGTGAAGACAGGACAAATAACTCCCCCCACAAAAAAACCTAGGTCTCCCCCAACAAACGTTTGAGACTAGCTCCCCTAAATCTAAAAGATGGATCAAACTGCGCGTGCCACAGAAACCCTGCCCCCTCTGACCTTTGCACAGGGAGAGCAGCTAATCAGCCACAAAGAAACACACACACAAGAAAACCCTTTTGCTCCTCCTTCAGCTGCTGCCCTGCAAGTTGCTGGACTGCAGCCCTCAGCACCCCTGACCACTGGCTGGTTGGGACTGTTGTGAGTCCAACAACATCAGGAGGGTAAATGGTTCCTAGCATAAGCAGCACATCAGTACATCTTTAGAAATATAGTAATTATTTCCAGAGAAAGAGTTCATATTTGCTTTCAAAGTCACCCCCAAATTCTACAGTCTTGCTAAATTACACCCCTGGCCTGGAATTTAAAACAAGTTTAAAACTGGGAATCCTCCAAACCTCTTGGCTACAATCTGCCCTGGAATCTTGCTTGCAGAGGGCTGGCCATATGTGTACATTACATAAAGGCCAGCCAAGAGAATCTTCTGTTCTTAGAAATGAACAAAATACTTCATTTAACAAATATGTTGATTCTCTTAAGGCAAGGGGGGGGGGTGTCACAAACTAATAGGCATAAAGACTGTATTTGTAGGGAGAATAACCGTGTTCATCTTTTTCAAATGCATTGGTCAAGTCTGGAAGAAAAAAATAGGCTGACATAATGAAGTCTCCCTGTTTCTGTAGAAGTGGATCATGCAACTCTGGGAGTAGAAGCCGGCTCTTCCAATATGACTGACAGCTTCCTCAAAAGCAGGTGGAATCTGCAGCGACCCCCCGCTGGCCAAACACTGCTAAAAAGCAGCAGCAGCAAAAGGGGCAACTTTCCTCTTGAAAGTTATCATGGTGGTATGGACAGTAACATACTGGGTCCCGCCCAGAGCTACTGCTGATTTGCATATGCTAAGTATACATGTATACATGCAAACTTGGGCTTTAATGTCTGGACTTAAATGCCACAGAAGGATGTATGCTAACTAATTCCTCATTCAAATCACTTCAGATAAGCTATTCAATTAATCTGCACTGCACCACAGATCAACCAAAACCAGTTCCTTTTTCATTCATTTACCCCAATTAATGTCCTGAACAACCCTGCTCCAGATAAATTGAATTTCCTTCAATTACCCCTATTTGTTACCCCCTAAGCCATAATTAGTTAATTTATTTCCCCAAATATCCTACCCTGTAAACCTAATTACCTCTGGTTCAATTCTCCTTGAATTCAATATTAACCAAGAAACATTCAATGCTCTTAAAAGAATGTCTGGGGCCTGTGCCCCATAAGCTCATCCCTGGACATGTCCCTGGTTCCGGTGCCTCACAACCGGCCTGAAACGTACAACCTGAAGAAGCCCCCTAATCCACAGCCTGCAAAACAGGACCACTGACCTTCATGCTGCCGCGCGCTTGGCTCCCTCGTGGATACTGGGGACCCTCGGTGCAAGTGACTGCTGAAAGCCGTCCCATGGGCTGCCTGGTGGTCCTCATAGGCAAGAGGGCTGTGGCGAGGTTTCCCTGCTTCAGGCACGATCACAGGGGCTCCTCTGGTGATGGAGCCGCCAGAGTTTGTCACTGGGCTGGGCCTGCTTTTCAAACTCTCCTCGTAAGCACTTTTTAAACTCTCCCCGTAAGCTCTTTCCAGAGTCCTTGGGTCCTGCATGACATCCAGGGAATGCAGGGGATGAAAAGTCCTCCCCGGGCTTCCAATAATGGAACGGACATCATGCTTTTTGGCACTTGCCGAAGCGTTGCTGTCATATTTCAGCGGGGTTCCCTGGGGGGACAAGGTGGGAGACAAGAGAGAAAGGTCAGCAAGCTGGCAGGAAAAGGACAGCCGCACGGAAGGTCACAAATGGCTTTCTGAGGCTGCCGCTGGCATTCTAGGCTTCGCTTCGACAGATGAAAGGGGGGGGAGGCACACTGATTCGTTTATTTTGTCAGTTAATTCCCATTTGCAGTTTGCCAAGTCTGTATGAAAATTGAGGCCACCGGGTTATAGCAGAGGAGGGATGGGATGGGATGGGATGCAGGGCTGCCACTTGCTCTGCTGAGAAGTCAGGCTTCCCTCTCCACCAACTGCTGTCCCCTGGCAGCCGCCACTCCACCAGGCCTTGGCAATGGAGGTAAGAGAACGGATGTCGGGTCAGCTGCCCTGGCAACAGTGCAGAGACCAGAAGCTTCTGGTGCCTCCTCTCCGTGAACTTTTCCACCCCAATTGGTCATCGGAAGAACTTGTACCAAAGTTTGTTTATCTCCTACTCCTTCAATAATGCATTTTCTTTTTGTGTCATGTTGTAAGCTTGAGGGCAGGGGTTATCTTTTTTTAGCAATCTGGGAGCCCATTTTGGCTAAAGAGCATAATAAAAATTATAATAAATAAATAAATAAATAAATAAATAGCTAGCATCAGCTTCCTTTGGATGCTCTTTCCCAAAATGTTTAGGGGTATGCGTACTGCTGCGTCTCCCCAGGAAAAAAGCACTGAATACCTGCAATAAACAAACTCTGCTTTGACTTGATGTTTTGAATGACAAACCATGGTTTGAGCTAACTAATTTGGTATGATCAAGATGCATAAATTAACACACTGTTATCACAGCAACAAGGGACGCGGGTGGCGCTGTGGGTTAAAGCCTCAGCGCCTAGGGCTTGCCGATCGAAAGGTCGGCGGTTCGAATCCCCGCGGCAGGGTGCGCTCCCGCTGCTCGGTCCCAGCGCCTGCCAACCTAGCAGTTCGAAAGCACCCCTGGGTGCAAGTAGATAAATAGGTACCGCTTACCAGCGGGAAGGTAAACGGCGTTCCGTGTGCTGCGCTGGCTCGACAGATGCAGCTTGTCACGCTGGCCACGTGACCCGGAAGTGTCTCCGGACAGCGCTGGCCCCCGGCCAATAGATGTGAGATGGGCGCACAAACCCCAGAGTCTGTCAAGACTGGCCCGCTCGGGCAGGGGTACCTTTACCTTTACCTTTATCACAGCAACTGGAATGCCCTGGTTTTCCCGTACATTTGGAAGCTCAAACTATGGCTTGGGTTCTAAACTATGGTGAGCACAAACCATGGTTTGGTGTGATATCTGTATTGAGCATCCGCTTATGCAGATGAAAGACCAAGCACATTGGGCCCCATGATCATGTCATATGAATTGAGAATGGACCTAAAAACACATTCAACGTTTCTCCTACAGCTCCACGTTGCAAGGAAAGATCAGAAGCGATGGTCAAACTGGCTTTGAAGGAAACATGTCCAGTGGGGAATCCATGACTAGGAACACTGAAATCACCACTCTACCTCACAACTGGTGGTCACTTACCACCTGAATGATTTATACCAACCAATAGGTTATTCACCATTAGCTACCAATAAAGTAAGCAGAAACCTTAGTATTAAGAAGAGGAGGACATCTATTTCATTCTTCCTCTAGGGCAGGACATAATGTGTGATTGGCAGGGAGTGGTGAGAGGGACTGCTAGGCAAAACCATAGATCTGCTGGCCTGGGAGCAAAGGGTGCTCCTGGGTCATTAAATGAGACACCTCTCCCAAGGGGAAACAATCAGCTCTGTATAACAACAGGTGGAACCATTTGAGGCAGGATGCTTAATTCACACATCCCAAAAACGTGGCATGAGGTAAAGTGGTTAGTCACTCTCAAGGAATATCGACATACCCACCTCATCTCTCCATGGGAACAAAGCAGATTTGTAAACAGCCCTCACTGAGGCCCGACATGGCTGCTATGGAAACCATCCAAATATTTTATCAGCCCACGCAGGAGACATGAGCCAAAAGCTGACTCATCATTAAATGGATCTGGATATGCTTGGGTATTTTACTTGAAACTTGTAGCAGAGGCTCAACTAGGAGAACTAAAGAGCAAGACCTGGGTTCAAATCACTCTATGGCCATGCTCTCACTTTGTAGCCTTGGAACACCTCTACGACCCAATTTTAGGTGCAGTGCTGAGATAAATGAGTGGCTTCCTGTCCGGGCTTGTTTTAACTAACTGTCACTCTCTGTTTGGAAGTAGTAGTAATAATAATAATAATAATAATAATAATAATAATAATAATAATAATAATTTATTTATCCCCCCCCAATCTGGCTGAGTTTCCCCAGCCACTCTGGGCGGCTTCCAATCAAGTGTTAAAAACAATACAGCATGACGAAGCAATGACGAATAGTGGTTATTTTAAAGCAGATGTCAAGACCCCGGAGTTCGCCACTGACTAGAACCCCAAGTCAGAAGCTATAGTGCTACTGACTGCAGATCCCACAGCACCAGGGCCCCTAAACTGGACCCCCATGGGCACTTCCCCCTAGGCCTGAGCAAACTAGTGCCTCCCACACCACCTTGCCAGTCCAATGCTATAGGCTGAAGGTCATAAGAGTGCAGGATGAGTGCCCAACCACAGGTCAGAGTGTTAATGTATTTATTATTTAAAGTATTTATATCCACCCAAAAGTCCTAGGATGGAAATATTCACAGTCCAAACAAAAAAGTACAGCTTGACCCTAAGCAAGATTCTAGTTCTCCCAGAAGGAGTGTACAGCATAGGAGAGATGGGACAGAGGCAGAGGCCCAGAAGGCCTTAGTTCACCACCAACCCTCACTGGAAGAACCTGCTCACTAGGAGTTCTCCATAGCGCTGAGACAACCAGCCTGGTGTGCTGCCTTGCCTCCTGGGCTCGTTTGCAGCACCAGAACACCAGGAAGTGGACAATTCCAATCTCTGCCTCTAGTTACACATAGCAGGAGCTCCTAAGCAACTGAGCAGAGAAGGACACTTGTGTCTTCGCATCCTCCCTACCCCAGTGCCTCTCTGTTGCGGACCGTGTGGATACCTGGGTAATAGAGCCCTCCTTCACAGGCCTCGTCATCAGAGAGATGTCAGGCGTGCGCCTCAGCTCCTCCCTGGGAATCTCATGGATTGACCTTCCTGCTTCCTTCACAGTGGCAACAAGGCCTTCATGAACTGCTTTCATTTTCAACGGGGTAAAGCTCTCATGAGGCCTGACCTTGTAGGCCTCGGATAAGTCCCTCGGAGGTGTGCTTTCCCTCTTGAGCTGCTTAGCTTCTCTTCTGAGGTAGTCCTCGGAGGCTTCCACGTAAGATCGAGGTATTCCTGGGGGAACACGCCAAAAGACAGAATCCATCAATGGGCTTCCTACAGAAAAGTAACTTCTGCAATTCTCTCTTTTATCCTCCAGATGAAGCACATCACACAATTTTCAACTCAACTAATTCAGTTCATTTACAAAAAGGACCATACTTGAAGACCAGAGGCCAAAGCGCAGCCCTGTGGGCAACAAACAAAACAGAACATTAAACATGCCATGAAAATTTCCAGGCCTAATTTGTTAACACAGCCCAAAGACCAACATCATTACATAGTCTTTTCTAGCTCACAGAACTGACTTGCATCACTCTGCAGGTCAGACTGTGGTGAGGCTGTCATGAGATTGACTCCACCCCAATGCCAAATTTATGCACAGCCCTTTAAAGTGTCTTCACATGACTGGGACAGAGAACAAAGTCCTCTTCCCCTTACTCTCACTAGTTGACATTGTATTTATAGCCTCCTGAGCCTGAAAGCCCCACATTGGCACACTGCTTTACTATGGGAGGAAGGGGATTCGGGAAACATGCAGGGTGAGTGCAACTCATACCAGCTGCACTCCCCCTTGGTGTCTCCTGAATCCCTTTCCTCCCAGAACTTCCCATAAACTCCCACATCCTCCTGAAGAGATTATTCAGCTGTCATAGGCAGAAGGCTGGATTTGGCTGACAGACAACCTACTGCCTGACCCAAAACAGTTGCCAGAAAAGTAAACAACTACTGAATTAGGATTAGAAAGGAGATTATCAGCATGACAGGCTGACAAGTTCTGCCCCCAGGTTAGATTTCCACGCTCCCTTTGCTACACATTACCTTGCGTGATAGAGCCCCGGATGTGATGCGGTTCTTTCAAATTGAGGGGACTGTGGCGGTCGGGTGGGATGGCTCGTCCCATTAGACCTAGAGTTGCCCCACACAAAAGAAGAAACATATTAAGACATTTCAAAATGTGCACTTTTTATGCTCCTCTGTTCCCTCTGAGAACTTCTAGAGTTTCTATAACCAAAAAGCCAGACAGCAGAACCGGAATGAAGGGCCTTCCCCTTACACCTCATTTCCACTGTGTTTCTTTTTCATTTTAATTGGACTGTAATTTGGAAACTCCCCCAGCTGTCTCCAAACTGGTGCCCTCTAGGTCCTGCTGGCAGGGGCAGACGAAAGTCACATTCCAAAGAATCTAGAAAGCACCTGGCTGGCAAACGTGGAGTTGCAGCTTGTTCCTGTATTACTTTCTGTCTCCTGCCCCCACCCGACTCACTCATTATTAAGCACATGAAAGCACCACAAGCAAATTTTGAAGACCTGCACACAGGGACCTTGCTTCTAACTATGAGGAAATGCAGGGGTCCCCTTCACAAAGGTCCCCAGCAGCACAGAGGCCTCTTTCACAAGGTGCAAGGGAACACACGTAAACAACTTAGCCATAAGCGCAGGGCCAAAAGTGGGTCCAGTGGTCAATAAAGCAGTTTCTGCATGTGCTACAGAGGGAAGTGAGGGGGAGATGGGACTCGTCCACCTAGGAGAAGGAAAACTCTGATCCTAAACCTTTGCTGCCTTGTGGGCTATCTTCAGGAGAGGAAAAGGCTAATCCTACACAAATCTGGAGGGGAGTCCCTAAGATGGTGCCTTGTACACCTCCTTCCAGCAACTCCTGCAGCCAAGCTGGCGCCCAACTTCTTGCTCTGATTTCCTTTGGACCACATCAACAAGGCTTGCCACATGGGCAGCCCAGAACCTCCAGACACTCTGCCCAGGCTTGTGCACTGAGCAGGTCACTTCACTGATGCTAACACAGCAGTTTGACTTCACCCCTGGAGGCACACTCCATTGTCTCGAGACAGATGGATGCCAACAAGAAGAAGGGCAGGGCAGCAGGAGTCCTTCCACAGTGGCCTAACTAGGACTGGGAAAGACACATTGCCCATGTAATCACATTATTAACATGCATTTCCTTGCATGCATTCAAGGTTTTGATGTATTATATCACTACAATTCTTTTATTTGTTTTTCTTTTCTATTTCTCTATTCTGCCATGAAACCTAATGGTGAAGGGTGGGCAAGAATGCTTACTAATAAATAAACACAAATCTTGGGACTGCAAATTCCAGCTTACAAAATAAGAGTTAAAAATTGATTGAGATTCTTCAGTCTTTTCGCAAGCTGAAATAAGGAAATAGGTAACCCAAGATCAACAGGGATGTTATATTCAGGTCTTATGGATAGCAGATTTCTCTTGAGGGTCAATAAAGCATTCCCAGCTTGTTTGATGTGCATGGAGGCTTATTGTGTAGGATGTCCAAATTAACATTCTCCTCCAACCCTTCCCCTTTCATTCTGAATGGTTGATTTTAGATGAAAGGAAACAAGAGGAATGAAATAAATCCCGAGAGACAGAAAGCAGCACCAGATTAAAGGACACAGATGCATAACACTGAATGTTTGGATGGAGTGGTCCGTATGCCGCCATCAGAGAAGAAGGCATCAGCCACCTTTATTGGAAACCTGATGCACTGGAGAGAGTACGTATGAATGGACAAAGCTGCCTTAAATGGAGACCGGCCACTGGTCCATCTAACCCATACTGTCTACTGTGACTGTCAACAGCACTCCAGGGTCTCAGAGAGGGTTTTCCCAGTCACCTGCTACCCAGTGATCATTTTAATTGGAGATGTAAGGGACTGAACTTGGGTCCTTCTCCACGCAACCTGTGGGCCCTGTCATAACACCCCTTCCAAAACACGGCAAGGGCAACTGATGACAATCAGTACAAATTTGACTTGGCTGTATGCAACATTGTTTGTGAAAGCCCACCTTCGATGCTAGCAGATGGAAGCTCACGCCCAGATAAACCCCGTGATCCTCTCCCTTCCATCATGTCATAGGTCCGTTTGATGCCCATGGCCTCGTGTGGGGCTCCAGAGTTTCTGCTGTTCTCTTTGGGACACTGTGCAACAGCACCACCTGAAGGGGGAAGAGGTAAAAGAGGTGCATGAACGTCCAGGTGAAAGATTGCAAGACTGCGGCTCATGCTTAAGGCAGGACCTTGGCTAAGGGGAGTCTCCGAGGCCTCAGTCCAACATAACTCAGCAGCTTTTGTAAACAGTCCAATCTGGAGTCAATTCCTGGGAACCAAGTCATGTTTTCCCTCCCAACTTGCAATTCCAGATTTGGTGGCCTTGTGCTTAGACTCACCCCCAAACCTCCCTAGTGCCCGTCTCTGGCCAGCAGAACACTGCAAGTCAAGTCCAGGCCTGGCAGAATTTGCCTTCGCCTTGGCTTTCTTCTCTAGAAAGAGCCCTTTGTGAATATAGTGGCCCTCCCTTATTTTCTTTATGTACTCCTTTAAGATCTCCCCACCCCCGCATGCTGCTCATCAATCTGTGGAGAAAAGAGAACTCAGAACCACTCCATATCAACCTGAACGCAAAGGGGGAACCTGCCTTTCTCCCCCTCCGCCCCCAAATTTGAACCAACAGATGGGCTACAACGCTCCAAGCTTAAAAAGCTGAAGGAAGAAATCTGAGGAGGAAAAATAGCAGAACAAAGGGGGGGGGACTACAAAGAGAGAGGCCAGTGCTGGGAACATGCTGTGCAGCCAGAGACCAGAATGATAGCAAGACATCTGCTGCGCCTGCTATCCAAACCTCATGCAAGTGAATCTTATCTCTGTACAAGTTCCGAACTCTTTGCTTCCCTTCCGTGAGACCAATTCAGACAACCATTCTTATTTATAGAAGTTCAGATTTGCTGCACAGATGGTACTACAGTCTTTATCCATCTTATGAGAGACGATTGGCAGAGACCCAGCAGTGGTAACCCCAAGCAAACCTTGAAAACTACTCTAAAAACTCCTCCCAAGTTGAAAAAGCTGTATAGATTTTTTCTGCACTAGCTACTGAAAGGGGCCATGTGTTCGCATGTGTGGCATAACAAGAGTGCACACCATTACATCATAGGAACACTGAAATGAAGGAAAGTGCCTCTGAGTCAGGCCACTGGTCCATCAGGGTGAAGGTTACTCTGAGCTGGGCTGGTACTCAATACCACCCTTTGCTTCCCCTCTCACCCAGCAACCAAACAAGATATGGGTGTGTGGAAGTAAGCTATTTGGGGGTCATAAAAATGAAATTTCTGCCCCAGTTGCCAATTCTTCCTGCTTTTAACAGGCTCAAGTCATGCAGTCAGAGTTTAAAGGAGCTGAGTTTTGAAACACGCGGGATGTGTATGTGCATTCCTACATCCTGTCATCAACAAACATCTGTGCTGCTCTTTTCTCCCTCTGCTCCCGAGCATGTTTATGGGAAAGGGGGGCAAAAAGAGAAAGAAAATGATTTTGTAAACATTTCCCTTCCCCACAGAAGAGCTATTAGCAATAAGAATAACCAATCTTCTGCAATTCAGCTTACAGACGCTGTAAGCTTTTGCCTCATTAGAGCTCTTTTCTTGGCAAGTATCACTGTGGCATCAATGTGTTGACAGTGCTCCCCCCTTCCTGTCCACCAGAACTCAATCACAGATTTATTTATTTTTAAGCTTCTCGATTCGACACTTCCGTCCTTACAGACTTTGCTAAAATTCCAAAGAGGACTTTCAGATTTCAATGTTTTTCTTTTTAAAAATCCAACTGAGATTTTCTTTCTCTGAAGAGCCAGTGTCCATGTGGCCCAACAGGCTGGTGTTTCACCCTTGTTTCAGCAAAAACCACCCACCAGGAAAGATGCCTAAACTGTTTTTATCCATGTTGACTCTGCCAAGAGATTTTTGGGTAACTCTTGGCCAAGTCTTTTGTTCAACACTTGCTATCTGGTTGGGAAAAAGTTAAAAGGCAAGAAAGGAAGAGGAAGAAAAGATGCCTTATACATGATGCCAAGAATTTCCCTGAAAAGAGAGTGGGGCATACTTTAAATGCTTATCCACAATTACTTTGCCCTGCTCTTTCCAGGCAGAGGTCTGCACTTTCACGCTCCATGTCTGAGTGGTTGTGGGTTGGGTTTTGGTTTTTTGTCTGAGCTTTCTCCACGAAATCCCGCTCAAAGCTGAATCAGAGCAAATGTCAATTCAGGTTCTCTGTGGATAACTGTTTACATGAGTCAGTGCCAACTGGGCAGACTCTGATGGCACCACCACCACCAAGGCTTTGTGAGTGGGACACAGAGCAGGCAGCACTTTCTTGTTTCTTTTTAGACCAATGGCTGGAAACTCAATCCAGGGCTTAGTACAGGGTTGGGGAATCTCAAACCGTAGGGCCAAATGTGGCCCCCAAGCCTCTCTTATTGGGACTCTCCCAAGGCCACGCCCTCTCACTGGCTCCGCCTCACTCGCCTGAGTGTTGGAATGTATCTGTGACCTCTAAAAATGATTCTTGCTTGCCTGGCTAGAGGACATAGAGTGGTTTGCGAGAGAGTGTAGAAACCACCAGACCTCTGTACAAAGGTTAACATTTACATTCATTGCTCTGCCCGCTTTTGCCTCTGGCCCCACCTACCAGTGGTATGTGGCTCTCAGAAGGCTGCCCCTGAGAGAATGTGGCCTGTGGGATCAGAAAGGGTCTCCACCCCTGAATTAGTAGCTTTAAGTACACACACAAACAATGGTGCCACCTTGCAGGAAATGCCGCACAGACTTTGCTAGGAATCCCAAAGTACAGCTGGGGTGACAGTGGCCAGATCAACACTCACAGCCCACATGCATGAAGTCCACAGCAGAAAAGCTAAGGACCAGGTGCACAGCCTGGAAGTCACTTTGGACTCACAGCTGTCCATGGAGGCGCAGGCCAATTCTGTGTCCAGGGCAGCTGTTTTATCAGCTCCATCTGGTACGCAGGCAGAGACCCTACCTGCCTGCGGACTGTCTCTGTTCGAAGCCGTCCAGAGTGGCTGGGGAAACCCAGCCAGATGGGCGGGGTATAAATAATAAATTATTATTATTATATTATTATTAGGACCCTTGATAATCCTCTTCTCCAGGTGAGGAGACGAGCCCAGAGCAAAGGTCTAAAAGCCGACCCTTCTCCTTTGGCAGCCAACATGGCAGTGCTGTTCACATGGCCTGGCTTTAGCTCTGTAGCAAAGACAAGTGGAGGCAGATGGAAAAATGTTACTGGGAAAGGCAGCCATCCATTCGGAGTGATGTGCAACTTATAGGCATGGTGCAGCTGCTGATTTGTGAGAGAGATGCAGAAGGGCATATGGGGCAACACAGATTAGGATCTGGCTCTTACCTCTCAACTGTGATCAGCACAAAAAGTGATGCAGTCCATTAAAACAGATATTCACGAAATCAGAGTTGCATCTTGCCACGCTGCCAGGGCAGGCAAGGCACGTGACATCACACACCACTGCCAATCTGCATATTCTGCAGCCCTTGCACTCGCACTGCTGGGCCCAAAATACGGCCTGCAAGGTTTATCCCATTCATCGAGTATTCTGCCAACTGGGGCAAATCAAGAAGCAGCCCACTCTCTCAGCCTAACCTGCCAAATATTCATTCACTGCCCTGGCTTCACTCTGACCAGAACGATACTTGCCTCTGGCTCTTGTAAATGACTTCCAATAGGCATGACCTTACAAGGCCTGTCAGCAGGTTTATATGGAAGCAGGCAATCCTGCTATGCCTGGTTACCACAGGACTGTTCTCTCTACCTTTTGCAGCTTAATGGAAGCATGAGAAACAGGTGGGCAGGAGAGGTTCCCGTGGCCCAGCTGCCTGCTAGGTGAGCTTTGATTAATTCCCTCTGCTGCTTCTGACCTGCTGGGCTCCTTTGTGGTCTGCTTCAAAATACAGTCAAAGAGGAAAGAGGCAGGAAATACACATGCTCAAATGACTGCTAAGCTTTCTGAAAACAAAGCCATGTAGGCACACTAGGCCCCAAAGGTTTCTTTCCCGTCCTTGGAAGGGGCTTCTCTGTGATGGGTATGTCAATAGGTTCTCCAAAGAAACACATTGTTCTGATTCAGAGATAACACTAAACCACAGCAATAGCCTAATGAGCAGATTGGAAACAATCTCTCCCTGGTTTAAATGAAATACAGCCTGTTGATATGTCTGAACTGGGAAATGTGGTTAGTCTCTAAACCATGGTGTATTGAAATAAGTTGGGACTGGAAACCATGGTTTGATCTTGGTTTGTTTGAATAAACAATACTTTAAAAAACGCCAGAGTTTGTCTTTGCCAGATATACTGACAAACCAGTGTGGTGAGAGCCAGTGTGGTGTAGTGGTTAAGAGCGGTAGATTCGTAATCTGGAGAACCGGGTTTGCGTCTCCACTCCTCTGCATGCAGCTGCTGGGTGACCTTGGGCCAGTCACACTTCTCTGAAGTCTCTCAGCCCCACTCACCTCACAGGGTGTTTGTTGTGGGGGAGGAAGGGAAAGGAGATTGTGAGCCGCTTTGAGACTCCTTCGGGTAGTGATAAAGCGGGATATCAAATCCAAACCAAAGTTATAATTTTAACTGGAAGCAGAAACTTCCAACCTCCTCTTATAGCAGTAGTTGAGGGAGAAGGGAGGGTTTGAGCAAGAAACTCAAGCACACCTTAGTGTTATGTCTGAGCTGGGCTGATATTACTAACCCCTTTGCCACTCCTATATAACATATCCTGCCTCATTTTCAAGGGATGCTACTGGCTCCGTCATTCAAAGCCTTCTCTCACAAGTGGTGCCAGAGAGGAATTTTGACTCACCATCGTAGGTCAGGACATGTCCCTTCTTCCCCTCGTAAATGACGTGTCCCTTGGGCAAGGCATCCTCTCTCACTTTCTCCGCTCTGCTGGGGCTGTCTTCTCCGATTATCCTGGTAATGGTTCCTTTGTACAGCACTTCGGCTGGGGTACCCTTGGAAAGAGACCAAGATCCATATTTAACAGTGTCATAAACAATTAAGGCAGAAGCAGAGTGGGAATATGAGCGTGCGCACGCACACACACTCACTCACAGATGAACACACTGTTCCAACAGGCAAGCTGGACAAAGGGGAGAAAGACAAGCAAACTCCATCCTGCAATGCCACTTGCTGTCACAACCAATAGATATGTACAGCTTAATTATTGGTGGGCACAATAACTGTGGCCTGAGTTTTGTCCAGGACAGTGGGGGGTGGGGGTGGCGAAGGTTAAGTGTTTCATCTTAGGTTGCTGGGAAGAGATAAGGTGAGAGGAAGATGGAAATGACAGGCACCACAATTCAAGAAGATGGTGCAAGCCTGAGACCTGGTACGGTAGACTTTCTGTATGTGAAGCTGAAATGGATGCCAACACCCACGCACACCCACACTTCTCCAGGTTTCTTTGATTTCTTCCTTCTCCCTGCACTGACCCTGAACCTCTGTATTGTAGAAAAGGGACCAGTGGGGATTTATGCCTTTGTGCATTTCAAAAATCAGCTTCCATTAGTCATAGTTGGGACACACCTTTGAATATGTAGAAGCAAATGCCTCTTAAAAGAGGAATCTGCTGTGTGCTAAGTCAGGTCATTGGCTATCTCCTCCAGTCGTTCTCAACCTGGTGCCATCCAGATGAACTACAAATCTCATCAGCTGCAGCCACCTTCCCAGTCTGGGTGCCTGAGAGCCTTTTGTCTGAGTTGCTGAGAGTAAAATCTGGGCCATGGGATATGCAAAGAATGTGCTCTACCACTGAGTTTTAGTCCTACCCACCGCCAGCCACAATTTGCACAGGAGTAGAGGAGTTGTGCTTAGAGGAAGTTCTCCTGAGGCCCACCTTCCCTAGCAATTATTGATTTGGGGAAAGGAATAAAAGGACCACACAGAACCATAGAATTGCAGAGCTGGCCCAAGGGGGGCACAGGTGAAAAACACATAAATGGGGGGCAACGGCACGAGACTAGGGGGCCACAGTGGGAAGTGAGAAGAGGAGAAAACACAGAAGTAACTGAGAAAAGAAAACAGAAAACAGAGAAGTGAAGAAAATAGAAAACAGAGTAGAGTGAAGAGAAAGTGAGCGTGCTTCCCAGTGGATGGAGCGCCACGCGCACTTTGCAGCAACGTCCCTTCCTCTTCCTTCTCCCTCTTATTTCGCACTCCATGCTGCCTGCATCTCCTTTGTCACGGGCAAGGTGTGTGGGTGCAGCAGGGTTAGTGGGGGGGAGGCTGTTTCTTTGTGCAAGTATTACTGTGAAAGGAGGTGATCTTGTCCTCACAGCAATATAACCAGATATAAAGAAGCGCTTTTTCTTGTCATCAAGCACAAGGGTCACATTGACTGAGAAATCAATTTTGATGTAATTGTATTTTGCATACATTATAAGAATTATAAATAAAGTATGTTCTACTTACAAACAAAACATTTCTACCGGTAGGACAGGGGCCACAGGAAGGAAACAAGGTCAGAAAGGGGTCACGGTTGGAAAAGGGTTAAGAAACACTGATCTAGTCCAGCCCCCTGCAATGCAGGAATCTTTTGCCCCCCAGTGTGGGACTCAAACCCATGAGATTAAGTCTCATGATCTACCGATGTATTCTAGAAAAATATTTGCTTGTTTATTTAAAAGCATTTCTATATCGCTTAATATCTCTAATGAGTGCATAGTCTAAAATACGAACAGTATATAATTAAAACAGAACCACAACCTAAAACCAGTAACACAGCAATATAAAAACTCATAAAACCATATAGAAGTGAATAAAGCAGAAATCATAAGACTCAATAATGTAAAAACAGGGTTGAATCTTATGGCTCAAGTTATCTAAAGATACTTGTGGCTGTTGCAGAAGGAAGGACATTCAACAAAAACATCCCTTGCTTCCTTATTCACAATCCCAGACACAGATTTGACATCACACCTTGCCCTCTTCAGGCATCAAATCTAGGTAAGTGAAGACTACCAGAATGCAATCTTATGTATAAGTGGCATTTGTTGGGGGGGGGGGGCAGCAGTTAGGCCACGTATTTTAATCCTACCCCTCCTTGATTCAGGAAGACATATCAGGTGAGCGGATTGCTGAGCTACCGGGATGGTTACTTGGAGAACATGTTTGTCTTTACAAAGAACTCATATAGAGGAGGGAGAAAGGTTGTTTTCTGCTGCTCCAGAGAAGCGGACACGGAGCAATGGAGCCAAACTACAAGAAAGAAGATTCCACCTAAACATTAGGAAGAACTTCCTGACAGTAAGAGCTGTTCGACAGTGGAATTTGCTGCCAAGGAGTGTGGTGGAGTCTCCTACTTTGGAGGTCTTTAAGCAGAGGCTTGACAACCATATGTCAGGACTGCTCTGATGGTGTTTCCTGCTTGGCAGGGGGTTGGACTCGATGGCCCTTGTGGTCTCTTCCAACTCTATGATTCTATGAACTGATGGCTCCAGGGGGTAAGGCTTAAGGAATGGAGATTGGAAAGAGATGAACAATGCCCCGCCAGGACTCAAGACACAGAACCAGAAAGAAGCAATCAAGAATATGGTGATCCAGCTCTTAACACATCACTGAAGGTTGCTCTGAGAGCTTCCCTGTTCAATGTAAATGGAGTGTGCTGTTCCTGCGCAAGAGGCACAACGGCGCTGTTTTCAGAATTAAGGGATGTTAGAATGATGTTGGATTGAAGTTAAGTGGTTTCTAGCTGTAATGGTTTAAAAGAATATGGAAAAATTGGATTTTTAATAGGTAAAAATTTAATGTTATAATATATTAAGATTAAAGATCAGGATAATAAGGAGGGAAAGGAATTGCTGAACTAATAAATTGAACTGGAATACAAAAAAGGGAGGTATGAGGAGGTCTGGGAAACAAGTAAATGAAAGATAAGTGATGTAAAGATGGAATTATTTTTAACTGTTTTTTATTTCCTATTTTTTCTTTTTTCTTTTTCATTATGTAATATTGTGAAAACTTTAATAAATATTTATTAAAAAAAAACTGGCACTGTTTTCAGTACCACGCCTTTTAGCCCAGCTTGACTGAAAACATTTGGTGGCAGCTTTCTACACCTTCAGCTGAACTTCCCCTTTACAGCAGATGTGCTCAGAGGGGATTTGAAAAGAGAGGGGTGGCAGATGGCTGTGGAGAACACAACTCACCTTTAAGCATCTGCATTCTGCATATGCGGCTTATGAATGGGTAGTATTGGCTGTCGCAGCCAAGCAACAAGAAACCATGATTAGCCCTGGAGGATGTTGGGTGGGTGGGTGTGCACACACACAGCACTGTGCGCAAGAGGGCACTGCCAATCTAAAGTCCTTCTGTGTAGGAAACAGTGTGCAAATGTACATAAATCACCATGTGTATTAAGTGCCTAACACAAAGCCTTTCATTACATGGACATGTGATATATATGTATCGGGAAGTTGGAAGCACAATGGGGGCTTCATTTCACCCAACAAAATATACATGTGCCTGCAAAATAAGCACAGAAAATGTTCAGTGAAGGAATTCTATTGCATTAAGGTGCTGTAGCAAAGCATTAAGTGCTGCAGAAAAGATTAGCAACCACCTTCAACTCCAACTTGGGACGCACAGTAATTTGCTACTCCCCCCCCTTCCAGCAGCTGAAGTAGAAGAGAGAAAGATAATGGAGGGGGGAGCCTCCAAGAGAGGGAGAGAATGACAGAAAGAGACAGAGAGAGGACTAGCAGGCATCCCAAGCTGGGTAGAACTGTTGAAGACTGCCTCAAGGCAGGGAGCCAGCTGAGTGCGCTTAGCCCAAACCAGCATCGTGTATGTCAGCACCTTGCAAGTGACGTCTAAGCATCCATTAAAGGATCAGTTCTGAGCCCCAGATGTACCCCCCCCACACACACACACTGCTGCAAAGGCAGAGTTGTTCTACATGGGACAGAAATCCTCCATCCTTGGTCAGCCCATTGAGTTTGATGAAGTAAGATATGATCAATAGGATTTAAAACTGAATGCAAATCTTAATGGTTGGGGTGTGACATTGGCAATTTAAGAACCAGTAGGTGTGAATGATTAATGCGGGTGGCGCTGTGGGTTAAACCACAGAGCCTAGGACTTGCCGATCAGAAGGTTCAAATCCCCGCAACGGGGTGAGCTCCCGTTGCTTGGTCCCTGCTCCTGCCAACCTAGCAGTTTGAAAGCACGCCAAAGTGCAAGTAGAAAAATAGGTACTGCTCCGGTGGGAAGGTAAATGCCGTTTCCATGCACTGCTCTGGTTTCACCAGAAGCGGCTTAGTCATGCTGGCCACATGACCCGGAAGCTCCCCCAGCCAGTAAAGCGAGATGAGCACCACAACTCCAGAGTTGTCTGCGACTGGACTTAACTGTCAGGGGTCCTTTACCTTTTAGGTGTGAATGATTAAGGGATTAAAGCACTTCAGCTGCTATAGTTTTGAGCTGATGTGCAGTTTTCAGTATTTTTAAAAACCACAATTAGACTAAAAGGAAGCCAACCTCAACCATTATTACTCGCCTCTGCAGTCTCCTGCAACCACTAAGTGCCCTCCTCTTGTTTTGGGCAGCAGCTGCCAGCCATGCTAGCAAGCACATCAGAAGAGCCGAGGGGCACCTGGTTTGAGGAGGCGGAGCGAGTGCAGTTCTGGATCTCCCAGTGACAGGCCTTCTAGCGGCAGCTGAGCTCTTATTTATCCTTCCCAGATAAGGAGCCCAAAGTGAGGGCAGAGGAATCCAGAGTGTTTATAAAGCAGCTTTATAGATCTGAACACCAGCCAGCGAAAAATCTCTAAGGGAAACGGATTCTCTCTGCTCGGTTTCCAGATAAAGCAATAACTCAGCAGCCCAAAGTGACCACCCACTTGGCAGGGATCCTGCTGCTGGAGATGACGGATGGCAGTCGGATCTCTCTGGGGTGTGTGTGTGTGTGTGTGTGTCCGAGGGACAACGCCTGGAAGAAGACCCAACCCATTTGGCAGCCCACTCTGTTTCCCTTGCCTACTAAATGATACACTGATTTGGGGAGAGAGGTTTTAGGAGCTGCCAAGCCTTTACCCACATTAGCGGCAGACCAAAGCCAGAGAGCCGTAAAAGAATGGCTCGTTGCCCACCTTGTTCCTTTTGCATTTCCTCACAGAGCCTAGTCTACTTCTCATGCTAACAAGGCAGGGGCGGACCCGGGAGTAGGTGGGGGCCTGTTACACGCATTGTTCTCTTTCTGTGCCAATTCAGAATGTCAGTATTTCAATAAATCAGAGAGGGAGGGCAGAGCCTGGTACAAGTAACTGGTTATCATTTGTGCTGCTCAAGTTGTACCTCTCCAGAACATAAATGAAACTTTATAAGGAATAATAAAAAGAAGACCCAGGTCCACTTCAGTAAGTCACTGTGAGGTTTATAATTGCAACATGGGAAAAAATATATTTACACATGCACTTGCAAGGAATAACAATTCCTAGAATATCAATATTGCTAGTAAAAATTATGTAATTAAAAACTGAAATAAATTATTTTATCAAGTTGTAAACTGCCTTGGGTGTTTCACATGGAGAAAGGTGGGATTTATTTATTTTAGTCATTTACATGCCACCCAACAATAGAAGTTCACGGGGCAGTTTATAACAAGACTGTAGTTTGAGCCAGTCCTACTTAGGACACAACCTGCTAACACTCCTTTTCATGAAGACGCTCTGAAGAATGGAACTTCATCCTATGTCTAATCCAAGCATCTGGTTTGGGCCACAAATAGATGCATTTACCCTCCGATGGCACAAGAGAAGCAGAGTTTCCAGCCAAGAAAGCATTGCTCCGAAGCTTATGGGGCAAGAGTGCACCAAGTTAAATGTTGCAGTTAGAACGATTGTGGGCTGCCCTTCTTGACACACCCACCTCCCTGCCCTGCGCCCTTCAGCAAGGTTGATGCCTTGGTGGTGAAGCACTTTGTTCTATCAGGCTTCTCAAGCCTTTTCACACTGGGCTGGACTAGATGACCCTCAGGGTTTCCATCTGTCAGCGAACTCCCATGTGTTGTTCAGCCTTGACCTGGGCCCCTTGGGCTCCACAGCCTCTCTGCACAAATTGAGAAATGCACTCAAGTGCACAGGTCTCCCTGGTGGAGAGGGGAGGTGGACAAGCGCTTTCTCAGGGAAGCTTGCCTCCTGAGGAAGTTCCAACCCAATTTTCACTGACCCCTGGAAGCAGAGAAGAGACCTACGTGTGTGATGGATCCTCGATACGTGATGGGAGACTCCGATGGCGGCCGTGGGCTTGGGGTGCCTTTCGTGATGCTGCCTCCCGACAACGAGCCCAGGGATGTTCCTGCAGGATACAACCATGTCAAAAATGCCGCCAGCCTGGAGGAAGCCCAGGCACTGCAAATGAAGGCACTGGCAGATAGGGTGGTGCTTTTAGACAGGGGTGGGGAAACTTTTTCCAGTTTTTTCTAAGGGCCGCATCAGCACCTGGGCAACCTCCTGAGGGCCACATGCCAACAGTGGGCGTGGCCAGAAGTAAAAAGGGGCAGGGCAATGGGTGTAAATTTCTGGTTTCTACACACCCTTCTCTGCTCTCCCGTTCAGGCAACCAAGACTTCAAGGGCCCATTCTAGACATGTGAATACACTCAGGGGAATGAAGCAGAAGCAGTGAGGGGGGTGGCCTGGAGAGGACAGGGGCCCGGAGAGCTGCAACTGGCCCCCAAGCCTGAGATCCCCCGGCCCCACCCCTGCTTTTAACATGTGCCAGTTTCTAGAGCACTTCTGGACACTTAGGAGGTCAGAGGTGACATTTAGAAAGAAACAACTTAGCCATGGACATTTCCCTATTTGAACTCTTCTGTTGCACGCAGGCAAGGCCACTGTTGGTCCAGTATGCCAGACAGAAACAGCGTCCGCCCAGCTGTATAAGCCATGCAAACAGCTCCTTGGAGCAGCAAGGTTTTCAGGGACACTGAAGAAACACTGGGAAGGACTGCAGCTCAGTGGGGAAGTATCTCTCTGCTTTGCATGCAGAAGGTCCCCAGTTCACCCCCAGCATCTCCAGGCAGGCAGGGCAAGGCTCTGGCCTGAAAACCTGGAGAGCTGCTGGTTTTATTCTGTATTTTTATGTTGTGAACAACTCTGGGATATTTGGATGAAAGCTGGTATACAAATAATAGCAATAATGATGATGATGATGTTCTAATTCAGCATAAGGCGGCCTCCTGTGTTTCCAAGAATCCTGTGCAACGCCATCAAAAATGCTGGGATGCAACTCTCAAGACTGTACATGGCAGCTTCAGAGAGGAACGCTGCAAGTGACCTGCCCCCCCGCCCAGGGAATAAGAACCTCAGACGGCACAGCGCCACTGCCTCACCCCGAAGGACGGAGTTCTCCTGCGACGTCTGCACAACTAAGCTTTCTGGTTGGCCAGCCTGGCTCCGCGGAGAGAGCTGCTCCTGCTTCACTCCGGGGAAAGGCACTAGAAAATATTAACATATCATGCAGCCATGTTACAGTGCCAGAACAGGAGTGGACTGGGGGTGGGGGCAGCTGTCAGGCTGCTTCCTGTCGTAATTTCTCAATATTCCTTAACTGTGAAGTCTCTCTTCCAGCTGCCAGCTGTGGCTCTGGTGCCGACAGCTGCATGCCCCACCCCTGCAGTCCAACAGAATGGGGAATATTATGGCGTCTTACCCAGCTTCTTGGGGTCCACGGTCAGAGGAAGGCCCATGCCGATGGAGCCAATGGGGACTTTTGCATGCTCAGAGCTGAATGGAGTGTGGAGTTGGATAGGCACCCCCTGAAAAGCACATCAAAGGGTGCTGTTACAGGGGAACAAGAGCAACAGGTGCAAGTACCAAAGCAGCTCTGCTGTCACACCTTCTGAAATAAGTCATTACTGCTGCAGTTTGATATTTCATTCATGGAAAGAGGGTGCTAGGTTCTGCACAGAGACAATGGAGGACTGATGGGACAAGGATTGAGGGCAAGGATAAAGCTTGATAAAGCCAACCACATGAAACAGTCCAGGTAGCCTTTAGTTTATACTACTGTTTGCACAAGCATTTTCCCACAGTCACCTGAAAACTGATTATGGGTTTCGGTGGACCATTTAGGGCTTATTCACACTTACCTTTCCTCCACTCTTTGCAGGCACGGTCCACAATACAAAGCTACAGGTCAATGAGCCTTTTTTTGCTCTGGAGTTTTTCCCATTAAAACTTGCTCTTTAAGGCTCATTTGGAGCAAACAACCATGGAAAACCCAAATTGATGTTTGCTCCAATTCAGCTTTAAAAAATGGGTTTTTGTGGGGAACCCTTGGTGCAAAAAAGCCAAAACAGAATAAAAACGCCTGGACACGGAGCATTAAAAGCACAGACCTCTGCCTGGGAAAAGCGGGAAATGTTATTGCATTCTGCAGGATTCAAACTGCAGTACAATAAAATGCAATCTAAACAATAAAAGAAGTAGGAAACACACAATTAAAGATCAATGAGAATGTTTAATGCAATGAATGCACTGCTTCTTGTTTTCAGTCACAAATTGACAAACACACTGCAGACCTCCTAAAGGAACCTCATGGACAACTGTTGGTCTGGGAAGCACAATGTGGGGGGAAACCTCCCCCGCCCCCGCTTATACTTTTAATCCATATTCCTAAATGCAACCAAGGATGTAAATACATGGCAACAATGTCTGTCCAGATTCACGCTAGCCTCCCTTGGTCTCTCCCTCCTTCCCATCCCTGTTGCTTTCCTCACTGTCTGTTTCAGACTGGAGGCTGCTTGGGGGCAGGGACCTGTCTAATTTTTGCCTATGATGTTCTGCAAGGTGCTGTACATACACAGATGACACTTAGTCTCTTACACCACTACCCCTCCCCTGCTGATACTCTTTGTCTGGGAGAATCTATAAAGATCAGAGCTGCCATGAAAAGACCTGCCTAGCAAAAGGAATGTCTTCCACATGCCCTGACACCTGAGCCTTTACCTGAGAAATAGAGCCAAGGGGCCTTTCAAGAACAGAAGGATGCTTGGTAGAGATGAGAGGGGGAGGGTTGGAGATGGCGGACAATCTCTGGAAGCCCGGCCGAGAACCTTCATGCATGTTTAAGGAGATTGAGTGACCTGCATACAAAAATAAATAAATAAATAAGCAAGGAAAAAAGCAAGAGGCATTTATAATTTCGAATTATATTTTTAAAGAAAGACTGCTTCACTTGTTGTCTCAAGCTTCCAGTTGTGTGTGTGTGGGGGGGGTGTCTGTATGTGTGATAATGCTAGCTCAGCTGGTTAGAGTGTGGTGCTGATAACGCCAAGGTTGCAGGTTTGATCCCCATAAGGGGCAACTGCAGTGAGAGTCATTGTAGACAATACTGTACTAGACAGATTAATGGTCTGACCTGGTACAAGGCAGCTTCCCAAGTTCCTAGTGCTGCCGCCATGGGGCCTCGTGCCTACGAGCACGGAGTTTCCAAGAACGGTGGGACAGAATGTCTCTCATGGGAAGCTCATAAGCAACAGATTATGAAAACTGCTTTCCAAGGGGGCTCATGGTGGCAACTGCTACCTGCATCAGGTTGTTGACACCAGCAAAGCAAGCCCACTTCAGAGTGCAAGGGCCTCAAGGACCCCTCTCCCCATATGAACCAACATCTGAGGCTCTGCAAGAGGTCCGGAGGATGACAACACGAGAACAAGCCTTTTCTGTGGTGGCCCCCCACTTGTGGAATGCTCTCCCCAGGGAGGCTCACTTCGTACCTTCATTATATACCTTTAGGTGTCAGGCAAAACACATTCCTCTTCTCCCAGGCCTTTGGCTAACTAAATAATCCATGACTTTTAAACTGCATGTGTGTGGGGTGTGTGTGTGTGTTATTATTTTGTTTGTTGTTATATTATAAATGTTTGTGTTTTTATAAAGTGTCCTGTGATCCTTGGATCACAGCAATAACCCAATACCCTTTTAAATGTTCTGTGGGAGGAGGTTAGTGGTTTTTATTCTTGTTTTTATTATGTCTTTTTTATCTTGTGTTTTTATGGTGTGAACTGCCCTGAGATCTATGGATGAAGGGCAGTATATGTCAGGAGCGAGCCAGCAATAAATCACTCAGAGTTAAGTGAAGTTAACTCTCTGTTAGAAGAAATCAGGATGCGCTCAGAGCTGTCAGGCCTAATGAGCACAGCAATTCTTCTCTGGTAGGTCTTGCCCCTATGAAGGACTTGTGGAGACTGAAGGTCCCTGCCTTCCCACAGCTGCCTAAGTTTCCTCATCTCCAGGGTTTTCCCAAGCAATCTGAGACTGTGCCGGCATGTCTGCCTTTGCTCCTCCTGCTTCATGCCTCTCTCTTGCAGCAGGAGGGGAAGAAACCCGTGCATCTTCACCAGCCTGACTCCCTCATCCCACTGTCCTGTTTCAGCTTCTGCCTCTGATTCTTGGCTACTCTCTGACACAGACCCTCCCAGCTCCCTAAGCTTCCGACACCTCTCTCCCACCCCCCTGCCACAGCCTTCTCCCTCTTCTCCCTGGGACCACTCACTGCCCACTAATCCCCAGGCTCTGAGCCTTCCTTCCTTGGGGGTTCTCTAGCTGCTGCCTCCCTCCATTCCTCTGCATCCAGCCAGTACATGATAGTATACAAATTTGACAACAACGCAACGCAAACCTGATTGAACCTCTCTCACCTGGAGGATTATACTGAAACACGTGAGGCTCAGTGTGTGGAGAGGTTCGGATCAGATCCCTTGAACCTTGGTAGGGAAGCACCGGAGGCCAGCAGGTTGTGATGGAGGGCTCTCCCACCAGCTTTGGCCCCTCCGGGAGGGAGGTGAAATGCACTGGTTTCTCTGCAAGAGAAAACAAAGGGACAGCCAATCAGCAGTCAGAAAGGAACTCCAAGCAGACAAAACACAGGGTTTGGCCGCAGAACAACCATATGCAAATCCTCATTCAGCCATGATGCTCATTGAGTGACCTTGTGCGGACAATCAGGCTCATTCACACACACACACACACACACACACACACACACACACTGGTCAAGTGATCTCTGCAAAATCAAGCAACAACTTCCAGGCGCAGATGGGCCACTGCATATGTAGCAGCAAAGAGAGAGCCGTTCGTATTGCTATCCTGCATCGCTTGAAATGCAGTGCTTTGCAGTGGGACCTGAGCATATATGCAGCTATCAATCACAATTCAAAGAAATCAAGTTTCACACAAGTACGTATGAACTGCAGCTAATTATTCTCTATCAATCTAACTAATCTTGTAAAACCTTTGTGGGATGATCTGAAGAGTTTTGAGTTACGAAAAGCTCAGTGGGGGCGGGGAGAATAACAACAATAGGCAACTCTCATATACTACAATCTGAAGGACACCTTGCGGAGGAAGAGCAGGTAGGAAAGGGTCTTATCTTATCGTGGCAACCAATCTCTGATGTACCCTCATCAGAAACTTTATTTATTTATTTGAGTCATTTATACCTTGTCCCTATTTAAGCCAAAGGGGCTCTCAAAGCAGTTTACAAAAAGACAAACAAACCCAAACTAGTTGCAAAACTAACTTGTTCAGTTCACAGTTCAGTTCAAGTTCATGCAAATTATTCTCTCCCCCCCCCCAAGCATTCAGAATGTTAAAAGCTACTGTGCTGAAGTATACAATGTACTTAAGAAGGCTCAGAGTACATCAAAGCACACACACAGAGTGGAAGTTTAATTTATTTTTTCCAACAATTATGATTCTTAAGGGCCCAAAGACGCTAAAGACCAAAAAGCACATTTAAGAGAATGAAGACAAATGAGAAACTGTTTAAAGTTCTACCAGAAACCAAACTTAATTCACATTCAGTTTGCTGGGCAATAATGAAAACTACTCTCGGGTGCAGCTTGGATAGAATCATAGAATCATAGAGTTGGAAGAGACCCCAAGGGCCATCGAGTCCAACCCCCTGCCAAGCAGGAAACACCATCAGAGCACTCCTGACATATGGTTGTCAAGCCTCTGCTTAAAGACCTCCAAAGTAGGAGACTCCACCACACTCCTTGGCAGCAAATTCCACTGTCGAACAGCTCTTACTGTCAGGAAGTTCTTCCTAATGTTTAGGTGGAATCTTCTTTCTTGTAGTTTGGATCCATTGCTCTGTGTCCGCTTATCTGGAGCAGCAGAAAACAACCTTTCTCCCTCCTCTATGTGACATCCTTTTATATATTTGAACATGGCTATCATATCACCCCTTAACCTCCTCTTCTCCAGGCTAAACATGCCCAGCTCCCTTAGCCGTTCCTCATAAGGCATCGTTTCCAGGCCTTTGACCATTTTGGTTGCCCTCCTCTGGACACATTCCAGTTTGTCAATGTCCTTCTTGAATTGTGGTGCCCAGAACTGGACACAGTGAGGTCTGACCAGAGCAGAATACAGTGGCACTATTACTTCCCTTGATCTAGATGCTATACTCCTATTGATGCAGCGCAGAATTGCATTGACTTTTTTAGCTGCCGCGTTTGGCTCATGTCAAGTTTGTGGTCAACCAAGACTCCTAGATCCTTTTCACATGTACTGCTCTCAAGCCAGGTGTCACCCATCTTGTTTTTGAACTAATTCAGTGAACGTAATTAAACTGAACCTGTTCCTTCCAAGCAGAGGACGTGGGACCCAGCTGTGGGGCTCCAGCGCTCTGCCAGCCAGCATGGCCAAATCAGGGGCGCTAGGAGCTGCGAGTCCAACAACATCTGGAGGTCAGCAGCTTCCTGTTCCCTCTGCAAGGGCTGCTTCATCAGGCCGCTGCCCACCACAGAGGCAAGGACCTCAAGACAGCATGGCTGGGCTGAACGTGGTTCTCCTGTCAGGAATGTACTCCTCCTACATACACAGTACACAACTGTTTAAGAACAAGCCTGATTAAACATTACCCAAAGCTGATTCTATCTGCTGCTCTGCTTTTAAATCTGTTGCCTTTATTTGTTTTATTCTGGATTTATTTGTCTCTGCTGTTACTGCTAGCCCACCCTGATGGGTGTTTGCACTTAAGCAGGGACTAGAAACCGTTGAGTTAAAAAGAAATAAACAAAGTTGCTTTTTTCCAAGTCAGAACATTGTGCCATCTAGCTCACTCTTGCCTACACTGGGGTTTGTGGGACCTTTTTCGACTCGATGGTCACATTCCCTTGTCATTGCCGGGGTGGGGGGCATATGCCAATGGCAGACATGGGCAGAGCAATGGACGTGACTTTTCCCTTTGTGCAGTAGGCTACATTCCAGCCGTGGAGCCTCTCCATCCTCTCTCCAGGCAAGCAAAAGGCATTGCCACAGAAGAAAACACTCCAGCCAGGCAAGAAGATTGCAAGGAGGGCGAAGAGCAGAGCAGCGTGAGGCATGGCCTGGGGAGAAGGGGACCGGCTTGGCGAGAGGATGCAGGGCCAGAGAGAAGACCGAGGAGCTGCATTTGGCCCACCCCAGCCTACCTGGCCTAAAGAGTTTCAGGCCAGGGTCCCTCCCAGACCTGCCTGGAGATGCCAGGGATTGAATCTGGGACATTCTGCATGCAAAACAGGTGCTTTACTACTGAGCTATGGCCGTCCCCAAAAGGAATGAGTGAACAAATTATCTGTTTGCCTTTAGTTGTGTAAAAACAACTTTACTGAGAGGCTCACAAGCCAACAAACAAATGCCCTTAAGGTCCTTCCAAGCACAACTAATATCTGAGACCAATGGAGAGATGAGGATTGCCAAGACCTTCACAGCACTTTATGTCTACGGAGGCAGGTCCCTCGAGAAAAGCAAAAGCCCAATAAAAAAGGAGCAGCATCCACTGTCCCTGTGAAAACTCGTACGAAGGGACTTGTGTGACTCTAAAGTCTGCTTTTACTTGCTCAAACTGCTAGTAATGCAGATGGGGACTGTTTGGAGTTACGCCAGAGGTGAGACGGATACTGAGGGACTGAAAATGACCTGTTCAACCAAGGACTTTTTTGAGGGGGGCAGCCTAGGGCCTCTGCGTGGGCCCTCACAGTGCCAGGGCTTCGACCCTGGAAAGAGCCAAGAGGGAGGTCTATGTGAAACACACACACCCCAATGCTTTGATGCAACACCAATGTCCGGACAGACAGTGGAAGGAATGGGCATGGAAAATTCTCCCAGCCAAGCCTCACCATGTTGGAGGCTGCCCCCCAAGGGGGCTATGTGCTCTGCTGGGAGGGGAGATGCAAAGCAATGGGGTTTACTGTCCTGAAATGCCTGTGTGTTATATAGGAATAGGTCCTCACACTTCTCCCTGGAAAGCCTACCTCATACTTTTGAGAACCAGGAGACTAAATTGCGTCCATGTCACCCCCCCCCCCACACTTTCTGGCTTTCATGATTTAAGATGTGAAACATGTTTTTTATCTGCACCTTCAAAGGATGGCATGAAGCAGATGGGAGACACGTCAGCATCCAAGGGTCAGGCTTGGAGGCAGACAGCAGCGCAGAGGCCTCTGGCTCTTCAACGCCTTGTGCATATTTTCCTTGGTAATTCTCTGTGCTCCTCCCAGACTTCAACTCTCCCCTCACTGCACTCTCTTTGACTCTCCCACAGGGACAGCCAAGGCTACGCACGGAACCCGGGTGCAGGAATCGCAGCCCTTTGGAGGGCCTTTGCAACAAAGGGAAGGCGGCTGCCCCACAGCTAGCAAGGCGGAGGTACCTTGACAAAATGGGGAAGCAATATGCCAAAAAAAGATTTGTACAAAAGCTCGGCTATGGCCCCATGAATAGGGTGAGTGCGGGGCTACCGCTCTTCTTCAAAGAAACAGTTGGCATTTATTTAACACTTGTTTTGAATAGTTTTCTTTTTAGTTTAGCAAACCTGTGTTTGTCTCCACCTTCTGTAATCCAAGCAAAATATTTAGGGTTGCAGCCAATGTTGTTCCTACTCAGTAAACCCATTGAAATGAATGAACATGAATAACTTGGGTCCATTAATTATACTAGGTCTGCTCTGAGTAGAACTTATTTGGAGACAACTCTTGGCATTTCTACAGCACTTTATAGTCCACGAAGAGCTCCACATGCAGTGGGGTGAATCCTGAGATTGTCAGGCAAGTGAGAGTGAGGGGGGAGTGCCATGTGCAGGGGCAGCAAGGGCCCCACAACCACTGATCGGATGTTTCATCCCTAGCTAGCAGGACCCGGGGTCAGGGGTGATGGGAGTTGTAGTCCAACAACAGCTGGGGACCCAAGTTTGAGAAACAATGCACTGCACTATGGGTGTCTCCAGACTGTCAATACTTTGTGGGAGGGATTCAATCACACCGACATATTGGGACTTTAGGTTTGCAATTAAAACCAATTAAGAAGCATTCTGTTGCCCCTAGTGCAACAAATCCACTTTAAACATCCTGCATGCCGATTGGGGTGGACCACTCTTTTGTTTTATGACAGCTTTGTAAATAAATAATAAGAAAAGCTCAATGAAGACTGGATGGCGCCTAAATTCTGTGTAAGCTTTGTGCAAGCAAATTAGGATGAAGGTTTAATGAACGGGTTGTCTGGAGGAGTCTACGTCAGACCACTGCTCCACTTAGCCCAGAACATATTGGAAGTGGCTCTCCAGGGCAGCCTTCTCCAATAGGGTGCCCCCAGGGATGATGGGAGTTGGAGTCAGACAACATCTGGAGGGCAGCAGGTTGACAAAGGCTGCTCCACGTTCTCAGGCAGAGACCTCTCCTTCCCAGCCTTGCAGCCCAAGATTCTTTCAGGTGGAGATGTTGGGAGCTGAGCCTGGAACTCTTCCGTGAGAAGGGCTGTAGCTCAGGGGCAGAGCATCTGCAGGTCGGGCTGGGAATATCCCTTTCCTGAAACCCGGGAGATCTTCTGCCAGGGTAGACCTGCCTTTCCAACCTTGGGTCCCCAGCTGCTGTTGGACTACAATTCCCATCATCCCTGATGGCTGGCCCTTCTCACAAGGGATGGTGGAAGTTGTAGTCCAACAACAGCTGTGGATCCAAGGTTGAGAAAGGCTGGTATAGACAATGCTGAGCAAGATGGCAGGCTGGGCTGACTCAAGGTAGGGCAGCCTCCTTTTTTTCCCTAAGAGCCAGCTCAGCTACTGAGCTTTAGATCGCTCGGCATAGAGTGCTGTTGCTGTTTCTCCCAAAGCAGCGGAAGTCGGGAAGCCTGTGCAGGAGCTGGGACAACATGTGCTTTTATTTCTATCACTGAGTGTCTGGCGCAACAGGGGAAATGGCAGGGGAAATTCCTAATGGGAAACGTCAGAGGCCCAGAAAAGTGCTGGATCCTGGTATAAGTCCACTGGCTGCAATATCCAACATACGTTATTTGCAATGGATCTTCAGCCTCATGCAAAGGAAAGACGTGTGCTGCGCATATCTGGAAAGCCATTCCACCCCCAGCTGAGGGTGGAAACGCTTTGAAGTCTGAAGTACGAATGCTTTATTTTGACCCCCTCCTGCCATGCCGCAACCTATATTAAAGGGGGGCTATAACTCAGGGTCTTTTTGATAGAGCAGCTCTTATCCCCAGAAAGAGAGTTACTATTACCGTTTATCAAGGCCCTGGAAATTGGAGCAAGAGAGACATCGTTTATACTATCTGTCATCCAAATGCATGCTCTTGGCTTTCCACTGGCCCTCAAAAGGCCAAGCTAAAAAGGGTGGCTAAATCAATAGGAAACATATTGCTACCTCCAAAGCTGCCAAGAGAAAAGGAAAGAAAAAGGCAACAACCCCACATTCGCACACTCTTCCTCTTCCCTCCCCTCCAACCTTGGCTTCTCCATACAAAAACAAAAAGCAAAACACAGGGAGAGGGGAAAAACGGGAACCATCTGAGGGAGAAATGAGAGCCAAATGGGCAGCGCTCCCGTCCGCCAAACCAGAAAAAGGCCTTCATGCCAGAGGAGGAGGAGGCAGTGTGTGTGCAAATGCTTTGGCTAGAGCAAGCTCCTAGCTGACAATGGTTCAGCCAAAAGACCTGCAGGACAGGGAACCCCTCACTCAGGTCATGACGGTGCTCTCTTAAAAGTCTGGCCGACAAAGCCGCTCTGGATGTTTGGGCCAGTTTAGCTGGCTCTGTTCTTCACGGGGGGGGGGGGGAGTGGAGGAGATCCCTCCTCCCGCCACCATATTTGACTTGGGGGGGGGCGAAATCCTCCCATCCAACCTGGGAAAATTGAAACAATGAACTCCCATTGCCTGAAAGTACAGCCCCTTTGCCAAGACAGCACGTGCCCTCCTGCGTAAGGATGACGCATCTCATTACCTTACAGCTCTGGTCTAAGGAACTTCATTCTCTGTATGCAATTCCCTCCCCGCCAGAAGAAGGGTATTCTAAATTCTTTAAGAAGGGAATGAGAACAAGAAAATTGGTGGGGGGAGAGACCATGTAAAACTAAACAGGACTGCACTTGCTGATTTAGTATATGGCATTTGTCTTGCTTTTGTGTCTCATTGCATCTGTCTGTTCCTGCATTATCTGAAATCAGTTGAGATTCCTGCATTCCAGGGGATCGGTCTAGATGACAATCAGAGTCTCTTCCAACTCTCCAATTCTACTAGAGGGATAAAAGAACTAATGACATACTGGTTGAGGTCAAATGCAAGGAACAGCACCAGGTAAGGGTCAAGGACATGAGCAGGGTGAGAAAGTCCTGGCTAGTAGAATGTGTTTGCACCAGGTAAGTAAGTGCAGTTTGCACGACATCTTGGGTGGAGTCACCTGTTAGTGCTCCTTTCCTGAGTTTTCTTGTGTTGAAAGTTCTTCATTTAAAGTGGGTCTCACTTCCCCAGATATTACGTCTCGACAGACCTAGGAAACATGGCTAACCAAGACCCAGCCAGACCGTTAGTCTACCTGGCTCAGCATTGTTTACACTGACTTCTCCAGGGCTTCAGGTGGGTTCTCTCCCTGCCCTACCTGGAGATGCTGGTAATCGAACCTGGGACCTTCTGCATGCAAAGCAGAAGCTCTGCCAGGGAGCTACACTCCGTCCCAGTTAGACACCCCAAGGAATGCGGCCCATCTCCCTGCAGAGCAGGTTCAGCAAGAAGAGCACCTGGCCTGCGTGGAGGAGGACTCAGCTGAAAACCTCAGCACCTCCACTTTAAAGGGCATGCAAAGACTTTTGCTTGAGATTTCTCAGCCGAGGGGGGCTGGGCCAACTCCACTGCTACGGCTCAAAGACCAGCAGTTTTTGGCTCTTCTGTCTCTTTCCACCTTTCCACCTTGTGACTAAGACACTGCACCCAACTTTCCTTGTTCCCTCCTCCCTCCCAATGCCTTTTCCTCTTGTGTCATGTCTTCATATAGAATGCAAACCTGAGGGCAGGAGCTGCCTTGTTTGCAGCAATTTGTAAGCTGCACTATGGCTTTTAGTTTTATTTTTCTTACTGCAGAACTGGATAAAAAATTATTTAAATAAATCAGCCTTGGAAAGTGGCAGACTGGCAAGCGGTCCAACTCAGTATAGGGCAGCTTCATGTGCAAGCTGGAGACCTTCCTGCTGGCGAATCTTCTCATCAGTAAACACTTCACATGGCAGGATGGAGTGCCTACTGACAAGGACTTCCTCTGCTACTCACATTCCCCCCCCCAAAAAAACATGATTGTGTCCCTAAAGATAATATATCATAGCTCAGGGGTGGAACATCCACTTTGAATGCAGAAGGTTCAATCCCTGGCATCTCCAAACAGAATTGGAGATCTTGGAGAGCTGCTGCCGGTCAGTGTAGGCAATACTGATCTAGAGGCAGCAATGGTCTGACTCAGTATAAGGCAATGTCCGTATGCAAAAAGGCAGAGGCCCAGTAAGCTCCACTCTCTCTTAGCACAGAAGGGAGCCACCCAGCAGCAGAAGGATTCTTAGGCATGCATTATGAGGTGACCAATTGCAGTGCCTCCTCAAGTGTTTTGCCAATCAATACCAAGGAGGCACAGAGAAGGGAAGAAAGCTACAAACTGCCCATTAGGTGCCCTGGCCATTTCCACTGTGAATGCAGCAGAGAATCTTTTACAGGAAGCCTTGCCCTTCCAGTCAGGGCATTAGCATTGATTCTCCAAGAAATAATGTCTCCAGCTGAACGCTAAAAGCCTTCTGAAGGCAGTGGGGAGTAGCTCACCCCACAGCCCTGGCCCTGCTCCAGGTCTCCTTGCCCCGCTTCCAAACGCAACGGCCGGGGACATTAATAAGAGGGATCTCCCGCCTCTTGGCATTTGATCAGGGCAGAGCGAGACACGATGTTCCCTCTAATTAGCCATGCCTGCCTGACTCTGTGGAGAGAGAGACAGAGAAAAAGGGAGGCAGAGAAAGCTTCCAAAGAGCCCATGAGGTTGGCATGGGGGGCTAATCTCCACCCTCCCCTGCACTTCTGTGACCACTGCCTCCCCGGACCCCAAACACCCACACACCTTCTTTATCAACCACAGCTGGACTCCTGCTCTGGGCCCTGGGACTGCTGCTCAGCGGGGGGTCCTTTTCAGCTGGCTGCAGCTGCAGCTGCTTACTCTGTGCAGATTCCTCGTGGGCAGATTCGTGGACCATGGTGATTTGCTGCTGGTAAAGGGCCAAAGCGTGATGAGGCACCTGAGACTTCAGGCTTCCGCTCTGCAGCACTCCCTCCTGTAAACCTTCTGAAATCTGCAGGGAAGGGAAGAAGGGGGAAAGTGGATGAATCGTGCCATTTGCAGCTGGTGTGTACAAACACACACATGCATGCACACTCCATGGGGTATGAATGAATGCCACACTTCTGCAGAGAGGTTTTAAAAAGCCAGTTCATCCTGAGCCCCTGACTTTTCCCTCCTTCTGGGGAACAGGAAAGAGAAACTGGAACAGCATGGGAATCATTTTTAAACCAAGGGCCTCATTTCCCTCTGGGAGCCACATGCTGGGGTGAGCAGGGCCAGAGGCAAAAGTGGCCAGGGCAATGAATATGACTCTTACCTTTCTACAGCGGGCGACATTCCAGCCATGCAAATGTCAGAGGTTTAGAACTACACTTGTCTCTCCCCATCTCGTCAAACAAGAGGCACTGGCATAGTTAAGTGAAGGGCTGGGGCAGGGAAAGATCGGCACCCTGCAAGACTTGATTTCTGCATCTGTGTGTGCCTGATTCAGCTGGTGCAAAATGCTGTAAGTGCACTGTTGGTGGGGGCAGACTAGCACCAGCACAGAACATCACTGTTTTAAAGCTTGCATTGGGTGCCATATGCTACTGAGTTACTGTAAGTTCAAGAGTCTTATATTAATTTCCAATGCCCTTGTAAACAACTTGGGTCCAGGATATCAAGGACCTCCTGGTCCCTTATATCCCAACCTGATCCCTGCTATCTCTGGGGCAGTCTCTGCTAGTGGCCCCCGTGGCTGAGATGCACGCCTCGTAACTGCCAGGAGATGTGCATTAACTGTAGCGGGCTGAAGCCTATGGAATGAGCCGAACTGAGATGAGACGGGCATCCTTTTTGCTGAACTTCAGGCACATGACGAGGACTTTCTTGTTCCGGCAAACATTCTGAGGTAGTATTTGGTTCTATGAAAAATATTTATTTTTTATTGTCCTATTTTCTGTGGTTTGATTTTATGTATGCCACTTAGAAACAGGAATAATTAAGCTATACAGTGGTACCTCGGGTTAAGTACTTAATTCATTCCGGAGGTCCATTCTTAACCTGAAACTGTTCTTAACCTGAAGCACCACTTTAGCTAATGGGGCCTCCTGCTGCCGCTGCGCCACCGGAGCACAATTTCTGTTCTCATCCTGAAGCAAAGTTCTTAACCTGAAGCACTATTTCTGGGTTAGCGGAGTCTGTAACCTGAAGCGTATGTAACCCGAGGTACCACTGTATATAAATGTCTTACATTAAAAAATAAGCGTTCAAGAGCCAGAACGGAGAAACTGGGAGGGTCAGACCCAGCTCCTCGGTCTGAGGTTCCCCAGCTCTGAACTGTGTGATAAAACCTGCTGATTGCCTGACTAAAAGCACAGCAAATGGCAGGTGCCCTTCAGCCTTGGGGCTAACTCATTGTCACTTGGGGGAGCTGAATGGTCCATGCAAATTATTCCTACCAAGCACAGTATTGCAGGGGTCACCCTCTCCTCAAATCCCTGGGTTTAAACACAGCGGGAGCAAAATGTTTTGAGGAAGGTGTTGGAGCTGGTTTGGGAGCTGCTACTCACAATGGGCGGGATGGCAGCAGCTCTTTGCTTCAGCTGTTTCAAGTCCAGCGGCTTCTGAGGCGAGGAGCTGAGCCGGGAGTCATTAGTTGCGTTGAGGAGGCTGGGCCGGGAAGAGATCAGCCTGCATGGAAACACAAAGCTCTGCAGTTAAGAATGGCTACTGTTATGTCAGGAATCCTATGCCAGAGATAGGGAAACGGTGACCCTACAGACGAACCCCACAGTCTGTTTTCAAAGCAAGCAATCAGTTCAGGGATCAGAGATGGATAATCTGTATCTCTGTACATGATTTTGTATAACAATTCGTCTCACCCCTGACCATTGGTCATGATGGCTGAGGATTAAGGGAGCCAGAGTCCAAAGACACCTGGAGGCATTACACTGGCTACCCCTGATCTAGACCAATCCCAATCCCAAGAGCAGCCTTCTGCACCTGCTCCACCTGCCAACCACCTTCCAGGTGTCCATGTGCACCCTGTGATATTTCTGTTGGGAAGCTGGTAAAATGCAAGCTAGATATTGGTACAGTTCGGTGGATTTGCAGCTGGCTGATTGACTGCACCTAAAAAGTACTTACCAGCAGCTTCTTGTCAACCTGAACATGTGGTGCCCCATGGGTCTGTCCTGGGCCTGATGCTGCAAAGCAGCTCTAGAAATGACTGACTAGAGGAGCAGAGGAGTTACTGAGTTGCTGATATCTTAAGCCAACAGAAACAGGATCCAAGATGATACTGATAGAACAGAGAACTTGGCCAAAATGAACAAAATGAATGCCAGCAGAGATTAAGTGTAAATTTTTGCATTTAGGTAGGAAGAACAGCAGTAGACGTGTCAGTAGACCACAAGCTAAACATGAGGCAGCAGTACAATGTGGCAGCAAAAAGGGCCACTCGCTTGCCTTGCCAGCCCCTGTGCCCAGATGCAGCTGTGCTGGTGCCATCGCTTACCTACCCAGTTCTTCAGAGCAGGTGGCACAATGAGTCAGTGTGTCTGACTGTTAGCCAGAAGGCTGGTGGTTTGAGCTCACCCAGGGATGACTGTGGACAGGATTCTTGCATTGCTGTGGGTTGGACTAGAGGACGCCCGTGGTTGCTTCCAACTCTACAATTCTATGATTCTATCACCTGCCCATACCTCACTCTGAGTAAAGAAAGTGGCTGATACCCTTTTCCAGGATATAACTGCTCTGTATGGGTAAGCAGGACTCCCACCTCGCCTCTTCCATCCCAAGGAAGAGGGAGCACGGCAGTGGAATCCAGGGAGGGTGTCAATCAACCATGAGGGCTGGAAGAACCAAGGTCAGAAGGGGAGGGTGGTACTCTTGTTGCCAGGAACAGACCATCACCCCTGACACAGTGAGCGGCTGCAGGCTCAGCAGTCTTGCAAGGCACAAGGGTCTTGCAAGCAAGCTTGCCTTGCCCCACCTTTCAAAGCTTGACTTGTGGGAATTGGGACAACTCTGTTGGTTCCACGCAGTTCTAAACTCCTTGCCCTGATCTAGGACTCTGCAAGGCTGGCCTGTTGCCTCCAACCTGATTAGTCTCACCTTTCCCATCACCCCGTCTGTGTGTAAAGGCTACTGTGAGTCTGTGCTGCTGAGTCTGTACCTCCAGTGCTGCCTCAAGAGCTCTTCCTCCCTATCAGGCAAGAGCCTCTGTCATCAGTTTCTGAGCAGCCATCAGGCAACCTGGAGATCAAGTCCTCTGAGGAAAGCCTGAAGGCGTTGGGAATGTTTAGTCCTGTTTAGTCCTGAGGACTGATGATAAAGGGGCACACGTATATCAAAGCCATCTTCAAATATGTACAGTACTGTACAATATGTTATACAGTGGTTCCGCTCCTTCCTCCTGGGCCATGTCCAGAAAGAGGTGTTGGGGGATGAGTGTTCAGAACCCTGGGCTCTAACTTATGGGGTGCCTCAGGGTTCCATCCTCTCCCCCGTGCTTTCTATCTATATCATGGGTAGGCAAACTAAGGCCCGGGGGCCGGATCCGGCCCAATCACCTTCTAAATCCAACCCTTGGATGGCCCGGGAATCAGCATGTTTTTACATGAGTAGAAAGTGTGCTTTTATTTAAAATGCACTTCTGGGTTATTTGTGTGGCATAGGAATTTGGTCTCCCCCCCCAAAAAAAAATATATAGTCCAGGCCCCCACAAGGTCTGAGGGACAGTGGACCGGCCCCCTGCTGAAAAAGTTTGCTGACCCCTGATCTATATAAAGCCGCTAGAAGAGATCATCAGAGGGTTTGGGCTTGGTGTTCATCAGTATGCAGATAACACGCAGCTCTACCTCTCTTTTAAATTAGAACCAGTGAAGGCGGTGAAGGTCCTGTGTGAGTGTCTGGAGGCGGTTGGAGGATGGATGGTGGCTAACAGATTGAGGGAGAATCCTGACAAGACAAAAGTACTGTTTTGTGGGGACAGGGGGCAGGCAGGTGTGGAGGACTCCCTGGTCCTGAATGGGGTAACTGTGCCCCTGAAGGACCAGGTACGCAGCCTGGGAGTCATTTTGGACTCACAGCTGTCCATGGAGGCGCAGGTTCAAATTCTAAGAAAAAGAGTTTAGGCTAAACATGAAGAAGAATGTCCTGACAGTATGAAGTTGTACAACAGTGGGACGGACTTGTCTCCAAAGGCATCAGGCTCTTCCTTTGAAGAGGTTTTAAAGAAGAGGCTGGGGTCACATCCACACCACACAATGTAAGCATTTGGCTTCTTCCAGAGACTCCTAGGACCTGTAGCTTACCTGTGCAGAGCTGCAACTCCCAAACTACAGTTCCCAAGATTCTTTTGGGGAAGTCATATTCTTTTACTGTATGGTGTGGATTTGACCAGAATAGCCACCTTTCAGGGATGTGGTAGCAGTATGTGTCCTTCAATCGGAACAGAATTGCAGCAGATGACCTTCCCTGCTCAGAAGCCACCTGCAGAGGAAAAAATCCTTCCCAAATACAGTGATCTATCAGAACCGGAGCAGAAGCTCAGGCAAACAGCTTTCCAACAAAAAATCGGGACTAGGCCAAGCTTGCCTTTCGTGCTGCAAGCCTAAAGGAGAGTTGAGGCAAAAGGGAGCCAATAGTTAATCAGCAAGTTTGAATTCTGTTCTCAGTTAGTGACATGCTCTGCAAGAGAGAGATAAGGATCTGGTTACGGAGAGAGGAGGCGGGAGAGGAAACAGGGAGAAGAGGAGGAATGACCACATCTGGATTAACTAGAGCGGAAGAGCACAGAGTTCAAGGACACTGAGAGTCTGAAAGTCAAGAAGGTGTTTTATGATGGGGAGTGTGTATCTGTGTATGTGTGTGTGCGCACACACATGTTGTGTGTGTGAGAGAGGGAGAGGGAGAGACCAGATGAGTTCTTTTATATGATCAGCAGCCAAATAAGCTCAACAACTCGCTCCACTATGGTGCAACTGCTTGCCAGAGACAAGCCTCACAGATATGCAGTTGGAAACGCTTTGCACTATCTACCTCATAACAAAATTTTGAGATACTAGCAAAATGCCTGGCAGGACAACAGGTAGGGTACTTCATCTCATGTGGATCTCTTTTTGTTTGTGTGGTGGGAAATCCCCCTCAGTGGCTGCCACATTATCCATCCTCACTGCAGCACTTTCCCTGCCCCTGACCCAGGAGTGAATGGCAGCATTCACTTACATGCGAGCAATAAAAGAGGGCTGGCATTGTGATAAGAGGCCGGGGCCTAGCCACTAAAAATCAAGCTTCCTCTAGATCTGCATAGCCTAGTTTCTTTTTTGTGGTCACTCTAGAGCAAGGGTCAGCAAACTTTTTCAGCAGGGGGCTGGTCCACTGTCCCTCAGACCTTGTGGGGGGGCCGGACTATATTTTTTTTTTGGGGGGGGGATGAACAAATTCCTATGCCCCACAAATTACCCAGAGATGCATTTTAAATAAAAGCACACATTCTACTCATGTAAAAACACGCTGATTCCTGGACTGTCCGCAGGCCGGATTTAGAAGGCCATTGGGCCAGATCCGGCCCCCGGGCCTTAGGTTGCGTACCCATGCTCTATGGTAGAATGTTCGTAAGAGGCAAAACTACCTCATGGATACTAGCCAATAGCACCTGAATGAAGACAATTGGTGAAAAAGAGGTAAGCCAAAGGTAACAGAGCAGAAAAAGCACACATAGCGTTGCTCATCCGGTTATTGCTACTTTACTTGCTTCAGTCCTGGATTTGTTTACACATTTGCTCACCCCAGTGTGAGTCTTACAACTTGAAGCAGGCACTTGGAAACATCTGCGCTTACTGGCTTTCACCTATATTTCAAGAGATTTAGGCTACCTACCTCTGGGAGCTTTGCTTAATAATTATGTTTGCTCCTGGCTAAAAACTGTTAACAGTTTAACATCACTGGCTCTTACTCGCTACTCCATCTTGCGATAATCCATCTTTTCTTACTTGGGTAAGAAAAAGCAGCCCAGTGCATTAAACTAAGACATCTTAAATAGCAAAACTCACTGGCTTTGGCAAAAAGGGGCATGCTTGTCTGTGTATTTTGTTCCCTTTACTTTGGGATAACTGACCAGAAATTGAGCTTTAAAAAAACACAAAATTTTTAAAAATCACTGAGGAGCATATCAGAACTTCTCAGCTGCTGCCACAAAGGCAACAAACACTTGACAAAAGGTTCCGCAGGGTTTCTTTCAGAACACCCAGTTCTCAGTCTTGCTTCCTCAGTTTAGTTTATTTTATTTTATTTGTTATTATTTAGAAAGCAGATGCCAGGAGACTAGGCCCAGACTGAAGAGCAAGGACGTAGAATGGATCTATGGATCCCGATCTGTCGCATGGCTCATGACCAAGGGGCTGACGAGTCAGTAAGCAATCCCTGGAACTTCTTTACAACCAGCAGTTGGGGTTCAGGCATGGTCTAGGAGGCCAGAGGATGTAAGGTCTCCCTGTTGAGCTGGAAACAAGAGAGGTCTGTGGCTTCTTGATCCTGATTCCATTCCTGTCCTCCTCGCTGCTTGCACTTCTTTTGATACTGATGGCAGATTGTTTCCCAACCTCACTTTTGGATCATGTTTGGGATCCTCTGTGTTTGAGACTATGCTGCACCTCGAACCCTGCTTGGGTAAGCACTTGGATAAATGTGTCTTACCTCCTTAGGCTGAGATCCTGGCTCCTGAGGGCAGCCCTTGGAGCATAACAGTGGCGTATTAGTGCCAGGGGATACCAGGGTTTGGACATTTATGGGGCAGGGTAGTCAGAGTCCTAGTCTGTTAGGTAACAGGTTGGAAGGGCAACAGGTTCAACCGTCAAATGTTGTCCCAGGAAGTTTTAAACTACTAAGCAAATAGGATAAGGTTTCTGCTTGGCACCTTAGAACATTCTCTGGTCACCTGACATTAACAGCCTTACCTCTCTCTTAGCAATGAACTGACAACAGTTAACTTATGTCTCTACAGGCTGGCCTTCTGCATTCATTTATATTTAGCATGACCTACAGCTGAACTTTTATTCCTAGCACTGCCAGAAGTCTTTATAAAATATATATGTAAAGATAATTATCTTGGGGGACTAGGTTTTTTTAAAAAACACAACGGAAAGAGCTAAAAGCTGTTATTACCTTTGCTTTGGCTTGGCAATAGCTGGCAAGAGCGGCAGAGTGATGGAGGGCAGCCAGCGAAGTACTCCCTGAGCACCACTTCTATGAACTGTGCTTCATCTCACTGCTCTCCTCGGGGCTTACCCACAACATAGCTTTCCGCTGCTAAAATGTGCATGCTGGCAATTCACTGCCTGGGCTGGCCTTTTTATCTGGCTGCAGGCCCTTCTCCTAAATTGCTGAGAGGCACAGTGAATGGTGGCGCCTGGGCCCATCCTGCCACCCAGCCGAGCATCAGGAGAGGGCAGGAGCCTTACTTCCTCCTCCAACACCAACACCCCCAGGCCAACTTGGACAGGCAGCCAGTAGCAACCACCTGACACAATGATGGCAGGTGACCCATGCTCCTTTGCACCTGCGGTTTGAAGTAAAACCGTGTAGCTGAATGCAATGGACAGCTGATTGTGGGTGCTTGCTCTGGAGATCCTGGCAGCCCTTGCAAAAGGCACACAGGGGCTTACAGGTGCCACCAACTGGCTGGTTGGTGGTACCTGCAAAACCCGGTTTCAGCCACGAGCCTTATTTTCATCTGCCCCATACCCCTTATGGGATATGATGTCAGGTAGGCTTGGCCAAGTATCAAGAGGTTTCCTACAGTTGGTCTGCAAAAACTTAACGTTTGGAATGGATCTTGCAGGCCACCCAGCCCAACCTTTGGCACAGCATGGCCACCCAGCCCCTGTTTAAATGCCCCCTCTACTGGTCATAGAGTACATCCCATGTGCAGAGGCAGCAGAGACCACCAGGTGCAGAGGAGAAACAAGAGAGGAATGCAGCTGCCTGCATTTGTTGCCTATGGCAGTGTTTCCCAACCTTGGGCCTCCAGCTGTTTTTGAACTACAAGTCCCATCATCCCTGACCACTGGTCTTGCTAGCTAGGGATGATGGGAGTTGTAGTCCAAAAACAGCTGGAGGCCCAAGGTTGGGAAACACTGGCCTATGGCATTGGGCTGGCCTTCATCCAGCCAGACACTGTCAGGGGGAAAGGGTTAACGGAGCCTTGTTCAGAGATATCATCATATGAGGAGCCTGGAGTAGCTCACTCAGTAGAGCAGGAGACTCTTAATCTCATGGTCGTGGGCTTGAGCCCGTTGCATTGCAGGGGGTTGGGCTAGATGACCCTTGTGGTCCCTTCCAGTTCTACAATGCTGTGATTCTATGATCCATTGCTGTCATTAGTTCTGCAGAACTGTCAGGATCAGGCATGGGTTGGCAGACTGACACAGGAGGAGGAGGAAGAAATGGGGGGAGAGGCTGAATGGGGAGAATCTGGGTTGGATTCCCGTCTCCAATCAGATTTTGGTAATTTTGGAAGGGGGAGCAGGGGTGCCAGCTCTCCTCTCTGACCTTCCTGAGGAACAGGGAGCCACAGTGGAGGCTGGGTAGAACTTTGGACAGCTGAAGAGGAGAGGCTGAACAGGAGGCAGCTAAACAGGAGCCTAAACAGGGAGAGTGCACCCTTGTCGCCTAGGACCAGGTGCCACCTTCGCAGATGGGAGCAGACCCACCCCCTTCCAACATAGTGCACACCTGCAATTCTGATATTCCCATCGGGCGAGAAGGTCACCTGAGTGAACACACGACATCTTGTCCATGAAAGGTACTGGGAGTGGCAGGAAAACTTGTTGGGACATCTTCATTGCTCCCTTCCAGGTCTCAGCTCCTTGCTCTGCTACAGAACTCCTGAATTGTGATTCCTGAGTACTGTGTTTGCTGCCGAGCCTGTCCTGTTACTTGCCTGAATAAATATATCCTGCTTAGTTACAAGGAAGAGCTTCTGTCTCTCTGTGCTGGGAGGGAGCCAGGACAGTTCCACACAATACAAGAATCAGGCTTCAGTGCAGTGGCACCTACATTCTCATCCTTTCCCATTAAGGTATTAGTCATCTCTGTTGTCTTTTTTGGTGCCTACTGAAGACTCTCCTCTTCCAACAAGTCTTTTAAACGGAGATATTTGATCCGAGTCTACATCTATTTTAAAGCTGTTTATGTATGGTTTTTTAAAGTTTGTATTGTTTTGTATGTAAATTTTTAATTTTAATTTTTGATATATGGACCGTTTTGAACTTACTTTTACATTTATTCTGTTTTGTTTTATGTAATTGTTTTTATTTTTATAATTAAATATTTTACTGTTGTAAACACACACACACACACACCCTGGGTCTTATGGGCAGAGGGTGGGCAAGAAAGCTTCTAAGTTAAGAAATAAACAAAAGAGCAGGGCTTTTTAATCTCCAGCAGGAAGATGGGCCTCCTGGACTGACTGCAAGGGCTCAAGTGGAAGCACAGAATCCTACAGCCAGGGTGAGGGCAAGACATTAGGTCTGAAGTGCCCTGGGAGTGACGCAATCACAATGGCTGGGGATGAAAGGATCAGCGTGATTAAAAAAACGTTTCTGGATTAACCAATACCCTGCACTGGACCTCCTCCAGAAACTATGGGTACCCTGACTGAAGGGGAGGGGCTCTCCTGAATAAGCCATTCGCTGGACGCCAAATGCAGACTCAATACACTGTGAGCACCTATAATTGGGCAAAGAGAGAATGACGGCCTCCTATAACTCTAAGGTAGCTATAGCATATTTGACTTATTTAATTCATTTTCAAAGTATCTGTCTCAGCAGCAAATCTATAAATCATTGTCTGCAAGCTTACTGTCTCATTTAAATGAAAGCCAAGATTCCCTGTGAGTTTGGGAACCAGAACTTTAAGCAGATGCCTAAGAATCAGAGCCATTAAACTTCACTCATATTTAAATACGGCTACTTCTTTACTGTTCGGGTTTGTGTGTGCGCACACACACACATCTGGCCTGCTTCCACCCTAAGGAAACATTTGTGCCCCCAATGAAACAAAGGCTTTTGTTTGTTCCTGCAAGTGCCCAACCCTCACTTGATGAATGGCTGTATGGGAGTATGGATCCAAGAGGCATTTAATGAAATTGACCGAGGCTATACACTAAACCAGGGACGCAGGTGGCGCTGTGGGTAAAAGCCTCAGCGCCTAGGGCTTGCCGATCGAAAGGTCGGCGGTTCGAATCCCTGCGGCGGGGTGCGCTCCCGTCATTCGGTCCCAGCGCCTGCCAACCTAGCAGTTCGAAAGCACCTCCGGGTGCAAGTAGATAAATAGGGACCGCTTACCAGCGGGAAGGTAAACGGCGTTTCCGTGTGCGGCTCTGGCTCGCCAGAGCAGCGATGTCACGCTGGCCACGTGACCCGGAAGTGTCTTCGGACAGCGCTGGCCCACGGCCTCTTGAGTGAGATGGGCGCACAACCCTAGAGTCTGGCAAGACTGGCCCGTACGGGCAGGGGTACCTTTACCTTTACCTTTATACACTAAACCACAAATCACCTGTCACCCAGCGAAAGCAGACACTTGTCCTAATCAAGAACAGGCCACTGGCATGAGATGTGACCATATTGCATCACATGACCTTCTTTAACCCCTGACAATGGGCATCGATCCTGAACAGTATAAGCACCAGGGCCATAAAGTTGCCCTTTCAATTACTGTCACTGGCAATGCGAGACTCAAAGAGCCAAGGCGCCACAAATCATTAAGCAAGTGCAAAACCCCACTGAGGATAGTAGTGCAATAAGTCAGCGACTTTTAAGCTGCTGGTTACAGGAATGGTGCCCATCCACAGGCCGTTAAGAGAAATTTGCAGGCTGTTCTGTTAGCGTACAGGAAGTCATATTTCTTTGGCAACAAACACAACTCTCACTCCTAGATCCAGATACTGTCTCTCACTGCTGGATGGCTGGGACTTGAGTCCTCAGGACAGCGAAAAAGCAATCCCCCCCTCAACCCCTCATTTCCTTTCCAATTCCTCCCCTTGCCCCACTCCCCAATTGATAAGAAAACCTAAACAATATAAAATCAAGTATGAGGCATTTAAACACCCAGAATGTGAAGTTTCTGATCAAAAGAACTTTTGGCAGATGGAAGCAAAATCCTACAAAGCTCCATAAATTACAACACACAAAACAACTTCCCTTCTCTGGTCCCTGAAGGCATTAGTGATGGGTTAACATGCGTTGAAAAGTCGGTGTCCCTTACAATCCTTTAATTGCCTGTGATTGGTACACACAAGTCAACCCCACCCAACTGAAAACCAGACACAGTTCTACAGAGGCCCTCACTCCATTCAGGAAAAACATGATTTCAAATCTCCAGACACCAACATTAAACCTTTTCTTAAAATGCTTAGGTAACTTGGCAGCTGGGTTTAGGTATTAAGATTGCTTCTATAAGGGTTCCTCCATATGATCTATCCATTCAGCATTCATCCTTGCTTGCGGGCATAAAGGTTGGATTATATCTGGTCTTTACTGAGAATTTGTGCTGATTTGTTTGCGGGGAGGTAACATAACAATGAGTATTCATCCTGATTTGCTTCCTTTTAATCATTTGCTCACCCCACACTTCGCAATACAATCCCTGTCACTTTCCTAACTGCAAAACAGTAAGTTTCTTTTTTAATGTGGATTTGTTGTGCCACGGCAACAAAGCACTTTAATAACCCACTTTAATTTTGCAAACCTTTCCCAAAATATGGAGTGTCTGGGGGCCTCTTAACTCTTCCAAGTTTCCCACTCCATTTGCTCCTCACTCACTTGCTTTTGTCACCAGCATCCTGCTCGTCCATCTCATCGGCACTGCACGTGGCACTGGAGTCGCTGTCAGGATTTGCTCCCTTCCCAGCTTTGTGGTTCTCCTTCTTTTCTGCTTTGGGTGCTCCCTCAGCCCCTGTCACAACACTGGTGCTGGTGCTGCCACTGCTGCTGCTGTTTTCTGTGACCTGGTCACTGTCCTTCTCCTGGTAGACCTCTCCCTTCTCCATTTTTATTTCACCCCTGCTGGGTTCTGGGCTCTTGGGCTTTTCCTCGGCCTCTTCCGTTTTCACCACATCAACTGTTTGCTCCTCTTGTGGCTTCTCTTCAGTGCAAGTTGGTTCAGGGGCCTCCTCCTCCACTGCTTGGATGGTGGCAGGATTTGCTTCTGGGGAGCTAGTGGTTTCCTCCATCTTAACAGCCGGTTCTTCTCCAGCATTGCTTCTGGTGTCTGGGGCTGGTTTGGGTCCATTCTCTGTGCTCTCTTTGGCTTCTGGTCTTGGAGAAGGGAGGCTCTCTGTGTCTGAGCTATTATTCACTGCAACTGGAATTAGAAAAACACATTAAGAACACAAGATCAACCCAGCTGGGTCAGGCCAGTGGCCCATCTAGTCCAGCACCTGGTTCTCACAGTCACCAACCAAATGCCTATGGGAAGCCCACAAGTGCAACAGCCCTCTCCTCCCCGCCTGTGGTTCCCAGCAACCCCTGCTTCCGACAGTGGAGGGAGCACTCAGCCATCTATCCTAGTAGCCACATTATTTTCTGTTTATACTTGGTGTGGTAGCATTTGCTGTGCCCAAATAATAACACATAAAGCTATGAGCCCCCCCCCATCCCCAAGCTGATTTATTTATTTTTTAACAGTCTGAACAGGGCATGGTGCAAAGCTAGAAATTTGATAGATGATTTCCCTAAACTGCATTGGGTGCATGGCATACACACAGAGTGCAAATCTTTTCTATGCACCTATTATTTTTTATTATTATAGGCAATATTTTAAAGATGGAATTTTCACTACAGATACATTCAAGGATATTGTCTTGACACCTTCTTTTGAAGCAGCCACACACACACACATACACACACCCTCCCCCCACCCCCACTCCTGTATAACACACTTAAACACAGCACATATTTTCACACAATGTACACCTTCCCCATGCTACACATGTGAATATGACTCATCTAGAATGATTTATAAAAATGTCTTGCTTGTACTAGACTGTCTGCAGACTTACAACTTAAAAATATATCCAGGGCTACAGCTGTGATAACACAAGGAACTGTCCAAGCAGTTTGCTTAAAAAGGACCTAATCAATCAATGTCTCAAACAGAAGGCTGCTCTCCTATAATCACAGATAATCAATAGGAAACTTAAACTACCCCTCACTTCAAGTTCTGTACTCAAAATCACTAATATGGTCTAGAATCGCTCTCTACTTCACCTACAGGAAACCACTGAGGGGGGCGGAACTCTGCAATGCTTTATCCAAGGGATGGCCAATTGGCCGTCTACTAGCTGGATTCATACCCCAAAGGAATATAATTCACCCACTGGCTACTGAAGGTGTGGTAAAAGTTTGGACCATCACTTTCACTAGTAAGGGGAAGGGTTTTTATTTTTATATGTATAGGTTGAATACAATGCTAGTCCTACTCAAGGTAGACCCATTGAAATGAACAAAAATGACTAACTGAGGCCTATTACTTTCAGTGGATGTACTCTGAGTAAAATTTAGTTGAATACTGCTGGAAGTGTCAGGGTACAGCTCCACTTACGCTGTAAGCTGATGTACCTGCATGAGAAAGGGTAGACAGAGAGGAACTGCCAAGCTTCCTAGACTGTCCTCCTTATGCTGACCTTCCTTTGGCGTTAAGATGGGTGCTCTTAGGGGAGGGTTGCCGTATTTCAAAAAGTAAAAATCTGAATCTGGGCATTTTTTTGGGCAAAGTTGTTGAGCTTTTATGGCAAAATCGCAAAAAATGACGTTTTTGAGCTATTTTTATGGGAAATTGGCCAAAACGACCCTGCCGACATGGGTTGCCATATGTCTGGATTTTCCCAGCCGTTTTGCTGGTTTCCACCCGGACACTGCTTCTGACTCGAGTATTCTGGATACGTCTGACCTGGCCCCACCTCCTCCTCCTTGAGACATACTTGGAGCTTTCTCCTGCTGAGGTGAAAGAGAGGCATGGCTTCCACCTTAGACAGAACTAGATCTTTCCTATCAAACATGCATTTCCTGTAATTCTGCAAATTCAGGGCTCATCCCTATTTCCTTTTGTGCCATGCTTTCTAGGTACCGCCACAGGATTTCCAGGTCTGAATCGTAGAATTGTAGAGTTGGGAGGGACCAGGAGGGTCATCAATTGTAACTCCCTGCAATGTAGGACTCTTTTGTCCAATGTGGGACTTGAACCCAGGACCCTGAAATTAAGAGTCTCATGCTTTACTGACTGAGCTATGCCAAGTCTGAGCGGTTTCCCTTGGAAAACCCATGTTTTACCATTGAATTGGAGCTAATCTGCAGAAAACCCAATTGCAGTTTGCTCTGATTTAGCGGTAATATGTGGGTTTTCCCAGGGAAAGCAGTGGAAGTTAAAAAAAAACCCTGCTTGGACACAAAGAGCTGGAAATCCCAGACCTGTGCCTTAAAACGTGGCACAAAAGGAAGTGTGGATGAGTTCTTAGTCTCAGTGTGATTATATCCAGGGAAACAGATGCTTCTCCAACAGAGATTCTGCTGAGCATTTAATCTCCGAATGCCATCAGGTGCAACCCTATGTGTGTGAGAGAGTAATAAAGAGTTCCACACTTGAATGTTACATCTCCATCTGGCTTCTGCATGGGATGACCTCGCATGTCTGAGTGCTTATGGCTCATAACTGAGCAGTCCTTACTGCAAAGTGTTGCCTCTGTCATTGCAGAGCCTGACTAGCCAGGAAGCGGTTGGTTTGTATGACAAGATATGCTTCAGAGCCCTGGAACATTGACTAGAGAAGAAGACATCTCTTGAGCATACTGAAATGGGCCATCTCTGCCTAAACAAAATTTTCATCCAGACAAAACAATTGTGGTCCAAGGAGTCGTGATTTGTTGAATAGGGAACAAGATGCGTGCCCACAGCTTCCCCCTTCCCAATGATCACATCCCTTAATTCAATACTTCCTAAACTGGGAAAGTATGGTTTGAATGATCACTAATAACCAGAATATTAAATCACAGTTGGATATCCTGTTTTTAGGGATCTCTCAAGTCACAATGCTTGTTGTTCAAACACATGGGAGATAAAAGTTTAAGAAACCCAGAAGTATTGATTTGAACACACAGGGAGAGAGATGTGGAGGTAGGTTGCTGAACCAGAATGGTTATTTCTGAATTAAGCCACTGACCACAGTGTTTATAGGTGCCCCTTGGATTTACTTCAGTATTTGTCTTATGAAGATTCCTTAAGGTTCATAAGATACCTTCTAATACCCACTGAATAGTTTAAAACTGAGGAAGAATCTGGTGCAGGAGGGGGAGGTTACTGTCAAAGTCACAGACTTAGAAAACTAGAGTATATGAATTCGGAGCTAGGTAGGTGGACATCTGCATATTTTAGCCATCTTTGTGTTTGTGAAATGGTTTGGGGTGGGGGGAGAAAATCTCTTCCATAACTTTCTCATTCTCTCCAAAAAAATTCCAGTCTGTTCTGATGGATCTTAGTATGTTTTGCCTAGAGAACAAGATCTCTCCATGTAAAAATAATTATAAAAATAATTCAGCCTCCTCTGAACCTCAGTGAGGCAGGGTTTGTGCCGGCTGCCAAAAAACCCGTCTCCCATCAGACCATCTGTGAAGAAATCTAGGGAGCCTTCCAATATGCCCCCCCCCCAATCTAGTCAAAGAGAAGGGATAAACATGTCAAGGTCAGTAAGAAATTAAATAAAAAAGAATCTGACAAACACCTTCCAAATCCTAAGGACCAGGTTAATAATTAAAATGTGAAGAACTGCCTGGAAATTTTGCATTCCCCTAAAATGGAAATGCAGCTAACTATTAATAAAAGAAGAGCAAGAGGTGGAGTCACTTTGTGGGGAGGGGCATGTTACATTGCTGCAGATTTGGCAAAAGATCCCCCCACTGCTGTGGTTGGCCAGAGTGAGCTGGTAAAACCTGTGTGCAACATGCAGAGTACAAACAATTCAGACCCAACTGAGAGATACTGTTAGAGAAAGAAGTGTGTGTGCCTGGATCACACCTCACAGAAGGGGGGGGGAAGCCTTTTTCAGCCTGACATCCACATTCCTTTGGGGGCAGGGGCACGTCAGTGGTGGGTGGGACCAGAGGCAAAAGCAACAAAAACTAAATTTTGCAGGGTGTCTCTCAGAAGCTCTGGAGAGCAGCTGACAGCCAATGTAGACATGAAACTGCTTCCATGTGCAGGCCTGTTAAACTCGTCTTCTTGGTAGTGGCTTGGTTGTGGGTCCCCCCCCCTCCAAAATTAAAACAGTTGCAGTAGCATGGAGAAGATCCTCTGGTGTGTGTCATGCAACTTCATGTGAGTAACAGTGGCCATGGGCCACAATCTGAAACAGAGGGCTCCCCACTTGCTTGGGAACCGCTTCTACGTGAATGGGTTTTGCATGGACAAGTTAGCATTTCAATGACCCAGCCACTTGCACAGGGACAAACCGCTTGGGTCTTAACGATAGAATCAGCACCCTCCCTGGATGGGAAGGTGCTGGTTCCCCCATAGAAATCTACGTAGATGGCTGCAGTTGGCCATTTCACCACTACCCTAGTCACACAAGACCCACTGCTGTGTCCCTGTATTCCTTTCCCCCACCGCACAGACATGCCATAAAGAGATTTTGATATACTTTATTAAATTTCCCTTGTTTGTTTCGAGTGTAGAATCTGGAATTTCTGGCACAGTGGCAGAAAAGCTTATAGTGTATATCTTTATATATCCTTTTTGGCTCAAACAAGAAGTTTCTGACCTCTGGTGGGGTGGAGGGGACTGTGTAACATGCTCCACCCTAACTCTGGGATCGTATCCAAGAAGGGAATTGTAAGGATGGCAGAGTGAATTTGAGTGTGTGCTTTAAAATGGAGATTTCAGCAAATGTTGCCATAACTAAAGGAGAAAGTGAGGCATGAAGCCAAAATTCTGGACCGGGGCGGTGGGGAGGAGAGATGACCTCATCACAATCTGCAACATTCAGACATTTCCAGGTGCTAAGGGATCTGAATATAGAGTGAAGCACTCATGGGGTTTAGGGATTTTGTCTCAAAGTGTACTAGGTGGGGTGGGCGTAGATTAAAATACATTCAAAAATGGTTATATGCAGAAAGAAAGTCCCCACATATCTTGTGAAAGGAAAGGAAGTGCTTTTGGGGGGCTATGCTGGATTCCTACCAAGTGGAATAGTATCCGCACAGCCTGGGGATATCTCAAAGCATTTCACATTTTTTGGCCTCTCCAACCAAATTCCAAGCATCACTGGAGTTTATTTACTTGCCATGCAACTGTGAAAAAACCAGTCCCTCGCTCTGCTCCAAAAGCAGACAATGAGGAAGGAATTTGCAGCCTTTAGGCTGGGGTGGGTTTAGCCAAAATGCATCACTGCAGGGAATATATGAGCCTGCTTCTCTTCTCAGTTCAGAAAGGATTGTAGGTTTGGGGGTTCAAACCATAAAACTTTTTTTTTTTTACTTCCCAAGGCAGTGAAGCGCCAGGGTGGGGTGATTGAGAAGATGTTGGAAATCCCATGGAAGAGGCAGTTGATCAGGAAGAACAATGCAAACCAATCATGGGAAAGAAAGCCAGCAGTGCGTTTGAGTGAGGCTGGAAAAGTCCTGGTGTGATGAAACCACCTCTAGGCCTTTCTGAATGCACACATGCGCACACACGCACACCCCCTTGGTATTCACTACACTGAAATGCCTCCCAAATGTCAAACGACAAACTGCTGAGGCAGAAGGCTGACCTGACATTTCTGCTCCTGTGACATTTTAGCCACCTTGGCTCAAAGGTCTGTTCAGTTTCATATCCCATTCTGGGTAAGACAGTTATCCCTGTGCCTTCAAGTTATATAGAACGGAGGTTGCAAAGCTCCCAACTCTGTCAGAGCGACCCGCCTTTTGGGGTGTGTGAGGAGCATACGAAAGAATCTGAGCCTACTCTTACAATTTGAATCTGGATGATGCACACTTTTTCTCACTGCTATCTCCCAGTCATGCCTGCTGCCCTGACACAGAAGATTTACCTGGAAACTGTTTTGCAATGAGGCACTTACAACACTGATTTGAAAAGATTTCCAGTTGCGCATACCATTAGCCCTTCACTCCAGTGCCAATGAGGTTTTGTGTGTTTTAAAGCTATTAAATCACTCCTACGTAAGTTAAATGGGGTGACTATTATAAGTTACACACCTCCTAAGCTTGCTGGCTCTGCTCCTGAGTGAGAAATCACTATGGCTGAGCATTTTCAGTTCATCCTCTCCCTGCTCCCTCCCTATTTCTTTTTGGTGCCAACTGGACAATGACATTGCTTCAGTGGAATGGGGAGATACCACAGCACACTCCACTATACTTACTGATCGTCCAGTGGCTATGAGGGGCCAAAATCAGATGTTGCACAACTGCCAAATCAGCCTCACAACTTCCCTATTCCCAAACTCTCGAACACCTTATATGCGTTGAGATATCACAGTGCTGTGTTTCTGTGTGTTTTCTCCCTCTTTCTCATGCCACACACTGCTCACTGGATGCTGCTGGTGTGTGGGGAACATGCTGTGTTGCAGCTTTACAACACAAGAAAGTGCTAACAGATGTTATGGAGGGAGAATCAAGGAGCTAGACGTGCAGCTGCTGTTGCTAGGGGGGCAGACCTGTGTATAGTGTAATGTTTAGTCTGGGCCTCAAACATTCAGGGGCCAGGAAGGGGGTGACAGCCCCCCCCCACCATGAGGAGAGACTGCTAAATAGATAGATAAATTGCAATGAACAGAAGACAAGCCAACAATCTGAACTAAGAGAGGACACCGTTTTGGGTGTGAAGCTGAGAGGGGGCACTGCCCTAGCTGTGAACAGCACATGCATATTTAGATGTATGGGTTTCTTGGTTGATGCCCTATTTCCTAAAATAAACAAACATCCGGTCAGGCTCTGCAAACAAGAAACAGCATCTTTGTGAAGGAGCCTGGCTCTCTGCCTGCATGAGGGCAGTCAAATGTCAGCTTTCCCACATCTCTGACACTGTGTGAAAGTTTCACCCTCACACATCCCTCAGGGCGCCAGCTTCCTCCCTTCTCTGCTGGGCTACTGCTCTTGCAGACATACGGAAGCAGTGACATTTCCCAAGTTACGGAGAAAGCCTCTCATGCCATTCCCCTTGGCAGGACAGCAACAGTGAGACAGAGTTGCCCGTCTACCTATCTGTCTACCTCAGACAGAACAAGTGGGGCAAGTACTTTACCTTCTGCATCCTCAGCCATCTCCTCCTCGTTGCCACTGGTGCCTGACCCATCTTGCCCCATCTCCTCGTCTTCGGCTGCTGGAGGGAAGGCCGTTTCCTCGTTTTGGACGGTGGGGGCTTTTTTCTTTTTTCTCCTAGCATTCCTTTCTTTCTCCTGGAAAAGACAGGGTGACAGAAGCGAATCTTGAGAAAACATCTTCCTGCCGTCATTCCCAATACCAGTAAAGTTGGCATTCTCAGTGAAGATGCGCTAGAAGTTGAGGGGGAGGGGGGAATGAGAGGGTATTATTATTTTTAAACTTTTTATTAAATCTGTATACTGCCCTTCAACCGTAGGTCTCAGGGGAGTTCACAACGTAAATGAAAGGAGGGAGCACCTACCATTCCAGGGTAGAAACATGTTATTTTTTTTAGGGGGGGGGGGTTGGAATGACCACTCCTGAAACTGGCGGGGGCTTAGGGCTGCCCAGGTACCTGGATTTATACTGACAGGGAATACTGACAACACAAAGCATGGTGTGTAAGCAGAAGCCAGGAGCTAAGCCAGGATGGGAGTTTGCCTGTGAAGAATGGAGAGAACAGGGTTTGGGGGATACTTCCTCTAAAACCAATTTCTGACCACTGTGAGGCTCCTTTAAGTTGTGGTAAGGACTGCCCTCTTGCAGCTTCAAGGACCAGCTACAGGAAGGACCACAGCTTAGCAGTAGAGCATCTGTCTCAAGGGCAGAAGGGCTCCAAGGACAATCCTCTGGTGTCTCCAAGTGGGGCTGGGCAAGCCTCCTTCCTGAAACCCTGGAGAGCTGCTGCCACTCAACACAGACGATACTAAGCCAGATGGACCAATGGTTTGACTCAGTATAGGGCAGCTCCCTATGTTCCCACGACGGCATCATGGAGGATACACACATCCTCTAATACGTAACTTCCATGGGGTCCCCTTTATATCATTACTGTTTAGTTATTTGTATGCATTTTACCCCAGTACACAGACCATCTTAAAATCTACACATCCATTCCATGCTACAGAAGGCCTGAGGTTCAACTCCTAGCAGCTCCAGGTCAACATTAACAGCAGCAGCAGCAGCAGCAGCAGCAGCAAGAAGAGGATGAAGCAGAGAATGCTAAGTAGGGCCTCTCTGTCTGTGACCCTAGACAGGCATTGCCAGTCGAAGGAGGTGACACTGGACCAGAGGGACAAATAGTTTGAACTAGGGTAAGCCAGCTTCCTATGCTTCACAGTCCTGTGAAGGAAGGTGCTTAATATTCCAATTTTGCAGATGGAGAAATGAGGATCACATGAGCCTTCTGCAACCTGTTCCAGGGCAAGCTTTTTGGATAGGTTTCCAAAAGCCACCCTTATAGCTCTGTATTTAAGGAAATGTTCACTGTTCTAACAAGCGGTAGCACCCCAACCCCCCAGTGTTGGAGGCAGTACTTCTGCACCCCGGCTGCTGGGAATCACACATGGAGAGAGGACTGCTGCGCTCCAGTCCTGCTTCTGAGCTTCCTAGCAGCATCTGGTTGGCCACTGTGAGAACAAGACGCTTGACTAGATGGGAGTCTGGCATTCTTAAAGCTTACAGGCCATCAAATAGTAACACTGCTGATGATCAGGGCTGAGAGTATTCTATGGTTTCATTAAAAGGCTGTGCAAAAGTGGGATCTGCTATCGAGCCAGAATTAAACACCCTGAGGGTATTTCAGTTTCCATAAAAAACATCCACGCCAAAGTTTCCGGCTCTCATCAGCCATGAAAATGAATGGCCAAGTAGCTAATCTGAGAAGCCTGAGTGAGATTTCTAACCACCAGCCAATAGGGCTTCAATGACCAGCTGTCGGAAGCAGAACAGATTGTTTCTTTTTTGAAAGCAAATTTGCTTTAAAAGCCTAGTTTGTTGTAGGATGCCTGCATCTTGGTAGCACTGCTCTACGTTAGCGTGGCATTGTTCAGTGTTAGCTTGATATTGTAGGCTGGGTATGTCTCTCAGAGCTGCCAGAGAGAGTGTGGCACGACCTCCAATACAAGGGAGTAAGAAATGGTCCTCAAGCTCTTAGGCTGCACCTGCTCTCAGCTGACCCTCTCCAGAACTGAAGATGAGATGCACAGGCCTGCTTCAGATCCCATCATATTGGGAAGCTGGACTGGCCTCACAAGCAGCTTTATCCACTGGTGCGTTTCTGTGGGCTGGACGTTTGTCTCTCATGGCATCCCGTAAACAAGGTTAAGATATTTTGCAACCACAAAAGCACAAGACGTGGGATCAAGCCGAAGATTCAGGATCCAGCTTCCTGCCTCCCACAGCGGCTGGCAGGATGTGTCCATGGAAGCACATGACCCACATATTTAAAGCACCTTTACAGCACACAGCTCCCCTGAAAGAATACTGCAAACCTGAGTCTACCTCTCAGGCAATGACAATTCCTAGCACCCTTCAAAAAACTACAGTCCCCAGGATTCTTTGGGGGAAGCCATATGCTTTCAATGTCTGGTGTGTACAAAGGAGACAAGCCCCCCCCCCAGCCTTCTCCCTTTGCTGTTCCCCAGAGACTGGCAATTCACAAGCAGGCTACCTCTGAACCAGATAATGCTTTGTTGTTGCTGCATTTTATTGACAATTTCTACCCTTTTGCTCTTATTTTTTGTTTTATTTGAACTGTTTTATTGTTGTTTTGGCTAGCTTTATTGTAAAACAGTTGCAAACTGACTTGGGGGTGAAAGGCAACATAAAGATCCAGGAGACAAGCCAATGATTAACTACTTCAGCCTGATGGGTCAGATAGGCTGATGTAAATTCTTTTTATGAATCATTGTCTGGGTCTCATCCTCCTGACATAGCTAATGCTGCAGGTGCTTTGCCAAACCAAGTTGTTGAAGATTTAGGGCAGATAAAGGAAAGTCCTTCTTCATGTAGCACATAGTCAAACTATGGAAGCTGCTCCCCCAGGAGGCAGCCATGGTCACCAACTTGGAAGGCTTTAGAAGATGAGACCAATCCATGGAGGAGAAGAGGGCTATCAATGGCCGTCAGCCACGATGGCTGCGCTCTGCCTCCACAACTGGAGCCAATGCCTCTGAAGACCAGTGGCTGGAAATCACAGGAGGTGAGAATGCTCTTGTTCTGGGATCCTACTTGCTGGTTTCTCACAGGCATCTGGTTGGCCACTGTGAGAACAGGATGCTGGACGAGATGGGCCACTGGCCTGATCCAGCAGATGCTCTTCTTGTGTCCTTAAGGTTATCACCATCTTCTTTTTTTGGAAAGATTTCACTCTCTATAAGGAGATGCTTCTCTACACGGCATCTTTGTATGCTGGGAAAAGCTTGTTGTGTGGGTTGTTAAAAGCAACCAAGTAAAAGCTCTTAAAAAGTGGTGCACCCCTACACATATTGCCAAACACTTAATTGAGACGTTCCCCTTTCAAACAGAAATGGAAACATCACCTTCGTGATAATACTGAATTGCAAGAACAGGAAAATTGCTGCAACTAATCTTGATAACAGCCAATACCAAGATAAAAAGAGCTTCCTCTTGTTTAATAACCATTTTGACAAAGTGTATTTTGAGGTCTAAGGCAATATTAGGGACAATGCAGAAGGCTTTCACAAGAGTACATAAGAGACACGTTCCATGTCAAACATTAATTACCTAACTGGTGTGGCTAAAAGGTCATGTCTTTCCCCTTTAAAACACAGGAGGAGTGGTGATCAGGAAAGGGTCCAGCCCTGGGCCTCAGGTGTTTCAAAGGGAGAAGCTGTGTTTTAAATGCACTGGAGAGCCAGTGTGGTGTAGTGGTTAAGAGCGGTAGTCTCGTAATCTGGGGAACCGGGTTCGCGTCTCCGCTCCTCCACATGCAGCTGCTGGGTGACCTTGGGCCAGTCACACTTCTCTGAAGTCTCTCAGCCCCACTCACCTCACAGAGTGTTTGTTGTGGGGGAGGAAGGGAAAGGAGATTGTTAGCCGCTTTGAGACTCCTGAAGGGGGGTGAAAGGCGGGATATCAAATCCAAACTCTTCTTCTCTTCTTCTTCTTCTTAGTGGCCGCTACACAACTGAATGCAATAGCTAAGGATCAGTGCTGGTGTGGAGGAACCTTTGGTCCTCCAGATATTGCTGGACTACAATTCCCAACAGCTCCAGCAAGCATGGCCAGTGGCCAGGGATGATGGGAGTTTTAGTCCAGCAACATCTGGAGGGCCAAAGGTTCCCCACACCTGAATCGATGCATCAAAGTCTGATGCCGAGTGCAAAGCCCTATCAGCTGAGCAGAGGGAAGCAACCATTATCTTTTGAGGGCCATTTTCCTTTGGGAATAAATCCATCAGGAGTCACATACCTCTGGTGCCAAAAGGAGGTGAGACCACCTTCTTTCTCAATCCCCAGCATCTCCAGGTAAGCTTGTGAGAGAATAATACCGGATACCATGGAGCACTGCTATTAGTCAAGTGTTGACAATATTGAGCTACATGGGCCAATGATCTGACTCATACAAGGAAGCTCCCTGGCCTCCTCATGAATCGCCACCTGCATGAAATTATGCCAATGGTCACAGCAGAACTGGGGCAGGGAGTCTGCTTGGTCATTGGTCTAAGCCAGTCTTCTTCAACTTTGGGTCCCAGGTGACAACGTCCACCATTCCTGACCACTGGTTAAGCTGGAGATGATGGGCAGCTATAGGACCCAAAGTTGAAGAATTCAGGCCTTAACAACTAAGTTACTCTGCTCTTCCTTGCACTTACTATGGGTCATCTTCAGCTAGCTTAATGCTACCCCAAACCTGGCAGGTGATACAAATTTGCCAAATATAAAACTGATCTTCTATAAATGGCTGAGTTACACCTCAGGGAAAGTCTTCCTAAACAAAAATGTATCAGGAGATGCTTAAACATCATCACACTAGCCACTGGTCTGATTTCAGCTGATCATTGGTTCCAGAGAGCCTGGTTTCTGCTGCTGCTGTTGTTGTTTATATACCACCCTTACCCAAAGATCTCAGGACAGTGTACAATATTAGAAACACATTACAAAACATCAATGATCGAAACATAATAAAAAGATAGTAAAATGCATACTGACAGACAGACAGACAGCCTAATAGTAAAATAATTGTAATACTAACAAGAGTCCTGGGTAAAGAATAATTTTTGCCTGGCATCTAAAGAGATGTAATGATGGTACCAGGCGAGCCTCTCTCCACAGTCGGGGAGCTAAGTACAGGCTAAGCACAGCTCTGGGGCAAAGGCTCCTCTCTGTAATGCCCCATCTGAGCTGTGCTTAGATACTTGCACTTATGGGCTTCCTGGAGGCATCTTACTGACCAGCTATAATAAACAAAGATGATGGATTAGATTGACTTCTTGTCTATCTTGGCATGATTCTTATGTCCTTTAGTTAGGCTTGAGGGCTTTGGTTCTTTTTGTTTACTTTTTAAATAAACAAAATGTTGTTGTTGTTGTTAAAAAGGTTAAAACTAGCTCAGCCAAAGCATTGGGAAAGTTGCTATATTTCAGCTGCCCCACCCATCTGTAAAATGGGTATAATAATGACCCATCAAAGGAGTCCTATTGGAAGGGTGAATGAGGCAAAGGCATCAAACAAAGCACTCTGTACAGTAAAAGTGCTGGGTGAATGATGAATACTCATAGTCACCATTTTCAGGTCTTTATGAAACACCTGGTGAGAAAGATCAGCAAGGGTGACGCCTTTCAAATACGGCTTCACCTGGGCTGTAGGAATGGTGTTTCATATCTGATGCTGTTTCCCATCATTAACACCTGAATAACTAAAACTAGCAGGGACCTGCCCGCTGCCTCCTCCCACAGTCGCCAGGCACACAATAATGAATGCTATCCTTGTGCGTGCATACAATGAATGACGTCATGTAACGGTTCCGATGGAAACACTGACTTGGCCACCTGAGCTCAGAGAGCTGTTGAGTTCTCCTTTGCCTCCCCCCCCCCCACTTTCAGGTAGAACAAACAGTTCCTCACTTCCCACCCTGCAGGCACAGCAATAAACACCCGCTTCTTTCTGGCCTAGCCCTTATCAAATACGTTCGTGAAATCCAAGTTTTCTAAGAAAAGAGATGGGAAGACCTTCCGCACCAGAGACAGTGTAGACTAAACAGTGTCTGGGTTGTGTGCAATTGCTAACCAGCAGCAATATAAAGAACACACCATTTTCTTCTGAATTCATGCATCCCTTCTTGCAAAAGCCCATGAAAAGCTACCAGCCCACAAATGTTCCAAAAAGCTACTAGCTCCTGTCACTACAATGCAAGTGCACAGGGGAATGGTGTGTGTTTGTGTGTGAAGTCACAGATCCACCTTACTAAAAACTTGCCAGTCACCTGGGAAGTCTTCTTAGAAGAAAGTTGTTGCTGGCCCAAAATAAACAATTTCCCTTCTCAGCTCTGTGTTCACGTACTGATATGCAGAAACAATTCCCAAAATTAAAATAACCCCAGCTACAAAAGAGGCAGATTTTTGAGGGTGGCAAGGTGCACAGCACATGGGTCCCAGCGCCCCACATGGCTGCTTCGTGTATCTCAGACTAATGGAACTCACAAGGTTGTTGTGAGGCTAAAGTAAGTGTGTGTGTGTGTGTGTGTGTGTGTGTGTGTGTGTGTGTGTGTGAAAACCATGTATACCGCCTCAAACTTCCTAGAGGAAGGATATAAAACTAATATAAATACATAGGAATGCTATGGGGCTAAACTGCCATAAGCCCCACAGTGCTGTAGGGATTGGGGTTGAGTTGGCAAGCTCTGCCGTAGGAGGAAGAAACAGAGGAGGGGATGATTTGTGGGAACTTGGATTGGAGGATGGGGGGGGTCTTGCTTTTCCACCCCAACTTCAGTTGCTTTGGAAGGGCGAGCAGGGATACCAGCTCAACTTCATAGCCCATGGTTTGGAGTTAACTTGTTTAGCAACTTAACCATTGTTTGTTGTAAACCACAGCCCTCTGTTCACACGTAACACGAGGCCGAAATTATTTGGAAGTGAAAGTGAATGTGTCAGAATTCCTTCACTTGGCTATATAGGAGGAAGAACATTGAGGACACAAGCCAGATGATTTGCTCCGAGTTGTGGAGGCTTGTCCACACAGCACTAAATCAGTCTCCCTCAGACGGGTGCCCTCTGGATGTTTTACACTCCCAATAGGCCCCAGCCAGCATGGCCAGTGGTTAGGGATGCTGTGAGTTGTAGTACAAAACAGCTGGAGAGAACTAGGTTGGGCAAAGCTACACTAAGCTGCAGTTTAGTTACATGGGATTGCAACCGCTGTCTGAATCATACTTCTTCAGTTGTTTTCCACCTGCCTTTGATGAAGAATATGTGGCATGCAAATGGTAAGCATTATGAGAAACTGCAGAGAATTGCATATATCCAGTGTTAGCCCTACTCAGAATCACCAGAATTAATGAATATGACTAATTTAGGTCCATTAACCTCAGTGGGTCTGTTCTGAGTAAAACTTAGCTGGATAGAATCCAGAGTTTTTGGGGGGAGACAAAAAGGAAAAGGAAAAGGAAAACCGCCTCCCCACCCCCATGTCAATTTTTGAGTTCCTTCTCTGATTTATTTTATTTTGTCTAGTTCATTCTGCCTCAATTCACCACCTGTGAGATGGGCATAACAGCACTTGCATCTCACAGGCCTGATACGCAGAGAAACAAAAACAAAACAAACAGCGAAGCTCTTGGCAAGTCAAAAAGTGCCGCTTCCTTTTCCAAGGAAAGCCTCGCCTGGGCTTGAACTGCTGCCAGACACAATTTCCATAAGTACTCATTATCAGCGGTTGAAGCAGCCTGTCGCTGGGGCACTGGATGATGCTAATGCGAGCACAGCTACGATCTCGTTACTATGGCAAAGTGGTCTTGGCCTTGCTGCCTCTTACTCGTGTTGTGTGTGACTCATGCGAACTGACGGAGCAAGAGATTAGGCCGGGGGAGGCTGCTTCAAAACCAGCCTTTGAATACGCACTGCTCTCCACTGACAGATGTTCTCCCTGAATGGCTTTTGCCGTGGTGCAGTTTGGAGAAGGGGCTGGAAGAAAAAGAAACCCATCGCCTGATCACCGCGTAATCCAAGCATCAAGTGCAGGAGCATCAATGCGGCACAGGCAGAATTCTAGGCTCAAAACTGCGGGGGAACCTGGGGACACAGGAACCTGCATTATACCAAGTCAGACCAATCATCCATTTAGCACTGCATTGCCTGCACTGGCTGGCAGCAGCCCTCTAGCACTTTAGGCAGGATTTTCTCTCAGTCCTGAGGGAACTGAACTTGGAAACGCCTGCATGCAAAGCAGATGCTTCCCCACTGACAAAAGAGGGCTTTTCCTGCCCTCAACTTGCTGGAGAGCACTGAGGTGGCCACTGTGATAAGAATTTAATCATGAGATCCGGAGAAGGAACCCACAGCCAATGGAAGTGGACTTGAAATGTCAAAACAGAAAACAAGGAGGCCTTCATTTCAGTGCTTTAATGATAATCTGGTTTGTCTTTGCCTTGTTTCCTTTCTTGGTAGTTACAGAACACATTGTTATGCTGGTGCTCATAGCACTTTGCCTCTATTGCCTTGGGAAATTGAAATCGGTAGGGCCGGGAGACCAACAGAGGTAGTGCCAGAGCCAATGACGGGCAGAGTCACCCTCTGAAAGAAGAAGGCACACAGGTGGGACCTTAATGGGGCAGTTCCACTGCCCAGACCTAGTTCTTACTGAAGTGGAAACCTTGTTGTCTGGAAAGCATCACTTCAGATTACAGGCCAGAGACTCACATGCCGGAACACTTGTCCATGCAGGACACTGAGCAGGGGAGAGTGAAATCCCCTCCACATAATATCTGCATGTGCAGATATTTATTTAAAAGCCTTTATAAACCACTTTTTATTCCTTAAGCCAGCCTTTCTCCAACTTTGGGTCCTCAGCTGTTGTTGGACTGCAACTCCCATCATCCCTAGCTAGCAGGACCAGTGGTCAGGGATGATGGGAGTTGTAGTCTAACAACAGCTGGACACCCAGGGTTGAGAAACACTGCCTTAAGCAATGCACAATATGAAAACAAGTAATCAGTATTAATACAAAAATACAACATTAAAACCAATAAAGCAGCAATGTAAAAGCATATTTTAAAACCCCAAATAAAACAGATTCCGTGGGTAGTTACATCCAGTGCTGGTTACAAGCTCTGGAGGGTCTACTGGAAATCCTTCAGAGGTCTGCCACTGCAACCCAGTCTAAATTCTGCCCCCCCTCACCCCCCCCCAAATCAGGATTGTCTGCAATGCAGAGTTGTTCCTCAGCTGAAAGGTTCACTGAAGCTAGGATGTCCAAAAGCCGCCACCAGACAGAAACAACATGGGCGATAAATCCCAATGCATATTGTACAGCAAGGTTAAGATAAGAACATAAGAACTGCTGTGCTGGATCAGGCCAAGGGCTCCTGTAGCTCAGCACTCTGTTCTCAGGGCCCATGGGAAGCTCGCAAGCAGAACTTGAGCACAACAGCGCACGCTCCACTTGTTTCGCAAAAGCAACCGGCTGGAGTGAGCACTCCATGCACCGCCCGGAACAACCCAGCTGGAGGGAGACAAACCTTTCTCTGTGTGGGGGAATGTGAAGCCGTCCTGCGCTCCGTTTTAACAGAGAGAGTCAGCCCTCACTCTCCAGGCAGGTTTATTTTCTTTAACCAAAGGACAGGCTCTCAAAAGCTCTGAACTAAACTTCGTTCCGAGCATGTGGGGGGAAGCTGTGGAAACATCCAAGCAGCGCATGTGGGGAGAGAGAAACAGGAAGCTCTCCGAGGTGGGGCTGGGGAGCCACATGCTCCTCCTGGCTCCTGATCAAAGGCGTTTGCCGGGAACAGGAGACACAGTCCCTTTGTCACAAGGCAAGCCGCGTCTCCCTCCCTCCCACCTGGAAAAGAAGCCTCCTCCAGCTCTTTCTTTTTCTGCAGTAGGAGTCTTTTGCTTTTCGTGGCGGAAAAAGCAACGTCCCCAGACACCAGGAGGGCTGGCCCAGCACACCTAAAGGAGCGCCTGCTTCCCAATGTGGTGAAGTGGACAGAAGGCAGGAAAGCTAACAGTTGTTGCTGCTGCTGCTGTTTCTAGCCACCATTATTATTTGGGCCTGTGGAAACATTTTCTCTACGCTCCTCTCATCGGGATCAGCACCCCCGTCTCCTCAGATACACAGAAAGAGAAAGTGTGCGCACACAGGCTTCACTTTTCCAAGGAATCTGAACAAAAACAGGATGCAGGAGAAGAATTAATCTGAGCCTTCAAAAGCACCTGTAGCTGAAAGAGGAAGTGGGGAAGACCCCCAACTCTTTCTGCTTCCTCTTTCTAGGTACTTTTCAAGGGAGGAAAAGGTCACCCCTCTCAGGATTAAAGGGGCAGAGGCTTTGCGCACACTGGGGAACGACCTCAAGGGCTCCACTGTGTCCATGGGCACCACAGTGGCGACCCCTGGCTGCATTTATATCCCACCTTTCCTCCAAGGAGCTCAAGATAGCATAACTCGCCCCAATTTTATTCTCACAATATCCACTGGAAGTAGACTGAGCTAACAACTATGGTTCATTTATTTTATTTTCAGTTTTTAATGGAAGGCTATAACAATTAAAACATCATTCAAACAAACAAACAGAAATAAAGTAAAAAGGGATAGTTTAAATAGAGAACAGGAGTCATGGCGAAGAACTGCCCTCTCTACTACCTGCTGCTCTCACTAGCTGGCTGGGCCCAGAAGTCACCAATTCCACCCGCCCTGCTGCCAAAAGCAGCAGCAAAATCTGCACTGGAGGGGAAGGTACCAGCTGAGCCCCGTGAGACAACCTGTGACCACAAGCCAGGGGGTTCCAGGAAGGCCCCTGAAGGCCAAGGCTGCCAAAGTCAACATAGATGCCATAGCCACCCATTCCAGAAAGGGCTGGGTCGCCACTGTTTCTGAGATGCCACCAAGGCCTAGTCCTCCCCTAAAAACTGTGAGAGGCCAGTTGCTCCTTGAAAGAACCTTCATAACATGAAGAGTTGGGTGCCTGGGCTTGCTTGTTTTCTTTTTCCGTAAGATTTTACTAAGGCTTTTTCATAGTACAATAAAAGAAACTAACCTAAATAAAATCAAAAACAGAGGAAAAAAGAGAGAAAAGAAAAAGCAGAGTCCTCTTTCCAAGGAAGACCTTAACCCCTGTCTCAAACAGAAAGGGGGGGCCCTCTCAGGTCTCACCTGGGAGCTTCCGTTTCTTCTTCCAGTCTCCCATCCTGGGAGATCTTCCTTTCCCTGCCTCTCACTCAGAATCCTTCAGCAACCTGCCATCATCTTCCAGTGTGTATAATCCCAATAATGTCTCATCCCTTTTTTGTTTTGTCTAGTGTCATTTCAGATAACAGGGACCCAGGAATCTGACTTGTTTTTTCTTTTCTTTTTTTACGGGTTTGTGAATTGCTCTGGGAGCTTATCCAGCTGGAGACTAGGGTACAGCAAGTATTTTAAGCAAACAAATAAATAACAGATTAACCATTAAGGTGTTTTGGCCGGGTCTCTATCTTTCAGTCTAAAGGTCACCCAGTGAACTCTGTGGACAGGTGTGGATTTAGATAAAAGTTAAAAATAAAATGGGAGGATACACCCAAATTTACATAGAGCAGTATTAGATAGATTTGAACCTGTTATTTCTACTCTGACACCCTGGCCATCAGGGCTCTTTTCAGTCACACCCCTTTCCCCAGGCCATGCACTTTGCCCTCCATGCTCCACACCCTCCTTGAATGTTTTTGCCTGGCTGGAATATGTTCTTGAACTATTATAATGCTTCTTGCTTGCCTGGGCAGAGCGCAGTGTGTGAGGTTGTGTACAAACTAGCCCATTAAAACAAAGGTAAGATACACATTTATTTTGTCCACTTTTTGCCCCTAGCTCTGCCCACCACTGGGGGGAGGGAACGAAGGGAGAAAACCACAAAAGCTGCCCTGAGATCCTTGGGGAGGGCAAAGCATGAGAAACACTGAAGAAATAAAAATGCCTCCTAATTAATTAAGGTGAGCCTAGAAAGCCAGCACCTCAGAGAGATGGATTCCAGGCAAGCCTTCTCCCTGACATGCTAGCTTTCTATGTGGGCCTTATTTTTTGTATGGAGAGTTTATTCCAGGAGTGGGAAACTTAGTACCCTCCAGATGTTGCTAGACTCCAGCTTCCATCAGTCCCAGCCAGCATGATGCGAGTTGTAGTCCAACAACATCTGGATAGCATCCTTCTTCCCCACCTGTGACTTTCCACAAGTAGTCTTGACTTAGGCTGAGATGCAAGTTTACTGCCCCAGTTGGAAGTAAGCCTAACTGCAGGATTCCTTGCCTAAGGACACTCACTTGGCTGCAACTCTGCTTAGCTTCCACTGGCAAACTCCAAAAAGGAGCCTCTCACAAAACCAAAGGACCTGAACTTGGTCAACATCTGCCAGCTGTTGGCTTGTAGACTAGCTTCATGGTGTTGTTTAAAACATGCTATTAAAATATGCTATTACTTATTTGTATTCCGACAAAATAAACCACATAAAGAAAAAGTAGGCATTTGTAAAGGTGGGTTCATCAGGGCCCACACTTGTTTTATGAAGGTGGGGGGGGTGGCTTTGAGGTGGGGGCTTTTGGGTCAGCTCTCGGCTGCCGTGGTTTTAAACCAGAAGGAGAGTTGTGGCTCAGAGGTAGAGCATCTGCTCTGCATGCAGAAGGTCCCAAGTTCAGTCTCCTGCATCTCTGGGCAGGCCTGGGAAACCCTGGAGAGCTGCTACCGGTCAGTGTACACAGCACTGAGCTGGATGGACCAATGGCCTGAATCTGCAAAGCAGCTTCCTATGTTTCGGTGTTCCTATGAAGTCATCGGATACAGGAGGGAAGAACAGGGCCTGTCAGCAACAAGCGGTGGATCACCAAAGACTAGAAGCGTAAATCAGTATAAGAAACCCTTCTTGGGGTTGGCTCAAGACATTTCTCTGCCGGAGGTGAAGGACACAACTGCATGTACAGAGAAGCCGACTGGACTGGCAGCTGAATCCTAGCTCAACATGCCAGTAGGAGGCTCACTGAGGGGACACAGGACAGGCCCCAGGGCACACACAGCTCCATCTTCCAACGGAGTGAATAGCCAGGGAAAACAGCTAGGGCTCTGGTTCCCAATTAGCTAAGTATGGTGGACCCCTGCTTTTGAAAATTTTGATATCTCTATGGTAGTTTTTGTTATATGAATGGTGTGACCACCAGTTGGGAACCACTGAGCTGGGGGATAGGTGCCTGCCAAGATTTGCCGCCTAAGGAAGTTGCCTCACTCTGCCTAATGGTAGGTGTGGCCCTGACCACTGTATCGGAGATAGTGGTGCACTGAGCCAGGCAAACCAAAGGGGTGACTTAGAACAATGTAGGCCCTTATAGCCTTCTCCCATTTCCTTCATTGCTTCATTGGACAGCTTCCCTGGAGCTGATCAGACTACAAGCAGCAAGAAATTAGCCTTAATTCTGCTGTTGGGCTCCTCCTCCTGCCCAGAAGGTGGCCCCTCCATCTGAGTGTGCACGCTCACGCACGCAAAGCAGCAAATATGTTTAGGAAAAGAGTTTGCTAGATTAACTGCAGATTTTGTCTCTCCGCTTTGTATTCAGCTGTATAACATCTGTTGCTGCCAACAAACAATAGCATTTTTAAAAAAACAACGAAAAAAGAGCAGCAACCAGGAACAGCTGAGTGCTCATTGTCCTTATGCAAAAAAACAACAACACCCAAGACTGCCACTGCTTCAAATTGCTCACCCAAAGAAGATTATCAATCCAGGCTAATGACATAAACTAGAGAGAGATGGAGATGCCTAACAATTAGCATGAAGGAGCTGAGATGCTACATCCGAGGAACGGAAGCTGGGGAAAATAATTGGAGCTAGAAGAAGAATTGTGCATGTAAGATTTCTGAAACGCAAACAGGAGAGAAAAGTATGCTGACATGTCCCAAACTAAGTCTGTCACAAAACAGCAGTCGGAGAGGTTTTCTCAAGTGACATACAGTGGTACCTCAGGTTAAGTACTTAATTCGTTCCGGAGGTCTGTATTTAACCTGAAACTGTTCTTAACCTGAAGAACCACTTTAGCTAATGGGGCCTCCTGCTGCTGCCGTGCCGCTGGAGCACGATTTCTGTTCTCATTCTGAAGCAAAGTTCTTAACCTGAAGCACTATTTCTGGGTTAGCGGAGTCTGTAACCTGAAGCGTATGTAACCTGAAGCGTATGTAACCTGAGGTACCACTGTATTAAAAAAAGACAGAAGAGCACTATTGATATTGTAACATACTTGAGGATTTTGTGGGTGTGGTGAATTGTATTTATTTATATTTATTAAATCTGTATACGGCCCTTTCTCTATAAATCTCAGGGCAGTTCACAGCATAAATGAAACCTTTGGTAGTGACTGGCTGAGCTACTCATAATGTCACAGAAAGGCAAGGATTCCACTGATCTAGAAATGTGAGAAGGCATCATCCCCCCCCCATCTTATGCAGTGCTGTTTCTGTTATGCTGCAGTTTACCTTCTGCTAAGACCTATGTTATTTGTCTTGCTGTCTGCTGTGGCAAACTCACGTAGCTTACATAGTTCAGAGCATGAGACTTGGGGGCGTGGGTTCAAGCCCCACATTGGTCAAATGGGGGGGGGGGAGACAGCAAAGATTACATTTCATTTGCCGACCGAAATATCTATCACATTTGCTGGGTTGATTTCTGTTCTGCACATAGTCTGAACACTAGCAATTGTTTCCATTTCCACTGGAATACTCCGACATCCCCAGAGGTGTAGCTAGGCTCCCTTGCGCACACACACACCCCAATCTCCAGGGGGGAAATAACGTAATTTAACAATCACAAATGATTCAAACTGGCTATTTAACAGCACAAGCCTATAGATATCTACTCCAAAGTAAATCCCACCAAGTTCAGTAGGGCTTACTGGGTGCACAAGACTAAATCTGGCAAGACAACGACAGGAGCGTCTGACAATACCTCACTTGCCTTTTTGTTATTTCCAACACGGTGCCAGCAGAAAGGCACTAACCTCAGAGGTTCTGCCTCAGTGCACACTTTACTCAGAAGTAAGCCCCCTTAAGTCAATGGCCCTTGCTCTCTCTGGGGTAAATATGCAGCGGCATATGCACTGGAAATTGGTCAAGGTGGGGGGAAACCAGGGGAAAGCGACCACAAAGAGCCTCGCCTGGTGTTTCTCAGTCAGCACATCAGCTGACAGCCAATTGGGGGGCAAGCAGAGGGAGCGGAGGGTGGGGAGTAGTGGTTGTGCTAGGACAGAGAGCCAAGCAGTGGTGTCCTTGTAAAGAGCCCCACTGCGCAAACTAACATGCAGCACTGCCGGCCGACTGAGGAGGGAGCTCTGCAGTCTGGTGCGATGGCCCACGCCAGTGTCAGGATTACCCCACCAAGGTGACAAGAAAGGCACAATTTCTGTGCCATTCCCCAGGCCTGCGCCTTTGGTGGGCTGCAAGCTGGCCAACTGCTAGGTCAGCCCCTAGACATCTCTACATTGGCTTAACCACTAAGGTGTGTGTGGGGGAGAGAAGGTGCAAGGTCTTCGGAAAGAGTAGAAGCAATAGAAACCTAGGAGAAAAGGAGGCTGTTCCTGGGAAAGGAGCGGGAGCGAACTGTCCAGAGAAACTATGGCAAACGTTTATCTCTGTCGCATAAGATTAGAAGCTGACTGGAGAAAGAGTCAGGGTACCACCTCACCCAGTGCCAACTTAAAGAATTTGCAGGTGTAAGTAGTGGTGATGGCTAAAAGCTTAGGTAGCTTCAAAAGCAGGATTAGACCCATTCATGGAAGAGGAGGGGAGAAAGAACAAGACTATCATTGGTTACTAGTCATTACGACTGTAATCATCCAGGGTCCTGTGAAGAACAGTTGCTAGGGAACAACAAATGCACTCATGCACTGGCTTGTGGGATTCCCAGAGGCATCTGGTCGGCCACTGTAGGAAACAGGATGCTGGACTTTGATGCACTTGGTCTGATCTGGCAGGGATTTTCATAGGGAAAGGGAGGCCATAGGAAGACTTCAAAATAAGAGAACACAGAAAGAAAATGGATAAAGAGATGTGCTGGGCTAGGGAGCACAGGCTAGGCAACATCTCTCAGGCTGATCTGAAACAACTACTAGCCAATGCTTTGGCTTCAGGCCTCTAAAAATGTTCCTCTAGTGCGAACAGGAGCAGAAGGTAACCTTTGCATTTCATTTTTGTTGCTGTTGTTCTCTCTACAAATGGCTTCCTGCCCCACTTCTTTAAAACTTGCCCTAGTGAAATGCTGGAAGGCAGCTTTGCTAACTTGCATCCCAAATCCCCTCCTGTCCCGACTCCTCCTGAGCTGCCCTAAAGATCCTGGCGGGACTAAAAGGCTTTTACGCTCCCAAGCTAGTAAGCATGCTCAGTGGCAGTTCTGAAGCGCCCCTTGGGCCAGGCGGGAGAGCTCTATTAGCACTGAGGCCCGGAACCCCCACAGTGCTTTTAAAAAGAAATAACAATAATTGCAGCACTCGGCAGTTCCAGGGCAGCCTGCCGTGTCTCCAAAGTGCTTGCAGAGCATTAGCAGGTTCTAGCCACACTGGGCTTAAATGTACGCCCTCTGCCACAGCATCTACAGCCTCAAGCACAATACTTTTAAGCAGGTGGGGGGAAACTTAATAATTCTCCCATCTCAGGACAGCTGGGATACCCCTGGCACTTTATCTCAAGCTGGAAGAACACACCTCCTCTGCAAAACATGTGAAGTGACATTGCCATGCAGAAAACTTCCCCACCTTCCTGCTGCTTTGCAGGGGATGCAAAAACCTGCAGTGTGGAATTTGCTTTCCAAGTCATTTACTTATTCCATTCTCTCTCTCTTTCTCTCTGTGATTTAAGAAACACGACTTTGGTCATAACGCCTTCAAAACAAACATAAAAATAATTTCCAACAAGATAAAATTAAGAATGGAGGAATAAAACCTCAAAAAAAGAGCTCCCCAATTTTTAAAAAAGTTGTCTAAACAATAGTAAAGGTAAAGGGACCCCTGACCATTAGGTCCAGTCGTAACAGACTCTGGGGTCGCGGCGCTCATCTCGCTTTATTGGTCAAGGGAGCTTCCGGGTCATGTGACCAGCATGACCAAGCCGCTTCTGGTGAACCAGAGCAGCACACGGAAACGCCGTTTACCTTCCTGCCGGAGCGGTACCTATTCATCTACTTGCACTTTGAGGTGCCAACTGCTAGGTTGGCAGGAGCTGGGACCGAGCAACGGGAGCTCACCCCATTGCGGAGATTCGAACCGCCGACCTTCTGATCAGCAAGTCCTAGGCTCTGTGGTTTAACCCACAGCGCCACCCGCATCCCTTTTTATTGTCTAAACAATAAAAACCATCAAATGCTGAGAGGCACAGAAATGCCTTGCTGGATGCTGGGCAATGAAGGGGCTCACTTAGCATACCTGGGGAGGGAGTTTCACCATCAGGGTCCTACTATAAAACAGGCCCTTTGCCATGTTCCCACCGTTTGTCTTGTTCTAGTCTTGCTGAGGGGGCTGTTATTATAAAATGAGCAATCAGTCCATCTTTCAGGATCCAAAAGTTTGTTTAACAAAATAATAAGAAAACAGTTGCTGCAAAAAACCCCGCGGAAATCACCAGACAGGCCATAAGGGACAGATACATGAATTTGTCAAAAATGCCCTCTGAAGCAGCTGTGTTTTAACCTGTCAACTGAAGGCTATTAGTGAGAAAGTTAGGCACGTCTTCATAGGAAAGGTGGATCACAATATGGGAAGCATCCCATGAAGGAGCAGAGAAAACAGAAGGAGCACTAAGGGAAGGCACCAGCACAGAGATGAAGGCACCTGCCTAATATTGACAACTGCCAAGGGGATCAAAGGAGGATTGAAGAGGGCAAGGCAACCAAGGACCAAACCATGACAATTATAACTGTCTTTTCTCTCCCTCCTACTTGCTTCTCAACTGTCTTGCTCCCTTCAATTCTTCTTTGATCCCCATGTCAATTGTCCATATTGGGCAGGCACCTTTGTTATATTGCGTTTTGATACCTGCTAAAAAATTTCTTTAGGCAAGCTTACCCAGACATGCAATTTCAGCATGCCTATTTTTCATAGAATCATAGAGTTGGAAGAGACCACAAGGGCCATTGAGTCCAACCCCCTGCCAAGCAGGAAACACCATCAGAGCACTCCTGACATATGGTTGTCAAGCCTCTGCTTAAAGACCTCCAGAGTAGGAGACTCCACCACACTCCTTGGCAGCAAATTCCACTGTCGAACAGCTCTTACTGTCAGGAAGTTCTTCCTAATGTTTAGGTGGAATCTTCTTTCTTGTAGTTTGGATCCATTGCTCCGTGTCCGCTTCTCCGGAGCAGCAGAAAACAACCTTTCTCCCTCCTCTATGTGACATCCTTTTATATATTTGAACATGGCTATCATATCACCCCTTAACCTCCTCTTCTCCAGGCTAAACATGCCCAGCTCCCTTAGCCGTTCCTCATAAGGCATCGTTTCCAGGCCTTTGACCATTTTGGTTGCCCTCCTCTGGACATGTTCCAGTTTGTCAGTGTCCTTCTTGAATTGTGGTGCCCAGAACTGGACACAGTACTCCAGGTGTGGTCTGACCAGAGCAGAATACAGTGGCACTATTACTTCCCTTGATCTAGATGCTATACTCCTATTGATGCAGCCCAGAATTGCATTGGCTTTTTTAGCTGCCGCGTCACACTGTTGGCTCATGTCAAGTTTGTGGTCAACCAAGACTCCTAGATCCTTTTCACATGTACTGCTCTCAAGCCAGGTGTCCCCCATCTTGTATTTGTGCCTCTCATTTTTTTTGCCCAAGTGCAATACTTTACATTTCTCCCTGTTAAAATTCATCTTGTTTATTTTTGCCCACTTCTCTAATCTGTCAAGGTCGTTTTGAAGTGTGATCCTGTCCTCTGGGGTGTTAGCCACCCCTCCCAGTTTGGTGTCATCTGCAAATTTGATCAGGATGCCCTTGAGTCCATCATCCAAGTCGTTGATAAAGATGTTGAATAAGACCGGGCCCAAGACAGAACCCTGTGGCACCCCACTAGTCACTCTTCTCCAGGATGAAGAGGAACCATTGATGAGCACCCTTTGGGTTCGGTCAGTCAGCCAGTTACAAATCCACTGAGTGGTAGCATAGTCAAGACCGCATTTTACCAGCTTCTTTACAAGAATATCATGGGGCACCTTGTCAAATGCCTTGCTGAAATCAAGGTAGGCTACATCCACTGCGTTCCCTTCATCTACCAGGCTTGTAATTCTGTCAAAAAACGAGATCAGGTTAGTCTGACATGACTTATTTTTCAGAAATCCATGCTGACTATTGGTGATCACAGCATTCCTTTCTAGGTGCTCACAGACTGTTTGCTTAATGATCTGCTCCAGAATCTTCCCTGCTATTGATGTCAGACTGACTGGGCGGTAATTATTTGGGTCCTCTCTTTTCCCCTTTTTGAAAATAGGGACATTTGCCCTCCTCCAGTCTGCCGGGACTTCGCCTGTTCTCCAGGAATTCTCAAAGATGACTGCCAGTGGTTCTGAGATCACATCTGCCAGTTCTTTTAATACTCTTGGATGCAGTTCATCTGGCCCTGGAGACTTGAATACATCTAAACTAGCCAAATATTCTTGTACTATCTCCTTAGTTATTCTGGGCTGTGTTTCCTTTGCTGAATCATTTGCTCCAAATTCTTCAGGTCGGGCATTGTTTTCTTTATCGGAGAAGACTGAGGCAAAGAAGGCATTGAGTAGTTCAGCCCTTTCTGTGTCCCCTATTTGCATTTCACCATCTTCTCCTCTGAGTGACCCCACAGTTTCTTTGTTCTTCCTTTTGCTACGAACATACCCATAAAAGCCTTTTTTGTTGCTTTTAACCTCTCTAGCAAGCCTGAGTTCATTCTGTGCTTTAGCTTTTAAACTTTTAAAAACTTGATTTTATCAGTATTTTGGTAATCCTATTCCATATACTTGTTTCTTAAGTCTGTTGATTTTATCAGTATTTTCTGATAAATATTTTATATAATTCTGTGTGAACCACCCAGAGGTGTGTGGATTTTTTCCCTTCAATTAAGCAGTATCTGAATCTAGTAAAATAAACAAATAGGTCCAGGGGAGGCAGGAAAGCTTCTGCCTTTGCTTTCTCCTCTGGTGCCTTTAATAGCAGCAGATCCCGACATAGAAAGTAAACAGGATGCTCTTTTCCTTTCCAATTATCTCCATGCCATTAAAAGCTTCACCTGCTTACTTTCTGTCTATCACGTAGCAACGCCAGCAAGAAAAGATGGAGAAGGAGAAGTTCGTGGGATTTCTAAAGGGGGGGGCAGGGGGCAGGGAGCAGCAGCAACAACAATAACGTAATTCAACAACAACAACAACAACAACGTAATTCAAACCAGCACCATCTGAAAAGCAACTTGTCCCAAGACATACATGTCAACATGGCCCAAGGCAGATAAAAATAACGGAGTCATCACCACCTCACTGGCCCTTCACCAGGAATCACTGGCCCTTCACTTAATGGATGGGTCAAATTAAAGTGCTCTGAACAGCAACAAAGCACATTTCTCTTTCCTTCTCTCATACACCACAAAGAGTAATGTGAACGTTCGAGAATTATTATTTTTTTAAAAAGTTCATAAGCAAACTTTCTCCATAAGCAAATTAGGATAATTTGAGCTGGGAATTTTTCAGTTTGCATCATAATTCCCCCTGATGCCCTAGAGCTGAGATAGCCAATGGGGTGCCTTCCAGATGCTTCGGACCACAACTCCCATCATCCCAAGCCAACATGGGAAGTGGTCAGGGATGGGGAAAGCTGTGCTCCAGCATCAACCAGAGAGCACCATATTGGTTATCCCTGCCCTAGGCAGTGTTTAGCATGCTTAATTTACTTCTATTTAGTAAACAGAACTAAAAACTTTAAAGCTGCCAAGCTTGCCTAAATATTGGATTTGCAGTTGGCACCCATTCTCATGTTTACTTATGAGATGATAAATTTTCCATAGAAAAATGAAGCACTGTGAAAAATTCCACCACATTTCACTGCACAGACATGTGGACCCTTGTTTCTGGAAGTATTTTCACTCAGTTCAAGAACATCAACTCAACTACCTTTGTGTGTCCACACCCACATTTAAAGCACATTTATGACACTTTATAAGTCACAGCATCCCCCAAAGAATCCTGGAAGTGCAATTTACCCTACACAGAGCTACAATTTGCAACACCCTTAACAAACTAGTTCCCAGAATTCTTTGGGGGGAAACCACAAACTCTAAATGTATGGTGTGGATATGAACTTCAACAATAACTCATCGCTAAGTGCTAAATATGTATTCCTCTGTTATAGCCTAGAAACATCCTTACAGTGGCCGCTCCACACATGGTATATATATTTATGTATTCTAAAAGATGTGAGCTTAAGATTTTTTGAGAATACACCTAAACACGTAAAAGGGTTAATATGACAAAATAATGTCATTTCATAAAAGAAAAGGAAACTGTTGTGCAGGCAGACTCAACAGAGAACCAGGATTGTGAACAGATATGCTGCTGACTGCACTCTCAGTGGCAAACCTGGCTTTTGTTACTATGGACAGTGTGAAAGAGCTCTATATCCAGGTAAATTCTGCAGGAGGTAAATAAATCCAAACCAGACACTGCAGACTCATCTTGGAAGATGTGCAAAAGTTCACCAAAATGTTATTTGAGAGGTCACTGCATTTACCATTTTCAGTTTGTGCTGCTGCAGGATCTCATCCAGGTTCTGTCTCTTCTTGTAGTTGAAGTAGAAATTTTTACACTGGGAGACACTCTTGGATCCCACCATCCTGGAAATGGCTGACCAGTTACGTCCATGTTCAAGGAGACCTGCAGATCAGTGAGACATACATACAGTCAGAAGGGTTGAAACTAGAATTAAAGCCAAGAGGAAGGAAGGAAGGAAGGAAGGAAGGAAGGAAGGAAGGAAGGAAGGAAGGGGAGCATTTAGAACAAGGGCTGCAGTTTAGTGGTAGAGCATCTGGTTTGCATGTGGAAGTCCCCAGGTTCAATCCCTGGCATCTTCAAGTAGGTCTGGGATGAAACCCCTGTATGAAACATTGGAAAGCCACTACCAGTCAGTGGAGATCAAGATGGACCCTTAATCTGACTTAGTATAAGACAGCTTCCTATGTTCCTGTGAGGGATTGTTGTTGAAGGAAGAGGAGATAATCTCCTGTGATCAGCAAGTCACAGTAGATAATAATAATAATAATAATAATAATAATAATAATAATAATAGTTATTATCTATACCCCGCACATCAGGCTGGGTTTTCTCAGCCACTCTGGGCAGCTCCCAAAAGAATATTAAAAACACAATAAAACATCTGCCCTGGACACAGAATTGACCTGTGCCTCCATGGACAGCTGTGCGTCCAAAATGACTCCCAGGCTGAGCTCCTGGTACTTCAGGGGCACAGATATGCCATTCAGGACCAAGGAGCCCTCCGCACCTGACCGCCCCCTGTTCCCCCAAAACAGTACTTCTGTCTTGTCAAGATTCAACCTTAATCTGTTAGCCACCATCCATCCTCCAATTGCCTCCAGTCACTCAAACAGAACCTTCACCACCTTCACTGGTTCTGATTTAAAATAGAGGTAAAGCTGGGTATCATCCACATACTGATGAACACCCAGCTCAAACCCCCTGATGATCTCTCTCATTGGCTTCATATAGATGTTAAAAAGTATGGGGGAGAGGACGGAACCCTGAGGCACCCCACAAGTGAGAGCCCAGGGATCTGAACACTCATCCCCTAACACCATCCAGGAGGATCGGAACCACCGTATAGCAGTGCCTCCAGCTCCCAGCAAAACTTGCTATTGTCTCTATTTCCCCTTGCAATAGCGTGGGAAAGAAGACCATCAAAAGAGATATTTTGAGTCAGTGCTCTCTGTGCACCGCTCTTCCATCACAACATGTCTACTTTGAATCTCAGTATTCATTTAAAAAGAAGAAGCGCCAATAGGCATGTTTCTAGCACTCATGGCTGCAAAGATAGGTTTCAAAACATGTGGGCAATACCTACAGCAAAAAAGTGCTTGAAGAAGAGTATCTCATGCTTTGAATCCAGCTCCACACCCAGGTGAGTGATGTACTGCTTGGGTGTCAGCGATCAGGGAGGAGAGGAGCTCAAACTCTTCATAAGACCTTGCACTCAAACTTCTAGGTACAAAAAACTGTTCAAGGAAGGCAAGCCTCTGAAGAGAGCAAGTCAGACCCAACTGCCATGAACTGCAGACAGGGCCAATCTTTGGGGCACACTATATTCCCTCCCATAGAGGTTTTATTTACCTTTATACAGATGTTGTTAATAAATTTGCATTTTATTTTTTATAAATAATAAATAAACACAATTACAGGAACTTCCCCTCAAAATTATTTTCCCCAGCCTGCTGCCCTCCAGATTCTTTGAACTCCAACTCCTACCATCCTCAACCCTTGGCTAAATAGCTGGGACTAATGGGACAGTATGACATGCCCAGTCATTCCCAGGTGTAGCCCACCCTTTCCTGAGGCTCCTGGTTTCCTCACCGTTCAGGTCTGAGAAGAAGTTTTGGGTTGGCTGAGAAGACACAGAGCCTGTGAACCTCGCCTCCTTCACCCCCCTGAGGTGGTTCTGGGAAGGAACGGGTCCACACATGCTTTACACACTCCACATGAAAAAGCAACCCAAGAGAAAACACTATTTTAAAATTGCCAGCTTGCTGAAAATCCTGCCTTAAAACAAATGCTCCAAAACCAAAGGTTCCCAAATTTTGTTAGCCCTTTATTGGTTTGTGTATTTCAATGTCCCTTCAAGACTCACATTACCCTTTCCCCCCTGGATGGCTCACCTTAGGAGAGAGTGATAAAAAGAACAACACAAAAGATGGAAAACAAGTCAACCAATCCCAAAACATGCTAATATGAAACCGCTGAGTCGGGTTATCCAGTGTTTTGGAGCATGTTGCCAGCAATATGCTGATGACACAGAGCTCTACTTCTCCTTCACATCTGCAGGTGGGGCAGTGGAAGTGCTGGACTTGCCTCAGTAATGGACCAGATAAGAGCCAATAAACTGAACCTCAATCCAGATAAGATGGAGGCAGTTTAGACAGAGGTGCCAGGAGATGAACCTGGGAATTCCTGCAGGCAAGGCATGTGCTCAGCCACTGAAATAAATTCAATAAAACAACTAAAAATTCACGATGGCTGACAGATGACAGGTCATATTGACCACAAAGCTCTATTGAAAAACAGCAGCAGAAACAATAGCAACAACAACCAGCATATTGTATAGGTAACTTACAACTAACACAGCCGCTCCCAGGGGCCATATCAGGAAAAAATAACAATATTGGAGTCCTTTTCCAGCAATATTATTATTTATTAAATTTATATGCCAACCTCCCTCCGAAGATCACAGGGCAGTTTACAATCGCAAAGAGACCACAAAACCCTTGCGGACACCAGAGTTATCCTTTCTAGCAAGCTCTCAATAGTTAGGAAATGCACTGGGACATCCTTCCACAGAGGAACCCCAATTGGATTGGTGAAAAGCCCCTGGAACACCAACGTACTTTGGCAGACACTCATCAGCTACACAGTCGAGTCAAGGGCTTGGCACTTGAGGAAGAATCTTCTTTCTGTATATAAAAGTAATGTTTAAGCTGCCAAAAAGGGAGAACCCACTCAGAGATTTATTAGATACTACTGGGGGAGGGAGACGGCGGCCGGCAAAACACCAGCACAGCTCTAAGTGACTTACATTGCAAATTAAATGTTGAAAATTAAAAACGTGTCTGCAACAAAGAAATGCAGCATGATAAAAATCATTTACACTAACCAAGCAAGAGAAGTAGAAAAACTGGAATATAAAAAGTTGAACAGGAAGCCCAAGATAAAATATAAAATGTAGCTGAAAATAAAAGACTTGCCCAGCAGAGAATGCCTTCTAATTGGAAAGAAATAAACCCTTCTAACTTTACCTGTCCACCAAATGGGGGGGGGGGGCGACAGTAAAGGTGGAACCTCTCCAAGAAGGGGAGCGCCACAAAGGAGATGCTGGCTGAAAGACTACTGAATTACACTTTGGGGGGAAATATCTGTCTGAGATTTTAGAAACCCACTGCCAGTTGGAATTGGACCAGCTTTCCTCAATACAGCGGCCCTAGATGTTATAGACCAGGGATGTCCAACAGGTCAAGCAGGATCGACTAGTTGATCCCTGGAGTTGATGGCAGGCTCCTTTTCCTTTGGGGTGGCATAAGAGCATCCGCCCCCCTCGCCCCGTCCTCCATATTCGCATGACTGCTGGGACGTAAGACGGAGTTTCCGCTGTGAGGCAGATTGTTTCCTTAGCGATCTTTGGGTGAGCGACTTTCCCCCTTTACTCAATTTTGACATTTTTCTCTCAAGAACAGGACTTTCTTTGACCTGAACCCTGCCAGTTTTTTATTCTGTGAGGAGATTGCAGTCTCTTGGGAGTTGGACATCCCTGTTGTAGACCATGACTCCCATCATCCCTGACCATTGGTCATGATAGCTGGGACTGATGGGAGTGGGGGGTCTAAAACATTTGGAAGGCCCTTGTGTGCTGGAACAGGCAGTAGTGAGCTAGGCAGCTAATGGTCTGACGCAGGTAGCTGTTAACTTTCTCCACTATGTTCACCGCTGAAGAAGAATTGCCCATAGTTCAGTATGCACCATAAGGCCCACTGCTGGGCTCTATCCTGCTGCTCTGGATTAGGAGAGGAGCAAACATGTGTATTTCAAGAGGCCCAGGTCCAGTCTCAGGCTAAGCTGCCGGAGTGATGAAACTGAGATCTAAAGGTCCCCACCATGCCTAGCTAGGTCTTGTCTTCCAGGGCACATGAGACTCACATTCTATTAACACAAGACAGTACAGGTAACTCACAGCTTACAGACGGTTCAGCTCTGAGGATCCATGCATACGTGCAAAATTGTAAAAAGCCAGGGACCCCTGAGACCACCACCCACCCTCACGCAACCATCCCTACCTGTCCGGGAAGGCCTTGCCCTCCGCATCACTTGCTGGACTCTGGGAAGGAGGCATGAGGGCACTGGGAGTGTTCCAGGGCCCTCACAAGACCTTTCCCTGGCCTGGTAAGCAGAAAGGGCAGTAAGATCTTCAGGTCACTGAGTGGTGGTGAGTGTTTGTTCTTCCAACCTTACAAGGCAAGTCTTTCTTGCCACTATAAGGGCTCACAGGATCTGCTTTTCTGCTCACTTGCTAGTCCCCAGCAGAGTTAGCTGTGTGGCAAACTATACTTCCAGCCCTGCTATTTCTATCTTGGGGTGGCAATAGCAGGCAATCCTAAAGGCACCTTGCTTGGGAACGTGACCGTAGTCCAGCGTCAGTGCACAGCGGTAATCTTTACACCCCAGAGGGGTGGTCTGGTAAGAGAACCTATCTTTGAGGTCTCGATGGCAGATGCTGCAAGCATATTGTTGAAGCTTAGCAAGCCTGAATTGGTTTCTGGAGGACAGATTTTCCTGGAGGACATGCTGCCCTGAGCACCTGAGTAGGAAAGATAGGATAGTAAGGCAATACAGGCAACTCACAGCATACGATGATTTCACCTATGCGATCTCAACTTTACGTGGGCTGCAGGAAAATAAATAATTAAATGGAGAATTGGGGGGGGGGGGGACCGGCCATGGAAAGAGCCTTTTAAGCCTTCTCTCTGTCATGACATAATCAGTCTTGTTTAGATACCTATTTGGACATCTGGACTGCTTATACCAGTGTTTCCCAACCTTTTTTGGGCAAAGGCACACTTGTTTCATGAAAAAAATCTTGAGGCACACCACCATTACAGCCCCGTGACGTCAGCGCGCAGCGTCACGCCGGGAGGGACATGAATTGCTAGCAAATTACATAATCACCTCCTTGAGGGCTGGCTCATCTTCTCCGAAGGCAGAACCCCATTAATTAACAGCACAGACTCATACCATAGCCAAGACGAGGGGGGAAAACCTCAGTCATGCACAGTCATGCACATGTGGGGGCTAAATGAGGACGAAGACCGGGCAGAGAGCAGGGTTCAAATCACCCCACCTGGCCAGGACAATCCCTGGGTGCTCCCTTGGGCCACTCGCCTGACCCACCTCGCAGGACTGTTGTTGTGTGGATAACACGGGGAGAACCACGCGCGCCCCCGGGAGCTCTTTGGAGGAGAAAGCGGGCGATGAATGCAATGCACGAAATATATGAGAGGCGACCAGGTTTTGCAGGTGAGGGGCCCCTGCCAGCCTCCGCTTCCAACACCCGGCGCAACGACGCCGAAGTTTCCCCCCGGGCTCGGCTCGGGGAGCAGCGCTGCTGCCCCCGGCTCCCCTTCGCCCTCCCGGCTCTCTCTGCCGCCCACTGGGGACCCCTCTCACCTGCCAAGTCCGGAGCGCCGGTGGAAGTTGCATGCATGCATGCAGGGCGCCGCGTTGCCATTGCATTGCACTGCACTCCATGCAACGCCTGCACGCATGCATTGCCTTGCACGCCCGCCAAGGGGTCTCCCCGCGGTCCGATGCGTCCCCTCCGGCGCGGATGCAGCATTGCAAAAATAAAAAAACCCCGACGCAGCCCTACCTGGGGGGCAGCCTCCGCCTCCGCCGCTCCGCCTCCGCGGGGATCCCCGGGCTCCATCCTGCCACCCAATCTCCGCGGGGGTGCAGGCAGGCCGCGCGGGGTCTGCGCGGAAGAGCCCCTGCCCGCCCGGCCGCCGCCGCCGCGCTCATTCCATGGCCGGGAGAAGAGCGCTTCAAACAAAATGCCCGGCCCGCCAGGCCATGCTGGGAAACGTAGTTCGCGCACCCCGCGCGGGCGCGGAGCCCAAGGGCGAGGGGACTACGGATCCCGGCAGCCCCCGCGCCGGGGACAGAGGGGGAGAGGCCGGGTGCAGGGATGGAGGGACGGGTGGGCGAGCGAGTGAGTGAGTGGCAGCCGCCAAGCCTTGGCCAAGAGCCAGGAAGGGCCTCCCCGGAGGAGGAGGAGGAGGAGGGAGGCGCAGAGCGGGAGGGAGGGAGGGAACCCCAGGGGTCATCTAGTGACGGTGCCCCAATCGAAAATTTGACTTTTAAAAAAAAAAATCTTTCGAATTTTTTAATTTTCCCCGCGGCACACCAGGCAACATCTCGCGGCACACTAGTGTGCCGCGGAACAGTGGTTGGGAAACACTGGCTTATACTATTATATGTGTCGCTGTTGGGATTGATTTAATATATACATGCTAGGATATGGCATACAAAAGTCTAAAGAGACAGGCAGCATTTCAGGTTGGGAGTCTCTTTCTCTCTCCCTTTTGCAACTTTTGCTTTTCCTTTGGAGTAAAACTCCGTAACACACCTTTACCAAAACTGGGAAGGACCACAGAAAAATACTTTCAGGGATCTAGTACTAGATCTAGTAAAGTTCTAGGAGTCAGGGAAAAGACCCACAATCTCAGTTCAAAGAACTTCTTGTGTCAAACACATACCAAGGCCTGATCTACACATGCCGGAGAATGGGACAGGTGAGTCCAGTCCTGACACTGCCTCCAGGCTGCAGGTGGGAGGTACCATTTTGAAACCCAAGTTCACTCTTGGTGCTAGTTTTCTCCTTGCAGGGAAGTACTCTTGTTTTCAATGCAAGAGAGCATTTCTTGTTCTGAAATACTACTGTCCATTCTGCCACTTCCTCCTCTCCTCCTTCTACTGTGTGTTTAGGTTCATGGCCAAAACTTCAAGGAGGAGGAGCAACATCACCTTCTAAACATTCTGAGTCCTTTCAAATGCACATCCCATCTTAGGCCAGGACATATAGCCCTTTCAGGAAGCACAACCTCATTTTCTTTTCATAAGAAGCTCCCTCGTCTCAAATAGCCCACCCACCCTTATTTAAAGACAGCAGGTTGGAAGCTGGGACAAAAAGCAGGCAAGTAGGATGTAAAAACAAACAAACAAACAAACAAACAAACAAACAAACAAACACCTGCTTTTTTTTGAAAAAAGTCTGAATTCTGCAATCTACATGAATTATGTAAAATGAATGTGTTTGTTTTTCTTGAATAATTTACGTAGAGAAAAGAGCAAGGGGCAAAGCAATCTCCAGCCCAGTGATAGCCAACTCTCACCAGCCTTAGCCGCCAAGGGAGGATGAGCGTTGCAGCCCAGCAACACCTGGAGGGCATCCCATGGCCCCCTTGTTCCTAGTCAGACATATGTTGATACTGTGGGGGGAGGAAGCATGTCCTCCTCCCTTCCCCCTCTGCTGCCTTTGGGGTCATCTCATCCTGAGAGCTGGACAGTGGCCTTAGGCAGAACAGAGTCCTAATCAGCTTGAATAAGTTCCTTCTGGATTTTAAATGATTCTAAAATGTTCAGGCCCCTAAAGACATCCGGGAACATAGAATCTAAGAGTTGGAAGGGATCCAATGGTCATCTAGTCCAACCCCCTGCAATGCAGGGATCCTGCCCATAGCCACCCCTGGTTATCAGTCAGATGCACTGACCCACTGTGCCACCTCAGACCCCCCATTTCTTTCACCATGTGAATGGCATTGTGTGGAGGAAAAAAATGTCCAAGCAGGCCTTCTCTTAGTGCTTCTTGCAGCTGAAAACTTATTTCACTTTCCCCAGCTCACCCATCATAGCCACAAGGACTAGAACATTGGTCAGTTTGTTTTTCCCTAGAAGAACATAAATTGAGTTTCTCGGCATACTGAGTTTTGCATCCAGCACCTTGCAAAAAACTTGTGTGGAAAAAAACACAAAGTCCCAAATTACCTTTTATGTCTCAAAAGAAAGAGCACCAGCGTAAGTTAAATGATCTGGGCTTAAGCCTAACCTCAGCCAAACACCACCCCAAAGTACACCATCTATGCAGCCCTCCCAGAATGAGCTCCTCTTCTGTGATAATGGAAATATTTTAATGGACTGCTGTAGAGGACTGTTGTGAAGTTGTATCAGAAACTGCAAAATGCTCTGCACATTAATAGCAGGCCAAATGTTTAAAAGCAAGTGCTTGTTTTTTGAGAACACAAATCATCCATCCAGGAGCTCAGTGTCATGATTACTATCTCTTTCTTACAGTTATATCCTGCCTCCCCCCCCCCAATCCCCTCAATGCAACATGTATATTCCCTCCACCCCAATTATATCCTCACAATCACCCTGCGAGGTAGGTTAGTCTGGGAGAGAGTGACTGAACCAATGCCACCCACCCAGCAAGATTCAGGACTCATCAGAAATTTGAACCTGTGTCTCCCAGTCCTAGTCTCCCAGTAAACCAACTATGCCAGACTAGCTCCCAAAGTGCTGGACGTAAACCTGGTGGGAAATCAGGTTCAAATTCCCACCCAAACACTAGGCAACCTTAGTCTACTCCAAAGGTTGTGGTGACAACAATATCATTATTATATATTAAGTTTGTATGTATGTGGCCCTTCATTCGATGATTTCAGGGCAGTTCACAGGATAAAAATACAGAATAAAACCAAAAAGTACATAATAAAAACAGGACAAAAGAAAACAAAACAATAACCCCCTCCCACAATCACATATAAAACGACATGTTGAAGAGGAGTGTTTTTGCCTGGCACCTAAAGGTGTTTAATAACGGATGGGGTGGGGGGAAGCGTACCCAACCAGCCACGTATGCCGCCCTACGCTTGCGTGATGACATGAGATGAAAATATAACAAATACTGAGAAAGCAAATGGAAGTCCATTCTGGATGCATGCATACAGCACCCCACCACCTGGCTCTTGCCACGGCACTCTACGGTTCACGGTGCCTGCCCAGCAGGAACAGCCCTCCCAAATCTTTGGCGGTGTTCCCGCTTCTGATACTCCTGGCTGTACAGGTGTCCCATTTCTCTCTCATTCGGATGGGGCGGTCTTGTTTCCAGCATACACACCTGAGTCTTCCCTGCAGGAGCGAACTGGCAGGTACAGCTGCCCTTATCTTTACAGTAACGAAAACCAAAACACCAACACCTGCTTCCCAAAACTATAATTATCCACACACGCACTCGCCTGGGGAGGGAAATGTCAGCAGCCACCCTCATTCTTGCTAGGGAACACCCAGAGTTACATGGCACAAACAGGCCCATGCTGATCACCCTGTCATCCAAATCCCTCCCCACTGCAAACCCCCCCCCCAGCACAGCACAAATCTCCCCATATAAACGCACACGCCGTGACATTCAACCTATAAATCACTACCACAGGAACAGGGCACTGACTTCAGGTTGTGATGCACACAAAAAACACCAGCACTTTTTCCTGCTGCTTCCAGCGGAAAAGAAGAAACCCAAAGACAGACCTTCAAGTCCAAATTGACTCGAAGAGATATCACACAGCTTTACAGGGTATTTCTCTCTCTCTCTCTCTCTCTCTCTCTCTCTCTCTCTCTCTCTCTCTCACACACACACACACACACACACACTCCCCCCCCCCGTGCCACACACTCCAATTTTCCACTGCCACCCCGAGTCTGTTTAATGACCCAAGACTTACATTCTCTTCTCCCAGCTTCGCCTGCTGGCAAATCCACTGAAAACATGCGGCAGGCGAAGGAGGGGAGCTCTCCGGAGGAGTCAGTCGTGAGAGAGAGGAAAGAGCAAAACAAATCAAAACAAAAAACCAACAGAGAGCAAACAGTGCATTAAAAGCCCTCTTCTCTGGCCGCCTTCCGGCTTTCTTGGCTTTTTTCTACTCCAGTCCAGTAGCCGAAAAAGCAAAGTGGGAAAGCCATGCTGCGCTCCGCTCCAGCACTGTTTAAGAGCAGGGGGGAGCACAATCCGAAGCCAGGGGAGAGGTCAACAACTCCTTGGGCTCCTTTGTGCGAAGTTGCGGGGCACCCATGCTGGGTCTGTCTCTGCTTTGGGGCTGCTGCTTCCTTCCACGTTGGCTGGTGGGGGGAAAGAGGGGGGAACCCGATAGGAAAAAGCACCACAGCACTCCAGCGCGCGCTCTCTCTCTTCTCTCTGTCAAGACTCCCACCTGCTTAGCTCCTCGGAGGTTTCCAACTGCCTGGAACTACAATCTGTTAAGGTGGATTGGAAAGTTCTTTCGGATTGGTTAGGCTTCCCCTCTCCCCCCCCCCCTCCCGCCTTACAATCCTCCTCTGCCTTGCTCAGCAGCTGGGGGGGGGGGAGAAGAGGAGGCTGTGAGAGGCAAATTTCAGGAGATGCTCAGGGTGCTGCCAAAAACGCAGAGGGCGACCTGCAGCAGGCTTCACTCGCTCATCAAGTCAGCTGAGGGAATGGCAGAGGAGCAGGAAGAGGAGGAGGAGGAGGAGGAGGAGGAGGAGGAGGAGGAGAGCTGGGTGCCTGTTCCAAGGCTGGAGCCAAATGAGCTGTGTGTAATCTGCTCCCTCCCTCCCCACCACCTCCCCCTCCCTCCCCACTGATCCTGCCCCCAGGTGACCCAGAAGTTTTCTTCTTCGTCTGAATGTGACCTCTAGACAGGGCGCTCATAAGCAGCGTGGCGCTGGCCCAAGACGACAAGGGTGCGGCCAACTTGGCAACCCTTCTCCTCTCTCTCTCCCCTGAATGTCAACAGCAGGGGGAAGCGATCCAGGAAAACAAAGCTTTTCTTAATAGCTTCCTTTGCTCTGATGTGAATCAAAGGGGTTTTTCTTGGCAAAGGCAGGCAAAAAACCCGACAGCTAAGCTTGCCCCACCTGTTGCTCCCCTGTTCTGCCCCAGAGGTGGACTTTGTCCAGAGCACATCTGCCCTCTTTGCAGGCAAAGCAAGGGCTCTGGAGCAGCATGCAATGGTAACTGTTCAAAGAGGTCAAGGCTCTCCACACTAATAACATGGGGTGGGCACCATGCTTTTAGGTGGGAGGGGGTTCACTTAATTGAGAGGTTCAGGCAGGATGTGAGGTGTGGGTGGGCAGAGGAGCTGGATCTCTCCACATAGAATCATAGAGTTGGAAGGGACCACAAGGGTCATCTAGCCCAACCCCCAGAAATGCAGAAATCTTTTACCCATGACCCTAAGATTAAGAGTCTTATGCTCTACTGGCTGAGCTATTCACAGGGCAAGTGCCAACAGAGGGGCTTCACGTATCATGCATTTTCTGCATGTGAGTCCTGGTGCAGTGTAGTAGCTAGAGTGAAAGTTCTGAATTGTTGTCAGGTCTAATCCTGCCTCTGCCATGGACTCAATAGGTTGGCTTAGGGGGCTGAAGCTGCTGAGGTATTGATTTCCCATACATAATATGGGCACAATGAGCTACCCTGCAGGGTTGCTGCGATAATGTGTGCAAAGTGCTTTGAATACTGCCAGCACTCGTACACATGTCAGAGCTTGTGAGGGCACCAGTGAACCTCCTACTTCCTATGTGGAAACGTACGATTCTGTCTCCCTCCAGCTAAGCAGAAAGTCACAGGCTTTTTGCAAATGTGTACATTTCTTCAGTAAAGATACTCTTGGCTTCAAGTGAAATCTTGCCTCTTAAGAACAAGATAGGCAAGGCAGAGAGTGAGTGGCTTTTCCACAAGAGGGCATCAGGAAGGGATCTCAGATGGATTTACAGATCAAGGTTAGAAAATGAAAAGAAATCAGAGACATCACTATTTCATCCCCAAAGAGCCCTAATATCCAGAGCAGCAAACTATGTTTATAAGGTGCATTTGTTGACTGACTGAACCCACAGACTGCTCACTAATGGTTGCTCATCATCCTGGGAAAAATGGACCAGTGAGGGGCTGCAGGGTCCTGTCCTGGGCCCCTTGTTGTTCAACATCTTTATAAACAACATGGATGAAGGAACTGAGGGGGTGCTCACCAAATGTGCAGATGACACCAAGCTGGGAGAGGTAACTAATGCCACCTTCACAGATGGAGAACTCGGCCAAAACTAACAAAAAGGATTTAAACAGGGACAAATGTCAGGCTCTACCTTAGGGCAGCTAGAACCAGATGCACCAATATAAGATTGGGGGAGGGCACCTGGCTTGCCAGTAGGAGTCTCAGTAGACCACACACTTAAAATGAGTCACTTAACTGGTGACTGGGGGTGGCTGCAGAGACCATATTTCACCAGTCCTGAAAGATCTATATTGGTTCCTAGTATGTTTCGAAGCAAAATTCAAAGTGTTGGTGCTGACCTTTAAAGCCCTAAATGGCCTCAGCCCTGAAGGAGCGTCTCCACCCCCGCCGTTCAGCCTGGACACTGAGGTCCAGGTCTGAAGGCCTTCTGGCAGTTCCCTCGCTGCTAGAAGTGAGGTTACCAGGAACCAGGAAGAGGGCCTTCTCAGTAGTCATGCCCACCCTGTGGAACACCCTCCCATCATGCGTCAAGGAAATAAACAACTACAGTGGTACCTCAGGTTACAGACGCTTCAGCTTACAGACTCTGCTAACCCAGAAATAGTACCTCAGGTTGAGAACTTTGCTTCAGGATGAGAACAGAAATTGTGCAGTGGCAGTGCAGCGGGAGGCCCCATTAGCTAAAGTAGTACCTCAGGTTAAGAATAGTTTCAGTTTAAGAATGGACTTCCAGAACGAATTAAGTTCTTAACCCGAGGTACCACTGTATCTGACTTTTAGAAAACATCTAAAGCAACCCTGTATCAGGAACTTTTTAATTTCTAATGTTTTACCATTTTTAATGTGTTGTAAGCCGCCCAGAGTGGCTGGGGAAACACAGCCAGGTGGGTGGGGAAGAAGAAGAAGAAGAAGAAGAAGAAGAAGAAGAAGAAGAAGAGGAGGAGGAGGAAGAAGAAGAAGAAGGCAACGGCGTGATGCAGCAGCAAAAAAAGTGAATGTTTTCTAGGCTGCATCAACAGAAGTATAGTGTCCTAATGAAGGGAAGTAAGAGTACCACCCTATTCTGCCTTGGTCTAACCACACCTGGCGTTATGGAAGCTTCAATTGAGATTCCCGCATTGCAGGGGCTTGGACTAGAAGACCCTTGAGATCTCTTCCAATCCTATAATTCTATGATTCCCAACCTCAGGTGTTGCACGGGGACGACTGAGGTTCTTGGGACATTACCAAACTTAAAAAGGAAGTACAGAACCAGCTGGCCTGTGTAAATGTTTTGCTGTCAAACTTTTTAAAAGCGACAGAGCCAAGGAATATCCATCCTAGGAAAAAGAGCAGACTTTGGCAGCTGGTATAAATTATACAGATTAAATGCATTTGGATATATACACTGATATTGCATACATTTGTTCTGCTACTGGAGGTCAAGGAGAGAGTCAAGGATCTGGGGAGGGAGATGAAAACAGGCTCCCAAAGCATTAGATATGCTTGTTGAGGTCGTCCACTTTCACCTACCCCCAAGCTTTGAAGATATTGTTCTCCAAAGGCTTTCAAGACTTCACAGGCAGAAAGACAGCATGAAGCAACTACATTCCTGAGTCAGACCCTGGCACTAAGTGGCAGCGGCTGCAGGGTTTTAGATGTAAGGGTGTTTCCCCAACTCTACTGGGAAGGTCAGGGATTAAACCAAGAATCTTTTGTAGGAAAAACCATGTGATCTACCCTGAACTATGGCCCTTCCCCAAGATCAGGGGTGTGGAACCTCTAGCCAATGGGCCAGTCTTGGTCCATGAGGTATTTCCCCCAAACCACATCTACCTGACAGCCAGTCCTATGGGCCAGTGACATCAGCTGATGAGCAGGGTTCAATACTGTGTTGGCTCTGCCACTTCCCCTGGGGTGTGCGCAATACTGTTCAGATCCCTGCAGGGAATGTGTTGGTGAAGTAGATCCCTGCAGAGAACAGGACTGAAGTCTCCTCTCATCAGCAGGTGAGCGGAGAGTTCAAACCAGCTTGGTGCTGTTTCCTGGATGCTATCTCCTCCACCCCACCCCACAAGACAACTTTGCCAGGTGGGCAGTTCATGATGACATTGGATGATTGACAGGTGGGTGGCGCTTCGCACTTGTCAAAGTTGGCTCGCAGACATGTGGGGAGATAAAGATCCAGCCCCTGGGGACAAATATTTTCCCCACCCTTCCCCAAAATGGTGAACCTATATCAAATCATGAGCTCCTCCCAAAATTTCAGAGTTTTCTATGTTCTTGGACTGGCTCTCAGAAAAGCACCAAGGGCTGGAAAACTGGATTCATATTGGTGTATTACCAAGAAAAGCAGAATGAAGTAACAAGGTTTGAGGGGAGCTAAACTTTTTCATGTTTGCAACTTCAGAAGCGACAGAATGTCATCAGAATGTGAATTAAAGCCTAGAGACTGGTGACCATTTATATTATGAAAAAGCATTTCCATTTCAAAGTCCACACAACATTTTATTAAGTTAGTATGAATGGAATTTAATCCTCACCAGATTTTAAATTTTTATCTTCACCCATTTCCCCATTTTTCCACGTGGTATGTTGCACATGTTCAAACGAATGTCACCCAGCTGGACGCAGGCTAATGCTACAATCCAACACACCAAAGGTTCCCTAACTGTAGACCATAAGCTTTATTCACTTGGTCTGACTGCAGTGTGTCCACACTGAATACTCATATGTACTTTTATCACTTCCTTTGTTTATTATATTATCTTACAATTTGAATTCTGTGGAATGCAAGCTGTAACACAACAAATTACAATGCAAAAAATAAAAGAAGCAGTAAAAACACAATTAAGAATCCTGCATCATCTAGCACAGGGCATTACAATTGCTGCAACAGGCAGAAAAATCATTAAATCATCCACCAAGACCATCAGCAGTTTTCAAGTGGCTTGTGGGGGAAACTGCTATAAACAGTTACTGGAAAGTGAAACCCATTGATCTGAGTGGTATTTACTTTTGAGTAGACATGCACAGGAAGGTAAGTTAGCATGAGCATAGCCCGGGGGGGGGGGGGAGCTGCCTCCCTAAATCAAGTAAATAAAATTTAAAAAAAACTAAAAGTGGAAATAATCTGAATATTTGAAATTGAAATGCTCACAAAAACCAGTTAAAAGAGCGGATCTAGTAAAAGAGGTGGAAATATTTTAGGGTAAAGGGACCCCTGACCATTAGGTCCAGTCGTGACCAACTCTGGGGTTGTGGTGCTTATCTCACTTTATTGGCCGAGGGAGCCGGGGTACAGCTTCCGGGTCATGTGGCCAGCATGACTAAGCCGCTTCGGGCGAACCAGAGCAGCGCTCAGAAAAGCCGTTTACCTTCCCGCCGGATTGGTCCCTATTTACCTACATGCACTTTGACGTACTTTCAAACTGCTAGGTTGGCAGGAGCAGGGACCGAGCGACGGGAGCTCACCCCGTCGCGGGGATTCAAACTACTCACCTTCTGATCGGCAAGCCCTAGGCTCTGTGGTTTAACCCAGTGTTTCCCAAACGGTGTTCCGCGGCACACTAGTGTGCCGTGGAACGTTGCCTTGTGTTCCGTGGGAGGGAGGCGGGCGAGTCGGGCGGCGAGAGGCGGGGTGGCGGTGGCGAGCACACGCGGGGCGGCGAGCGAGCTCCCTCCCACATCCCATCGCCGCTCGTTACTGGGCCTGCGCATGCGCGAAGTTTTCGCGCATAGCCACTTCCGGGCCTGCCCCAGGAGGTGGGGTTGCGGGCATCACGCCCTTCCCCACATGAGCGGGGGCTGGTCTCAGCCCCCGCGAGAGCAGGGGAATCCCATCCGGCCATGGCTCCTGGCCAGCCAATCGGCTGGCTGGAGGGGGCGTGGCTTGCCCTATTTAGGGCCGGAGCGGAGGGGGCTCGCCCTCTCTTCTCCGGCTAGCCCCATCGCCGCTCGCTACTGGGCCTGCGCATGTGCGAAGTTTGCAGTCCTTGCAGTCCTCGGTAACCACAGCGACCCGAGGGAGGGGAGGGAACAGGGAAGTCGAGGGTGGCGGCGAGCCGCGATGACGTCAGTGGGCCGCGCCGCCTCGCCCTGGCACGGTGTGAGAGCCCCGGCTAGTGGCGCGAGCTTCGGAATAAGTGGGATCCGCGTGCACGAGACCGAGATCGCGGGTAAGGAGCTCAGCCCTGGGCAGGAGGAAGCGGGGCCGCACGTGCGGGCCACATCCCCACAGAGAGCGAGCCTCCCCCGGCCCACCACTCCGGGCAGGTCCACTCGCATGAGGGGGCGGCGATGGCGACGGCCGGCAGCTTGCCTGCAATGCCATCCCTCGAGCAGGCGAGGAGCCCGGAGGCTACCAGATGCGAGTCCTCTTTCCCACCCTGCTCGGGAGTCCAGAGCACTTGGTCGCATTCAGGATCTAGAGTGGGGAAGCGGGGCTTGTGTCTGGGCTGGACACATTGGGCTGCCTGTGCCGCTCGACCTGCGGGGAGAAATCAGGGTGGGAGTCACGACCGTGAGGCAGGGCTGCCAAGTGTGGCAGAAGAGGACACGGCCGTCGCACCTGTCCTTAGGTAGGAGCTTCTTCCGTGTCGACCTGCTGCCCTAAAGTCTTGGCTTTTTTCTTGGCTTTTTGGCGGTTGGCACAGAAGGAAGGCAAGGGGGAGGGGGAAAAATTGAAACTTACACTTTCGTGCGTCCCTCCCGGCGTGACGCTGCGCGCTGACGTCACGGGGCTGTAATGGTGGTGTGCCTTGAGATTTTTTTCATGAAACAAGTGTGCCTTTGCCCAAAAAAGGTTGGGAAACACTGATTTAACCCACAGCGCCACCCACGTCCCTGGAAATATTTTGCCCTGCCACAAAAAGGCTCTGCTCATCTCTCTTGCTGAGCCATGGAGGACTTGTACCCTGGAGCAGTCATTCAGCACCTTGACAAGAGTAAAGACCTGGCTAAGGTCAAAGATGGCAGAGGAGCATCTCCGTGGACTACACTTGGTGAGGTGCACAGAAAAACTGTGCTGGCAGACAGGAGGACCTTAAGAAGGAAGTGCTGAAAAAGTTTTCAGCAAATCCAATAAAACTTGTTTTAGTTTAGATTTTTAAATAATAAGATGAAAAAAAGGCATGTTCTTTGTAATTTTGCAAAATCTAATCTTTAACTGCATGAAAGGTACCCCTTAGTGTTAATTTTTATTTAACTTCCTAGTTTACATTTTTTAAAAAATAAATTTTATTAAGGTTTAAAAATACAAAATTATTTTTCTTTTTTTCAACCAAACCAATATTTTTACCTAGATACAATAAAAACACAGAAAGTGGCAGGGGCGAGAAATAGAGAAGGAAAAGGAAATTTTAAAAAGAACAAAAAGGAGGTTAAAAGAGAAAGATAGAAAATAAGATTCATAACGTTTACTAACTTCATAGTTTTCAAATGACTGAAGACTTTGACAGACTTTTCTGAGCACTTGGTGCCAAAAGAAAGTAATTTAAAGCCATTGTTGTTGAGACATTTCATTCCGAATCTGCTAGACAGATGGCGGGCGGGTGTCCTGCTCTCTGCCAAGGGCAATCCTGGCTACACCCCTGGAAGTCAGCTGCAGGTAGCTCCCATCTGAATCGAAAGGACTTGAAGCCACTGACTTTTCACACTATCAATGAGGCTGCAGCAGAAATAACTTAAGGGCCATTCCCACTTCTGCTCCACCCCCCCCACCCCCACACAACCCAAGGTTTTTAGGCAAGGGGAAATCAAAGTGTGGATGAGCCCTTAGTCTGGATCCGGTGTCCAGTTCTGGGCACCACAGTTTAAGATGGATATTGACCAGGTGGAATGTGTGCAAAGGAGGGCAAGCAAGATCACAGAATCATAGAACTGTAGAACTGGAAGGGACCAGAGGGTCATCTAATCTAACCTACTAGTAATACTTTTGCACACTCTCATGCCGCCCCAACTGCCCCCTTTGCTTTGAGAAGCTCTGGCACCGCCCCCCCTCTCCTGCACCACCTTCCCACCTCACCCAGGGATGTATGGCAAGGAGACAGGTTTTTTGCTAGATATTCCACTGAATGCCTCCTTTATTCCTGCTGCCACCAGAGAAAACCTTTTATCTGAACACTTTGCCCTTTGTGTAGCCAAGAACGAGGCATGTGGTGTGGCATAATTAATATAGCAAACATTTGTATGTTTTAAATATTGTAAATTTTCTTGATATCGTACTACTCAGAGTAGACGCATCAAAATTAATGAAGAGGGCTCATTTAAGTCCATTAATTTCAGTGACTCTCCCTTGACTGTAACTTAGTTGGACACTACTGAGAATACTTTATTTGTAAGACAGGGTGGCTGCCATCCTGTGCCTTGTATGTGTTATTGGACTCAGTGTAACTTACTCCTAAGATTGTGAACTGCAATGGAAAGAAAATTTCTTTAAAATAAAATATAATAATAATAATAATAATAATAATAATAATAATAATAATAATAATTCTTCAAAGTAAAGGGATGTGTCATGTATTAATTTAAAACATTTGTCTCCCGACTTGCTGTCTAGAGCACCCCAAGGGCAGCTAAAAAATCATTGCAGACAACAAAACAGAGTTTAAAACACTATTACAATAATAAAACAGCAAGCAGGAAAAGAAACAACAAAGCATTAGCAACTATTAAAAAACCACAGGCATCAAGAGAGTCTCTTTTCTTTCCAAGAAGCTCTAAATGCCATCTGAAAGTGCCTGAAGACAGAAAACATCACCTAGAGCTGTGAAGAGACTGTACTAACAAACTATTCTATACAGATTTAAAATAAAATGGCAAGGAGGGGATTTGCACTGAAGTAGCTGAAATTTTACATCACAAAACCCTAATTTTGCAACTAATATAAATCACTCCATGTGAATGTTATGGACTCCCTCCCTGCCCCCAATTTCACAATGCTTTGTGCTTTTGTTAGTCACAGGGAGGGATAAAACCAAGCAGGGTTCCCCTGCAGACCCTCCCTCACCCTTGCACATGGGGGTGGACGTGGACACAGAAACACAATTTCGTAATCAAAGAGCTAGAAAATTAGATTGTTGTAAGCAGAGATTCTGAGTTCTGTCTCCATTTGTGCCACATGTTTTCATGTTTTGCGCACACGCACCCCCCCCCCCGCAAATATATTGTATGAGCAGTGAATACAGCTCAGGATCAGTTGATTCCCCGTGTTCTGGACATGATAGGTGTCCTGACCAGGGAAGGGCAGAAAGTCCCGTCATTACCTTCCGCAAAGACAAAAGGCGAATAACATTTTGCACCAAGGAATCTAGATCTGGCCTCCTTTCCAACCCCAGGCAGAGAACAAAGCCTTATTGATGGGGACATCCTGTGCCTTCAGGTGATCCTGGCTGCTACAGAGCAGTTGAGAAAGCTTTGAATCTCAAAGGGAGAGGAGATGGCTATGCCTAAGGAGATGTGCCTCCTGGGCTCCAGGAGGTGGGAGGGTTTTGAACCACTTCCTCACAGGAGGGGTCATGCACAGGGCAGAGCGGGCATTAGGGCTCATGTAGCAGGATGTGCCATAGTGATAAGCTCTGGGAGCCAGCTGTTCAATATGGAGCTATGGGTTCAAAAGGAGAGTTGGGTCAGCCTGCCAGCAGGTTCCACCACACTGGCCAACATCTCAAGAGTTCTTGCCAATCCAGCTGGATCAAATCAGTGCCAGCTGCTCCTGGTCAAAGAGCAAGGAGGGCCTTGCAATCTGCCAACCCCTGGGAGCTGAAGAAACAAACAGCAACTTGCTGACTATGGTCCCCCACTGTATACCTAAGGGAATGGCACAGTATGTCACCAAATATCACATGCCAATGTGCTGCAAGCTGTTTCCTTTAACCCTCTGCTTATTCCTGAATCACTCCTTCCAAACACCCACCCACCCCAGAAGTGGAACTGTCCAGGCAAAGATTCCACCATTTTACTCTGTGAGAACAAAGCCTGAAATGAAGAACACATACACGCAGCTCAGCTCGTGACCTCTGCATGACAACAATAACGATGACACCGCAGCAGAGTTAAAAATGTAGGATGAGATAAAAATTAAATAAAATTTGCAGTAATTAAAAACAATCTCTCTGCTTACAACAACAACAGCAACAGAACAACTCAACTCTGCAAAGCTTCTCATGACAGACGGCCAAGTGTGCAGGAGGGAGAGCAGCGCGACAGGAGAGACGCTAAGAGCTATGCTCAGTGCCTGCCCCCACACCTCCAACGCATTACTCAGGATGCTGCAGAATGTGTGAAAAACTCTGGGAGGGAGAGGAGAATGCCAGCTTGGAGAGCTGGAAGCAGGCAGCCAACTTATCCCATATGGAGACCTGCACTTAGCACTGCCCGTCTGGTGCCCAATTGTATTGGCAAGAGTGCCACAAAGACACAAGGATCCAAAAGTGTGCAAGCACCACTCTGGGTGTGCTGCAATGCACAGAGGCTGCTTGCTTTTGCTTTGGTTTCGGTTGGTCTAACAAGTCAAAAGCATACATCTGCTCAGCCCAGCTGCCCTTTCTTTCCTCCTTGCACCCAGAAGGGTGTCAAGGGCCATACCTACAAGCTGCAGAACTTTGGAATTCCCACAGGGGACAGGCAGGGTGTATGGGGTGTTAGAGGAGAGGCAGGATGGTCTGCCCTTGGAGGCTGATGGATCCAATGGGTTTCCAGAGAGCTCTGAGGAATGACTGGCTCTCTTGTGGAACATCAGGATGGCTTGAGCTGTTGACATGATCGCCCGTGAGCTCCCTCTTCCACTTTGTGGAGCCCATTTGTGCAGCTTAGGGCAAAGAAAAAAGCTGGGGGGCAGCTTGGATGCAAGTGAAAGAAAAACTAAGGCAATTGCAACCAAACACTGGTGAGTGTGCATTATCGAGCTCACCCAGTGGCTGGGAAAGTATCAAAAAAGGCATACTTTGCTATCTCCATTGCATCCCCATTGCGCCATCCGGCAGAGCTTTTCCAAGTAGTGAGGGGCCTCTTACAGTCTGGCCCAAAAGAGGTGGCTGTGAGTTGTTTGCAAAGCATTTTGAGGATAAAATCGCTTGCATCCGCCAGGACAATGGACCTGTTATAGCAGATGAATATTGAGAACTGCCCAGAGCACTGTCTTGTCCTGTTACATTAGATGAGTTTTAGTTAGTAAGGCTTGAGGATGTGGACGTGGTGCTTGGATCAGTCAGGACGACCACTTGCACTGTGAACCCTTCCACCTCTTGGCTGAAGGGGAAGGGAAGGGACAGCTGGCTGGGCCAGGAAGGTGATTAATGCTCCTTGCAAGAGAGGGTGGTCCCTGTCTGCTTGAAAGAGGCAGTGTTAAAGCCACTCCTCAAGAAACCCTCATTGGATTCAGAAAATCTAAGTAATTATCAGCCAGTAGCCAATCTCCCCCTTTTTGGGCAAGGACCACCTGTCCCCATATGAACCAACTCAGACCCTGCAATCATCGTCTGAGGCCCTTCTTCATGTCCCTCTCAAGAGAGGCCTGGAGGGTGGCAGCGGCTCCCCACTTGAGGAAGGCTCGCCCCAGAGAGAGCTAACTCACCTGGTGCCTTTGTTGCGTATCTTTAGGCACCAGGCAAAACATTCCTCTTCTCCCAGGCCTTTGGCTGATCAACAACCTACATCCTTTAAAATCTTCTTGAAGTTCGAATCTGGAGTGGACCAGGGGGGGTCTGGAGTTGTGAGGGCTCTTAATTTTGGAAAGACTTTGAAACATGCTCTTAAATATTTTTTGGATTACAGTGTTGACTGTGGGGAATGGGACTGTGGGGAATGGGCTGATCTGCTGAGGAGAGATGGAGATACTTTTGGATTGGAGTCCTCCCGAGACCTACCCCCCCCCCCAATGAGAAAGGAAAGAAAACAAGAAAAAGATCAACAAAAGATGAAATAAAGGGCAGGTATAAACAAGAAGAAGACCTGCAGAAGGGACATGGAAAAGATTTAAGAGCCCCGGACATAAGAGCACCAGGTTGATGGACTAGATAGACGAGAAAGGACTGACAAAACCCGAGACCAGGAAGAAGAGACAATGGATGAAGATTGGAAGAAAGTTTCAAAATTTACTTAGAAAAGTATTGTAAAATTAATGAGTATTAGAAAAATGTTGGAATGAAATTATTTGGCCTTAGCAGAAATGTCAAAAAGAATTATGAAAGAATATGTTATGGTTAAAAGAATTTGATATATATAAGTTTTAAGTTTTAGAGTTTTTTAGGTAAGATAAGGTTAAAATAGATTAAGGTAATTTAAATGACAGAATATTGTGATAGATGGAAAGGATTTGCTGAGATAATTAACAACTAGAATACAAAAAAGGGAGGTGTGAGGAGGTCGTTGAAATAAGTTAATGAAAGTTAAGGATTTGGGAATATTAGACTTTTTTTAAATAGTTTATTTTTGTTTTTTGATCTAGATGTAATGTGTGTTTTGTTACTTTTTTTGACTTTGGTTTTTATTGATCTGTACTGTTTAATTGTTATGTTTATCTACTTCTTTATCTCTTCTTCTCCTTCTCTTGTCTTTTCTTTCTTCTTTCTTTGTAACTTTAAAATTCTCAATAAACATCATTTTTTTAAAAAAAAACTAATTGTTTAAATTAAACAATTTGAACTTTGTGCAGGTTGTTATTTTTGATTATTACTTGCCGATCGTATGGTCGGCGGTTCGAATCCCCGCGGCGGAGTGAGCTCCCGTCGTTCGGTCCCAGCTCCTGCCCACCTAGCAGTTCGAAAGCACTCTTAAGTGCAAGTAGATAAATGGGGACTGCTTTGTAGCGGGAAGGTAAACGGTGTTTCCGCGTGCTGTGCTGGTGCTGGCTCGCCAGAGCAGCTTAGTCACGCTGGCCACGTGACCCGGAAGTGTCTTCGGACGGCGCCGGCTCACGGCCTCTAGAGCGAGATGAGCACGCAACCCTAGAGTCGGACACGACTAGCCCGTACGGGCAGGGGTACCTTTGCCTTTACCTTTATGGTATATATTTTGTGTTTTATACTGCAAACCACCCTGTGATCCTCAGGTGAAGGGCGGTATAGAAATTTAATGAATAAAATAATAAATAAAAGAGTGGGTCTGGAAAGACTAAAAACTACTGGTTCTGTTTAAGACTTTATTTTTTAAAACATGGTTTTGCTTTTAACAGCCAGGCATAATCCACTATGAGGGTGGCTTTATTGGTATGTTTTTATCTTTTTAAAGCAGATTTTATACAGGACATTTGTTATGCATTATTTATATTTTTTATATTCTTGTTTCCCACCCGTGGCCTTCAGGGACAGTCTGGTTGAATATTTGGATGAATAAATCATTCAGAACAGATGAGAAAGGGTTTAATGGCATGTACTGGGGAAAAGATGGGACGCGGGTGGCGCTGTGGTCTAAATCACTGAGTCTAGGGCTTGCTGATCAGAAGGTCAGTGGTTTGAATCCCCGCGACAGGGTGATCTCCCGTTGCTCGATCCCTGCTCCTGCCAACCTAACAGTTCGAAAGCAGGTCAAAGTGCAAGTAGATGAATAGGTACCGCTCCGGCGGGAAGGTAAACGGCGTTTCCGTGCACTGCTCTGGTTCATCATAAGCCGCTTAGTCCTGCTGGCCACATGACCTGGAAGCTGTACGCCGGCTCCCTCGGCCAATAAAGCAAGAAGAGCGCCGCAACCCCAGAGTCATCCACGACTGGACCTAACGGTCAGGGGTCCCTTTACCTTTACTGAGGAAAAGGAGGATCCTCCACATTTGTAGTAGAGTTTTGCCCCACTCAGTGACTAGAAGTTTGAAGGTTAGGAAACCACTGCACAGTCACCCCAAGCCATGCATTTCAGCCAATGTGATGTAATCACAGTACAATCACTGTTTAAACCTGTAACAACAAACCCCTTTCCAGACGTTGTACCACTGAAAAGAGAGGGAAGCCTGTCAGAGAAGGGAATCCCATAATTTCCCAAATTTCCTAAAGTGCCTAACTTTCAGGGCTGGATGCTGAACAAAAGGTACACACTGAGCCAGGAAACAGATAGGTGTGCATGCAGAAAAATGGGCAAGCATAGATGGACTCCAAAGATGGAAAGCAAATCAATCTGGCACAGCATTGGCACTGTCCTGGGCATACTCCAGTAGCTGCTGGGAGCTCACTGGGGCTGATGCCAACCCTCATTGCTTCAACATCCTCAGTAAGCAACACACCCCACTGCCACCAAATTGCTGGTGCTCTTCCTACTGGAACCAAGCAACAACTTGGCTCCAATTGACCCTGCACAGCCACCATCTTTAATTTATCCAAAATGCAGTGCAATAAAGCACCTGATATAGCCCTGTTTCCACTTATCCTCTGCAGCATTTCATTGTGGAACATTAATAATGGTGGCTGGCACAGCTGAGTAAGTGGGGCTGGAAGCATCAGCACAGAAACAGAGAGCTGGGGGTCACCTTTTGGGTGCTGCTGAAAATAGGCGCTCCTTTACTGGCATGCAATGATGGTGCAGAGAGTAAAGTGTCGGGATCTGTAAGGTGCTTCGGGGCTCAAACTAGGGATTAAGGCAGTGGGGATCCAGGCACCTAACTTCCTGCAAAACCAAGGTAGCTCAAGAGCTGAAGGAATTACAAACCTGATGTTTCCCATGCTACAGCAATGCCCTTATCACAGCCAAGCACGCTACTGAAGGTCATCAACTCAGCAGGGCCCGGTGGCCCGAGAAACCGGTGAGAGTCTGGCTGGCTGTATATAAGTAAAGTGCCACGCATGGCTCCTCAGTCTAAGCAACCTGTCTCATGGAATAGCTACAGAGACTGTGGCCAGCATCCTTGATCTGAACCATCACTTCTTCTGCCTCTGGCCCATTTGCTCCTCACTTCCCTGCTTCAGACCCTAAATCCCCATCTTCTACTTGACCACATTGTCTTTCTTGCGCCCTTCAAGGCTGCCGAACTGGACCCCTCTCAGTGGACCACCTCAGAGCTTGGCCACAGCCTGACAAGAGTGCCCTCCAAGTGACTTACACCACCGCAAAAAAAGCTCTGCTCTGTGCAACCACTATTTTAGACTCTGAGGGAGCCACAGGAGCCAACCTGTACCCTGAGTGTGTGTAGATACGTGGGTAAAGGCACTCCTTGAGGAAAAGGATTCCTAACCATAGTGAATCAAACCCTGATTTTGCTCCAGTTATTTATTCCGCTCCTAGTTGAACGAGCTAGGATCAGGCTTTTTTTTTTTTTTAAGGAGGGGTACTACACCTCCAACAACATTACCGTACCCCATAATTATAATAGCTGCTGTATGTTTTGACAGCCTGTTGGTTCAACGGTTTATTTCACGATAAAAGTGTCATTAGGCAAGAACTTTCCTCTTGCCAGACTTGCATTTCCTTGCTTAATGCTAATTACAGGGTGCTTCCTTCTTTTGTCTCCTGCAGCAATACGTAATCCCTCCTTCCTCCACTTAAGCCTCCCTCTTGCCAAGAGATGCACTATCCCAAGTGCTGCTGAGCCTGTTCTGCAAACCCACATTGTCAACGTGGGGCTCCGCAAAGCAGCCTATACTTGCACCCCGTGCAGTACGTCAGATGTGCATCCATGTGATGCAATCCACTGTGCAACTGCCCCGCAATAGACCTTGTGCACTCTGAACTGGAAGCAAAATTATGTATCAAGCAAGGTGAAATCCTGCTGACAGTGACTCATTTTGTACTGATTAATCTGTGTTACAACTGTGCTTGTACTGACAGATTAAGCTCTATACAATTTAACACCTAGAAACAACTTGGTGGAGCAGCTGTCCCAGATGTACCTGCCTGAATGTTAAGATGGAGTGGAGGTGCCCTCATGTTGCTGCCACATTTGCTGAGAATCTGCGGTGGGGTGATATAAGAGAAGACATTGCCAATATAAGTGCCCCAACTGTGGAACTCCCTGAACTCTCAGTTACAACAGGCGCCAACACTTTAGGAGCTCTTGGTGCTAACGGAAGACTTATTTCTTTGCACCCTGGTCTTTGCTTGAAACGTGTTCTGTTGGCCCTGTTTCTTGGATTTTGCTGGCTATGTATTGATTGTTTATTGATTTTGGTGCTGCATTATTAGTAATGCATATCAGACCTTTCCAGCATTTTGTTATATACTGTGGCTTTTACTGACTGTATGCTGCTGAGAGATTACAGCATTAATGATGAATGGGTAAGAAATTCCGCAAATAAATTAATGCACCAAGTTTTGCAGGGATTTGGTGGATGGCTTTAAAAGAGAATGAGACAAATTCATGGAGGAGAAGACTATCAATCGCTACTAGGCACAATGGCAATGTTCTACCTCTACTGTCAGAGGAAGTACGGCTCTGTATAGGAGTTTCTGGGAACTGCAAGTGAGACAGCAACAGACTCCGGTCCTGCTTGTGAGCTTCCCAGAGGCGTCTGGGGGGCCACGGTGAAAACAGGAAGCTGCACTCATTAGGTCTTTGGCCTTATCCAGCACTGTTCTTCATATGCAATCTGGATATTTAATGTGGGCAAACCACAGACCACCTGAACGAAGCTTGTGAACCACAGTTTGGGAAATCTAGGTAAACCAGCCAGAATTCTGGTAGCTTAACTGTGTACTAGTTGAAAATGTTCTGAATCATTTTCAAGGGTAGCCTCACAAATAATGAATGCATTACAACAATCCAATTTGGAGGTCAGATTATTGTGTACACAGCATCATCAACATGTTTTATTGTATTTTTAATATTTTGTTGGAAGCTGCCCAGAGTGGCTGGGGAAACCCAGCCAGATGGGCGTGGTATAAATAAATTGTTGTTGTTAAATTTTTGCATGTCTCCAGCATTTCCAATGCCTTTTCACTCACTGACTAGAACAGGTAACCAGAACTGGAAGGTGAGAGCAGTCTTCCCTTAACTAAGCAAGTCAACAGGCTACTTGCCTGCACACTTTCCATATATTCACCACAAAACAAAAGACAAGAATCTCAGCAAAGAAGAAAAAGAAGAGAGGGGTCGCATAAAATCCTTGAGGAGGCCCAGACCCGCCTCTTGCAACCCAAGTGAATACACCTGGCGCTGCTCACCTCTGGCTGCAGGGTCAGCCCAGCCCAGCAGGACACAGCAGGGCTACTGCACAGAAGCTGCTCAGACTCAAGGGGCATGTTTCAAATTGCTCACAAAAAGCATCTTCAATTACACAACATATTGCACCAACTATGCAAGCACTGAATAGATCTAATGCCAAGCAAACTTATTCAGGAGATAAGGGACATTTAAACAGAAAACAAATGAACAGTGTCACCTTTTTTAGCCGTTTCCATCTCCTCCTCTGTCCAACGAGAACTTTCATTCATCTCCAGAGAGGCTGAAAAACAAACCAGAACTGGCTGTAGCAAATGGTGGGGGAATAGAGCATAACTCAATTTTTCTTCCTGCCCCATAGCTCAGGGGCAGAACACCCATTTTGCATCTAGGAGGTCTCAGGTAGCAAGCAGCAGAGCTGGGAAGAACCACTGCCGGAGACAATCTAGAGCTGTTGCCAGTCAGAGTAGACAATACTAAGCAAGGCAGCTCAATGACCTGACTCAGTTTACCTACTTCTCACTTCCAGTTCTTGAATTCTTGAATTGTGGAATTCTTGAACCAACAGCTTTCCCAGCATTGCAGCTGTGGCGAGGGGGTTACAAGGGAAAGGTGGCAGCCGAGGGGCAGGTTAGGCTCCCCGCACCACCTTGGGTCAGCTGCTGAGTGTGTGCTTCCAGCCTAAGCTGGAGGGATGCCAAGGCATCGAAGTTGGTAAAATACTGGGAAACAGAAACAGACATGGTATTTACAGATATAGTGCTAGAATGGAACATGGAAGTGTGACAAATCACACTTCCCACCCAAACTCGGTTTTCTCAAAACCAGGCCCAAAGCAATGAAAAGCAGGATGTTCAGACGTAGCCAAGCTTTGTGGAAGGAATTGGGGGGGGGCTGGTTATAGTCAGTGCCATTCCTTTATTTTTAGATTCTGAGGCCAAAAGAGAACAGAGCATTTCCACTGACAAATGAGCCTGGCCGCTCTTTTTGACATCTTTGAATACCAACGGCAGTAACTGGAAGGGATACAGGAGTTGGCATTCTCAGGAGCCACACCTGGATTAACGAAGGTCCTACCTTGGAAAGTCCATGTGGCCCTTTCACTCCTACTTTAAGTTTTGATTTTGGTGGGCATTTGTCCTGCTGGAATCAATTAATTTGAGTGGCTGATCTCTTGTTCTTAACATTGTTTTCCCCTCTGGAGCCCATCTTCAATTTTATTAGGTTTCCCCCCAATTATATTTTATTAAGTTTCAACATTTTTACCATATGCAGTCATAACACAATTTCATATTTTCTCTTATTTTTGTCGACTTCCCACTCCTCTTCCATGGAGTTTTTTCTCCCCTTCTGCTGCACCCTATCTTCTATCTATCAAATCATAACCACAATATTATAATTAATGACTTCTGTTGCTCATAGCTCAAATCCAGAGATTTCATCATACTATAATATTTTTTAAATAGTCTGAAAAATCAGTTTTATTATTTATTTATTTATAATTTGATATAATAATTTTATTTTTATTATAATCGTCTTTCTTACAAATGGTTTACTATTTGTTTTTAAGCTGTTCTGGAACAGCATTTACATTAGAAGTACAGAGGGCATTGGCTCCACCCACTAATGATCTCCGTCTTCTATCCTACAAGTCTCAAGGAGCACCAGCCACTGCTGGGTGCAGTTGCTATCCTTGCAATGGCCCAACGTTCTGTGGGTTTGCCCTCTGCGGAACCACAGTCAAAGCAGAGGTATTGGCTGGGGGCTGAACCGGAAGGTGCAGGAGGACTCCTAATTTTCAGACTTTAAATTTTTATTTCATGATTTCTACTTCCTATCTTAGCTTTCCATACTGAAACACAGTGGACAAGGGCAGCTTTGAGATTTTGTGTGTGACGTAACTGTGTGTGTGAGAGAGCTGTTTGCTTCAAATCTTCCACCCTCTACTTGTAAAACATGTCAATTTGGGGGCAACCTGAAACCAAGGAGGAAGGCCTACAATAGCAAACCTCTGTGACTCGTTCAGAAACACACACACAAACACACCAGTAAGAAAACAAGTTTCCATAATAAATGTTGGAAATGTAAAGAAACTGAAGGTACATTCTTTCACCTTTGGTGGACGTGCCCAAGGATTAAGGCTTTCTGGGAGATGATATATAATGAAATGAAAAAGGTATTTAAATATACCTTCTTGAAGAAACCAGAGGCCTTCCTCCTGGGCATAGTCGGCCAATTGGTGCCAAAGAAGGATAGAACTTTCTTTATGTACGCCACAACAGCAGCAAGAATACTTATCGCAAAGTATTGGAAGACACAAGATCTACCCACCCTGGAAGAATGGCAGATGAAGGTGATGGACTATATGGAATTGGCAGAAATGACTGGCAGAATCCGAGACCAGGGAGAAGAGTCGGTGGAAGAAGATTGGAAAAAGTTTAAAGACTATTTACAGAAATATTGTAAAATTTATGAATGTTAGAATGATGTTGGATAGAAACTAAGTGGTTTATAGCTGTAATGTTATAAGGGAATATGAGAAAATGAACTATTAATAGGTAAAAATCCAATGCTAAAATATTTTAAGATTGAAGATCAGGATAAACAAAGAGGGGAGGGATTCGCTGAACCAACAAACTGAACTGGAATACAGAAAAGGGAGGCGTGAGGAGGTCCGGGAAATAAGCAAATGAAAGATAAGTTATTGAAAGATTGAATTGTTTTTAACTATTTTTATTTTGTATTTTTCTTTTTTCTTTTTCTATTTTGTAATACTTTGAAAACCTTAATAAATATCTTTAAAAAAAGAAAAGAAAACAAGTTTCCATTTCAAGGTTGTTACTCTCTAAACCAGGGGTCAGAAACCTAAGACCCAGGGGCCGGAAGCGGCCCACGGAGGTCATTTGACCGGCCCCTGAGCCGCCCCCCAACTGAGTTCCCTGCTTACCCACTGCGCTAAACCGGCTCAGGGACTCACTTCCGCGGTGCCGAACATCGCATCTGCGCATGCACAGACGCCAAACAGAGTGTCTACAAAGACGCCGCACATCGCGGACGGGCGCTCACGCACATGATCCGGCCCACAGAGGAATCTCCCCAGGACCAATCCAGCCCAGGCAAGAGAACATGCTGAGCCCTGCTCTAAACTAAGAGAAAATGTTATTTTGATCACAGTGAAAGATGTCTGGACAGTCTCCTTTATGGAAAGAAAAAATAGCCTTAGAGCCTCTGCAGAAAGAAAAGTTGCAACAGTCCTAGAAAGACTTAAACAAAAATATAGAAAGCTAACAAGAGACAGGCAAGAGAAAAATCACAATTCCCAAGGCCCATGTCTTGTTCAGAGTCAAGGGTCTGGGAGGCAGAGGAGGGGCTGGCCTTCACAGCTGGAGCGATGGGGTTGCAGCTGGCTCCCCTTGCATGTCAACAGAGGTAGTTTCACCCTTTGCAAAACGGATTCCCCATAATGAGACAAGCTCATATGCGAGAAGCACGTTGGGAAGAGGGTGAAAGGATGAAAGTTATCCAAGGAACTGGCATCTACTCAGAAATCTAGCTCAGAAATCATTACAAACCCCCTGCAAAGCAGGCTCATTGGGGCAGTATGATTAGATTACAGCCATGGATGCTTGCCTAAAGTTGTCTGTCGCTGAGATAAAGTTTAATTCAAGGTCTTTCCAGCTCATATCTTGCTCTTTTCTTTTCCTACACGTGCTTTCAGAAACTTTTATGAGGTCATAAAAATGTAAGAGCCTAACTGATCAGTGGCACCTCAGAAGCTCCTTGTGCTCCAGTCCAGCCACTTTTTTACCTGCCCAAACCTGACATCAGCTTCAGGTAACTGGCAGGCCATTGCTCAGTCAAAACAGACTGTGGAGGGGAGGCCTGGTAGGACCAACGTGACCAATGGACTTGAGGTCCCCCACACCCTGATTTAAAACTTAAGAGCATCCCCATGTAGGTCACATTACAAACAGTTACACATCACTTGGGAAGACAGGCAAACAAATACCAGTGTACTGGAAAAAGCAAAGATCACCAGTGTTGAAGCAATGATTCTTCAACATCAACTTCGTTGGACTGGTTATGTGGTTTGGATGCCTGATTATTGTCTTCCAAAGCAGCTACTGTATTCTCAGCTTAAGAATGGAAAGCGAAATACTAGTGGACAGTAAAAGAGGTTTAAAGATGCTCTCAAAGCAAATCTTTAAAAATGCAGTATAAGCACAGATGATTGAGAAACACCGGCCTGTGAGTGCTCCAATTGGAGAATAGCCTCTACCAAATGTGTCATGGACTTTGAAGAAGCATGAACTCGGGAAGAAAGGGAGAAACGTGCTAAGAGGAAAGCACGTTTGGCAAACCCTCACCATGATCAACTCCTGCCTGGAAACCAATGTCCCCACTGTGGAAGGATGTGTGGATCCAGAATTGGCCTCCACAGTCACTTACGGACAAACCATCAACCATGTTCATGGAAGACCATCTCACTTGGCTACGAGTGATCGCCAAAGGGTAGGTCACATTACAAACAGTCATGCCTAGAGGCTATGGAACTGTGAAATGGTTTTTAAATAGCACTCAGCCTTTTCCCCACTATCCCTGCTTATTTCTTTCATTTATTTTTATTTTTCTGTGGAGGAGTATTTGAAAATGGTACCCCAGCTCTGCAATACAAAGAAACTATCCACTCTACCCCCTCAGAAGATGGCTGCCTCCTCCTGCTAGAGGTGTCTCTCGAACCTTGCAGAATAGCTCTAAGGCTGATGTTGCTAAGGAGAGGAAGCTCCACAGGTCATGTTTTCCTTTAGCTGCAATTTCTGCTGGCATCATCTGTCCTTTGGGACAACTGACCTTGACGCAGGTGCAGGAGGAAAGCCCCGCCTGTGACCGTTCTCAGTGGCATGTTCCACTAGGGAGGACTAAACCCTCCCAGCGGCTGTCTGTTAAAGGATGTGCTTGAGTGTGAGAATGAGAGAAACGGTCTCTCCTCCTTTTGCGCCAACTGCACTAGCGGCCTATTCATTTCCAAAGGCAATTCAAAGAAGTGCCGGTTTAGACCTTTAAAGCCCTTTCCAACTGCCTTTGATCAGTATCAACTGGTCAGTTCAACACAAATGACCAAAACCTCAAAATGAGCACCTTCACTGTACAGTGGTACCTCGGGTTACATATGCTTCAGGTTACAGACTCTGCTAATGCAGAAATAGTGCTTCAGGTTAAGAACTTTGCTTCAGGATGAGAACAGAAATCGTGCTCCAGCAGCGCAGCAGCAGCAGCCCCCATTAGCTAAAGTGGTGCTTCAGGTTAAGAACAGTTTGAGGTTAAGAATGGACCTCTGGAACGAATTAAGTACTTAACCTGAGGTACCGCTGTACTATGTCTACTTTCTCTACAGCATCCATACATTTTATACACCTCTAAAACTGCCTTTCCAATTGCTTAATCAACTAGTGTTTGGGTTGATTAATCTACCAGTTAAACTCAATTAAAGCTACAACCTTGGTTGGTATATATTCCAGCCCAGGAATACACACAGGCCCTTTCCCCCGGATGAGATTTCTCAGTATTCCAAGGCCCTCAAGTGGTTGAGAGGGGAAACTCTTCTAAAGTTTGCATACCAAGAGGCAAGTGAGCAGCAGAAGAAAACGGCATTATAAAATGATCCTAACCCCAAAGAATCTCATTTCTTGTTCTAGTGAGTAACCCCAAGTTGTGAGAAGAAATGAACCCCCGCTCCCCAAAACACCCATGCAATTACTAAAGACAAAATAAAGGTGGACAAGCAGTGGCAGATGCTCATTCTCAGCACAACTCTGGAGATAATTCCAAACAAGAAGAGGAAAAATAGAAGTGGGCATGGCAGTAACACCATCAGATTTTCTTTGTGTTAGGATCCATGACCACATTCTGCTCCTAAGAACAGCCAGCCACAAATGCCTGTGGGTCCTTGCAAACAGAACATGAAGTGAGGGGACACAGCTCAGAGGTAGAGCATGTGTTTGGCATCCAGAAGGTCACAGGTTCAATTTATTTAAGCCAGCACCTGATGGTGCCGGCAAGCTTCCCTTGCAACAAACAATTGGGAGTGCTTCAATATGTTCGGCTCCCGACTGTGCACTGGTATCTCCACTGGCACTTCTCCTGGGGCAGGTGGGCAGGGGCAGGAGACAACAGTCTTTGGGGGCAAATCAGTCCATCAGGCCAGAGGTTTCCCATCCCTCAGGCAAACATTAATGATCATCCCAGAGCACAACAGATACATTTTCCCAGGGGCTACAGTCTATTTTGTGCACCTACTGCTAGAAATACCTGAAGATATTCAGGTATTTCACCATATAAACTGTCCTGGATCCTGAGATCATCTTCTGGGGCCCTTCTCCATGTGCCTCCTCATCATGTAGTCTGGAGGGTGGCAACACGAGAGTGGGCCTTTTCTGCAGTGGCTCCCTGTTTGTGGAATGCTCTCCTGGGGGAGATTCACCTGGTGCCTTCATTATATATTTTTAGGCACCAGGCAAAAACGTTCATCTTCAACCAGGTCTTTGGACGATTAATATTCTACAGCCTTTTAAATGTGTTTGTGGGAAGGGGGGTTATTGTTTTGCTGTTTTATTTTATTTATTTTCATGTTTTCATCCTGTGTTTTATTCTGTGAAGTGCCCCAATATCTTATGATAAAAGGCACTATATAAATCAAAAAGATAAGACAGACAGACAGAGCTGACAAAGTTTCAGTCCCCGCTGGCACCCTTCCTTATACTGGTGTGCATGTGTTGTGTATGCATCTGGAGCAAGGGTGGTATATATAAACTGAATGAATGAATGAATGGACAAAGAAACAAACAAACAAACAAAAACAAGCAAGCCATTAATATGCTAAATAATATAATCAATAGTAACTAACTATATGAGTCTCTCCCCCCCCCCCTTTGCTACTGGTCTCCTGCCTATCGGTTGCGTGCTTCGCTACCCAGATGCCACCTCCTCCCTCCATGCCACAGAGGTAGCTGCTCCATACCCAGTTCTGCATTCTGCTGGGGAGCAACCACTTCCTCGCTGTTGGCTTCGCTGGCCATGGAGCGGGTGATGCGGCCCTTGCGCCGGCCCTGGCTGTTGGCGGTTTTGCGCCCTTTAGAAGCAACGGCTTCTTTCTCATCATTGTCCTCGCCAGACGTATCCTCGTTCTTCTCCCTGTGCGAGCCAGAGTGGGGGGAACAGAAGAAAACTATCACCATCAACCTGTGGTACTGATTTCCCTTGCCTCTCCCTCTTGCAAGAGAGGCATTTTCCCCACTTTGTTCTCTCTGTCTTGCAGAGGGCTGCAGTTTCTCAGCCACAGCTGTTGAGGGACCTAACAGAGACAGGTTGAAGACCAGGGCAGCCAAATCATCTTGGCTCTGTCTCCTCGTTTATCTTCCCAAAAGGGATCAGCTGAGAAACGCATCATGAAGCCCGGATGCCACAAAGCCAGATGCTCCTTCAAGCCAAGGATTAAGCCCCATTAAAGAAAGTAAGCAAACATATGCCAAATCATCCACAGAAGTCAAGTGGTGCTCATTTCACTTCCCTGTTAACCGGAGGACATGCCAAGTCTCTATGGCAATGCTCTGCTGCACAAGTAGCAGGATCAAGCTCAACAGTCCCTGAAACCAGCATGTTCCTGCAGTGTAGTGGGACAGACACCCAAGTAGCACTGTTGCAGCAACACTCCAAGATGCAACAGTACACAAGGGCAAAAGGAAGTGGCATAGATGCACCTGTAAAGTTTTGTGCAAATGACACTGGGGAAGACACAAAAACAATCCTGCTGGATCACCACAAAAGGTCCCTCTGGACCCGAGGTAGGGGACCTTTGGCCCTCCGGATGTTGCAGAGCAGCCAATAGTCAAGGCTGATGTGAGTTGTAGTCTAAAAAATCTGGAGGGCCAGACGACTATCTTGTTTCATACTGCAGCCAACGCACGCCTCTGGGAAGCCCACAACAGCTCAAGTGCTGCAGCAGAAAATATGTCTCAAGCACTTTTTGTTAACAGCATAAAACAGCTTCCCCTGAGAGTTTCCTTGAAACTCACTGGCAGCCATTCAACACTGTGCAGCTGTGTGTCTGCACACACCTTTTACATTTATATAGTGCTTTCTATTTCAAACGTAACTAAGCGGTGTACTGTCTAAAAAAATATGGAGCACGTCACTAATTTGCATGAATTCCTATTTCTATTTGGTTCTCCACTGTTACATTTGTGTTAGAAATTGTCTTTATCATGTCAATGTTATAGCAGTTCATCTGTTCCCCCACCATCCCAATCTGCTCCTTATCACTGTGTATGTTGTGTTGGGATATGCGTCCTTTGTTTAGTGTCTCTGCAGTGAGTGCCTAGCAATTTCAATCAGAAAAAGATATTGGATAGCGATTCCAGGACTTGGAGAGTTGCTGCCAGTCCAGGTGCTTTGGATGTGGGGTTTGCTGTAGTAGTCTTCCTGGTTACAATGCTAGTGCTTCTGTCCCTGTTCCCAACATTCATTTTACACTGCATAACCCATTTTGTTATGGATCTGTGGCTTTCCGATCCGTATGCTGCCACGACACGCCAAATATCATTTGCACCAGTGGATGTGGTGCAGCACAATAGCATCCGCCAATGGACATGCCGCCACTATTTATGAGTATGCTTGCTTCTCTTCCCTCATGATCCCCCCCCCCCATGGAAACAACAGAAAAGAACTGGATGCCAGAATACTGCCCCAAATTTCAACATAGGCGTGACCCACGAAAACCACAGGAAAATCACAGCGTGAAACTCCAGCAATTTTCTGGGCTAACAGGGTTAAGCAATTAAAACAGAAATGAGCACTAAACCTCCATCAGATTGTGCTAGATTTCCAGAAGCGGCTTTCATGATGTGTGAAAGATCACATAAAAGGTGGGAATTATCAGGTGAGGAAACATCAGGAAAATGGAATAAAGTAGTCTCAGAGTAGCCAATACCGGGACCTGGAGAACTGCCGCCATATTGGTACACTCCAGACAAACCAATTCTCTGACAGATTACAAGAAAGCTTCATATGTAGGTCAGGGAATATGTGAAACAAGTTTAGTATTTTGTTTAGGAAAACTGTGCTTCACCTTTCCCCTAATGCTTTCATTTTCTATTTTCACTCTATTGTGTGCCATCTGGGACCAGGCCTTAAGCCTTGATTCTGCCAGCCAATGTCTGGGGAACGGAGCGCTTCTGCCTTGCACCTTGGAGGCAGGAAGAGGGAGCTGGTAAGCAGGTGCTGTCGTGCTGGCTCTTGGGTTGCTGGAAGGGAAGAGAAGTGGTCAGACTTACTTTGTCAGTTCCTCTTTGTCGTTTTCTGCTTCTGGCTTCTCTTCCTCCTTCTCTGTGTCTTTCTCCTTTTCTTTTTCATCTTTCTCGTCTTGGCTGCTACGGGGCATCTGTTGCTGCTGTTGCTGCTGCTGTTGCTGCTGCTGCTGCTGCTGCTGAGAAATGGAGAAAAGGGAAGCCAAAACCAATGAGCACCTGGGTGACACTCAAGGGATGCCAGACACAAACCAAGGCAGGGAGAGCTAAAAGGAAAGGAGAAAAGGGAAACTCCCCCCCCCATCCTTCATATTGTTACAGATTTTTTTGTGACTGAATGCAATTATAAGGCAATCATTTTATTTTATGTTTTTAAGTTATTTATATGCCTTCCGCCAATAAAAAATATATATTTTCAGGGTGGCTTATAAATAAAGCAATAAAGCCAGAGTAGAATCTTTTATTTATTTAGATTTCTTGCCCACGCCAAACCATAGCATCCCACGGTGGGTTACAACAGTAAAATAAACAATTATAAAACAAATAAAACAGCTACAACAATAACCCAGGAAAAGGGTGAAAACAATTAAAAACATTTCCATACAGAGAGCTGTTCCATCTATAAAGATGACACAAACATTGGGCGGCCTTCAACAAACACGTCCCATCAGTGCAAGGATTTTCATTTGCGCAATGGGGCTTTCCTGCTTCTCCTCCCCCTTGTGCACCCTGTGCCCTCCCCAACTCAGGTTGCCGCCCTGAGTATTTCCATCGGCTGTCCCCTCCACCTTAATGTCTCTTCTTAGACTCACTGAATCGTAGAATTGGAAGGGACCCAAAGGGTCATCTAGTACAACCCCCTGCAATGCAGGAAACGCAATTAAAGCGCACACACACACACACACACACACACACACACACACTTCTTTGTGGCAATTGTTCCCATAAACCTATGTCCTAAACTAGGTAGGAATCCAGGTCTAATGTGCCAACACATATATCTTTTACTCTTACCATTTATACAACATGCAAGTTACTCCTGGATGTGTTTCATCTACATGGTCTATTCTTTTTCAAGATTTGCCATTTAGATGTGCTGCAGCAATGTTAAGAGGAAGGCAAGAATGGAGAGGGAGGAGGGTGTGGAGATTTCCCCATACTTTCCCCTGCTGACACAAGGGACAGAAACCTGTTTTTAAGAAAGAAATGAACCAACCAAACTGATGGTCAAGAAGGCAACGCTAGATATAAACTGGGACACAGAAACTTGGGAAGCCGCTTTATACTGAGTCAAGACTACTGGTCCACCTATCTCAGTGCTGGAAGAAGTGCTGCCAGTGTAGACCAAGATTTCAGACGGGGTTTCCCTAAGCCCTAACTGGAGATGCCAGAGATTGAACCTGGGACCTTCTGCATGCAGAAGAGATACCCAGCTGTGAGCCACAGCCCTTCCCCCAAAAGGAAAGGCGTCACAAATAAGAAGGTCAGGGAGAAAGGAGTAGAGCACACAAGGTGCTGAGAAAGGAAGGAGGAGATCTCTCCTGCTGCCAAAAGCAACATGAGTCTAATCTTCTCATCCTTGATGCACTTTCTAGGTGCTGATGGATTTAATGGGAGTGGCCACCCAAGAGGAGAGTGTTTGCAAAAGCTGGAACTTGCACGCACCCTGCACAAATCTACTTTGACCCCCGGAAGAGAAAAGCACAGCTGGCAAAACACAGCCATATCTAGGTTCCATTCCCTGTGCTGGTTGGGCCTGCAGTTGTGCCTAGCCCTGACCAGGTGCCAAATGCTAAGTTCTTTGAGGACACACCAGACACTCCACAGGTCGTGGACCTTGGGGAGAAGGCATTGTCTCCTGGAACCAGCATTTAGTATATTCTTGAGAGGCCGACTGGTAGGAGGCCTGTTAAAGAAGCCCTGGAGTTGTTTGAAGGCCACGGAACCAATCCTCTGTGCTTGAGAACCCTGGCACCAAAAGCCCAGGTCCAGGTTGAAAAGAGATAGCCCTTTTCAACTATGAGTCCTCAGATGCTGTTGGACTACAACACCCATCATCCCTATCTAGCATGGCCAGTGGACAAGGATGATGGGAATTGAAGTTCAAGAACATCTGGGAACCCAAGGTTAAGAAAAGTTGCCTTAGACTCTAGCCTGACCTAGCCTCTGGATCATGTTTTGGACTTAGACTGGTTCCCTGTGCTTGGCTTTGGCTTGATGAGACTATACTGCAGCTTGAACCCTGCTTTCTTGGGTAAATGCTATGCTCAAAGGCCTTACCTCCTGGGACTGAAACTCTAGCCTCTGAGGGCAACTCCTGTAGCATGGCATCTGTTGGGAGTCCAACGGCACCTTCAGGATGCCAGTTAGCAAAGGCCGCCCTCTACAGAACTCACAGCATGATCAGAAGGCCCAGGAACCTTAACTAGGATTTCAGCAACCTCCTGGCTGACCCTGCGGGAAAGGCCACAGCAGGCTCTATTAAACAGAACGGGAAGGTTCTACAAAGAACATCCTGCTTCCCCTCCAGCTCAAGAAGAGACTTTAGCAGCTGCTTTACCTTTAAAGTTGTCAAAAGAGAGAAATCAATAGCTGATTCAGACATGCGTAGGAGGAGCAGCTGGAAGTGAATCACTGGAAGGTGACAAGAAAGCTGGAGGATGTGGCTGTCATACCAGTTTACTTTACTCTACACAAAAAATCCCTTTATTGAAAAAGGGAAAGAAAGAAAAGGAAGCACAACTCTAGTAGAAACACACATGCACGATCACACACACATTCCTGTCGCTGCTTTTGCAAAATGCTTCTTTGGTGACTAAGGGGACTCTTTGGGCTTCAAAGAGTCACACCTTTTAAGAATGCTAGAAGATCTGAAACCATATGAAGAAGTAAAAGAATATGTTAAGGATTGGCTGCATTATTTTCAGTTAAATGAAATGTTTAAAAAAGAGGTTTTAGAGAGGGGGTATTCTGAAAAAGAATCTAGATTTCAACAAGAAATCTTAAACAATGAAGTGAAAATTTTATCTAAAATGTATAAAATATTGTTGGAATGGAATACTGTGGACGAAGAGGTTAAATCTGTTATGATTAGTTGGGCTAGAGATTTCGGATATAATATTGAATTTGAGAAATGGACTAAATTATGGAAGGATGGGTTAAAGTTTACAGCTTTTACAACGATTAAGGAAAATGTTATGAAGATGTTATATAGATGGTATATAACACTAGTAAAACTGGGTGAAATGTATAAAGTGTGCAATAGATGTTGGAAGTATAAGGAGACAGAAGGAACATTTTACCATATGTAGTGGGAATGTAAGAAGGTAAAAAGCTTCTGGGAGACGATCTATAACGAGTTAAAGAAAATGCTGAAATATACTTTTGTTAAAAAACCAGAAGCTCTCTTGTTGGGAATACTGGATAATGAAATTAGTAAAAAAGATGTGAAATTAGTTTTGTATGCAGTAACAGCAGCCAGATTTTGCTGGCACAGAAATGGAAACAGGAAGAGATGCCCACGAAAGAAGAATGGAGGATAAAACTGATGGAATACGCAGGAATGGACAGATTGACGGGGAGAATTAGGAACCAACGTGACCAGAGATTCTCTGAGGACTGGAAGAAATTTACAGAGTATATCAAAAATTTCTGTGATGAGCAAATAACGTTCGTTGGCTTTCAAGAAGCTCTGTGAAATTACTGTTAGAAATATTGTTTAAAAAATATGATGTAATTAAGAGTATTTGAGTGCAATATAATATTGGGAAATGTGAGACGAGGATAAAAAATAAACGGAAAATTATCAGACAAGCTGAGGGAAGTTCTGGAAAAAAGGGTTTAAGTTAAAAATGGATTTATAATTTTGTAAAAATGTTTTTTTTTATGGAAAATCTAATAAAAAATATTTATATAAAAAAAAGAATGCTAGAAGATCAAGCATCTCCTCAAACCCTTTGACTGCAAAGGGCATCTACCGCAGCAGCAGACTGTGACGTTGCCAGTGCTGTTACTATGAAAGATCTTTTATGGCTGCAGAAGTATGACAATGCCATATACTGTTGCATCCACGTTTCGAAAGTAATAAGGTAAATTGATCTCATGGGCTTAGATGGAGGGAGAGGAAGGAAACCCAAGCAACTTTCACCTAAAACATTGTCAGTTTCACTCCCAAATGGGTATAGGAACTTTCTCATTATAGACATCAAAGAAAACACCCAAACTGTAGTCCATGAGCTTTATTCAGGTTGTCCACAGCACAACTGTATTTTATTGTACTGTATTTTATTGTACAAGGGATGCGGGTGGCGCTGTGGGCTAAAGCCTCAGCGCCTAGGGCTTGCCGATCGAAAGGTCGGCGGTTCGAATCCCCGCGGCGGGGTGCGCTCCCGCTGCTCGGTCCCAGCGTCTGCCCACCTAGCAGTTCGAAAGCACCCCCGGGGCAAGTAGATAAATAGGTACCGCTTACCAGCGGGAAGGTAAACGGCGTTCCGTGTGCGGCTCTGGCTCGCCAGAGCAGCGTTGTCACGCTGGCCACGTGACCCGGAAGTGTCTTCGGACAGCGCTGGCCCCCGGCCAATAGATGTGAGATGGGCGCACAAACCCCAGAGTCTGTCAAGACTGGCCCGTTCGGGCAGGGGTACCTTTACCTTTATTTTATTGTACAACCATTTCAGTTATATGGAATGCAAAATGTAATACAATCAAATGCAATAAAAAGTAATAAAAATACAATTAAAAATCAAACAGCCTCTTTGCAATTGCTGCAACAGGCAGAAACATTATTGTCCCCAAATACCTTCAGTAATTTCAAGTGCTGCATGTGGGAAAAGGTCTGGTGACCACTGCACCAAAGGACAAGTTCTTTGGAGAAACCTCCTGTTCACATCCAGGCAACCCAAAGAAGATGAATGGGGGAAAAACAGTTCAGAACAAAAACAAAAAAGGAACTTGGAGTTCACAGAAATGAGATCAAACCTGGGAACTTTATAAAGGTATGCATCTGGGTTGCAAAGGAGCACAATCCCCTTTGAGTTCAGTTTATTTACTGCACTTATGTCCTCCATGAAGCTCAAGGCAGCATACGTGGTTCTCCCATCTCCTGTGACAACCACATCAGGCAGCTTAGGCTGAGAGGAAACACTTGGCCCAAGATCATTCAGCAACCTTCATGGCTCAGTGGGAACTTTGGGTGTATTCAACTAACTTCCACTCAAGAGCAGCCTCATTAAAATGAACCACCATGATTAACTTAGGCCCAGTAATTTCAATGGGTCTACTCTGAGGAAATGTTAGCTGAATACAAGCTTTCAACTATGATCTCTCCAGGCCTAGTCCAAAACTTTAACCACTATGCTCTGCTGGTCCTTACACTGTCTACAAGTATGTCAGGAGAGGGCTGCATCTATAGGCTTGGTCATGGCAGCCCCTGATGCGCCACCTGGCCTGAGTCAGCATCAGGCTTCAGAAGGCCAGGTTCTGAGAAGAGGGTGAAAGGGTACGACCACGACATTCACAATATTGGGAACATGATGCACCAGAAGGAGAAGAACCAGCATCCACAGTCAAATACAGGCAAGGGTCAAATTCTTAGGCAGCGTCCACAGACTGGAAGAGCAAGCAGGGAGGCCAGGGATTTATAAGGCCTGGTGGACAGGGATTGGCCCTTTCGGTCAGCTGTCTGGGTGTCCAGTTAGGCTGATACCACAACCCAGATGGTGCCCTGAAATCCCAGAGCATAGTCTACTGGGATTGCAGAGCTGGTGGAACAAGAATGCAAGGACCATCAGCTCATCTGCCTAAGAGGACCCCCCTCACCTCACCCCCAAAAAGAGCACTTCAGGCCTTAACAACCCATGTGACCTATGTCTCACTAGCAACACCAGCATCCTCTGCCTAGATAAGGAAGCAGTGCAGACTTCTGCTTAATGTTTTCCTGAACTCTTTAACTCCTTTCCCTTTGAACAACTGAAGGAGGTGGATCAGCAGCGGGAGAACCTTGGAGCCAGCTATCATCTCAGATAAAGAACTGTTAAATTCAGAAAAGGGCTCCCCCCCCCCCCGCTGGCAACCGAACAGTTATCAAGAACAGTCTGCCACAGTTGGCTTGATTGAGTCCTTCAGCCTTTGCCAACCAGGTGCCCTCCAGCTGTTTTGGACTAGAGCTCCCACCAGGTCCAGCCAGTAGGGCCTATCCCCACATTACACAGAGGACAGAACTCTGTACCAGTTCTACATTTTTCTTAAGCCACTCCCCACCCGCATATGCACACCAAACACCCCTTTATGTAGTAATCGCACCAGGGAGCTTCATCGCCACCAGCCCTCTGCCCCGCAAACATTATATTAATTTGCTCTGAGATTTCCAACCTGGAAGGGCATTAGAACATTATACATAATCAAACACACTGGCAAAGGTACTGTCCAAATCTCTCACAGCTTGTTGCAGAAAATGTAGTTCTGCTTGCAGAATTCAATGACCTTTGGTTAAACTTGGACCAGGACCAAAATACATATATGAGAAAACGGGTGTGAGATTTGGATCAAGGAATAACCAGAAACAATGGAAATGGATTTGGAACAACTTCCATTCCAATATAATTCTAGCAGACCTAAAGGAGAACTATTTTAAAACCCTCTATCAGTGATATTTAGCACCTTAAATTGAATTTAATATATAAATTAGGATCAGAGAAATGTTGGAGATATGGATTAAATAAAGCAGATTACATGCAAATCTTCTAGGATTGTTCTCAAAGAGAAACATTCTGGAAATCTATTCAGGCTAATATCTCTGATATATTAGGATATTACATACCCTTGGAACCTAAAATATTTCTGCTTGGTTATCTAAAAGATGTTATTCTGGAAAATGATCAAGAACTAGCTGCTAAGATTGTTGCAGCTAAAAATGGGGGTGGGGGCAATTTGTCATACTATATCTCAGTGAATTGAGAAAAATTGGTCCATAGAAACTAACTTACTATGAAAAAATACATATAAACCAGTCCAACAGCTTTATGGAGGAATGGGCATTTTGGGGTAATGTTTTGGAACAAGTTCAGTGAAAATGTTCGACCTTATGCTGCTTTCAGCCACCTGTAACACCATCTCCTTCTGCTCTTTATCTTTGGCTTATTTTAATAAACAAACAAACAATCAAAGTAGCTCAATTCTTAGGTAATGGGCAATCCTGGAGGCTGCTTAGTCAGGTGACAGTCACTGCCGTTCTATTAAAGTTTGTGGGACTGCCTCTTCCTGCAGCAAGCAACATACAGACAAATGTTCAGTCAAAACATCTTCCCATGCCCCAAAGATACTGCAACTGGGAGGCTGTACTCCAAATACAGCTAGCTGGCTGCATCAAGTGTGGTCCAGAGGGAGCCATCACAATTCCCTGGCTATAAACCAGAATGATGGTCCGGTTTGAAAACAGCTCTGGACTCAGCCTCCAGGAAAGCCTCTGTAATGGAACTCTAGATGCCAGAGTTTGTCTTTAAGGTTGTGTTCAAAACAAAGATGTCAATTCAGTGCTCAGTTACAGGCAAGAAACGGCAATCCACACAACCGCAAAAGGTGACACATGGGGTTTTCTGTTATTGTTGATCCATGTGATTGTGCTGCAAACGGATGTTATCAGGTTATTAGGGCACACAATGTCCCAGTGCAGTGAGATAAAATGTTAACTGGGCTTGGACCTGGGAGGTGGTTGAATCCCAGAAGTGCCCATTTCTAAAATGGGAATGACAGTGACAGTTCCACTGTAACACTGTGAAGGTTGCAAAACTTCCTTGCAAAATAAAAGGGTTATATAAATAGATGGACACTTGCTGGATTACCCCAAAGACCCTTCTAGTTCATGGTGCCCTCCAGACTACAATCATCCCTGACCACTGGCCACACTGACTGGGGATGATGGGAACTGGAGTCCATCAACATCAAGAAGGCACCATGTCAGCTACCCATGACTAGTCCAACACTCTGTTTCTCCAAAGTTACTAGGCAGATGCCCTTCGTGAGAGCAAGAGAATGGAGGAGGAATGGCCGCCCCCCAATTGTGCCTGCTATTCACATCTGTGCTCATTACTCTCCTGTAAGGCATACTCCTGTAATTACTATAATTATTGTTGAATTTATATACTGCTCTATATCCAGAGGTCTCATGGCAGTTAAATATGGGTATGTATGTATTCAAAGGTGAATGCACAAGTTCCCCCTTGCACATGGGGTAGTGGTGGGGAACTGGATTCAGCTACCGGGCCAAATCACTCTCTCTCTCCCTCCCCCATCCACTTGTAAGCCCTGCCGCCACAATGATGTCAGCTGACTCGTTTTAAAAACTAACCTGTGTGAGCAAAGGAGCAGGGCCCCCATGCACAGCACTTTGCAGGTGCCCAAAAAAGCCTTTTCAGTGGTGGCCCCACACTGATGGAATGAGCTCCCCAGGGAGACAAGCCTGGCACCATCATAAGCTGCTTTTAGGCAACAGGCAAAAACATTCTGATTCACCCAGACCTTTGGATCTTAATCTTAGATCTTAATTTTAGCAGGGTGGGTTGGAGCTAGAGCTGTTTTAATATATGTTATTTGCATATTTCAGGCTACTTTATTCATGTTTTTATCCTTGTTTAAGTGCCTGTTTTTTCAAAGTCACTTTCAGCTTTGTTTAGGGAGAAATGCATAATAATAATAATAATAATAATAATAATAATAATAATAGAAGAAGAAACCTCCTGATGGCTGAATCACATCATTTGCAGCTGAGCAGCAAGGGCTGCAAAGCGCTATGCATGGGACTTTGCATGACCTGCAGTCAGCTTTGTCTTACAAAGATGTCTGCTAACTTGACAGGAAGGTTTGTAACATCAACCCTGCCCTGTGGGATCCTTGCTGATGACTGCAGTGCCTGGAGACAGACAGTCAAGTCTTGCATCCATAGCAGTAACCAGAGAAGGAATAACTGCTGGGAGGACTGAAGAGAGGAGAAACGCCATGGAACATCTGCAGCAGCACAATCAGCATAGGCCAGGACCCCTGGTCCTGAATGGGGTAACTGTGCCCCTGAAGGACCAGGTGCGCAGCCTGGGAGTCATTTTGGACGCTGTCCATGGAGGCGCAGATCAATTCTGTGTCCAGAGCAGCTGTCTACCAGCTCCATCTGGTACGCAGGCTGAGACCCTACCTGCCCGCAAACTGTCTCGCCAGAGTGGTGCATGCTCTGGTTATCTCCTGCTTGGACTACTGCAATGCGCTCTATGCGGGACTATCTTTGAAAGTGAACCAGAAGCTACAACTAATCCAGAATGTGGCAGCTAGACTGGTGACTGGGAGCGGCAGCAGGGACCATATAACCCCAGTCTTGAAAGACCTGCATTGCCTCCCCGTACATTTCCAAGCACAATTCAAAGTGTTGGTGCTGACCTTTAAAGCCCTAAATGGCCTCGGCCCAGTATACCTGAAGGAGCGTCTTCACCCCCATCACTCAGCCGGGACACTGAGATCCAGCTCCGAGGGCCTTCTGGCAGTTCCCTCACTGCGAGAAACCAAGTTGCAGGGAACCAAGTTGCAGGGCCTTCTTGGTAGTGGTGCCCACCCTGTGAAACGCCCTCCCATCAGATGTCAAGGAAATAAACCACCATCTAACTTTTAGAAGACATCTGAAGGCAGCCCTGTTTAGGGAAGTTTTTAATGACTGGTGTTTCAATGTATTTTTAATATTTGTTGGATGCCGCCCAGAGTGGCTGGGGAACCCAACCAGATGGGCTGGGTATAAATATATTATTATTATTATTATTATTATTATTATTATTATTATTATTATTATTATCAGGGTTCAATGCCCTCTGGACACCTGGTTGTTTGAATATCCGAACAGCATGGAGCCTCTATACAAATGGTTGTTTAAGAAATGGCCTGTTATCGGGGCGCAGCTAAAAGTGTATTCCTGTGCAAATATGTCCTACACACTAATAATAATTTTACTATTTGTACCCTGCCCATCTGACTGAGTTAAAAAGAACTCAACCTTAAAATCTGTTCCCATTTTTCTTAGGGAAAACTCCTTAAAATTACTCCACAGATGGCATCACACTTCTTTGCAAATGTTAAAAATGTTTTCCTCTATGTCACCTAATAGTTGGAGGGGTTGCAATAAACTTGGTACATATTATCATTTATTGTGGGAATGTAAGCTGGTGCAAGATTTTTGGAATTTAATTTTGCCAGAAATGATAACTATTATTAAAGAAACTATTGTTTTTTACAGAATATTTTATATTGGCAGCACGAATAGTAATTGCAACTATGCAATTTCAATGGAAATCAGTCCCAAATCTTACCCTGGACACTTGGTACCACTCACTCTGAAATACAGCTATAATGGAGGATATTATGCCTAATTTGAGACCAACAAGGACAGGCACCTCCAGATGATGATGATGATGATGATGATGATGATGATTGTTTCTTTATATATACCCCACCCATCTGGCCGGGTTTCCCCAGCCACCCTGGGTGGGTCCCAACAGAATATTTATAATAATACAGCGGAACCATCACTTTCAAGAAAACCCTCATCACCTCTGGCAAATCTGGAGCTATACTTGATAACCCAATACTGTTGATAGCCCTAACTTGGGCTTTGCTATTTAAACCCAAGTGCCACTCTATGCATTCTACATGCCTAGTTTATAGTTTTGTTTTTCAGCTTTTAATGCTTGTCTGTTGTTATAATTGTTCTGCCTGTTTTATATACATTGTGAAATCGGGTGTATGGGTGTGACCTGGTGCCCTCCAGAAGTTGATATACTACAACTCCCATCATCTCTCACCACTGAGCTAGCTGGCTGAGACTCATGGGATTTGGAGTCCAACCACATCCGGAATGGTCACAGCTTCCCTATCCCTGTCCTAAAGCAACTCTGGCACATTTCTGTGGCAATCATGAATCAATTATTGGCTGCATCTTACTTGTGCTGCATTTCTAGTGTTTTTGAGTTTGCATTTTAAATTTTCTTGTACATTGTCTTGAGACCCAATGTGTAAAAATGTGTAAAATTTTCCCCCAAACAATCTTGTTCTGTCTGTCACTGCAAGCAAGGCACCCTGCTGACTACAGTTCTCCAAATTACCGACAGAGAGTCGGCAGGTCAGACACTCTGAGAAAAACTACAGTTCCTGGGGTTCTCTTGGTTCTGGGGACAACAACACCCACCTAAGTTAAGACCTATTTGTGCCTGTACAGAAGCAGCCTTAGTGCCCTGCAAAACAAAAATAAAACCCATCAGCTTCAACAGGTGCAGTTCCAAGCCCCGCCCTGCGCTCCACGCACTCCAAAATAATACTGTGGTGTTATGAAAATAAATGTGCTCCTTCCAGGCCACTGCTCAAAGGCACCAGGCCTCGTCAGCTGTTAGTGATCGGCCCCTGGGGCCTTGAGGCTGATGGCACTGTTCCCTGCCTCCGCATATTAATTATAAACAGCTGCTCACCTTTGTCCCAATTTCCAGTTGCATCCTGAGCGGCCCAGGCTGCCAGCATTCTCCCCACCCCACAAAAGTAGGGGGGGGAGCCGAACTAGTTGCACACTCCACTTAGTTCCCACATCTACACAATTGCAAGCACACACACATATCACCAGGGAAACACCACCCAGCAGATAGCTTATCTTCAGAATAGCACGCTGGCTCATATAAACAGAGCACAGGCGGTTGCAACATTTTCTGCCTTAGCCATGCCAGACTGAATCTCTGAACGGACGCTTCTCTCTCCCTCTCCCTCCTCGGGACCTGTTCCTGGCACCCTCCTTCCCACACGGCCCAAGCGTACGAGGAACACAGTTCCCAAACCCCAACAGCCTCTCTCTTCATCACCCTGCTCCAACCAACTTCCACGGCTGCGAGGTTTTGGCGGGAAGCAGCTGAACAATTGGGGAGGGGAAAGAGAAGACTTTGTCTTTTTGGGAGAAGTTTCCACACACAAGACGCTCAAAAGACACCCCTCCCCTCCCCAACAACAGGCAAGGACCCCTTTTTAAAAGCCTGGCACCCGGAACCAGCCAAGGAGGAGGGGAGAAGCACGTCCCATTTGGCTCTTGAGGCAAAGAGGACTTTCCTCAAGCCTTTGTGGAAATCTCCTGCCAAAAGCTCCCTCGCAGCAAGGTCCAGGCCAAGTCTGTCCAGAGCACCGGACGTCCCTGCCTTCCCCCGGAGAACCCCCTGTCTCCCTGCAGAAGTGCTCAGCCTCCAGCCCTGCTGCCCCAGAGAGCCCCCCATCACCTCCTCCTGGTGCCCCCGGTGCCTTTTCACAGCTCGGCCATCCCAGCTCGGCGTGCCTTACGCTCTCCGACTCAAATGGCTTCCTGGCGATTTGCATAGTTGAGCCGTAAACCAGCCACGGCATTCCTGTTATGATTTTGCAATCTACTGGAATAACACGGTCGCTCTCAGTCGAGCCGATGAGTCATGAGCTATAAAACCACAGCCCTCGTCACCGGGAGCTTGCAGTGTTGGCTACAGCCTGAGAGTGATTAATATCTGAGGATGGCAAACTCAACCCTGCAGCATGCCTGCCTCCTAATTTCTCCCTCCCCTCTCCGATTCCTAGGCTCTCAGAGGGTGCCAAGGTCCTCGTCTCTGTTGCCCTGCCAGGACAGGACACAGGCAGCCACGGTAATTCTTCAAGACAGTTACCCAGTAACACACAAATGAAAAAACAAACAAACAAACCCTTGGATGTTGGTTTGTCTGTGTGACTCAGGAACCAACTCCTGCTTTTTTAAACTTCTGGAGCTCTGGCTTTTGATCAAAATCAAACATATGTACATGCTTTGTTCCTGGGACAAAATAACCTTCCATCAAAACACACCACAGATCTGCTCCAGTCACAAAATGGGTCTAATAGGGGTTGTTTATTTGGGTTTTTTGCTTCCCATAATTGCTTCTTTGATGACAGAAACAACCACCAGGCCATTTGCCCACTTCGCCATGTCCCTGGACAACAACCAGGGCAGGTTTTCCTAGAGGGATCCTTGGCCAGCATTATCACAGAATTGCAGAGTTGGAAGGGACTCTGAGGGTCATCCAGTCCAGCCCCCTGCAATGAAGGAACCTCAATTAAAGCATCCATGACAAATGGCCATCCACCTTCTGCTTAAAAACCTCCAAAGAAGGAGAGTCCACCACCTTCTGAGAGAATCTGTTCCACAGTTCTTGCCACCAGAAAGCTCTTCCTGATGTTGAGTCTCAATCTCCTTTCATGTAACTTGAAGCCACTAGTTCAGGTCCTACCCTCCAGAGCAAGAGAAAACAAGCTTGCTCCATCTTCCATGTGACAGCCCTTTAGATATTTGAAGGTGACCTTCATATCTCCTCCCCGTCTTCTCTTTTCCAGGCCAAACATACCCAGCTCCTTCAAGCACTCCTCACAAGGCTTGGTTTCCAGACTCTTGATCATCTTGGTTGCCCTCCTCTGCACATGTTCCAGCTTGTCAATATCCTTCTTAAATTATGGTGCCCAGAACTGGACACAGTACACCAGCTGATGTCTGACCAAGGTAGAATAGAGTGGTACTACTACTTTCCTTGATAGAGGCACTATACTTCCTGTTGATGCAGTCTAGAATAGCATTTGCATTTTTTGCTGCTGCATCACATTACTGACTCAAGTTAAGCTTGTGGTCTACGAAGATCCCTAGATCCTTTTCACGTGTACTACTAGCAAGCCAGGTGCCCCCATCTTATATTTGTGTAGCTGGTTCTTCCTGCCTAAGTGAAGAACCTGACATTTCTCCCTACTGAAATTCATTTTGTTAGTTTGGGCCCAGTTCTCCAATTTGTTAAGGTCTTCTTGAATAATAATTTTACCTTCTGCAGCATTAGCTAGCCCACGCTGCTTGGTGTCATCTGCAAATTTGGTGCGCATCCTCTCAGTTCCTTTATCCAAGTTGTTTATAAAGACGCTGAACAATGCCGGGCCCAGGACAGAACCCTGCAGCAGTGCAGCCCTCTCCAGGGATTCTGCCCTCTGTTCCTGCCCCCCACTGCCTACTGCCACTGATATTCAGGGGCATTTTGGTCTTCAGAGTTCCACTGAGCTGTCGTGGCTCATTACAGTAGCTGGATCTATTTTGCCTTCATTTTAACATTTCTCCCTTTAAATCCATCTAAAACCAGTGGCCACTGCCACTGAATTCTTTAGCTTAACTGGGCTTTTGTGCAAAGAAGCACAGCTCTCAGTGCACCCTGGTCACAAGGACTTTGCACGTGATTTGACTACATTTGAACGCATTTCACACAGGCAGCAATTTTGTGCAGATATCTATATAGATATGTGCAGGGCTCATAATAACTTATATGTTTAAGATTTGTGCACTGAAAGCCACAGTATCTGCAATGTAAATTGATGGAGGTCTGCTATTATTCTACTACTGGTATTATTATTATTATTATTATTATTATTATTATTATTATTATTATTAGCTTTTCCTTCTCCCTCCTGTATTTTTTCATATTTTTTCTTTCCTCATTAAATATGCAAGTAAGCTAAAATGTGTGAAAAGAGACCAGTGCTTCACACACAGACAGAACAATCTGTCCGCAGACTGTCTCGCCTAAGTAGTGCATGCTCTAGTTTTCTCCTGCTTGGACTACTGCAATGCACTCTATGTGGGGCTACCTTTGAAGGTCACCCAGAAACTACAATTAATCCAGAATGCGGCAGCTAGACTGGTGACTGGGAGTGGCCGCCAAGATCACATTAACACCAGTCCTGAAAGACCTTCATTGGCTCCCAGTATGTTTCCAAGCACAATTCAAAGTGTTGGTGCTGACCTTTAAAGCCCTAAACGGCCTTGGTCCAGAAGGAGCATCTCCAGCCCCATCGTTCACCCCTGACACTGAGGTCCAGCTCCGAGGGCCTTCTGGAGGTTCCCTCACTGCAAGAAGAGGGCCTTCTCAGTAGTCATGCCCACCCTGTGGAACACCCACCCATTATGTGTCAAGGAAATAAACAACTATTTGACTTTTAGAAGACATCTGAAGGCAGCCCTGTTTAGGGAAGCTTTTAATATCTGATGAATTATTATATTTTAATGTTTTGTTGGAAGCCGCCCAGAGTGGCTGGGGAAACCCAGCCAGATGGGGGAGGGGGTTATAAATAATAAATGATGATGATGATGATGATGATGAGTGCTGGCGTGGTTGCTCGAGAGCAAACAGGCAAGACTCCCCGTTGGTATTTCAAGTCTTTATTATCTGTCCAAAACGTTCACAATGCAAATCGACTCTTTTCCATGTCTGCTCAGTCGCTAGCAGAATCTGGGAGTGGGCGGTTCTTAAACTTTCCCCAGCAGAGTAGTCTCCTGAACCCCATCCTACGCCTCCCCTCTCTGCGCCTAAACCTACTGCGCAGAGAAGGCGTGGGCAAAGGGGAACCTGCCTCCCCCCCACTTTGTTCATGCTCGGTGCTGTGGCTCTCCCTTGCATCCTCCGAGCCCTGCATCCCTTCCCTCTGGAGGTGTGGCTTCTCTGCGGAGGAACTGCTGCTTCTCACGATCTTTGGAGGCTCCCTGTAACCCAACTGCCCTTCAACCTCTCGCCTCTGAGTTGATGGCAGTTCCCTGACAATTATCATCATCATCATCATCATGAGTGTGCTCCTGGTGGACCTTACTAATCATTGCATGCAGAAGACAATGCGACTTCTAGCATACGTAGAGTCATCTGGGGCCCTACTTTTTTTTTTTTTTTAAAGGATATTATATACAAGAGGCAGCAGGAAGCCATGTTAGGTAGGGAGGTGTTCAGAGGAACCCAGCAGGTCAGCTTTACCGGGCCTTCTGCCTCAATTGCCGGCATCCATTCCAGCTGCAAGAGTGGGAGAGGTAGGAAGAAGGACTGTTCCATTGCAGGAAAACCAGCTCCATCACTAGGCTCCTCCTGCCCTTGAACTGTTTCCAATCCAGCTGGTCATTTTAAGAACTGTTCTTTCAACTTTTAAGAACTGGTGCCCAAGGTTGCTTTTTCTCCCCCTTCTTCTCTCTCCATCCCCCTTTCTTCTTGTGTTTTGTCTTTTAGGTTATAAGCCAGGGACCATCTTGTTTTAATCAACTGCCTGTAAACCGTTGTGTGAGAGTTGGTGGCTGAACTGTTAGGTACAGATGTTACAAATAAATAAATGAGCAGCATCAAGTACTTCCATGGGAATTGCTCAGGGGGGCACAGCTAACTGCTGTGCTGCACACATATTCTGCAAGAAGAGGCATATGATATGTAAAAATCCAAGTACTGACACCTGGCCTGCCTAAATCTAAAGGACTGGTGCCGCCTATCCAGCACAGCATTTGTTGCGGCACTATTTCCTCTGAAGAAGACCCAATAGCCTGAAGAATATCCCATCCTGTATAGCAGCCTCAACTACAATATTCCCAGGTGTGATGGCCTGGGAATCTGATTCAGAATCTGAACCTGAGGAGTCCCAGCCTGCACAGGAGTTCCTGCTTCCAGGGCCGGCCGAGCCGGGGCTGGGGCTTGAATCTGAAGGGCCTGCACCTGTGCTGGATCCTCAGGAGCAGACACCAGATGCATCCACTCTGGCTCCAGAGGTGATTGAGGGCCCATTGCCTGCAGGTGCGCCTCTCCCAGCCCTGTCAGGGGAAGGGGAAGCTGCCCCTGGGTCCAGTAACCCTCCAGCCTCTCCTGAGCTGCAGAGGCTCAGGGCAGAGAGGCAGAAGGAACTAAGTTCTCTGAGGAGGAGTGCTTGCCTTAAGGCCAGGAGAGGTGGGTCACCTGTGGGCCAGGACCGCCCCTGGCCTCAGAGGAAATAAAGGCCAGTCAGCCCAGCCCCAGGTTGCGGGAGCAACCTGTTTCTGCCAGACCCAGACCTGTTCTTCCAGAGTTCCCGTCCACGCCCGGCTTCTTACTCTGGACCCTGCTTCGCCCTTGCTGGACAGTCTCCAGACCCTCGACCCAGGACCGGACTCTGACCACGCCCCACGGTAACCTCCCCCCGGGACCAGCACACCAGGTCATACCATAGGCAGGTCCATCTAAACTAGGGATGGGCAAGCCAGAGTTCTAATTCATGATTTCACGAGTGTGACAAGGTGGGAGGGAGGTAAAGGGGTGGCAGAAGAAGTGACAGCAATAGGGTGTGTCTGTTTTTAACCTCTGGCCCCACCTCCTTTACATCTGGCCCCTCCCACCACGGGCACATGCCCCAATAGATATCTGCGGAGGGAATGCTGTTTTCAGCAGATTCCCAGCCTCTGAGGAAAACCTCTTATTTATAGCAGGGAAGGTTAATTGTACCTCTGGGGTCATCTTTTCCATTCTGCAAATCAAACAGTAATGTGGGTTTTCCAGAAAATTATTAACTGGAAAATTTCCCTACACAAATTGGGCAAGAAAGCTGGAGAGAAAGCTGTTGCCCACTGCCCCCACTACTCCCCAATGTCTTTCTTGCAGGTTTCCCACAATCGTCTGGCTGGCTACTGTGAGAATTGAACTAAGCATTTGCACAGAGGAACTTGAATTGGGGGAAATTTCACTTTGCATGGGGAAATTTTTCTGATGCCCTAGTAGGTGATTTAATTTGGTATGCTTATTTTACATGTATTTAGTAAACAAAGTTAAAAAAAAAATCTTTATTTAGTAAACAAAAATACTCCCTGGAAAAGACCCTGATGTTGGGAAAGATGGAGGGCGCAAGGAGAAGGGGACAACAGAGGATGAGATGGTGGGACAGTGTTCTCGAAGCTACCAACATGAGTCTGACCAAACTGCGGGAGGCAGTGGAAGACAGAAGTGCCTGGCGTGCTCTGGTCCAGGGGGTCACGAAGAGTCGGACACGACTAAACGACTAAACAACAACAACAATGATGTTGTGTTTGCAAATGGCATCCATTCACTGTCACTAATGAACTTAGGAAACGGATTTTTCCCCAAGGAAATATTAAGCAATGGAAAATTTTCCATGTTAAAAAACCTTCCACCCCACATCACTGAAAGCATCTAAATGTTACTTTAAGATGACTGGCTTATGCAACAGTGACAGATTCAAAACAAGGTGCTGGTGAGTGGTAAGACCCAACCAACTAGACTTGGGACATATAAGAGTAAGTACTTCTTTCCACAGCACACAGAATTCACTACCACAAATGTACCAATAGTCAACAACTTGGATAGCTTTAAATGGTGAAAGATTTATACGATCTGAGGAGAAACCAGAGTATAAATGAGAAGTACATCAGCTCCTGGTCAAAAACCAATGGCACATAAGGCCTCTTCAATAGGTCTTCCATCATCTTCTCTTACCCACCTGGGTATGACACTGCCCTCAAAACTGAAGCACGAGGTTATGGGATATTGCCTTTAGTGATTTGTGATCTTGCTCGCATGTGACCTGTGGCCCATCTGTGTCAGGAACCCAATACCTACAGGGTTTTCTGTTATCTCCCTACCTTAAGAATTTGACTATCTAATTACTACCATCTGTTTTCTAAAGACAGATTAAATGTTTTCCCTTCTGAAATGCTGAGGGGAAGATTGGCTGGTGTCCATACCAAGCTAGGCTGTGCCCATGTTCCCAGGATGTTAAATGTATGGAACACATTTTATTGCATTGTAGTTGAGACAACAGCTAATCAATCCAATACTAAAAGAACAACCTGGAATGTCAAGGTTCTCCTTGAGGATAAGTTTGATACTATTACATTGTCTGTAGCAAAATCCTCTCAGAGGCAGCAAAAATTAGAAATCAGTATCTATCTACAGGCTAAAGCTCCTCTATTGGCTAGCAAGGCCGATTTTACAGCTTAATAACTGTTGATATTTACTACTGTTGTACTATTTTGGGTGCATGGACTGCAATAAGGCTGTGTGTGTGTGTGTTCTTTAAATGGGGATAAGACTACTAATCGTGTGGCGATATGCTTGCTCCAAGTCAAAGGCAGCATGCCTTTGAACACTAGTTGTTAGTGAACAACAGCAACCACTTTGAGATGTTTGAAAATCAAGTAGTATATAAATTTTATGGAATAAATAAGTAAATGTTCTTCTTGCAGGGTTCCAAGAGACACCTGGCTGGCCCCTGTGAGAGCATTGTGCTGGATCAGTTAAGTCACTGGACCCAATTCTGCAGGGCTCTTCCTAGGCTCATACAATGCTGCTTTGCCACCAGTTTTAATAATGTTTTGCAAACATCTCCAAAGTAATTCCCCCTCTGTCTTCCTTCCCCTCCCCACGTTCTCCATTGTGATGCTGTGACATGAAGTTCAGTCTCTCTGCTCCCTTACATGGTATTGCTTTCCAACCAAATCTGTTTTGGGGAAGCTATTCTTAAAAGCAAGCTAGCAACCTTCTTAGCCCAGAGCCAGCCAAAAACAGTCCAGCATATTGAGGTGGAAAATCAAAACTGCGCAGCCCCACGCCACGCCGCATGCGCGTGTACACACAGCCCATTAGACATGTGGCAGGATCTTCCAGAAAGTTTTCCTCCATGTGCCCCACTGAAATAAATGAGAGCTGAGTCAAAGCATAGCTGAACTGCTCAGCTGCTTCTAAGGAAAAATAAAAGCACTTAATAGCTCGGGTTATAAAATAATGCACAACTCAAGCAATGTCAGCCTGGATCTTTTGTTTTAACACATAAAATGTCCTAAAGTGTGGGTGAAGAAAAAAGTCTTTGCCTATTTGCAGAAAGACGACAAAGGTGCCAAGCAGACCTATCTAGGGAGGCTATGCCATCGCCAGGATGCCGCCACCAAGAAAGCCCTTTTGCTAGTGGTCACCTGCTTCAGATAACCTGCATTGAGCTTCTTGAAAAAATGGTGCAGAAACGGCAAGATATTTAACCATGACTGGGCATTTTCGTCACATCACACCAGTGCTTTGTCCGTGACACTGGTTCCCAGTCTGTTTCCAAACCCAATCTAAAGGTAGATTTTCATTTTTAAATCCTCCATCACTTGGGACCAGGTTACCTGAAAGATCACTTTCTCCTGCACACGCCCACCCAAACATCTAAAGTAGTGGTTACCAGAGCATGGCTAACACTCTACTCTGACTTAAACTAGTTTGACGGGGTTTGTTTATTTGAAAGAATTTTGGAACTGCTTAATATTTACAAACTGCTAAGTAGCGGGTTAAACCACAGAGCCTAGGACTTGCCGATCAGAAGGTCGGCGGTTTGAATCCCCGTGACGGGGTGAGCTCCCGTTGTTTGGTCCCTTCTCCTGCCAACCCAGCAGTTTGAAAGCACATCAAAGTGCAAGTAGATAAATAGGTACCGCTCCAGCGGGAAGATAAACGGCGTTTCTGTGTGCTGCTCTGATTCGCCAGAAGCGGCTAAGTCATGCTGGCCACATGACCCGGAAGCTGTACGCCGGCTCCCAAGGCCAATAAAGCGAGATGAGCGCCGCAACCCCAGGGTCGGCCATGACTGGACCCAATGGTCAGGGGTCCCTTTACCCTTAAGCAGCATACATAAAATAACATAAAAGCAATAAAACAGTATCATTAAAAGCACAAAACAGGATTATAGAAACAGGAATTCAAAGATTAAAAGGTTCATAACTTACAACACACGAAAAGCTTGGGCAAAAAACATCAGGGCTGTTTCACAAGATGTCCAAAGTAACTAACAGAAGATGCTTCAGATGGATCTGCTAAAGAGCTGAACCTGGGAAGGTGCCCTGCCAACTGAACTATGGACCTTTTCCAAGGCAGATATTGCCTACTCCTAACGGCAGAGGCTCTCCAAGGCCACAGGCAGTGGTCCTGCCCAGCCCTACTAACAGAGACCTCCTTAAGTGGAGATGCCAGTGACCAAGCCTGACCCTTCCATGTGCCAAGCAGGTGCTCTACCCCTGTGCTAGTGGGCCCTGACCTCCCTGCCTCCTACCCACCTACTCATTTTATGGTATGAAGGGTTCACATGCGCACCAGTTTTCAAAATAGTTGCAGGCCCAATTCAAGTTGCTGGCTTTAACCTAGAAAGGCTCACAGAGTTTATTGCACACAGCACAATATACATAAAGCCTTACAAGGCTGGGGACCCCAGTACTTGAAGGAACATTCATTTCCCCATAGAAGGCCCTAAGATCATCTCAAGAGGCCTGCCCCCAAGGGCCCATGCCCGCTGAAGATCGGGGGGGCTGGAGGCTGCAGCAGGAGAGGGCCTTTTGGGTGGTGGCTCACCACTTGCGAAATGCTCTCCCCAAGAGAGTGTGCCCACCTGGTGCCCACTTCCACATCTTTTTGGTGTCACCTAACCTTTCTCCCAGGCCTTTTAATAACCCAGGCTTCATGTGTCAGTCACATTTGGATTGTTCAATTTGATGGAAATCATGTTTGCACTTGAGGTGGAGATTTCACTGTTTGTCTTTCACAGTTGCTTTGCTCTATTTATTGTATATTCCATGCAGCATATACTAGATGTATTAATTTTACTGTTAAGTCTTCAGGGACTTCAGCATAAGGTGACTCAAACTTAGTAATACAGTGGTGCCTCGCAAGACGAAATTAATTCGTTCCGCAAGTTTCTTCTTCTTGCGAGTTTTTCGTCTTGCGATGCACGGTTTCCCATAGGAATGCATTGAAAATCAATTAATGCGTTCCTAGGGAAACCGCCTTCAGACCAGGTCCGGGGACAGTCTGTCCCCCGACCTCTTCTGAAGGCTAGGGGGGGGACAAGGGCTTTTCTTCCCACCCCCAGCATTTTAAAAAACCCCAGGAGAGCGGAGGGCTTCTCCGCTGTCCGGGGCGATCTTAAAATGCTGGCAGGCGATTTAAAAGCCCCTGGGAAGGCAGGCAGGGGGGACAAAGACTTTTGCCCCCCGCCAGCCTTCAGAAGAGATCCTGGACCTCTTCTGAAGGCTGGCGGGGGCGAAAGTCTTTGCTCCTCCCGCCTGCCTTCAAAAGCTGTCCGGCCAAGGCTTCGCGGACCTGCCCGCATCCCGAAGCCTGCGCGCGCTCACATTAGCGCGCCCAGGCTTCGCGGAGCGCTCCGCCAGCAGCGGCAGCGCTGCCGCTGCTGGCGGAGACTTGCCCGCATCCCAAAGCCTGCGCGCGCTCACATTAGCGCGCCCAGGCTTCGCGGAGCGCTCTGCCAGCAGCGGCAGCGCTGCCGCTTCTGGCGGAGACTTGCCGGCATGCCTCTCCTGCCTTCAAAAGCCGTCCGGGATAGCGGGAAGCGCTTCCCTGCTATCCTGGACTACTTTTAAAATGCTGGCGCTGGGGAGCAAAGCCTTTCGGCCCCCGCCAGCCTTCCTGGACCTCTTCTGAAGGCCGGGGGGGGGGAAGGCTTTGCTCCCCACCGCTAGCATTTAAAAGAGGTCCCCGGAGATTTCCCTATGGGCTTTCGTCTTGTGAAGCAAGCCCATAGGGAAATTTGTTTTGCGAAGCGCCTCCAAAACGGAAAACCCTTTCGTCTAGCGGGTTTTCCGTCTTGCGAGGCATTCGTCTTGCGGGGCACCACTGTACCGGTAATACTAATTTGAATCATAGAATCATAGAATCATAGAGTTGGAAGAGACCACAAGGGCCATCGAGTCCAACCCCCTGCCAAGCAGGAAACACCATCAGAGCACTCCTGACATATGGTTGTCAAACCTCTGCTTAAAGACCTCCAAAGAAGGAGACTCCACCACACTCCTTGGCAGCAAATTTGTTTTTATTTACTCAGCCTGTGCCCTGTACAGATTTCTGCCCCACAAAGACAATTATGGAATTGTAAGCAACAAACAGTCCCATTCATACTAGCTAAATTCTACCTCCATTGTTGGGAGGAAATTTAATAAATAATAGTAATAATAAATATGCCTCAAAGTATCAGTTGCTGGCAATCACAGGTGGGGAGAGTGCTATTGTGCTCAGATTCTGCTTCTGAGATACCCAAAGGCATCTGCTTAGCCACTGTAAGAACAGGATGCTGGACTAGGAAGGCCTCTGGCTTGATCCGGTCAGATTCAGCCACATCTGCAATTCTTAGTGACAATTATTATTCAGAGCAAAGCCATGGGGTCTGCAAGCAGAAGATTCCAGATTCAGTCTCCGGCATCTCCAAGAAAGACTAGGAATGTTCCCTTGTCTGAAAAGCTGAGGAGCGACTGTCAGTCAGTGTGGTCGGTACTCTGAGCTAGATGGACCAAGAGTGTGACTCAGTGCAAGACCCCTTCCCATGCTCACTTCCACATGGTCAATGCATGACAAATGAACAAAACCTCCATCACATATGCTCCACAGGACCACCTCTGCCTTCCTCACCTGGTTCTTTCCACGCCTCCGGTAGTTCCTTCTCACGAGGTTCTTATAGTTCTCATTCTTCTTGGTCAGGTAATAGTAGAGGACGCAGTCGGCCACCGTCTACAATAACACAGGATGGGGACAAGAGTTAAGGTGGATAACTGGAGGACTAGTTGTGTGCACATTGAGCAATGAAATGCATAAGCAGCAGCAGCAGCAGCAGAAAGTTAGACCACAGAACAAAATATTTATTCTTCATTTGTACGTTTACAAACCACTTCACAATCAACAAAGTGGGGCATCATAAAATAAAATAAGATAACATAAGTGTTGCATCTGCAGCCCTCTGAAATCAGTTACCAGATAAAATTAGGTAATCATTCTGACGTTTTGGCATTTGTGGAAGATATTATTGTTTAAGAAGGCTTCCCAGAAGTGTGACCCATTGTAAAAATGGTTTTATTGTTTTTCGTTAACTGATTTTGTAATCTGTTGTTTGCACTTAGCATATGTTATCTCATTAATCCCTTACACCACAACCTAGCAGGTAGGTCAGTATCATTGTTTCCATGGTGAAGTTGGAGGGCTGAGGTGGAGATAAGCAGCTTTCTGAAGGCTATCCCATGAGTTCATGGCAGAGGTTGAGATCTGAACCTGGAATGTTCCTGACAACTGATTACACTAGCACCATATCTGTGCTTTCAAACCCTTTCTCATTTTACTGTCATTTCCAACTAAGCACAGATAAACAAGGATATAATATCATCATGCTGAGAAAAGTATGACCTCAAATTTCAATTGGCATTATAGTATTGTGACACTGTTCCGTTATGCAGCAAACGTCCACAAGTCCCCATCTCAACTCCTTGATTGTAAATGCTAACATCCTTGTTTCAACTACAGGCCAAACGTTCTCCAGCAACTCCTCTTGCAAGGGTCAAGGTTCTGATTTCCAGTTCTGAGCTAACAGCGTGTTGAGATTCCTGTATTGTAGGGGTTGGACGAGATGACCCTCAGGATACCTTCCAACTCTACAATTATTTGATTTTATAATAGAGCTTTTTCGACAATTACAAAACCCCTTTGCTTTGCTTCACAGTCTGCTTTGACTATCTGCAAGATAGATGAGAGTCAGGGAAGTCCCAGCCATCCTATCCTATGGCCTGTGAAACCTCTGGGACACCCACTACCCTCTGTAACCAATACAGATTGTGGGCCATCCCAGACAACACCACCCACCCTCCTCTGAGCAACAGCTACTTTCTGTTGCAACTTCCTCTGTCTGTCTGTCTCAGCTGATATGTGCAGAGGCAAAAGACATCTGGTTAGCCCGTTTCCTTTATTGAGAATCTTTCCCTACTCTCTCTCTCCCGCCCCCTCCCAGTTGGGGCCTCAAGTGGAGCCAAAGGTAGAGAATTAAAGGGGAGGAAGAAACTCTGCATTGAGAAATCACAATATAAAGTGTTAGAGAACTGATACATGCCCTTAAGTGAATTGCATCTCTGCATTCTGGCAGAGTTTTATTTCAGGCATTATGGAAGACTGCACAGGAAAAGATGGAAGGACTGACCCCAGATGACTGGAGCAACTAAAAGCAAAAGAGGGAAAGGAGGGGGAGGAGTAGGAGAAGTCTATCATCCTTTAGCTTCAGTGGAACACTACATATAACCTGCCATACAACTGTCAGCAGCCATTATTTCCACCCATTAAGCTTGCAAGGTGGAACACACTTCACTTTCAGGCTGATGCATTCAGTTTCCCGCTTTCGGGAGCTGTCAACTGCATTCCAATCCCAGCGTGCTGAGGAAAGGGCAGGAAATCAGCTCCTCAGCGGTGTTTTGAGACTTGACAAGTTATATTTCAAGAGCAAAAAGGTTTCCCCATCCAGCTTGCTAGCAGATCAGCTCAAGATCCAGATCTGCCCAAAGCAAGGCTTCTTAAAATGAAGCCACATGAAGTTATTGGGGGGGGGGGCCTTTGGATAAGGCCAAGTCACTGCGTTGCTCCACTCTAATGTGTATGGGTTGCTCGTGCGTAAGTTGCCGCCTCTCCTGGCTATGTTGCCTGGTGAAACCTTTCTGTCTGAACAGCCCTTCACTTCGTGGCTGCCTCAGTCGCTAGCAGAATCCGTCAGTGGGCGTTTCTTAAACCTTTTCCAACATAAACGTTGTTTGATGCCAAGTCTCCTCCTACTCTCCCTGCGCGGAAGTCTTCTGCGCAGGGAGGGTGTGGGTAGCGGAGGACCCGTGCTCTCCCCGCTGGTGTCCAGTGAATAGTCCTGGAGCCCTCTCGCCGATTCCCCCATCTGCCCCCCTTTATCTCTGGTGTTGCACTGATTTGCTTCCCCATCTGTTGAGCTGCCTCTCTCCCTGCTGGGCCCTTCTCCAGCATCATTTGAGAGCCTTCCCTCCGCCTCTAGCTCCGATAATAATAATAATAATAATAATAATAATAATAATAATAATAATAAATTTTATTTATATCCCGCCCTCCCCAGCCGAAGCCGGGCTCAGGGCGGCTAACAACAATCAAATAATCAGTCAAATGATCACAAAATCTAAAAATATTTCATTATAAAAATTAATTAAATCAAATTGATGGCAACCAATTAAGCAAAATTCTGTGCAGGTTGCCAGAGGAGGGAAGGAGGGAGTCAGGGTGCGCCCTGACCAAAGGCCTGGCGGAACAACTCTGTCTTGCAGGCCCTGCGGAAAGATGTCAAGTCCCGCAGGGCCCTAGTCTCTTGTGACAGAGCATTCCACCAGTTTGGAGCCGCAGCCGAGAAGGCCCTGGCTCTAGTTGAGGCCAGCCTAACCTCTCTGAGGTCTGTCCCCCGACCTCTTCTGAAGGCTTGGGGGGGGGACAAGGGCTTTTCTTCCCACTGCCAGCCTTCAGAAGGCTGTTCTGAAGGCTGGCGGTGGGAAGAAAAGCCCTTCTTCCCACCTCCCGCCCCGCAAGCTCCGGGGACAGGAGGGCTTTGCTGCCGACCGCCAGCATTTTAAAAAGCCCCTGCTGTCCCGGGGCGATTTTAAAATGCTGGCGGGCGGGAGCGAAGCCTCCGCTGTCCCGGGGAGATTTTAAAATGCTGGGGGTCGGCAGCGAACGCTTCGCTCCCGCCCGCCAGCATTTTAAGATCGCCCGGGGCAGCGGAGAAGTCTCCGCTGTCCCGGGAAGGCAGGCGGGGGGGGGAGCAAAGACTTTTGCCCCCCGCCGGCCTTCAGAATAGGTCCAGGACCTCTTCTGAAGGCCGGCTGTGGGCGAAAGTCTTTGCTCCCGACCGCCAGCAATTTAAAACAGGTCCCCGGAGATTTCCCTATGGGCTTTCGTCTTGCGAAGCGCCTCCAAAACAGAAAACCCTTTCGTCTTGCGGGTTTTCCGTCTTGCGAGGCATTCGTCTTGCGGGGTACCACTGTATTAGGAAAATTGCTTTGCTAAAATGTGTAGTCTGAAAATTTTCATACAAAAATGCATATACAGTGGCACCTCAGGTTAAGTACTTAATTCGTTCCAGAGGTCTGTTCTTAACCTGAAACTGTTCTTAACCTGAAGCACCACTTTAGCTAATGGGGCCTCCTGCCGCTGCTGCGCCACCGCTGCACAATTTCTGTTCTCATCCTGAAACAAAGTTCTTAACCTGAGGTACTATTTCTGGGTTAGTTGAGTCCGTAACCTGAAGCGTATGTAACCTGAAGCGTCTGTAACCCGAGGTACCACTGTAATAGGATAAACAAGTATAAAGCCACATTTGAATTTTATGTAGGCTTAAAAAATAAATAAATCACAAATACTCCAAACTGAATTTAATATTGGGAAAATAAGAAACGGAGAGATCTTTCCAGCCTCAAGCAGCTTTACCAGCCCTTTGCCTTTCTTTGCCTCTTTCCTCTTGAGACAGGATTGTGCCCCTCCCTGCTTGATTCAAAATGCTGTCATGCTAAGTTGCTATTCTGGGGAGGTCCACCTCCAAGCTAAATCATGCTTTTGGATCCTCTGAAGTGAATGCAAAACTGGTCTGTGTTGTACACACTTAATTTTATTTATATGCTGTGTTTCCATAGTTCATGCTTGAGGCAGATTACATGAAAAAAATATGTAAATACAACATAACAAATGTAGTTGTAAACATTAAATAAAGCAACCAAACTCCCAAATCTCATAAAGAAAGATATCTCTCTCTCTCTCTCTCTCTCTCTCACACACACACACACACACACACACACCATCATCATCATCATCAACAACAACAACAACAACAACAACAGTGAGAACTACCTCCCCCCAAAGCAATACCCCAGGCCCAATAGTCTGCTCAGCAGCCTCAGCTTTTGTAGCTGGAGTCAGTCTGGACCCCACCCTCCCACATCAGGTGAAAAAATGCCTGCGGGGGGAGAGCAGATCTTCCAGGACACACAGCCAAGATGCAATCTAGATTGAACAATTTGGGCAAGAAAAATCTTTGCTTAAAAAGGAAACATAGGAAATGGGGGAGGAAGACTTACTTTCCGGTCCAAAAAGGAAGCGATGAGGCCAAAATTCTTTGGATGCTGCATGAACCTAGAAAACGGAAACAAGAGGGGCAGGGGGTGGAATTAAGAGGCAATTATAAAGGGTGTTTCACTTGAAAATCCTGATTGATTTTGTTCAAAGAAACAAAGCAAAAACGTTTCTGTTTCCTGCTGGCCCATGTGCTGATCATAGGCCCTTGCTCAGCAGTGGTGAACTGTTGGCCAGTGGGTCTAATCAGACCCCCCCACACCTTCCCATTTGATCCGGAAGGCCACTGCAGCCAAGCCACACTCACCTGCCTAACACCTGGGTCATATGTAGGTTTATCAGGTCTCTGCCTGTATAGTAAAAAATGGTTGTTGTTGTTGTTTTTGATGATGATGTGTGGGCTGATGTGCTGGTGTGTTGTTGGTGCGCGGCAGGTAAGGGCACAGCTGTGCCAGAATGGAGTTTGCAGGCACTGCCAATCAGCTGAGTCAGTGCTTGCAAGGCTCTTTTACCCTTGCTCACGTGGTTTGATCTGAAACCACAAGGGCAGAAATGGGTCACTGATACAAACATCAAGTGATTGACAGGCGGGCGGTAGCCCCACCCACCTGTCAAACTTGGCCTGAAGGGGTGGAGAAGGCCTGGATCTGCTGCCCACTCCTGATGGTATTTGTTTTATTTTATGATTTTCATTTTTATCCCACTCTGCTGTACTACCTAACACTGGTGTTAGGCTCTGGGAACGTGTGCAGCAAGTCCTGAACCAGGACGTCTGGCCACCAGGATTCCAGACAGTATCTCATGGGCCTATAAGTCTGGCATACTAGCTTCTGGGCTTCAAGAGTGCCATCTAGGCCACAGGTTTAGTCAGCTGATCCCAAAAACCAATCCCAGCGCACAAGAGCCCCGTATAGCCCAGGCCTCAGAGCTAACGCCTCATTTCAAGCGCAATCAGTTCCTGCTTACAGGGCTTCCCAGAGGTCTCTGCTTGGCCACTGTGAGAACAGGATGCTGGACTAGACGGCCCTCTGGTCTGATCCAGCTGCAGGGATAGTCTTGTGACTTAACACATTGGTATAGTGAAGGGAAGAGACCACCATTCAGTGGAAGAGCATCTGTATTGCATGCAGAGCGTCCCAGGTTCATTCCCAGAATCTCCAGGTAAGGTTGGGAACGTCCCCTGCCTGAAACTCTGGGGAGCCACTGAGAGTCAGTGTAGACAATACTGAGCTCCAGTGCCAGGCAACTCCCAATGTTCATGCTGCCCCGCAGTATCTTATCTCCTAATTGCTCCCTCAGAGCACCGTCTTCACGTGCGCTGGTCTTGAACCTACTCTTTTGTGCTTCAGAACTTGATCTTTTGCTCAACGTGGACGATGGCCTCCTTCTGGACCTCATCTACTAATCTGCCTTCCTTGGAACCTGGCTTTGTCTGCTCTGGTCCCAGTTTCCACCTGCTGGGCTGACAGCCAGTTCCTCTGGGCCTTGGCACTTGATAGTCTGAGTCAGGCTGCTGCTGAGGCACCCGGTGACTCCAGACAATGAGAAATAAACCCTGCTCTAATCTACATAGTCCTGGCCTAGTTTCAGCGTCTTCGTCGTGCTGGTGTGTGGCAGGATCTCAGCCATTCTAGACGAAGGTAGAATAACTTTGGTGACTAAGAAATTGTCTTTTCCACATCGGACTATAAACAGGTGTAGTACTAAATATAGCTGGACTGAAATTATGATATTAAGTGATGTATACTAGTTTACTGTATTTGGCAATTAAGACATATAACTGATGTAAAATCAATTTATTCATTTTATCCTGATATTATAGTTTTCATGTAAGTCCATATCAGGGGTGGCTAATTTGTTGGGTTCAAGAGCCACATTTGCTGTTGGTCAATCCTCTGAGGACCATGTGTCAGCAGTGAGCAGGGCCCAAATCTGCACAGCCACACATGCACACGCACGCACACAAACGCAGACACCTCTTTTTGTTTCTGGAGCATTCCAGTCTGTTAGCGGTGGTGTCTTGGAAGAGGGAAAAGCAGCATCAACAAATTTGTTGGGGGCAGATGGGCTACTTAAAGTTTGTAATAAAATTTTGTAATATAAAAATATGGAAAACATTAGCATTCAGTGCAATATTTGTGCCCAAAAATGACTGGAACTCTTGAGAACTGTTTAGACCTTTTGTAATGGGTTTTATGGTGGGAAACAACTACTGCCATTGGACTGTTTTATTTATTACAGGGTTTTTGCACGTGCCTTCTGCTCATCCTTTCTGCAGAGGGGGCCCTTTCGGTAGTTCCACTACCTGCAGAAGTTCAGGGTTTGCCCAGCAAAGCACCTTCTCTGCGGAAGTCAGCGGTCAGCAAACTTTTTCCGCAGGGGGCCAGTCCACTGTCCCTCAGAACTTGTGGAGGGCTGGACTATTCTTAAAAACTAAAACAAAAAACCACGAATTCCTGTGCACACTGTGAGGGGGGCAAGAAATCCTCCTCCCCACACACCCCAGCCCCAGCCGCCTTCTGGGTTTGCCACCTGACTCATTCACCAAAGGGCTGGCGGTGGTGGCGTGAAATGGGCTTCCTCCCCGCCCAGAGAAAGAATAGACGAACAGATGTGACTAGGAATGGGCCACTCCTCAGCACAACTCACTTTTCTCGGAAGGTTTCTTTCTCCTGCTCGCTCCACATGTTCATCACCTGCCGGTCTTTGTACACCTTCATGGGGTCGTCCATGAGGCCATTCATGTTAATGAACTTGATGCGTTGCTGCTCAGCATCGTACAGCATGGGAGGGATGACGGCAAGCTGGCGCATCTGTTTCTCCAGATTCTGGGCAGGGAAAGGAGAGGAAAGCAGGTCGCCCTGAGAGCACCAAAGGAAAACTGGCCCAAGAGTGAAGAAACGAAAGACCAACCTTCGCCAACCTGGTGCCCTCCAGGTGCTTCGGACTACAACTCCCATCAGCCTCAGTCAGCACCTGGGAGGCACTGGGTTGGTGAAGACTGGTGCTATCAGGGAGAAGCCAGGAAGTGAGGCACAACATTCAGTGTGGAGGAAAGCTGCTGCTGAGACCAAGAGAGACCCACTGCATCTTCCCTCTCCAAAAAGGAAAAGCTTCAGCATTAACTGAAAGATGCTGTCTGCATTGTAGCCCCTAATAGGCAAAGGGTTTTTGGTGTACTAAAAAACAGACCATAAAAATTTTGATATTCCCATGCAAAAATGACAAAAAAATAGTTGGGGGGGGAGGAAAGGGATAGGGTCGCGGACCCCCTGGGTGCTTTTTGCAGACCCCTAATTGGGAGCCACTGGGCTAGAGGAGGGACGGTGTGCCTGGCCAGCAATTGTTTGTTGCTCTAGAGCTGGGGTGGTCAGCCGAAGGCCCTCCCAATGCTGATGGGTTCCAACTCCTATCGTAAGTGACTGTGGGGGCTGGTGAGCATTGTAGTCCAACGCCATCTAGAGGGCACCACGCTGGAGAACGCTGCTGTAGAGCCTCAGCTGTTTCAGCGTGAAACAATTCTCCCCAAGAATGCACATACAATATATAGGATTTATCACATTAGGTACACTTAGGGAAGACAGGACTGTCAATGGATATCAGTTATTGTAAGGCATTGTTTTGTTCTGTTTAACTTTTTATTGTTTCTTTCTTCTTTTTTCTGTAACTATTAAATCTCTAATAAATATTATTATTTTTTTAAAAAAAGTCAATGGATATCAGTGTTGACGGTTCTCTGGAACCCTCTATGTGTTCAGGATACTGGGGCTAGATAGATCTTTGCTCCAATCTGCTAGTGCCTTTTTATGTTCTGATGACAATAACTAGGGAAGGCACAACCTAATAACACTCTGACATTTTTATCTTGCTGATGCCCAGCAGAGTTCAAGGGAGCATCAGAATCCCAGAGGAAGGGGCACCTGACAAAGAAACAATTCAGGAGCCCCCTTTTAGAATGGCGTCACTGAATCTCATCAGCAGTGATAGGTAGCATCAACTGGCAGACACCACAGAAGCTAACAGACCCAGGAGAGAGGAGAGAGAGAGAGAGAGAGAGAGAGAGAGATTGAGAGAGAGAGAGAGAAGTCTCCCTAAGTCCCCGTTTAGGGTCCTGTCAAATCCATCAAGGCATCACATTCCCCAACACAAGACAGTGTTTGCTAAACACAGCTTGGGCTGAAGCTAATGCAATTTGGCAGCAGTGTCAACAGTAAGTTCCAACGCCAAGGTCTGTTGTGGCTGCACTGGTTTCCCCAGAGGAAAGGAAAGAGAAGAGAAGGAGAGAATGCAAAAGGAAGAAGAAAACGGTGACCCAGCCTCACCTCTTGTTCCGAGAGCCCATCAATAATTTCTGACACCTCGTGTTCGCTGCGTGCCGCAGACATGGAGAGGCCACTGCCCCTCTGTCCTACCCTGCTGAGAAACGGCAAAGAAAGCGCTGAAAGATTTATGCTCCATTTTGCACTTGGCAATGTATCTTCTTAACAATTACTGTGGCTGCTTGCGTGCGATGAAACAAGTGCCACGCAAAGAGTGGAGAGGTCAAAGCTGGGAAAGGTGGAACTTGTGTGTGTGTGTGTGTGTGTGTGTGTGTGTGTGTGTACACATGGCATGGGGCACAACAAGAGAAGAGCAAACTTTACTGATAGCTCAGTCAAAGAATCAGAGGGCTGCCATGCAGATAAAACCAGCATTGAGGACTGGCTTCAGAGACTTTTTCAACATAGAGGTGGTGGCACAATCACTGCCACAAGCTGACACCTGTGCTGTGGCCACAAGTCTTGCACATGCCACAGTATGTATCCAGATCCAGCTCTTGCAAATGGAGCCACTGAGTGGGTGAAGGAGGTGGCGTGCTTGGAAAGCCAGTCTGGACTACATTGGCTCATCTGTGTGGGTTTGGAGGACTGAGACCATTGTATAGTCTCTGTGCTAAACCAGTGATAGCCAAATTCCTGAGCTTTCAGGAACCGGATCAGACCTTTCCCAGCCAAGGTGCTTGAGCACTGCATCACCCTCGGCAACAGAATTCACTGCCACGAGATGCAGAGATGCCCACTAACTTAGGCAGCTTCAGAAAGGAGATCAGACAACTTCACAGAAATACACGTATCAAGAGCCACCCGTTATGATGGGTCTACATGACCTCCCACCAAGAGAGTGTGGCTCTGAGTACTAGTGGCTGGACTAATGGGAGCTGAGTGTCTCTTGCCCTGAGCTCCTCCCTGGGGGCTTCCCAGAGGCATCTGGCCGGCTCTAGCCAGAACAGGACGCTGATCCAGCTGGGCCTTTGGCCTGATCCAGCAGTCCAATTCTTATGTCCATACAATAATATTTCCCCCTCTGGTTTTAATTAGAGGAAATTAAATATATTTATTTTATCTAGAGAGGATTTGGGGCAAGGTGGTGGTGGTAACTGAAGGGGAACCCAAATGGTTTGGTGCAGGGTCGACTGAGAAATTTATTGCGTATTTGATACGAACTTTTGTGTATCCTTTTTCAAACTTTAATAAAATTTATTGGGGGCGAAACAATTTATTTGTTGTTGTTTTAAAAGGAAAGTAACTGGAAGTAAACAAACTGAAAAAAATCAGATTTGGGTTCATCTGGGACATGTTGCAAATTAGCTAAAAAATTATCTCAGGTGATTTGAACTAGAAATTAGTTGGCTTGACTTATTTGACATTTCCATTCTGAATTCACATCTATGTGCTTAATAGCATATTAAAATTCTATGCAAATTTCTGCTCATGGACTTCTTCCCCAAACCATTTTCGTGAGGCTGCTGCCTGGAGGCCAGCATTTTCCACACAAGGAGCTAGAGGAAAAGCCCCTTTTTACCACAAGACATTCCTCTCCACCAGAAACTGACATGCCATTTTCAGTGCCAAAGGAGTCTTAATGCCCTCCCGCCAACACACACTTGAACACGTCTCCACTAACCTCTGCATGCGCTCTTGGAGTTCCCTCTGTTTCCTGATCTCTGGGAACTGCTTCTCATAATATTCACGTACTTTGCTTTCCTTTGCTCGGCGCCGGGGGTTGTTTTCTATGCGCTCCACTTTCTTTTCCCAGGCTTCCATAAGCTGGTCATAGCGCTGGCAAAATTTCTGTTCCTGAAACGGGTTTTGTGGGGAGGGAGAAGGTGGGGGGAGAGAGAGAGGGGGAGGGAGAGAGAGAGTTCAAAAATGGTCCCTTGGAAGTCCATTTCAAATACCTTCTCACACCTCAGCAGCAAGGTCTCAGAGGAAAATTAACAACGATTCTCAGTGCAAAGTCACAAAACTGAAGAACATGGCAAGGAAGATAAGCCATACAACAATCTCGTCATGTGCTCAGTATATGAAACAAATCTTTATCATTTAAATTTTGGTGATAAATGCTTCTGGAAGGAGGGGGAGGTGCTAATGAAATGTGCAGTCTAGGAACATCTAGTCACTGAGGAACAGGATGTGGCGAGGGTGGTAATCACCTGAGACAAAGATGATTGTACATTAGGCAGGTGAAGGTACATTAGGCAGATAGGATGGAGGAGCCCCAAATCCTGTCCCTTGAGCTTGAGATTTTAATCAATTGAGCCAACTGATTAAAAGCTGCTGCCACAAAAGCATGAATGAGGATATAAATGGGTTTTGAGCCCAGACTTTTGGGAAATTCCCGAGAGCTTATCAAGGGGGTCCTTAAGGAGAAGATCAATGATAATAATAAATTATACGCCGTCCTTCCTCCCAAAAGAGCATGGGGCAGCAAACACACAAATGACAAAACACTTCAAACATATAAAAGTAATTCCAGTGCATATGGAAACTAGGAAAGAGGTTTTTCAGAACCCAAAGGTCTTCAGGAGGTGCTGAAAAGACAACAGAGATGTCTAATGCTTAGGTGCCAACAAGCAGGTGCAGCAACATTAAGGATCTGGTTCCTATTTTGTGAGGAACAGACTTCCTGATAAGGAGGACTTCCTGATCTGCAGGAGGCCCTCCCTTGAAGAGTACAAATCATGGTGGTCAAACTAAAAAATGGTACGGCTGGAAAAGGGACAGAAAATAATCAAGGGCTTGAAGCAAATTCCCTATGAAGAAAGGTTGCGACTAGGTTCCTGAGTTGTAACAAGATTATTGTGACAACTGGGTGTTCACCCTGGGACATTTCCCAAACCGCTCTGTGGGGTCCTGGAAAAGACACCAAGGGTTTCCTCAGCAGGCAAATGAGTGTGGCAAAAGTTCCTGGTAGTTTTGAAAAGCACTGTGGTTTTAAGAAAACACACACACAATTAAACAAAACAGGTAAAAGGTAAAGATAAAGGGACCCCTGACCTTTAGGTCCAGTTGTGGCCGACTCTGGGGTTGCGGCGCTCATCTCGCTTTGCTGGCCGAGGGAGCCGGCGTTTGTCCACAGACAGCTTCCGGGTCATGTGGCCAGCATGACTAAGCCACTTCTGGCAAACCAGAGCAGTGCATGGAAATGCTGTTTACCTTCCCGCCAGAGTGATACCTATTTATCTACTTGCACTTTGACGTGCTTTCGAACTGCTAGGTTGGCAGGAGCAGGGACTGAGCAACGGGAGCTCACCCCATCACAGGGATTCGAACTGCCAACCTTCTGATCGGCAAGTCCTAGGCTCTGTGGTTTAACCCACAGTGCCACCCGTGTCCCAAAACAAAACAGGAACAACATATAAATAATGAAGTACATAGAAATGCTTGTTGTTTCTCGACGACAGGTCTGCAAAAATGCTGTACAATACAGTTCCTTAAGTAGATAGAATGAGAGCAGGAACCTTTACCCCGCCCTCCCCTTTTACACACACTCAAACGTGAACAGGAGTATGACTCAGTTGGCAAGAGGCATGAGCCTATTGTCCAGAACCCAAGAGGAAAGCACACATTAAAAACCGCATGAACTGGCAGGCTTCCATGCCCCCCCTGCCGCCCCAAAAAGACTGAAGGGGGGGGGGGGGAAGAGGAACCAAGAATGTTCAGAGAGTCCCTGCAGTAATCCTCTTAGGCCTCCTGGAATTACTCTGGTCTATTGTGTACCGCAAAAGCATGGCCGAAGCTCTCTAACGGTGAAGAAAAGCATGCGAAATCCATCTGACGAGAAGGCCACAGCCATTTCCTGTCAAGCTTGAGTCTCTGTACTGCAGTCTTCACTGCACAGGCCCATCCTTAAGGACTGCCTGGAAGTTTCCAGGTTGATTCCCCTTCCCTTTATCATGGATGGTTTGAGGCCAGTGTTCCTGAGAGACCATTCTTCCCCTCACAGCTTCCATAGAGGTGCTGCTTTTTAACCTTGAGTGGCTCAAGCCTTACACTCCTGAGAGACCACTGTTCCCTTCACAATTTCTACTGTCTGTGCCAAATAAATAAAACAGCTTTCCACGTGGCAAGCACTCAATGGCCTGGGCACGCAGATTGGCATTTTCTCCTTAGGTGCTTCTTGTCACTCACATCTTTTCCTGCTCCTTTTTTATGGCGAACAGCAATATGCTTTGAATGCCAATTGCTGGAAACTGCAGGAGAGCACTGCTGCACTCAGGTCTTGCTTGCGGGCTTCAAATAGGCATCTGGTTCACTGTATGGAAGGCTAGGTGGGCCACTGGCCTGATCTTGCAGGCTCCCCCTAACTTCTTATACTCCTTTGGCCAGAGTTCCTGTTATGCAAGGTGTGGATAAACCTCTGCAGGTGGCAGATTGGGAAGAGGTATGGGTCCACTCATGGGGATATTATGGAAAATCTGACCCACAGGGCAAACTCCATTGTGAAGTTCACCAGAGGACACCTTGCCAAAGGCACAACTTGTATGCTGTCTGCGTAACCACACGGAGGTCAAAACGGTCTCAAAACTCCCATCATCCCTGACCGCTGCACATGTTAGCAGGAGCTGATGGGAACTGGGAGTCTAGTAACACCTGGGAGGGTCTCTGCCTGCCATAAAGAAACAAAGACCAGATTGACAGCAACTCACAGAGCAGCACAGGGCAGGGTTAGTCACTATAGCCCCAAATGCCCAGGTAGGAAAGTTTGGCCTGCCCAAAATGAAACAAGCAGCACTTGGTCATTTTTCTGCTTCATAGCCCTAGTGATAAAGTGCCTGTATTTGAAAGAGGGGTGGTTTCTTTGCAAAACAAAGTCAACCCTTTCATTTTAGCAACAGCTTAGTGGCTTCTTGAAAGAGGTCTAGATCCAGCCAAGAACAAAGTGCTGCTCTGCTTCAGCTGTGCTTGATGCCCAGCCAGGAAGAGAAGAAGAAGAAGAAGAAGAGTTTGGATTTGATATCCCGCCTTTCACTCCCCTTCAGGAGTCTCAAAGCGGCTAACATTCTCCTTTCCCTTCCTCCCCCACAACAAACACTCTGTGAGGTGAGTGGGGCTGAGAGACTTCACAGAAGTGTGACTAGCCCAAGGTCACCCAGCAGCTGCATGTGGAGGAGCGGAGACGCGAACCCGGTTTCCCAGATTACGTGACTACCGCTCTTAACCACTACACCACACTAGAAAGAGACTCAAGTTCGAGCTCCCAATTAATCCGGCTGAGGATTCAGTCACTTGAGCTTCTGTTTAGCTCAGTACCTTGAAACACCAAGCAGCCATCTGACAAAACGAGTGTTCCAGCCAAACAGCATCTCCTCTGCTAACTAGTTAAGCTCTGAACTGTAATCCCTTTAGAATGATGATTTCAAAATAACTTCCAAAGAGCTTTAGAAGTAGCGGCAGAAAGTGGAACAGACCCCAGTTATGCATCTTGTCAAAACATTTAAGATACTGGCATGACTCAGTCAGTACTGCTAGGATCTATGAGAAAAAGGCTGCAAGGACCGGGCCAGATTCTTCAGAAGCTGTACCCAGATCTAGGCTTAAGAACACAAGAAGAGTCCTACTGCATCAGGTTAGAAGCTCATCCAGCCCAGCATCCAATTCTTACAATGGCCAAGCAGATGCCCATAGGAAGCCTGCCAGGAGAACCTCAGTACAAGAGTGCTTTCTCCTCTTGTGACTCCCAGGAACTGGCATTCAGAGGCACAGTGCAACAGTGGAGGCAGAGCATACCTATTGTGGCCAGGAGCCACCGATAGCTTGAAGGGTTCGGAGAAACTGAAAGCCGAAGGAACTCTAAACAGGTGGCAGCTGGGGCCTTAAGCACAGGCAGCAAAGGGTCCTACTCAGCTGACCAGGCAACCCCCCCTGCAGTTTAACCCAGGGATGACCAATCCAAAGACATCATGTTGCCGGCCAATCACACAGGCTGTTATTGCATGGATTCCCTTCGGTTCCTCAAGGGGGAGCTGAATCCAGAACACGAACACGGTTCTGGGTAGCTCGCCAAGGAGGGTGCCTTCCCACAAACTAGCAGTGTAAACAGAGAATGGGGGGGGGGGATCATTTGCATGGATTGTTGACCTAATGGCCCCACTTTATTCTCCCACCAGCAGTGCTCATTTATAGCACCAACTCCTTCCAGTTTTAGCTATGCCCCTTCTTTAAACACTTAATTTAAATACAGTCTGGTTATTTCAAAAAAGCAAAACTCCCCTCCCCCTGCTTTCTCTACCTGTCCATTTCCCCTTGTCCTCTCCATCTCCTTCCTCTGACCTGCTCTGCATCAGACTTCCTTCCCCAGGGATCAACTTTTCTTTCCTAAGCACTCTTCTCCCCTGCAGATCAACACATCTCAGTGCCACAGTGGGGGTGAAGCTGCATCCTCCAGGATCTGCACACATGAGTTGCCAATAGACTATGTAACTCCATCCTGGGTGTTTGTTTTTTAAAGGAGTCCCACAGAAGCCAATGGGGCATCACTTACCCACTGCTTGCGAGCATGATTTCTCCTCTTGAAGTATAAGATCAACTTCTTCCGCATTGCCTGGTTTCTGCGAAGGAGAAGAAAAGGTAAGATTCTGTTAAAGTGCCCCTCTCTCTCCTTCTCCCTCTCCATCTCTCTCTCGCACACACACACACACACAGTTCTAGCATCAGTCTGCAAGGTCATTGTTCACACTGAGTTTTCTCCATGGCGTGATCCTCAAGAGGCACAGACATGCTTCCAAACCATGCAGAGAAGGTTCCAGCAGCATTTTCTCTGGTCCACGTTTTAAACAGCTGCAGAAGTTTAACTGAGCACCTGCAGGCACCTGACACATGCAAATTGCTTATATAGACGGTTCACACAGAGGTCCTTTGGAATTACAGACAACCTGAAGAAAATTTCCCAGCACAACTTCAGTGTTATTATTTTTATTATTTATTAAATTTGTATACCACCCTTCATCCGTAGATCTCAGGGCAGTTTACAACATGTTGATGGATAACTGAACCCAACAGAGTACAAAAGGGTATTTGAATGAAGCTCTTTTTGCAGTAACTTCATTGAGCAGCTACAACAGAAGTCTACATCTACACTATGGTTTTGAAGGAACTGCTGTGTACCTCTACACCACAAACTTGCATTACTACAATAATTACTGATATATTATACACACACATAAAATATAGGGCATAGAACCTATAAAACACAAAATATATTCACATTTTAAATTGATGAATATAATTCTTACACAGTATAACAAACAACTGCTATATATTACTTTTATATAATAACTTAGATAAACTGTCATTCATAGAATCATGGGAATAGTAGCATTTTCAGGAGATCAAAATTAGGATTCTCTAACAACACTCTCAGCAAACTACCATTACCAGAAATCTTTAGGGGAAGCTAAGACAGCTGAACTGGTATAAAACAAGCACATATTTAAAGTGAAGACAAGCCGCAGATATTTGCATGTGACCAAAATTTTGCCTGGTCAATCCTCACATAAATCTAAATCTCTTTGTGCTGAAGGCAGGGCAACCCATTTGCCTTCAATGCCACCCAGGAATCAGCTGGTGCAACCCAAGAATAAGTGTGCCTCGAAGCAGACGACCGTGCAAGCGAGCAAAGTTACGTGCTGCAATAGCCCTTTAGATTCCCTGTGACTTTGCTTAATTGACTGAGCTCTGAAAATCTGGGGCATATGACTTTTCAGCTGCGGGCCGGAGACCATCCGATCAAAATCTGCCTTTCCTAAGTTTGCTATCTGTTGCCACAGCTGTGTGACTCTCACCAAAGCGGAGCCCACTCCAAGCCTCCCTTTGTGCCCTGGTAGACTCAAACGATTAGCCAGGACAGGTACATACATTACTTTGTGGAAGTGGCATTTTTTTAACCAGCTACATGAGGTGACAAGCTAACACCAGGTTCCCAAACAATGGCCATATTGAACCCCATTTTCTCCAGTTTGGCTGCAAAGGCTTTGATGTAAAAATAGGACACAATTTCCAAGGTATTGCTTGGCAGGGTAGCAGCTTCCTCCTTTCAACTGGAAAACAGGAGCTGACCCTCTGAATCAAAAACCCTCTACCCCATAAGCAAAAAGCAACAGCAGAGGGAGAGCCCTCTGTGGTTAACCCAATTACAGCCAGCAAGAAGGGCAAGAGAAGAAGCAGGTCCACCATTAAACAATTCCATTACAAATCAGTCTGTCCGTTTTGATCTGGTATGCTTAAAAACATCAACAGAACATCACCCCTCAAATGCTGTTTGGAACAGCATCTGCCTCTGCAAATGAATTAAGTACCACAATTCTCCAGCTTGATTTATTTTACATGCATGTTTCTAGGTCTCATGGTGGGAGCAACAAACAAGCTTTTCGGGGGGGGGGGCAACAACTGTGAGTCAATGAATGCTAAACAACAGCAGTACAGCAACGCCCACAAGCCCGTCCCTATAAACTTTGTGCTTGTTGCCCTGGGTTCCTTCAGTAGGAAGGCCAGAATAGAAATTTAATTGCTAGTAACAACAACAGTAACACCTCTGAAGATGGTTTGGAAACTTCAGCTGGTGTAGAATTTGGTAGCCAGGTGTGCCTCACTGTGGTAAGATGGTTGGAGCGTATGACACCGATGCTGGTCTGGCTGCACTGGCCCGACTCAAAGTGTTGATTTTGACCCATAAAGTCTTAAATAGCTCAGGACCGCACTAACTCAAGGACCACCTCTTCCTAGATGAACTGACCGGGACCTGAGATCAACATCTGATACTCTTCTACGTCTGCCTCCTCCACGAGAGGTCCAGAGGGTGACAACATGAGGACGGGCCTTTTCTGTGATGGCACACCCACACTGGAATGTTCTCCCCCAGGAGGCTCAACTGGCACCTTCATTGCATCTCTCTAGGCGCTAGGTGAAAACACTCCTCTTCAACCAGGCCTTTGGCTAGTCAACAACCTATAGCCTTTTAAATGTGCTTGGGGGAGGGGGTGGGGGAGGGGGTGTTAATGGTTTGTTTCTCTTCTTGTTTTTATTATGTATTTTGTTTGTGTTTTTATATTATATTGCTATGCTGTGAACCCCCCTGAGAGCTTCAGATGAAGTGTGGCATACAAATTTATTAAATAAAAATAAAACAAAACCAGTAGGAACAACAAACATGAAATAAATGGCAGATCTTTAGGTCTGGGCAACCAGCCTCTGGACCCCAGGCTTAGTTCTTGGTATCATGCAGTAGTTTGGGGAGATAAACTGAATGTCCCAGGTTCGAGTCTCAGCCCAGATAGCAACTTACTCAGTGAGTTAGAAAAACCATTAAATTTCAGCTACACCCCCCCAAACACATGAGAATAATAACAACACCCTATTCTGCAGGGCTCTCATAAGAAGAACAGACGCTATCTTTATAAAGCACTTTGAGAAAGTGCTACGTATATACTAAGTGTAGAACCAAAATGGCGCAGCACAAGGCTGGAGGATCTCAAGTCAGGGTCAAAGGTGGCCTGCTAGGGCCTCCCCATTTCGCCTGTGAGGTCATCTTGGTCAAAGTCATGCTTACCCATTCTACACTTGCTGCCATATATGGGGCAGATAAGAGCAACACTTCAAAGGAACAATCAGGAGCTTAATTTCCCCATTGTTGCTCTGCAGGAGCAAGGCACACTCCCACTTCCCTCTCCCAGCATTGCGCTTTGAAGCAGCTTCTCACTGCTCCTTTAAACTTATGAGAATCATGAGTTTAATGCAGGGGTCTGCAACCCGTAGCTCCGGAGCCGCATGTGGCTCTTTTACACCTTTGCCGCGGCTCTGGGGCGGATACTAGCGAGGGGAGGAGGCGCATTGTGCGCCCCGACACTCCCCACTGTGGCGGGCTCTGTACTGGCTGTGATGTCGCATGGGGGCGGTGCGTGCGTTAGTCATGCACCGTCCCGACGTTACCTTCCCGCCCGCTGTCAGATCGCGGCTCCGGAGATATATTTGTTTTAAATGTCGCAATGGTTTTGCGGCTCCCAGTTTTGTTTCCTTTGGAAACGGGTCCAAGTGGCTCTTTTTGTCTTAAAGGCTGCAGATCCCTGGTTTAATGGAACACCACAAAGCAGCTTCCCAAAAACTTTCAAATAGACCTGCACTGCTCCTTTAAATCTCCAATTTTCCCACCCTGTGCTTTGAAGTCCCAACAAATGGGGCTTCAAAGCACAGCATACCCAATGTCAGGTGATTGACAGATGGGTGACCTCTCCCACCTGCCAAATTTAGCTAACCAGGAGTGGGGAGCCTCAACTCAGCCAGAAAGCTCATCAAGTGACTTTTTCCAGTCGCCACCTCTCAACCAAACATATCTCACAGGGTTGTTGTGAGTACAAAATGAGAATTCGAGACCAGGGAGAAGAGTCGGTGAAAGAAGACTGGAAGAAATTTAAAGACTATTTACAGAAATATTGTAAAATTAATGAATGCTAGAAGGATGTTGGATAGAAACTAAGTGGTTTCCAGCTGTAAATGTTTTAAGAGATAGGAAAAAAGGTTTACAAAAGGGTAAAAGCTTAATGGTAAGGTTTTGCTCAACTAACAAACTGAAGTTGAATACAAAAAAGGGAGGTACGAGGAGGTCCGGGGAAATAAGTGTAAGGAAGATATGTTATGGAAAATCAATGTGTTTTTTAACTGTTTTTATTTTGTATGTTTCTTTTTATTTTTCATTTTTACTGTTATACTTTAAAAACTTTAATAAATATCTTTTTTTAAAAAAATGTTGTGAGTACAAAATGGTTGGGAAACTACTTTGAAAAAGTGTAGTACAAAATGCAATAAATAAATAAGAATTCATTATGAGGCAACTAATAAACATCAAATTAAATGACAACTTATTTGTTTAAGGGGTGTTTATCCTAATAATAGGTGTTCATGGAGAGCCAACCCAGTTTAACACCCTATACCATTGCGGTTGCATATTTTTGTGAAAGTTAATTGCTCAGCAGATCCTATTCCCATCTTGTTTTCATCACTAGGTGTGTGGCCTAGTGGTTAGAGTGTCAGACTCAGTCCTTGAATGCCAGGGTTCAAATCCCCACTCAGCTGTGACACTCACTGAGTGACTTTGGTCCGGTCACTGTTTCTCGGCCAGACCCACCTCACACGCTTGTGGTGAGGATAAAATGAAGAAGGAGAAAGTCAAGTACACCCCTTTGAGCACCTTGGCAAAAAGGTGGGATATAAATGTAGTAATACATAAGATGAATAAGAAAACCCCATTGGAATTGTGCAAAAACCCCAAAGCAACAACCCAATTAAGCACTCGGTGCAATGAGGCAAGAGCAAAGGTGAGCTCCTCCTGTTCTGCCCTCATTAAGGACGGTGGGAAGTCATCTGTGAAGGGCCTTCCCACATGTGCTAAAGGTACCACACCATAAATCAAACCCCTGAGGTTAAGGAGAAGGGTTTCTGGTGCACAAGGGAGCAGCTCCAAAAGTGGGGGGGGGGGCAGAGAGAGAAAGACAGCAGGAGAGGGAGTAGAAGACTATCCCAGCAGCCTCACCTTCTCCCTTCTGGGCAAGACAGCTGAAATAAGTCAATAACAATCTTTTTCAAAAGCCTTGGGAACTGCTGGCCCAATCCGAGAGCAATGCAGGAGACCAGGAAGCTGTAACACAGAGACTCCAAGCACATCAAAAGGGCCTGAGAGAACAGAGATGCTATACAATACCTGCCTCAATTATTCAGTTTTGCAGGACCCCCAAGGAGGTTAGTATGGAGGAGTGAGCGAGGCTGAGCTGGCTCTGTGCATTTGCAAAGGCAGCAAAGAGTTTCGAAAGATGCAAAACGTTTACAAAGGGGCTGGGCTGTCTTGGTTTCCTTACCTTCTGCACCCCACCACGCCTTGTGCGAGGGAGGGGGCACTCTGCGGATCCCACTCCGCTTCAAAAGGCTCCTGTGAGCATTGGTGTGCTTCGCAGCCAGTCCTCGCTACGTGCCACTGCCGTTACTTAGAAACCGTTTGCGAGAAGGTTAATTCGGGCCATGTATCGGAGGAAGCACATGTCGCGGTCCCTGGAGGCATAGCAAGCAAGCGAGGCTGCAGAATTTCTGCAGCGCAGCCAGCAGAAGGTAAAGAACTGACACACACCAGTGGGAGAGGCGCTCAGCGACTGCAAACAGCACTTTAGAAAGGTCAGAACTGCAACACGCCATCACCTCCCCAGCAACGATCTTCTAACTGTTTACATCGATTAAAAGGGAAGGAAAATCAGAGATGGCAGAAGCGCTGGGGAGTCCTAGAGGGTGGGACCAAGCTAAGCACACAGAAGCGCACCTTCGTAAGCAATGCAGAGGTTACATTTTTGGCTCTAACGGGCTCTTCTTTATTAAAAATAAATTGTAAAAAAATCCCCCAGACCTTGAGGGATACTTACATATAAAAAGTAGCAGGGTTGTTGTTTTTTTGCTTTTTTAAATGTCAGCTGTCCCTTTTGCCGTGGGAAGCTGTCTGCATGAAAAGATAGCTGCAGGGTTCAGAGCTGACTTTCATTTTTAAAAAAATTAGAAGTTCATTTAGTACCATTTCCAAAAATGTAACAGGGGAGGTCTCTGCATCAAGACACAATCTAAAATTCAAAAGGCAGTATATGAAGAGGTAGGAATTGGAGACTGAGAGCAAAACAAGGGAAATTAGGTTTATTAGCAGTGGGGGAAGGGGACTAGCTTTGGCCAACGCAGCATGACCAGGCTCTTCCTACTTGTACTTGGGCTGGACATGCTGCTTGCCCACGACTAAACACCCAGATGCCCTTCACAGCCTAAAAAGAGGGTCGTCCTGGGCAAGCACAATTCTGGGTTAGCTCCTGGTTCAAACCTTGGAAGCCTTACACCAGAGACAGGGATCCTGCAGCCTTCCAACAATATTTGTAGGGTTGCAGGTCCACCTACTTGCCTTCCTGAGGAGTACTAGCTTCTACGTGAAACGTCTGTAGGGTCAATAGCCGGCATAAGCAAAGTTTATTCCCTCTGCTTAAAAGCCACTGGGCAAAGAGAACAATTCCACCTTAACGCTCTCATCGGGCACAGTTCCAAGCTCTTTGGAAAAGAAGTCTGTGAAAGAAGTTTGGTGTTTTGTATTCCCTGGCCCACAGCCACCTGAATATCTCTGGCCAGCCTCCAGGGGGGTTAACAGCTTCAGTATATTGTGTAAACGTATGCTGCACGTAGATTAAAAACCCCAAAGCCAGGGAGTGGCTGGCGGGGGAAAGGAGAGAGATAAAGGCAGCGGAGATATAAGAGAGGCCAGCTTTCCTGAGACGAAGCTGGAGCCAAGAGAGAGACAAAAGCATGTCTGTTAGGTGGTCACAAACTTTTATCGCAGGTATTACATTACACAGGAAGCCTTTTGACTCATCCAAAAGCCAGGATCAACATCAGCAGAGAGCTTGGCAAAGGGGAACGGAAAGAAGGGGACCAAGTAGGGCCGGCGGTTCAGATGGCAGAAATAAAACAGAAGGAGATGCCCAGGAGCTGAGGAGGAGCAACCCTCTTGCCTTTGCCCTTCCAGTCTAGGAAGAGATTCGCGCTGGCGGGTTTGGATGGAATGAGGCAACCCCAGTAAACAGGAACAGAGGGTAATTTCATTTGGTCTGCATTTCAGAGAAGAAGCTTAATTCTCAGTTCAAAGGTTTATATGTGTGTTGGTGGTACAATGTGATCCATGGGTGCTTGGTCCATGTCTTGAGTTAGCACATCCCCCAAGCTGCTGGGCGTTCTGAGTTGCACTGGGTTACAGAGCAAAGTTTGAGTGTACGACTTGCTAAGTCATTCACCTTCCCTTTGGTTCAAGAATACAGAGATGGGTATAATGGTCTCTAGGGCATTGCCTTCATTATGTTCTTGTATGCATGGGGGTCCTGATGCAAATCCTGATGTTGCCCTGTTTGCTGTCAGTGAGAGTCCGGGGAAGAGGCTGTGAGTTTTACAGAGCAGCGTTAGCTAGCATGGTGACAGTGTTAGCGGATCTCTCTGTACCTCTGTATCTTTACTACAGAGACCAGAAGATCTGTATATAGTAGATAGCAGTGTTCAGCTTTGTCTTGTGTCTGGAGACCATAAACACTTTGTTACTTTTAGCTGTGTGGCAGAGGAGTTTTCCTCTAACTGGGACTCTGGAAGAAGCTGTTGTGCTGGAGCAGGAAATCTCTGAAGACGCTGCTGAGACATCACAGTGGCTGAGGTATGGTGAACTAACAACCGCCTTCCACAAGTCACCAACATGTGCGTCAGAGGTGCTCTGTAACTCAGTGGCAGGAGTTTGCATATTGCATGCAGAAGGTCTCCGGTTCAACCCTGGCTGGCATCTCTGGTTTAAAGAAGGATCACAAAGCCAAACTGGCTCCCGCCCGATACTACTGGGCTCCCAATTCCCACCAGCCCCAGCCAGCCTGGCCAATGGTCCAGCCCTTTGTGTTGGTCTCATAGAATATGCGGAAAGGGTGTGGCTCTGTGGAAGAGAACCTGCTTTGCGAGCCGAAGGTGCCGGGTTCAATCCCTGGCATCTCCAGCTAGAGTTGGGAATGCCTCCTCCTCTCTCAATCCCTGGAGAGCTACTGCCAATCAGTGTAGACAACACTGAGCTAGGTGGACCAAGAATCGGACTGCATATGAGGCAGCACCGGTGGTTGACTACCCCTCAGCTAGAGGGAGAGGGAGAAGGACCTGTTGTGAAACAGCTTCCTATATTCCTACTCATACTTTGCTCGCCACAGTTCTTGGTACCTCATCCACTTGGGTTGAGGTGGGGCAGGGGAGAGGGAATGGTACATAGTATTTGGGAGTCAGGGGTTGAGGGAGAAGGAAACCACCAAGGCCAGCAACATGCTTCTCAAGCATTTAAATAATTCATCCAAACACTTTCTTGCAAGCTCACAAGAGAAACTCTGAAGGCTAGGGAGCAGAAAAGGGACGTGGGGATAATTTTTACTTGAGGGGGTTGCCAGCTGTGTTTAAAAGGGGAAAGGGAATCAAGCACCCAAGAAGACTATACTAGTATGTGGCCACCTTGGCAACTCGCTGCATACCTTCAGCATGAAGGAGAGCGTATTACGGAGAAGAGAAGGCAAAAAGGTCAAAGAAGGAGAGAGCCTCCAAAAGCAAGATTTTAATAATTGAAAACAGTAGAAATGCAATCCTTTTATAGCCCAGCTCTTACCGGTGCAGATTCATTAGGGTCACTCCAGGCTAAAGGCATTTGAAGCTGTAGCCCAAGGAGGAGTTGGCAGCAGTGGGATTGCAGCACCTGGCTTGGAAGCAGAAGGTCCCAGGATCAAACCCTACTGGCATCTCCAGGAGGGGCTGGGAGAGACTCCTGCCTGAAGCCCCCGCGGGAGAAGAGCTGCCACTCCGTGTGGACAATACAAAGCCAGGCGGCTCTTCAGATGCTGGACATTAACTTCCACCAGCCTCAGCCAGGATGACATGAGCTGGAATCTGACAATGTGTGGAGGGCCATGGGTTTCCCATCCTTGTGTCAAAGATCCCATGCTATTTGTTTATTAATTTATACACTGCCCTGGCTACATGCCAAAAATGACTTCAAAGCAGTTTACAACTCTAAAATCAAGATATAATTAAAATTAACAATAGCCATGCTTAATTAAAATATACAATCAAACTATCAATCAAAAAGCCCAACAGTTTGGAAAGAACAGCTAGATCAATAAAATCAGCTCAGGGGACCACCTGCCTAAACAGATGAATCTTCAGGAGCTGGTAGGATGCCAATACTGATGAGGCTCCATCAGAGTTGGCATTCCGCCAGCTCCCAAAGACATACCTGTTTAGGCAGGCATTCCCCTGAACCCAATTTCTGCTACAAGGAAGGGAAAGGCCTCTCTCTGCCTAAGGTCTGGGAGAGCCACTGAAAGTCAAAACAGTGTCAAAGCTGGGCTGGACTCACTAGAGGCCAGATTTTACATTAAGACAGCTTCTTGTGTTACCACCACAGCTAATGTACAAAGTCACAGTGAAGCTCTTTAAGCCAAACTGCATCTTGGTCTCCCAGGGAGCTGAATGCAATGATTTAGAAGCTCCTGAAATTGCAGATGCAGGAATGAACTGGGGCATGAAATTAATTTTAACTGTGCACTGTTAAAAGGCAGAAACATTAAACATCCAGGCATTGGTTACGTGGATCAAAAGGGCACACTGTGCACAGGAAGAGAGGACAGCCTTATGGGGCCAATTGTTAAGAATGACATGGCAGAATGGAGACTCATCATCACATCTCCAGGCCCAAAAAAATGCAACAATGGCGTACCTTGGTAGCAGTGGAAGAAGAGGAGAAGGAAGGAGAGGGAAGGAGTTTCTGGGCTCAGAGGCTCTCTGAGCAGCCTCAGAATTGATTGCATGACTTCAATAGCGGGTGGGCTACCTTCCGAGGGTAACATTAGCCATACACAAGAGTATGCCCATTAAAACTGGTGGAGATGGCTAACTTCACTGAGTAAAACGTATTTGGATACAACCCTATGGTTTCTTTCATTTTAGTTAAACACACAGAGAGACAAGTTCCTAGTCCTTGTTAGTTGTGCGGCACTGAGACCGCAGAAGCCAAAGATAAGAGGCAAAAGGAGGTTGGGGGCTGGCAAGGGCTTCTCGCAGTCTTCAATGCTGTTTCTCAGTCCAACTACGGCCTTAGGCTCAGTGGCAGAGTATCTGCTTTCCATGCAGAAAGCCCTAACCTCTCCAGGTACGACTCCAGGTACAGCAGGTGGAAAGCTGCTGCCAACCAGTGTATGGAAATACTGAGCCAGGCAGACCTGTGGGCTGACTCGATATAAGGCAGCTTCTGGTGTTTGTTCCCCTCCAGGTTTGCTGTGCCAAGTCTCAGCTGCACAGGGCCACAAATGCCAACCCAGCAGTCCATTCTGATTTTATCTCCTCACTCACTGGCTTGGGCTGACAGCCTCCGGGCAGCAATACAAGCCTGCTGTGGCTGTTCTTAGGGCGATGGCTTTACACTCCCTCCTCTAGCTGCACTGTGGCTGAGCAGGCACGGGACAGTCCTCCAGAGGGGACCGCAGAGGATATACATTGCCATCATGTTCCCCTCAGTGCGTTCCTGAATGCCAGGGCAGCCACCCACAGCTGACAAGAACCATATTTAAGCTATCCAATGAGGTGAGCCACTAGGAAACATGCAAGGACTGTGAGAAATGGCCTTTAAATCCTGAGCTGCACCTATCAGGGTCTGGAGTAGGGGGGTGGGAAAGGGCATGCACACTGCCTCAGCACCAGCATCTCAGGGTCCCAGGATATGGCATGAAGCAGGGGTCAGCAACATTTTTCAGCTGTGGGCCGGTCCACCGTCCCTCAGACCATGTGGTGGGCCGGATTATATTTTTTTGGGGGGGGGGTTGAATGAATTACTATGCCCCACAAATAACCCAGAGATGCATTTTAAATAAAAGGACACATTCTACTCGTGTAAACACACGCTGATTTCCGGACCGTCCGTGGGCTGGATTGAGAAGGCGATTGGGCCGGATCCAGCCCACAGACCTTAGGCTGCCTACCCCTGGCATGAAGGCATAAGAGGCTGCCACCCTGCTAAAGCTAAGTGGGTGTGGATCTGGTCAGTACCTGGTATATGCCACCTTGGGATCTATGATGGAAGACATGAAGAATATAAATATAAGAAATGCAATGCCACACCGAAGACTACCCTGGCCAGCTCTGGCAGGGGAGCCTCCTGGGCAGCATGGCATCTGGTGCACCAAAAGAACTCCAATACTGTCTCACATACACACTGTTTGAAGGGGAAGCACTCAAAACCTGGGAACTAGAGAACTTTGGCAGGGGGCTGGTTTGTTCCTTCACCCCACCTCCCCAGTCTTGGCTGCAGTGAGATTTGAAATCTGTAGGTCCACAACAGGAGACCTCTCCCACCTCCTCCAGCTGGTGATGCATGGCAGAAATAGGTTTGCTTATTCTGGATCAATTCCTGGATTTTATGATCTTATTATTGGTGGCGTAACATTAACCCGCAGCACCCAGAAACGCAGGAGGTTGCCAACAAGTCTACTAGGCCTCCCCAGATGAGGCGGAAGAAAGGCCCTCACAGTTGTCCTTCTCCCATCATGGAAGCCCAACCTCCTTCTGCCCACTGCTGTGTAAATGTCAGCATCCAGCCCAACAACTCCCAGCCTTCCAAAAACACATATTGGGACTCCGTCAGCCATCCCAACCCAAAGCTAATAACAAAACACCAGGGAGAACATTAAGAGTCCCCACAATAATGAACAGGTCCAGGGAGCATTATAGCCAAAGCAGGGCCAGCACAACTGTTAAGGAAGGCGAGGCAGCTGACTCAAGCAGCAGAAGCTGAGGGGTGGCAGTGGCAGGAAGACAGAGATGAATCTCGCATGCAGCCTGCCATGTGGCCTCTGTTAGCCTGATGCTCTCAGTACGACTGAGCGTATTGTCCTGTCACTTGCCAGTTCTGTCAGCTTCTGTACATGGAAGGTGCCACCCTTTCCTTTGCTTCAAACACCAAATATGTATCAGGAAAGCCAAAATATTAATGTAATGGTGGAACCAGAACAACAGAGATAAAGCACAGTGCTCCCAGCTCCCTCCCCTCCCCTCCTCTCTGTCTGTCTGTCTGTCTCTCTCTCTCTCTTTTACACACACCCTTTGCTACAGTTTGGCTAAGTCTTCCAAAGCATGGCACTCAGTGGACTCCGTTGGACAACAACTCTCATCAGCCCCAGCCAGTATGGCCAGAGATCAGTCCCAAACATCCAGATGTGGGAGTTCTAGTCCCAAACATCCAGATGTGGTCAGGTTGAGGAAGCCTGATGATCTACACCAACTCAAAACCCACACCTGATCTGCTGTAAGAGCTGCTGTAAGATGACACACTGTGGTTGTGGTCTCTTTGGGGGAAGGACAGGAAACTAGACTTAAGTTGCAAGGCTTCACTTCAGGATAACTTCTGGATCAGGTTGGAATTTCCGACCTGAACACCAAGGGACCTGGCCTCACTCCCCTCGTCCCAATCTTCTGGCTGTGCTGACCAAAGCCACCTTGCTCCCATGGCTAGTGCAGGATCCTCTACAGACATCCCAAACGAGCTCTGTGCAAGTGCAGAATCCTGTTTGCTGAACTGCTCAGGGATGGTGAAAAATGCCACGAATCTTCAGGTCGTTTCAAATCTCCCATCCAAACACAGGCACACGAACGTCCCCCAATTCCCTTCTCATCACACCCCTTCCTATTTTCCAAAAGCGGATTCCCTCCCTCACCTTCCACAGCAATTACCCACAACACTCTAGCCACCCCTGCTCCATCTCTCCACTGACTCCAAATGACAAACCACTTAGGACATTTTGCTGCTTCAAGCCTCAAAAGCAGGAAATGCAGCACGAGGGCAAACAGGAGAGATGTCCCCTCCTGCTTTTCTGTCTCAGCTGCAGAGGAAGAGATTTGAGGTAGGAAGGGCAAAGAATCTCTTTCTCCCCCTGCCTTAATCTCACTAATGCACAGACATTTGAAAGGAAGGCGGGGAGGGGGTAGAGAGAAAGAGATGGAAGAGGACTTTATTGCCATGTACTTACATTTTAATGTTCTCATGGTATTGCCTTGTGTCTGAGGGCTGGTTGTAGAGTGGCTGAAAAGGAAAAGGAAATTTGAAGTGTAAATCACAGCGTGGGCTAGCATATCATAATTATGGAGCGCTGACAGCAAGGCACCCTGTACCGCTTATGAGCTTTGGCTCCCCGGGAGCTGAAGGCACGCTAAGTCCCCACAACTCCAAACGTCAGTGCCAAAGGCCCACTTGCTCCACCGCCCACCCACAGCCTTCCACCATCACCTGAGATGCTTCTCCTCTCCATTCGCTTCTGCTTTCTTCCCCAAGGTGCTGCCTGCCTGAGTCACCGCAGAACCAAGAATACACTATTCAAAAGCAAGCTTGTTCAGAAACAAGCAAATTGCAACGTAACTCCTCTGAAGCCCCATGTGCGACACAGCAGAGAGTAGCAAGCTGGGGAGGGGGCAGGCTATTACTCACTTTATGGTGGAAGAAAATGTTCACGTCGCACACATGGGAGCTCAGGGGATGGGCCGGGGATGTGGGGAGTGTGGCTGCAAAGGACAGAGCAACCTCCACAGCTCAGTGGTAAAGAACAAGCTTTGCATGCAGAAGGCTCCACACAATCAGCGCTCAGCATTTCCAGTTTTAAAAGACTCTCAGGAAGCAGAGTTGACAAAGATGCAGCTGAGATGCTGGACAGCTTCTGCCAGAGAGGGCTCATCCGCACTTAGAAAGCACAGGTCAAAGTGGTTTTCTGCTTGACCCACGCGTTCTAGGCACAGGTCTGAGGGGCTTTCCCCTTGCCCTGCTCCTTTCCAAGGCAAAACCTGCTCTTCAAAAACTGAATGGAACAAATGGCAATTCATGAGAAACCTGAATTGTCATTTGCTCCAACTGAGCGCTAAAGAGCAGTTTCCCCCAGAAGGAAGCAGCAGGACTCAGTCCGAGCAGAGCATGCTCAGGAACATAGGAATCTGCCTTATACTAGGTTGGGTCATTGATCCATCAACTGGCAGCAGCTCCTCAGGGTCTGAGGGTGATGTGACCCCACAATCCCAGCTGCCTTAGGGCTGGGGTGGGGCCTGGGAGGGGGGGTGGGCTTCTACACCTTTCAAGGGCACAAAAGGAGAGACCGTCCTGCTGGCTCCCTATTCTGCCACCAGCCAGGGAGCTGTGAGATTCCCTAGCAATGACCAAAGATGTCAACCAGCCGAGAGGAGGAAGAGGAGCCATGGGGGGTGACCTCTGCCCTGCTGACAAAGACTCAGTCGCCTCCACCACTGGGAGCAGACCCAGGATCCCCATTTGGAGGAGTGCATGCCTCCAAGTGCTCCAGTGCCATAGGAGGAAAGAGTCTTGCGAGTGAGCAGGCCACATCTTGCCTTTCATAGCTGGCTATTTGTCGAGACACATTTGCAGCTCTCGTATGGTCTCAAATCCTTGATGCAGTTCTCAAACTCACTTTGGCGTTCTGTACCTATAGCCTGCCCTGCCCCAGTGCAAGTCTTGAGAAAAGCCTTCTTACTCTCCACGTAGAGATGTAAAATTTACAGAAATTGTCAAGCTTCCCACCCCTGGTTTTTCTGGAAGAAACCTTCCTCCCCTTGTGACAATGGCAGAAATTGCATTTTGCGCTTGCATTTGAGAGTTGTACTCTCAGTAATGATCTGTAATTATCTGATACTGTGCACAGTCTTACATAAAGGTCTCCCTGCTGCATAGTTCTAGAAATAATTTTGGACACCTGGCCTTAACATTTTGCTCACTGTTCCAAAAGAAAATATTTCATAATCCCACCCATCCCCAATGCACCCCCCCCAAATCTTCCTTCTTTTGGGGGGGGGGTGCAGAGGGAGATTTTGGGGCAGTGGAGATTGAATTCTTTCCAGGGCCTTCACATCTCTACTCTCACATGAGAGCCTCTGCTGCGGAATTTGGGATGGGAGCCTGGGCAGCGAGGGGACCTTCCCAGCCCCACCTGGAGATTCCAGAGAATGAACCTGGGACCTTCAACATGCAATGTGGACGCTCCGCAACTGAGCCATGGCTCTTCCACAGTATTGTGAGGTTTGTTTTTATGGCATAGTGAATTTATAGTAGTGTTTTTAAAAGACTTTTAAAAGTCTCTTAGAGACCTTTGGGTAACAAGCAACCAACAAGTATAAATAATAATAAACAATAATAGCAACAACTATAATGATGGACCAAAGGCCTCGTTGAGCTGGGATGTACTTTATGTATGTTCTTTTGACCAATAAACACCTGAGCATCAGGACAAATATGTATCAGAAAGCCTAGCCGGAAACTACATTTGGCCATACACAGGGTTGGACCCAATGCTACCCCTACTCAGAGTACACCCATTTAATGAATTTGTTAACAAATTTAATTAATGCAGGCCCATTAATTTCAGTGGGTCTACTCTGATTAGAACTTAGCTGGACACAGATGTTAACTGCTGCATTTATATTTAATGATTTTAAACTGAACCACCCAGAGAATACGGCTGAATGGGCAAAGTGTACAATTTTTTAAACAACAACAACAAATTTCATAAAGGGATTGTGATTTGGGTCCCTAGAGAAAGCAAATGGTGCAGCAATTCAAGAATTAAAACTCACTTTCACTTGGAACAAGATATAACAGCTGCTCAGGGTGAGCCTTGAATCCAGTCTTGATAGTGGATCTATTCCCTCCCCCCACATATCCTGACGATGTTCGGGAAATTTATCTAATTGCTTTGTTTCAATACTGCAGAAGGCTTTGTTGACACCCATCCACTGTTACAAGACTCTCCCCACTTCTCTCCTCTCTATCCATTTAATTTTTCAGACAGAAAACAACAAAGCTATAAAGAAAACATCATTGGAAAACCACAAAAAAACGGTAAGGTCAATAAATACAGTCCAGTAACTTTAAAAATATGCACACACACATACCCAGGATCTATTTCCCTAATTTCCAGGTGGGCAGCTATGTTAGTTTGTTGCAGCAAAACCAACAGAGAGACTTGTGGTATTTTCAACACAGACATCTCAATGCTGAATTCCTTTCATGTACTACAACAGAATTCAGAGACTGTGGAGAACACCAACCTGTACAGTAAAGCTCTGTTTCTGTTGTTTTTTTTAAAAAAAAAAAGTGAGAGGGAGGGAGAGCTGTCTCCTCCTTGCCTTCCCCCAGAAAGATATTTTGCATGTCTAAAGACTACATGTTCAATCTCTGGCACTGCCACTTCAAAACATACTGGCTATTAAAACACCCGCCAGAACTGCTGCTGGAGTGTCACTGCAAGTCAAAATAAGACAGCCCTAGGGGAGGTGGAGCAGGCATGTGATTCTTGCGTCTTCAAAACAACAAAGCCCAGACCAACCCAATGTGTGAATGAGACTGAAGCCCTTCTGGGGAAACATCCTGTCGCTCAGTGACTTCTCTGGGCCTTCTCACTTAAGGAGAAGGAACAAAGTGCCCTCAAGGCCACCTTAAGCAGCTACCTCCTCAGACATGACTAACACTTCGCTTATGAATCATTCATCAAAATTATGGCCATACTTGGGCTGTTTCCAGATGAGTAATGCAACCAGGGCCTTCGGAATTGAACACTAGTCATGAGTTGGGAAGCTGCAGAATGTCCCAATTTTTTCAGGGTCAGCACGACAAATTCTCCCTGTCTGCTGTGCAAGTTGAGGCCAGCACAAACTAGAGAAAGCAACTTGCATAGGGGATTTCCTCAAACAAAGTTTCAGAGTGAAAGTTTGAAAATGAGTCGAGTGGAAGCCAGGCAGACCAAATGGCACAGCTTCTCCTGGGATGCACTGCTACACCACACAGGTAGATGGGTTATGGTTTGAATAACCCCCATGCATTCAAAAAACAAAACAGAAAACTAGGAAGTCAGAGAGAAGGACTTTCTGTCTGAACATGTTTGTGTTTTTTTAAATCTGTAAGGAGGCACATCCTCCTTGGCCACTGGGCCATGCTAGGTGCAGCTGATGGGAGTTATAGTCCAGTCACACCTGGAGAGCTCAGGGTTGGGGAATGCAGGATTGAGGCATGGCAGTTTCATAGGTCATCAGTCTCTCTTGATGGAGCGAGGAGGAGGCTTCATCTCCCAGTTTACCTTCAGAACTCCCTCGCTTTGCACTGTATCGCAGACATGGTTGTCTGTGCACTGACCCCAGAAAGTGTTCTATGGAAATTAATCACAGTCACACTTTGGGGAGCATTTCGCTGTATGCAAACCATGGAGTCATTTCATGAAGCCACCTGAGCGTTACGAGTGAAGCCAGCTGATTCCCATCTCCAGGTGGGTCATTGTTTGCTTCCTCAGTGCTAGGGCCATGCATTTACAGCACTGGATGACTGCAGCTTCAAGTGATGCCTTGCATGTGGGAATAGAAGCATAGATTTAACAATACGTCTAAAACTAAGAGAGACTGGAAGGATAAATATTCACCAACTGTAACGCAATGGTCTGAAGACCTTACTGCCCTAGCTATATTCAAACTTATTTCATATAGCTGTCAATTTCGGGTGGGTATCTAGGTCAGCATCCAGACAGCTTATATGTTTAATTCAAGCATGTCAATAGTCTGGCCCGTGGGCCAAATCCGGCCCGCTGGTCAGTTTAATCCAGCCCCACAGGCACTGAGGCTTGCTCACCTGCCCACCGGTCGGCTCTCGTAGCCACTCGCCGTGGGCAGCTTGTGCATGAGCCCTGAACTGCCAAATCTACAAAGCCACAGATGTAAGTACCAGGGATGTGATCCTTGTGGGGTATTTGACTTTATGTACAGACCCAACCAACAGAAACTAATAGCACACTATGTTACCATAGCTGTCATTGTATGGACTACTGTAAAATGGGGCACATCTACACTATAGAGTGAAAGCACCCTTTTACCATTTTAAAAGTCAAGGCTCCACCCCCCACCCAAGAATCCTGGGAACTGTAGTTCGTTAAGGGAGCTGAGAGTAGTTAGTAAACAGCCTCTGAAGCACGTGTCAGCGAGAATCAGCCAATCAGCAAGCTCTTGTCACGCTACCAGCTCCTGGTCACGCACTGGTCAAGCACAGGGTTCAAGTTCTGCTTTCCGATGCTTGCAGTGACGCTCTATTCTAACCTCTCCCCTAGTTATGACAGGACAGGGAGTTTGGAGATTTTGTGGTTTTGCTCTTCCTGTTCTGGGGATTAATTTAGCCTGTATCTGAGGGGATTTTGTACCAGAATCTCTGATTCACGTCTTCCCCTTGTCCAGGGAACACGGATGTTTGTAGGGGAAAGGTCGGCTCCTAACTTTGCTGTTCCAAGCAGTTTGCAGTTAGCTAAGGCACAGCTTCCCTTTGATTCAAAATGGATTATAAAATACTGTAAGCCTTGATTATGTGTAAGCATATATGAATATATATTGAATATATTGATTACTGATAACTGATTATATGGATAGCATAGGGGTAGCCCTTCTTCCTTGCCTCACCTCCAAGAGGTGCAATTGACAACACCCTTAACGAACTACAGTTCCCAGGATTTCTCTGGGGGAAGCCTTGGCTGTCAAATGGTAAAAGAGCACCGCCTGGATGTGAATTTTGAAAGGATGGGAGGCCCACAGTGGGGAAGGGGGTTGGGAAAGATTTTTTACTTGAAATGATTTAATTGCTCCAAAGAAACCAGCCTATTTTTTATTTTTAAAAAACTCTGAAAGACCACAGTGACATCCACCATCACCCTCATACCATTTATGAAGGTGCAATCCAGGTGGCTTTCATTCCTAGGCAGGGTGATAAGCCACAGTGCAAGTCGCTTACGTACTGCAGCCCAAAGGCATCATCACAGCTGCCTAGTAACCACAGACAGCAACCAGAGTGTCACAACCGGACATGAAAGGCAGCAGCCAAAGACCAAAAGGAGCCCTTTCCACAATTCACTGTGCAATTTACATCCAGCTGCTTCCTGCAGCCACTGGGCAGGCTAAATTTAACAAATTTCATGTAGGAATTGAGGGGTATAACCTGTTCAAAAGGAATAGACCAAACAGGAAGGGAGGAGGAGCAGCATTATATATGAAGGATGTGTACACTTTTGAAGAAATCCATGACATGGAGCATGAAAAGAAGACTGAGAGTATATGGGTAAAAATTGAAGAGAGAGAAACAACAGTGACCTTCCTGTGGGTGTCTGCTACAGACCGCAAAGCCAGACTGAAGGCTGGGATGATGCCTTACTAGAGCAGATTACCAAACATTAAAAAAGAGACAGATAGGTAGCCTTGTTGGTCTGCCATAGTCAAAATAAAAAAATTCCTTCCAGTAGCACCTTAAAGACCAACTAAGTTAGTTCTTGGTATACCTTGGTCTTGGTCTTTAAGGTGCTACTGGAAGGAATTTTTTTATTAAAAAAGAGAGAAATAGTAATCATAGGGACTTCAACTTCCCCGATTTCTGTTGGGACTCAAACTCTGCCAAGAGTGTTAAGGTCTGACAAATTCCTCCATTGCCTCACTGACAATTTCATTTCCCAGAAGGTGGAAGAACCAACAAGGGGGTCATCTATCTTGGACCTGGTCTTCACCAATAGGGAGGAACTTACTGATGAAGTGGAAGCACTCAGAAACTTGGGAAGAAGTGATCATGTTTTCCTGGGTTTCAGGATACAGAGGCAAGGGAAAACTGAGCGTAGTTGGATACACACTCTGGACTTTAAAAAGGTCAATTTCGAAAAGCTGAAGGAAGTACTGAGTGTGACCCCATCATCAGAAACACTCAATGAGAAGGGAGTCTAAGAAGGATGGGAGTTTCTAAAAGGAGAAATACTGAAGGCTCAAATACAGACAATTCCAAAAGTAAGAAAAGTGGGAGGCATCTAAGGAAATTGGTGCGGCTGCATAAGGAGCTTACAGGTGAGCTGAGAGTTAAGAAGGGCATGTATAAGAAATGGAAGAATGGGGAAGTCATAAAGGAGGAGTACACACGAGTAGCCAACAGTTGCATGGGGAAAGTCAGGCTGGCTAAAGCTCATAATGAGCTTTATGAATGAAAGTTTCTTTGGCTACACCCAAAATAAGAGGAAAAACAAGCAAATGGTAGATCCCCTGTGTGGGGAAGACAGAGAAATGCTATTAGGGGACAGAGAAAAGGTGGAACTACTCAACACCTACTTTGCTTCTGTCTTCACCTAAAAGAAATGTCCAACCTGGTGATAACGGAATAAATGATGTAAGGAGGGAGCTGCAGCCTAAGATAGGCAAAGAGGTAGTAAGGGAACACCTGGCTACTTTAGATGAATTTGAATCTCCAGGGTCTGATGAGCTGAATCCAAGGGTACTAAAGGAGCTTGCTCTTCTTGGATAACAGTTGAGGTCCCTACAGACTGGAAGCAAGCAAATGTTGTCCCCATCTTCAAAAAGGGGGGGGGGAGGAAAAGGAAGACCCAGGTAAATACTAACTGGTAAGCTTAACATCGATACCAGGGAAGGTCCTAGAACAGATAGTTCAATGGTCGGTCTGTGAGCATTTAGATAAGGATGCTGTGATTACTAAGACCCAACATGGGTTTCTCAAAAATAAGTCATGCCAGTGCAGACTATACTAGAGTGAATGGGCCAATGTAAGGCAGCTTCCTCTACATTCTGTTGTCACCAGGCAGCTGTTCTCAGCCCACTGGCCCTGTCTGCTAAGCTTCCTGCACCAGAATCAGGCCAGCAGGCCATTCTGAAATCAGAGGGAGCCTTCCTTGCAGATGCTGGAGTCAGTCTACCTCCTTCTCAACCATTTGGCCACCCTCCAAAACTCCAAGGATGGCAAGTAAGGGGGGGGGGGGGAGAAGGGAAGTATGCAGGGTAGGTGGGGGCGGCTGTAGGGAGAGAGAAAAACACTGTATGTATATTTGTTAAAATCAGAGACAGACTTACCAACTCCACCTGAGGTCCCAGCCCTTCCAGAATTCTGTGTGCTGCTTCTGCTTTTTTCTGCAACAGTGAAAAGGAAAATAGGAGAATGATAAATGACTTAACAACTGGAATCCCACAGGTTTCACTTGCTTCCCCCCTCCCTCAAATTTTCCCTCAAAGGCAAAGGGCCTACAAATTTAACCTCATTTCCCTCCCCACCCTTCCCCAAGGCAAGAGGAGAAAGGTTAAAAGCGCAAAGAGAGACAGAGACAGACAGAGAGAGAGAGAGAGAGAGAGAGAGAGAGAGAGAGAGAGAGAGAGACTCTCCCACACACACTGCAATGTCACAGACTGGGAAGGGTTTGAACGGCTGCCAAGCTGAAAAACCCAAACAAGAGGCACACACAGGAAAACTCTCACGTATGCTTCAAGGTCTCAGCTGCAAAAATGAACCATGGGACGGGGAAAAGGATATACTCCGCTTGTGGTGCCTTAGTGGCAATCTAGCACAAGACACTCACACATCAAAAAGCCTTTCTCTCTCTCCCTGCGACAAACAAATTCTCTTTCACTTTCAAATTGTCTGGGTACTGTGCAATCACTTCAGTGGCTATCCAAGAGTGGAGGCATTGTGGGAGAGAGGGGAAGGTCTGCTTTGCCATGCCCCCTTTTCCAGGAACTGGCCTTGTCAAAAGGATGTGATCAGAGTAGCACCACCATCCTTGGGTCATCTGCCCTGACCCACCCACCAGCACTCCTCCCTCTCCTCTTTATCTTCCTGCTCTTTTCCTCCCCAAGCTAGATTACCTTGTGCTCACAGAAATATACACAAAACAAGCACACATGCTCTTGAGGGGACATGTCAGAACAGGGCTTGGAAGAGTCACAGGCTCACGGCACCAAAGCGATTAAATAAAAGATGACCTTTCCACTCACACACAGGCTGCTTTCCCTGGTGATTCTTACTAACAGCCTGGTACACCTGCTACCTAAAAGCCAATGAGGAACGAAAGCAAAGAGGGCAGGTCCAGGAACAGACGGGCCTGGAGACAAATCCTTCAACAAATGGAGCGTGGGGTTTAAGGCACCTTACGGGAGCAGCACCCTGAGCAAGGGAAGTTGGTTCACCCCCTCTGAGGATGCATCATCAAGATCATTTGAGGAAAACTTGCTCTCGCCTAACAGCCTTTCAGTTTCCCAGTGCATGGCACCAAAAGGAGTGGATATTATTCCTTGACCATGCTTGTTAACAGGGAGTTCTTATCAGCACTGGCAGTTTTGAGTATGCAACCATGGGAATGTAGTTTGTAATAATCTCATTATAAATATCTCCCAATTAGTTAGCAACCAAATTAAAAACTAGGCACTGTGCACTTAATAAAAAGACGTTTGTGTTTCAACCATACTGCAGTTTAGTGTGACAAGAGCCTGCACATTTCCTGCTTCCTATTCCTCCTCCAGCATAGACATGGAACATTTGGAAGTTACCACTGCTGATTTCAATTAGGAACCATTTAAGGTAAGGCTCAAACTCTTAAGCTGTGGTTAATGGTTTGTTTAAACAAGCAAGCTTCATAACCCATGGTTTGAAGTTGGCTTGTTTCAAACAAACCATAGTTTAGATTAAACAGTTTGCGGACTGTAAGAAGAGTTTTATAAGACCTCATCACAATCGCACGAGAGGAGGAAAAGGGCACACACAAGCCAGCGTATCTCTGAAGCTAATTTTCACCATGCAAATTATGGCTTTCTGTGGCATTCAGACATAAACCATTGTTTTGTCATATGCAAATGAACTGGATAATGTATTGGACTCAAACACTCCTCTCTTGCCCGTGTGGAGTGGGGGGGGTGTCTACTTTTTAATTTGTGGCAAACTATAGGCTGTCAAATATAGAAAATTTAAGTTTTGAGCAGACCACAGTTTGCTATATCTGGATGAAACAGTAAGCTATTAGTTGCCGCACATTAGAAGGAGATGTAAAGGAGAATGGGCAGTAGGGTCTCATGAGGACAAACCATAGTTCTGAACCAACAATCCTCCTCAGAGATTTACAATACAGGAAAAAAAATATAAAGAACAATGAAGAAAGTAGAAAAAGAAGTTACTCTGGATTAATCATCACAAAGATGGATGGAGAGATCTTATTGGGGGGGGGGGGAATTAAGACCTGAAAGTTTCTGGCCCTTTGCGGGGTGTAGAAAATAACCACCTTGCAAGCAAGAATGTGACAAATCAGTCAAGAGAATGGGCTCTGAACCAAGAAGTCCCTGTTCAAATCCCACCTGTATCATAAAAGTCATTAGATGGCCTTAAACAAACCCTGACTATCTGCAGTATGGGAGTAACATTTCTGGACTACCTTACAAGGCAGTTGTATGAACTTTTGAGATAATGCATGTGCCTGGAGAAGAGGAGGTTAAGGGGTGATATGATAGCCATGTTCAAATATATAAAAGGATGTCACATAGAGGAGGGAGAAAGATTGTTTTCTGCTGCTCCAGAGAAGCGGACACGGAGCAATGGATCCAAACTACAAGAAAGAAGATTCCACCTAAACATTAGGAAGAACTTCCTGACAGTAAGAGCTGTTTGACAGTGGAATTTGCTGCCAAGGAGTGTGGTGGAGTCTCCTACTTTGGAGGTCTTTAAGCAGAGGCTTGACAACCATATGTCAGGAGTGCTCTGATGGTGTTTCCTGCTTGGCAGGGGGTTGGACTCGATGGCCCTTGTGGTCTCTTCCAACTCTAGGATTCTATGATTCACTCTAAGGCGTGATATAAATAAAATGTTGTAGGAAGAGGCCTAATGGATCAGAACAAAAAGTTCCACGTAGTCCAGCATCCTGCCTTCCCAAAGCATTCAACCAAATTGTTCTTTCATTTTACTTACTTAACTGTATTGCCATAGTTTCAGTGACTTGTAATAATCCAACAACAGGGAACACGTTGCCCTTAGATGTTGCTAAGACCCCAATTTCCATCAGCCCCGGCCAGCATGGCCAATGGTGAGGGGAGGATGGGAGCTGTAGCCCAATAACATTGAGGGGGGGGTCGGGGCAGAATAACCCTGCAGTAACCAATAAAAACAGGCAGGAGAAGAGAGCAATGTGAGAAAGATCTAAGAGAAGTAGGGAGCAAAATTAAAGCAAGAGACAACCTTTGCAACCCTGCCTGAAAGTCAGTAAGGAGGATGGGGGGCATTCAATAATCTTGCAGCAACTTGCTTTTTTCCTAATTTGCAACAGTTCTTATTTCATGCAGGATGCTGGGTTCCAATTAGATCTCAAACCAGGGAACTGCCTCTTTAAGAGATTCATATGCAAGGATGGACAGAGAGTAGATGAAGATCTACTGATAGATCTGGGCTGATAGGCAGTTGACCAGCAAAGATTCTGGCTCCCAACTGTTTAGCAACAGCAACAAAGCAGCTTTCCTCCTCCTTTCTAAATTTAGAAAGGCAAAAAGCTCAGTAGGCGGATTTTTCACGTACTGGTAGTGGAAGCAAGAATGCTGAGAGGCACAATGCTCCTTAATTCTAAGGTCACATGCACACCATACATTTAAAGCACACAGAAAACTGTAAGAATCCTGAGAACTGTAGTTTACCCCTCTCATAGAACTACAATTCCCAACGCCCTTAAAAAAACTACAGTTCTCAGGATTCTTTGAGGGGAACAGTGTGCTTTAAATGTATGGCACCTATCTAGCCTAAGAGTATCTTGCTAGATTCTGAGCCACTCTCTTGGACCTGGCTCAAGTTGGTGGATTCCAAGCGATGTTAGAAACTCAGATATATAAACTAGGTGCCAAACGGCTCACCACCAGGTTCAAACCCCAGGAAAGTACATGTGACATGCAATACTTTTTGCCCCATCATGCATCACTTTGCACTTGTTTATGCTGAACTGCATCTGCCATTTTGTTGCCCGTTCCTCCATTTTAGGGACAGCCTTTTGGTGCTCCCTGTCATCTTTTTCTATTCTAACTACCCTGAACAATTTGGAATCATCAGCAAGCTTGGCTACCTCACTGCTTACCCCTAACATTCATTCATTCATTCATTCATTCATTCATTCATTCATTTTATCTGTATGCCACTTTTACACACACTCTTTCTCTCTCACACACACACATGTTCGAAGTGGCTTACAACAAAGAAACAGGGAGGCATTTCAAACAAACATTTTTAACGATACATCGTTTATGAGCAAGTTAAGAGGATAGGGTCCAACACCGATCCTTGGAGAAGAGTATACTTAATACACCTCTGCCACTGGGAGAACTATCCATTTATTCCTACTCTGACCTTCCTGATCCTTTAACTAGTTGCTGATTCACAAAAGAGCCCTTCTCCTCTTATTCCCTGACTGCTAAGCTTATTTCAGAGTCTTTGCTGAACCCCTCTGCACAATGAAAGCGTCTCTTGGACACGTTACACAGCCAGTGACGCCATCCAGTGGCCAGCTCTTGAATTACCACCCGCAAAAGACCCTGTTTCAGAGTCTGCAACTTCAGGCTGACTTTCAAAGGAGCCAGAGGGAGGCTGAGGGGGTGAGTCACTGCCAGAAAAGGGAAGTGTGAGCGCAAGCCTAGTCAAACCACATCTGAGTGACAGGGTTTTAAAGTGATCTAATTCCAGGAGGGAAAGGAAGCGCTTTTCCTTGTGAACATCTCTGCTCCCCAGAGAGCAGCCCAGAGGCCTGGAGCTCATTTTGTGACCTGACAAGACTCTTCACAGTTGGTTGCAAAAGGCAGGAGACCCAGCAAGGAAGGCTTCAGGGTTATGGAGAGTTACACCCAGGTGTCCCGTGTGCATATGCAGAAACACACACAAAACGAAAATGCTGGGGTGGATTTTTCCATCTCTCTCAGCTTCTGAAAACTATGCTTTTTTTCCTGACAAATGAAACTGTGGACAAAACCATTCACACACACCTCACATACAAGCGTGTAATACATACCAAAATTTACTATTTACGATACAACTCCCCTGCATTCCATAGATAAGATATATCAGTTTTATATCACATTTTCCCCTTGCTATTTCAACAGTAAAGACACAAATAACTCTAAAATCAGGCTTTTGCTTCATTTAACCAATGAAGGGGGGGTGGCAAATCTTAAAACTGTTCCTGCCTTTGTCCCTGTTCTCCTAATCTGACATACAATGGTACCTCGGGTTATATATACTTCAGGTTACAGACTCCGCTACCCCAGAAATAGTCCCTCGGGTTAAGAACTTTGCTTCAGGATGAGAACAGAAATCGCGCAGCAGCGGGAGGCCCCATTAGCTAAAGTGGTGCTTCAGGTTAAGAACAATTTCAGGTTAAGAACGGACTCCCAGAACAATTTAAGTTCTTAACCAGAGGTACCACTGTACTAGTTGGATAATAATACTTTTAAGTAAATCCTATTTCTGTGAGTTTAGACATTTCCTCAACATACCATGTTTTGCTAACCCACTCCTGTTCATTACTCCAAGGTTTGCCATTTAGCAGCTAATAATGTTTTTGCTGCTCTTCACAGATTTTTCTACTATAAAATAAAATACTTTGGACATGGATCTGCCTTCAAACAGTCCAAGAGAACTTGTAATGGATTTGTAGGTGTGGAATAACCAATCATACCTTCCATTACCTTTATTTTTTCTCTCCCAATGAGTTCTAACTTTATCACAACTCCACCAAACGTGCACAGACTCAGCTTCATTTTTTTCTACACTTATTACAACACCAGTAAGCTTAGGAACAAATACTTGCTAGTCACTTTTGAATCCAACAAGGGCAATAAAGTATCCTGCCTGACAGTGTCATTAATTTTTTCCAAACTTCTTCCATGGTATTTATCTGTAACAGCCTTTGCACATCTTTGGTGCATCTTCATTAAAATTAGGTAATAGGTCAGATGAAATTGATTTGCAGGGCAGGATCTCATCTGCGAGCTGACAATCAGCCCTGCCAGACTTTCTGTTTACTATGACTAATTTCAATGAGACAAGTGTGAGTCACTTTCAACTGTTTCTGGGCGCACATTCATGTAAGATTTATGCTCTGCTTACATCACATTGAGGTCTCCTTTCCAGAGAGAGGGCGATTCAGAATACAGTGACACACTGCAAACAGCAGGTCATATGGAACACATTCGCACTGTGTTGAGGAGGGAGTTTTGTGTTATTGTTTTACATATACCACAATGCCAACCTGATATTATTTTGAGTGTCAATTTTATTACTGCTGTGTGTTCTCTTGCAATCCTCCTTGGAAGCAATTGCTAAATTAAATGTGTCTACAAACCAAAATATATTCTGCTATTTTTAAAGTACACTCCCTGTTTAGAGCTCCATCAAACCTCTTGCAGGGAGAAAGCTCCAGACATGCGGGACATAAGAACACACGAAAGTGTACAGGCACTCTGTGTACAAGCACTTCTTTAAAGGTCACTCGGAACAAACACCAAGAGTTGACATTTGCTCCGATTCAGGTTTAAAGCACTAGTTTCTAGCGGGTCCCCACCTTCGCCACGGCGGGAAGACCCAGTTTCCACGGAGGCCTTTTTTTCTAAACTAAAAAGTCTTTCCTCACAGTGGAATCACTCCACCCCCTGGATCATTTTGGCTGCTCTTTTCTGGACCTTTCCCCAGCTCTGCAATATTCTTTGGGAAGTGCAGCAACTAGAGCTGTACACTGTATTCCCAGCACCATCTCACCATGGATCTGCGTAAAGGCCTGTTTCTGAGTGCACTTGGTGTTTGCAGGCAGTATTGTGAAGAGCAAACAGCCACCAGCTGTACAGACCCCACCCTCAGAACTGCTGGGTAGGTAAGAACAAGGATGTTTATGGCAGAGCGGCAAGTCAGCTAGGCCATCCTGAGTCACACACCAGTCTTGCTGCAAGTGCAGACAAGTTATTTTATCAGAAACTCAATCCTAGTATTCCAAACACTCATAAAGGTTATGGATCAACGTTATCATTCAGAATCAAAACTAAGTGTGGAGTAGGGCTCTGGGTAAGCATGCTTGAATCAGGGACATACTTGAATCAGCAAGACAAATTTAAGGAGTACCTTTACAGGGCATGTCCATGAGTGGGGCTGGCTCCCAGGAGGCCTACGAGATTTAAAGTAGGGTATGCAAAGTGCACCTAGAGACACAGGGCAGATCTGCACCATGCATCTAGAGCACATCTAATGCACATTTAAAGCATGTGATTTCCCCCAAAGAATTTTGGGAACTGTAGCCTGTTGGGGGCACTACTGCGAATCATAGCTCTGTGAGTGGGACACTACAGTTCACAGGACATATGGTGGGGATCTGTCACTGCTGAACCACTAAGTGGAAGTTAAAGCCCACTGATCTCAGTCACTGGGGGATACTTGACATTATCAAAAAAGAGCTTCTATTTACATGGCCCTATTTCTTCATCTGCATATTTTAGCCTGGCTTGTTTCTTGGTCACACTCAAGTGTGACCGTGTGTGTGTGTGTTTACAGATGATCAACTGTCTTCCTTTAATATCTGAAAATGGCCTCTCTTCCTAGAACACTGAAGATCCACAGGACAAACTGCATTGTCACCCATACTACAACATTAATGAATTACTTGTTCATTTATTGCATTTATACCCTCCCTTTCTTCAATTATAAAATTCAAAGTGGCAAATACTGGGTCCCTAGGTGGTCTATCATTTGGGCACTGAACAGACCCAGAGCTGCTTAGGTTCAGCAAAGTGAATGCGTCATGTGCCCTCAAACCAGGCCCTGAGACGGTGATATATTTTTTTCGTTTCTGGAAATGCTAGTCCAAATATTTCCTCTACCATTCAATGTGTACATAAACACTACAGCTGGAATGTAAATATACAGCTTCCCTCCGGTGGTCTGATTTCCACTGTGCAGTCTCTTTGGCATCAGAGTAAAATATCTTTAGTCCATAGAATAAGTAGCAGGCAAATTCCTGCTAACAGAAAAGCAAAAGGGACATTCTTCAGAAAATTCCCCTGCCCAACTCTCCCAGGCATGGAGACCTTCTTGCAGGACACAATGCATAGCAATGGAGACTTCCTGTTAAATTCAGCAAGACAGGAAGTAGTGTTGATCTGTCCATAAAATTCATCCCACAGCCAGACTCTCCCAAACCTGCGTATCCTAGCAGAATAAATGAATCACACTGTTCTATCCCTTCCTTACTGGCGCTACAGTTTCATTACTACAACCAAACACTGACAGAAATATCACTGCACATTCAGACACCTTGCAGGGTCACTGGCATTACAGTCACTGAGTAATAGATACCAGGGAGGCATAAATTTGATGGTGACATTGACTGCTCCATCATGCAGAAGGCCAAATAGCTGGATGATGCTGCCTCTAGCCCAGGGCCATAGCTCAAGGGTAGAGCACCTGCTTTGAATGCAGAAGGCCCCAGGTTTAGCCCCCAGCATCTCCAGGTGGGGCTGGGAAAGACCCCCAGACTGAAATGGTGGGGAGCTGCTGCCAGCCAGTGTGGACAACATGCTGAGCCAAGTCGACTAATGGCCGGGCTCAGCATAAGGCAGCTTATTGCATTCCTACGGATCAGTACAATATCACACTGGGCCACTTAAAGATATGGGCATCAAAGTTTGGTGTACTGAAGTTGCCAACTCACTGTGCTTAAAACCTTCAGAGAGCCTTCCTGAAAAAGCATTTCAGAACCAAAAAAGTAAGATGATAATAATAATAATAATAATAATAATAATAATAATAATTTATTTATATCCCGCCCATCTGGCTAAAGTAACCTCACATGTGGCCAGTGAGGCAGCCTGGAAAAATGACAGACCGACATGAATGATCTAATGAGCTGCAATCTCAATGCTCGTAGCTCTTTCACTGTCCCAAGGGGATTCTGCTTGCTACACCCCAGTAGGAATTTGCTCTGAAAGGTGTTCTTAAAACATTTGATTATTTAAGGAGCTAGTCAGATTACTCCCAGGAGGAGCTTTTTGGAACACAGAGTTCCTGGAAATCAGGACAGCATGCAACGTATTCTGTTGCCTTTTATTCTTTTACCAGGGCAAAGATGTAGTGAGTGTCAAATCTAGTTTCAAACCCCCACTTAAGCAGGGAGCTCGGTGCTTGAACGGCCTGGGCCAAATTGCGGGGATCTCGATTCAACCTTCCCATGCAGGATTACTGCGGGGAGTAACTGTGGGAAACCCCTCTGTATGCTGCCTCTGATCTGCTAAGGGTTCAACAAGACCTGGTATTTTCCTACCCAATATATCCAGGTTTCAACCCCACAAACAGGGCAGACCCACACCATACATCCAAAGCACATTCAAAGCATGTGGCTTCCCCACAAGGCTTGTGGGAAATGCAGTTTCCCCCAACAGCGCTGCATTTCTTAGCACCCTTAACAAACTACAGCTCCCAAGATTCCTTGAAGGAAGCCATGTCCTTTATATGTGTGCTGGATGTGCTTTGAATGTATGGTGTGGGTGTACCCTGAAGCACACCGTTGCACTTCTAGCCTGCAAGTCGCAACCTTCCTTCTTCAGTCCTACGAGTTCCACTATGATTTCTCCACTGTACAGTGAAAAAAATAGGACTCCCATCTGAAATATCTGCTATTAGTTTCAAACAGTGGGGGCAAACAAAAGGGGAGGTCCGTTGCCTTCATGCTCAACTTGCGGGCTTCCAAAGGCATCTGGCTGGCTCCCGTCAGAACGCAGGAAGCTGCCTTGGACTAAGCTGGACCACTGGCCCATCTAGCTTAGCATTGTCTACACCAGCACTCCCCAACCTGGTGCCCTCTAGCTGTGCTGCACTGCTTTCCCAGTGCTTTCCCATTTGAAGAATGATCTTCCCAGGGACGTATGCCTGGAGCCATCACCCTCTGTTTCTAGCCTGGGGCAACCCAGCCAAATGGGCAGGTATAAATAAGAAAATTATTATTGTTAATTATTAGGCACCGGGGGCCGGGATTATGCACCCAGGTCCTTTAGACCTCAATTTTCTTTCTTTCTTTCTTTTAATTTTTAATTTTTATTAGACCTCAATTTTCTGCTTATTTTTCAGTAGGGTGTGTTGAGTTGGATTTCCTGGATATATTGATGTGCATTTTAGGATGTTTAATTCTTGTTTTTGTAAGCTGCTTTGAGTTAACATTTCTGGAACAAAGCAACCAAATAAGAATAGTAGCAATTATTATTACACCACCCGGAGATGCCAGGGACTGAAACTGGGACCTTCTGCACCCAAGGCAGCTGTTCCACTGCATCCCAGATGACTAGTGTGGCTCTCCAGCTTTGGCCTATGAAGTGTTGGCTTTCTCTGGGCTGCTTTAATGAACTGCGCTGTTTTACTGTGATGCTTTAACTTCCCCCTTCCCTTCACCAGATTATAAATTCCCCTGCAGGCCTGCTGGGTCAAAAGGCAAGGTAAAAATATTTCAGTAACTAAAAGGGAGAGGAGAGACAGAGTGTACCTACAGATAAAATCCAAGAACATCTTGGGAAATGACATAACTTGCCTACGAGGCACTGCAAGCGATCTAGTTCCTTGAGGCTGCAATCTAGACATACTTGCGAGGGGAGCAAGCTTCACTGAACGATCAGGCCTTACTCCTGAAAAAGCATGTTTAGGATTGCCCTGTGAGTCACTCATGTGCTTCAGCGGTTGTCAGAGGGGGCTTAGGCTTTTGCGAGTCGAGTGGGAAGAGATGAGGAAACTGGAGTTATTTTGAGAGAAAGAGGGAGGTGTTTTTCCTGGAATAATTCCAGTCACCATTCCAGAGAGACGGCAGCTGAACCATGCTCTGGATTTTATTTATAGCATTGCTCAGCTCCACCGCGCCTCGGAACAAGGCATAAGCATTTCCATTCAGGATCCAGCTTTCTCGCATGGATGGAGGCAGGAACACAGAGAGTGAGCCTTGCTGGGAAAACAGGCCTCCCTCCTGTTCCTCCAACTGGGGAAGTGCCATAGCTCAGGGGAAGAGCACAGGCTGTGCGTGCATGCGGTCCCCAGTTCAATTCTCAGTAACGGCTGGCAAAGACTCAAGGCTGGGAAAGAATGCAATACTTGTATTTATGAGTGACTTCAACTATCCATATTCAGTCACAAAAAAGAAGGGCGGCAACCCTGGAACGCGTCTTTGGTGGCGCCCAGGACCAGATGCAAGACATCAAATTTTAAACTAAATATACATGTAAATGACCAAAAGCCAAGAATATCCAGCATGGCCACCTTTGCCTTCAAAAGAGGAAACTCTCCCCAAATGAAGGGATTGGTAAAAAGGAAGTTGAAAAGCAAAGGCAAGAGCAGGGGTCAGCATTTTTTTTCAGCAGGGGGCCGGTCCACTGTCCCTCAGACCTTGTGGGGGGCCGGACTATATTTTTTTTGGGGGGGAAATATGAACAAATTCCTATGCCTCACAAATAACCCAGAGATGCATTTTAAATAAAAGGACACTTTCTACTCCTCTAAAAACAGGCTGATTCCCGGACCATCCATGGGTCGGATTCAGAAGGCGATTGGGCCAGATCTGGCCCCTGGGCCTTAGTTTGCCTACCCATGGGCAAGAGGGTCAAATTACTCCAGAATGCTTGGGAGTTGTTTAAAAACACATTATTGGAAACTCACTTCGAGAGCACACCACATGGAACCTCCATGAATTTGCTTATACAATTGCAGGGGGGTGTTCATAAGATTTACCAATAAAATGAATTCAACACTTACAGTACAGCCATTCTTCTTTAGAGGTGGGGAGGAACTCACTACTTGGGGTGGGGGAGAAAGTACTTCAACTCTCAATTTTTTAGCATAACGTTGTGTGTATTAGACAGGCAGCTATGCCCTTTCAGATATACAAGTGCTGAGACAGAGAAGGAATTAAAATTTAATCTTATTGATTTTTACAGACACAGTCCCAAGAGCCAATAGACATTGCTGCATCACACTGGGTTTTTTCTTTTTTTCCTTTTCTTTTTCTTTTTCTAAAAAGCATTTTTTAAAAGCCAGCAGGCAGTAAGACCTGGAAAGAGACTCTTGGAGCTTCTCTGCCGCCAACTGTCACCCTCTCCCGGCCTGCCTCTCCACCAGAGGATTTGGGGAAGGGGGAGACTTTAAAGGATCCAGAAAACCAGGATGCTGCGCCTTAATTGATCCTTTCAAGAGAGAGGCTTTGCCTTTTCTTGATGCAGCACAAGCCGTGAAAGGGAAAACGCTGCAGTGGGTGTCCTTACATGAACTCTCCCTCTCCAGCGAGAAAGAGAGCGCTGACGAGGAAAAGACAGAGAGAAACGATGAGGTCAGCTCCCAAAAAAGGAAGCTCGCAGGCGGTTGCTCAAAGGCTCACTTGCATCTGAGAGAGAAAACACCGCAGTCTTTGTGGGCGGGTGAAAAAGCAGCCAGTCTCCAGGGGAAGTGCTGGTGCTGCCGCTGCTGCTGCTCCGCAATGCCCTGCAAGGCTAGCATTAAGAGAGAGCTGCTTTTAGCAAGTTGGAGAGCCCAAGGGGGAGAGGGGAGAAGAGAGGTGCCAGACACACTAGATGGGTTGGCAGCGAAAGAAAGGACTGCGGTTTCCTGTGGTGAGGGGCAGATAAGCCATCCAGGTCTGTGCCCCACTCCCAGAGATAGCCAAGTGAGGAACAAGCTGTGCAAAACAGTAAACGCTACAGAATAAATTATGCAAGATAAAGAGAAATCTTACAGAAGGGCACAATTTGGATAACCGTGACCCATTCAAGGGGCCAGCTCTGGGTTGCCTGAGCAGAGAATTTCCCCCAAAGCATCAAGCACCTCAGGACTTACCCGATTCTCATCATAGATTATTTGGACCAGGCTGCGATGCTTGGACTCAATAGGTGGAGGGGAGATGGGCTTCTCTGGCTCCAGTGGCTTTGCTGCTTCCTCCTCCAGCTGCTGCTGTGGGATTTTGAAAAGGGAAGAGAGAAAAGTGTGAGCACTTGCATGTGGCATTGCTGTGCTCACAGAGTCTGCCATTACGGCTGGGGAACCTGCTGTGGTCTCTCCAGCTCCCAACAGACCCAGCCTCCATGTTCAGCGATGATAGGAAATTGAGCCCCACATCTGGAGAGCAAGAGGTTGCCCACCCTGGTCTAACTCTTCATCACTACTTGCACAATTGGTTGAAATTCCCTAGCACCCACAGATGCAATGATTTACACAAATGTGACACATACTAATTCTGGTTGGGGTGAGTCACATGCAAAACAGTTGGTTTTGAAGCAACTCTCACCTTTAAGTTTCTAGCCCGTATGATTTTCGTCAAGTGTAGATCTAGCCTTTCCTAAGCTATTGTGAACCTGTCTGTTCCAATGTATAGAGTGTCAATTTGAAATTCTGGCTAGAACAGATCAAGTCATTTCCCCCCACCCCACAATTACAGCCAATTCATCAGTCGAAGATTATTAAGAAAGTTCAGTTCACTCAGCCCTCACATTATTCCAATTGTGATAGAAGGGATTCTGGTCCAGCTGTCCTTCTCAGTACAATTGCCTGGTTCACACATTACACTAAACCATGGTTTGTTTAGCTTAACTATGATGTGCTTGAATGTGTGAATGCAGCGCAGCTGACTGGGATAGCTCAGTTGGTAAGAGCAGGAGACTCTTAATCTCAGGGTTGTAGGTTTGAGCCCCACATTGGGCAGAAGATTCCTGCACTGCAGGGGGTTCAACTAGACGATCCTCTTAGTCCTTTCCAGCTCTACAATTCTATGATTCTGTGACTAACCATGGTTTGTTTTCCAACAACAAATCATGAAATGAAGCCAGAGTTTCTTGTTGGTTTATGAACCAGGGTTCTTTGAGCTAAGGTTTGATGTGAGACCTAACCCCAACAACCTTACTGTACCATGGATCATTTGGCCACCCCACCCCAGATGCTCACCAAGCTACAGAAATAGGAGGCAACAGAACCTGGCAAACCAAATATTGAGAAACAAACCATAGCTTGTTTGCTTGCCTATGAGACAACACCTTGTTTGTTTGTTTGTTTGTTTGTTTGCTTGCTTGCTTGCTTGTTTTTTTAAAAAAACAAAACCCCAATGATTGGACAATCCATGGCTCAGTGTTATGTGAGAAGGAACCCAGACTGGTGCTATTAATAGCTGGAACAATAGTTACACCAAGCACACAGAGACAGCCCTCCCAAGCCTGCTTGGGTTTTTTTGCCTGAGCATGGATGCTAAAAGGAGGGGGAAAGAGTTCAAGGCCAAAGGACCTTTCCAAGGGCTGCGCACAGTCGAGCTGCAATGATACCTGGGCATTACCCTTTGGGGTTGGAAGGAGAGAAAGGACAAGGGGATCAGACACAAGCAATGGTCTGCCTGTCTACTTGCCTCTTTCTGACATCTTGGAAACTCTGGCTGCATCAGGGTCTACTGAGCCAAGCTCCAGCATTGCAAAGCATGCCCAACAAAAGGCATCGTTGGATGAACTAGGCATTATGGAAGACATGCAGCTGCTCCTGAAAGAGGCTGTCCCACATCTCTCTGCCAACCTCCCTACTATTGCCTAGGATGGGGGTGGGGAACCTTTGGCCTTCCATCAATCCCAGCCAGTAGAGCTACCCCTGGGGTTGGTCCAGAAGCAGCAGCAGCTGCAGAACATGGCGGCTTGGCTACTTGCGGGGGGGACGGGACTACTGATAGCATTTAACACTTTGCTTGCAGAATTTGCAATGGCTGCCAATCTGCTACAAGGCCAAGTTAAAAGTGTTGGTACTAACACATAATGCCCCATACCAGTCGAGAATAATGGGAGTTATAGTCCAGCAATATCTGGAGGGCCAAAGGTTCCCCATCCTTGGTCTAGGAAAGCCAGATGTGTGGGATTGCAGAGCTCCAAGTTTCTTTAGTTCACTCATTGGCGGCAGCTGGTGGGAATAGGGAACCCTGGAGAACAACATCATCACCCAACTCCCACCAGATGCATAATTTCCCATGGCACTCAAATCCAGCCTTGGAAGGAACTAGCCAATTCCCAAGAGCTGGAGACGGTCAGGAGGCCAAATCAGGCCATGAGACAAGCGGCTTTTATACCACAGTTGAGCCCAGGAGCTTAATCTGAAAGGATCCCCATAGGTATGTTATGGCTTTTTTGCAGAATATATGCTCCTGGTTACCCAGGAGGACTCCTGTGTTGCAGACAAAATAAAATATCAGCAGCCACGTTTTATCCCAGAAAAGCATGTGCCTCGCTAGCTGTCCGCAAGAAGCAGGCAGCCAGCAACAGAAATGTCTCCTCAGCACCCTCTAAAAACAATAAAGCCTGGCCAAGCAAGCAGCCTCTATTGGGATTTGCAGATAATGCAAAGGACAACAGAAAATAAAAATAATGCAGGTCAATGTGGACATACAATATATTTTATTTATTATAAAGGTCTAAAATGTTTGGGGGTGGGGGAGAGAAGCCAAGCTTGTGACCTTTATAATCAGAATGAGTCTTGGCAGTTTACCAGTTGCTCTTCCCACTCCCCAGCCAACCATTGCGTGCCATCTCTCCTTCCCTGCAAGAGAGAAACCCCCTGCTGCGGCTACTCAGGAGGGGGTGGCAGCATGACCCTGACTCTCCACCAATGCTGCAAATGTCCAGCCAGTCAGTTTCTAAGAGGAACTCTGAACCAATTTCTCATTTTAGTTGCAGACAAAAATATCACAGATGTTGGTCATGCACTTGGGAAGTTATAGCTCTTCTCCACTCAACACTCAAAAAAGGCCGCTTGGAGCATGGCTGTGTTGGAGAGCCTTTGGGCAAATCTGCATCAGCCCAGCCAGCATGGCCAATCACCAGGCACATCTGGAGGTGCACAGGGTTCCCCACCACTGAAGTACCGTGTTGTTCCCACCAACCTGGGACCTTGAGGGTTTGGGGCAATGAGGTCATTCCATTCACACAAGGACTTCTGTGTGTGCAACAGAATGCCCAGTACAGATTGGAGGGGGGCAGATGGGGCGGAGAGAGTGGGGGGAGTTCTGTTGCACAAGCAGAAATTCTTGCATGGATGGGATGACTTTGTTGGATAAAACCCTGTGTGTCCCAGAAGATAGTATCTTGAGGTGCTAGATTGGACAGAAGTCAGAAAGCAGTGCAAGAGCCAAAAGATCCTGCTCCCTGTATTTATTTATTTTTCACTAGACCAGGTCAATCAAGAGATTCATTCTGCTCGCTAATCAGAAGGGTTGGTGCTGCAAACCACTAATGCCTTCTGCATCTGAAAAGGGCTGCAAGGTCTGAAACCAGACAATCCCTTAGACTAGTCCCCAGCCTTTAGCCAACAGGCTTCCATTTCAAGTCTTGTGACTTCCTTCACAAATTTGGTTTTAGGTACCAACATTCAAGATGAGTAGTTAGAACTCAAGAAGAACCAATGGGAGCTTATAAATATGGTAAAAGGTGCAGAAGGCAAGCCCATGTGGGGAGGGAGGCTAAAGGAACCGGGCGACTTGCTGAAGACACTATATTAAAGAATAACACCTGTAAAGTTCTCAAATATTTAAGGAACCAGCACACATTTTAAACTGTGGAACTTGATCCTACAGGAGGCAGTGATTGCCACCAACTTGAATGGCTTGAAAAAGAACTGGTCAAATTCATGGAAGGCCAGTTTATCGGTGGGTACTAGCCACAATGGCTATGCTCTGCCTCTGTGGTCAGAGGCAGCAACACTTCTGGAAACCTCAAGATGGGAGAGTGCGTTTGTGCTCAGCTCCTGCCTAAGGGTTTCCCACAGTCATCTGGGTGTCCATTGTGAGGACAGGAAGCTGGACTAGACAGGCCACTGGCCTGGTTCTTCTTATGTTCTTAGATTCTTAATAAAGCGGATTACACTGTAGTACAGTTTGTTCTGCAAGCTCTGCTATTCCACTCACCCACATGGATCACTACTTTATCATACAGTACATGGCAGCCCTCACTTGGAAGACCACTTTGAACAGCTTCCAAATTAAAAACATGGCTTCAGCCAAACTCCTGACATAGCTTTATGGAATCCACAGCTCTAGTGTGGGCAATGTTAGGAAAAGATCTGTCATAGAAGAAGCCACCTTCTCCAGTCTGTGCCTTCCAGATGTTTGTTGAACTACTATGCCCATCAGCCCAATGGTCAGCGATGATGGGAGTTGTAGTCCAGTCACATCTGAAGGGCGTCAGGCTGAGGACAGCTACTGTAGCATGTGGGCTAACCAACTAATTAAGATGTGGCTTCCCATTAACAGAAGGGGGTGGGGAGACAATGGTCAACAGACAAGACCTTCTGCAACATTCAAGTTGAAAATGTCTGGGCTGCAGACAGACTCCCCACATTGCAAGCTGTGGCAGTTTTGTTTCATCTTCCATTTTCCACTTTTTGTTTCCATTTTTTGAAGTCTCAAGGATGTTGGCTTTGCTTGCATGGCCTAAAAATGTGACTCATTATTTCCTGGAGGCCTCCCAATGAGAGGGAGGGAGAAAATGCACTGAAATGCAAGGCCCATGTATACAACATGTTCCTGATGCTGCTGCAGATGGAGCTCCACCTCGCATGCATGGTTTGCTCCCTGCCTTTCTCCCTCCATTTAGCATCTCAAGAACCAGCAATAATCAAAATGTTCCTGGAAACACACACCCCTGTGCAGGAAGCATCTGTTGGTGTTGTGACTAATCAGAAACAGCCCACTGCATTTGACTGTGCCGTCCTTATGCAGTATGTTTGTGGGGGGTTGTAAAGAGCAGTATGGTTGTGATATGGGGTGGGTGGGTGTGCTCTGCTCCTGGAACTTATACAAATGCATCCATCAGACACATTTGCACAGGTCACTGTTAATACTGAAGCACTCCCCACCCCACCCCCACCCCGAAGACTCCTTTCAATGAAAATGCCTCCAAATGTTTGCAAATCCAAATGTTTTATCTACTTGGATCTTTGAACTTGGCAACAGAATAACAAGGGAAACGCCATACCTCTCTTTGCCTTCCCACTGCTGTCTTCCCTCCACCCACCCTCCCAAGATGGTAGTTCCAGATGTTGCAGTCACTCTATAGAGCCTGGTTGGGCAGCTGCTTCTGAAATCTTTTCCTCTCTTCAGCCCCTAAGCCCTTTCAATAGCGCTGTGACAGACAGCAACAGAAAGCAGGTGTCTGGGATTAATTAAACTTGTTTTGCTTGGGGGTGGGGAGGATTCTTCCACATGCACAGAGAAGACAGCCTGCCTTTATGCTTATGACAAGTTCCTTGCTATCTAAAAACTAACCCTCTCCGCATACACATATGGAGAATCAATCTCCTGAAAATTAGGGCCATGTCTAATCAAAGTTCTCAGCTAAGCACTTGGGGGGCAAGAGTCTCTAAAGCTCCCTCCCTCTATTTGCATCTGCTTGCCCACAGCTGTTTACCCCTCTAGGCTTCGCTGCCGTTCTCTTGTTGTTCCTCACAGTGCAATTCCAGTCAATAAGGGAACATATTGCAAATGTGATGCCTGGCTGTCAAACCACCCAGTTAGAACTGGCATTGTGTCAAAATCACTGGTGACAAACGAGGCTAATTCAGAGTGAGGGCAATGATCCCCATATCAAATTAACCTTCCTCGGAAGGTGCAGTGTCAGGCTCCCGTCCCAAAGCACTGCAACAGTGACTCTTACTTGCAAAGGAGGTGGAGATCTTTATTCAGGCTACTGGTGACACAGGCTCAGCAGCAAGCACAAGGGCCAAAGTCATGATCCCAAGGTACATGAGCAAGGCAAGAGGTTCGCAACTGAACAGAAGCCACAATGACACCCCAACAGGGCAGGCTCACTCACAGAATTCTCACACATACAATCCCACCTAAGAAGGTGGCACTGGGTTCTTGGTGACAAGACTGTCCCTTATGCCTCCAGCTGTGACGCTTCTGTCAGAGGCTCCTTCCAGTCCTCACCCTTCCATAATGAGGCTGTGTGCTCCACAGGAGGGACAGAGCCAGCAGATCTGCTTCCTCACAAGGAGAGGCCCTCACTCCTGCTTGAGTCCCCCATCAGCTCCTTCTTCCTCCTCCTGTGTTTGGGGCTGCCAAACCATGCCAGATCCTGACAGAGCCAAGGGAACCATGACAGTTGGGGAGGGAATGGGGAAATGTTTGCCCTGAATATGACACACGCAATGGAGTTTAGGAAGGGAAATGCAGCTGGTATTGTGGTTGCTGCTGCCTTAAACATTACACACCACCCACTGTACTATACTAGTAGCATGCCTTTGCAGGGCAGAGCTGTGAACTCACGTGGCCGACTTTGGCTCAAATGTCTTAAAACCAGCTCATTTCTGTGGTTGGTTGCACTCTGAAACACACTGAAATGCCAGCTGTTACCTGATTAGGGAAGCCATTTCAGTGACAGCAATTTTTTGGGGGAGGAATTACCTGTTTTTTCTTCAACTTGGAAATCTGCTGCTCAACCATGGTGATTTCACGGTCAACACGGTCCATATTCTGGATCAGCTCCTCCTTAGACAGCCTGGATGGCAACAGATCCAGTTCAGAGTCAGGATGGACAGGGCTGGCTGGTGAAACCGGCTCCAGTTTTCCTGTTAGGCCCCGATCCTGCAAAGTTGAAAGTGGGAGAAAGGCAGATTAAAAAACATTCTTGTACTGCCATTAAAGATCTTGCTGAGGAATCCTCAAAGAAAGTTCTCAGGAATTCCCCGTTTGGCTGTCTGAACACACCAAGCATGTGCTTTGGTTGTATGAATACAGGTGTAGTGCACCCCTCCCAGACATTCAACATTTCACATCTGTTTCTTTCAAAGTAGACACTAACTGCTTTCATAAGTCCTTCCCCCTTCTCTTCCTTTCCTCACACAGAGGACAGATGGCTGGGTGTGTAACCTTAAACCACTGAGGAGGCGCATGGCTGTCACTTTAGCAGCTGCCCCTCACAAAGAAGCCAACATCCAAGTTTGCTACCTTAATCACAGGCAGCCTCCCCAAACAGGGGAGCAGGGACGACAAAGCGACCATTGTTTGGTAGTACCAACTGGTGTTCCCTACACTCCTGGCAACTGGGAGGCCCCTTTGGGAGACATTCAGTCAAACCTAATAAGGCATATTCTTGCCAGTTAGCATGTGAAGGGGTTAAGACCACAGAGCTGAATTGCTGATAAGGAGATTCAGACCATAGAAATGTAATTGGTAGAGAAGGTTCTGTGTGATGTCATTTCCTCTCCTCTCCATGGAGAAAGAAGTATTACTTGTTCCTTCCACCTTCTCTCTGTTCAACCAACCATGGAAACAGACATCTGTCCACTTGTTCCAGCATCAGGCACAGGCCTTTTCAGTCTGTAACCTGTTTCCCTGAAAAACAGGGTCATAAAGGGAGAGTCCAGTCTAATGGCTAATTCCTATGCATTCGATTAAAATGTATGAGATTTAAACTTTGCTCAGCCCTGTGCTTTTCAAATGCAAGCGGTAAGCTGATCCTTTTCCCTGCTAACCTACATATGTGGGTCTGTAATGAGAGAAAATGTAGTTAACTATATACCTTCATCTACCCAATAAAACTCACCAGTTCCCTCCCCTTTTTTACTGGTGATTCACTCTATCTGGGCAGATGCCAGACTCTTTTCCTTGTCTTGAGATGACCAGCAGAGGAACATAGGAATCTGCCTTATACAGAGTCAGACCATCTGGCTCCACACTATCTACACTGCCTGGCAGCAAATCTAGAGTTTTTCCAGTCCTACCTGGATGCCTGGGGTTGAACTGGGGATCCTCAGTATTCAACGCAGGTGCTCTACCACTGAATTACGCCAGGTGAGTTATTATATCACGTCTACAGGCCTGCAACCATCCACAAACACCGTCTCCTGCATTCAGCCTCGTCAACTTGTTATTTAGCTCTCTCAGTGGGCAAGACCTTCATTTTATACTCAGTTTAGAAGCATGAGAAGAGCTGATAAGATTGAAAACAAAAGGGCAACTCCCTTAAGTAGGAACAGATTTACTGCCCAACAACCAAAACCACCCAAAACCACTGATGACAACTCTCCACTCAAAGCAGATTGTGTTGATGGTGACAAGCATTGGAGCCACGCCAGTAGCGTAGCGTGGGGGGTGCAGGGGGGCCGGCCGCAGCGGCCACAACATCTGGGGGTTAGGGTTAGGGGGTGCAAATCCACGGGTTAGGGGGCTGACAACCCACGCTACGCCACTGAGCCACGCAAAATATTAAGTCTCCAGAAGATGCAAGACCACAGAGATGCATGCTAGTTCGCTCACCTGCACCAAGGCTTCCTTCTTTTCACTTCCTAAGCCAAGCTTCACCAACCTAGGGCCCTCCACGTTTCAGACCAGATGTGGGAAACCTTTAGCCCTCCAGTTGTTGCTGAACTATCATCCCTAGCCATTGGCCACACATACTGGGGCTGATGGGAGTTGTATTTCAACATCATCTGGTAATACAAACGTTCCCCACATCTGTTTTAGACCACTGGTCTTCAACCAGTAGGTTGGAACCCACCTACCAGGTCACAGCCTGGTCTAAAGAGGGTCACAACTGCAGCACTACCACCATACAAATATATGGCTAAAAATCTGAAGAAGAAACTGTTCCCCAAATACATGTCTGGGTTATACATGGGCCCCAGGTCTGAAAAAGCTGAAGACTATTATTTCAGAGTAGAATTCCCATCCTTTGTGACCCCTGGCCATGCTGGTTGGGTCCAAAACATTTGGAGGATACCAAGAGCTCAGTCAGTAGAGCACAAGACTCTTAATCCCAGGGTTGTGGGTTCAAGCCCCGGCTTGAGTGAATGATTCCTGAATTGCAGGGGGTTGGACTAGATGACCGTGGACCATTTCAGCTCTTCTATGTTCCTATGATCTCACATTTTTGCTTCTGATCCTGCCCACCATTGATAGGTGCCCCTTCCCTCCCCAACATGCTGACAAAGCATTGTGAGTTGGAAACTGCCTTGTATTGATTAAGACCTTTGGTCCATCTCGCTCAGCACTGTCTACTCTGACTGGCAGCAGCTCTCCAGGGTTACAGTGAGGGGGCTCTCTCCCAGCCCTGCCACTGACATTCTGCATGCACAGTGGCTGCTCCAGCACTGAGCTGTGGCTCTTCCCCCTCTTGGAAGAATCGGTCATTTCAGAAAAAAGCTGCAAAAAACCTAGCTCACTCTCCTGACAGCATCTCCCTTTTCACTCTTTCCCATTAATTGTTCTCCGCAACAGCTGCTCGCAGCTCAGGGCAGTTTTATGAAAATCTGTCTCCCCTCCACCCCCTCCCCATCTCTGCACATATTGTGTAATTATACCAGTAATACTAAAACTCTAAGGTACACTTACTGTTAACCAGGAATAAACATCAAATTGCGGGGAAAGGGAATAATTTCTGCCAAAACATCGTTGTGAGGAATGAAGCCACTGCTTTCCCACCCCACCCCCACCCCCACCCCCAGGAAAATGCAATCCTTGGCATTTCCAGCTGTGAGACTTTTGGGCAGCAAGGAAAGAGGAGGCTTCTGCCCGAGAGTATGAAGAGCTGGGAGGCTAAGCTGTGGCTCTCAGTTTGCTGCCAGGCTCCGTCTCTCATCAGTCTCAGAGGACAGCCACCTGTCAGTAAGCACAGCCAAACGACAAGAGTGATGCGAGTTGTGGTCCAACAACATCTACTGCTATTACATCACTCTGCTGCTCTAAAGCTTAGACTGGTGGCTCAGACACTACCAGGCCAGGTTCTTCTGTTAATTGACAATGCCCGTAACAACTTGGGTCCAGGATACCTTTAGGGCTGCCTGATGACTGAGATCTTTGGGGCAGCCACTGTTAGTGGTCCCCATGGCTTGGATGCACAGAACAGATCCACCAGGAGCTGTGTGTTGACTATTGTGGGCCCAATTTTGTGGAACTTGAGGTCAGGCAGGCACCCTACTTCAGGACTCACTGAATCTTTTTTACTATTATAGTTCTAACAGGCATCTTAAATGAATTCTGATTTTATAGTTTTAACTCATTTTTAGTTTCATTGTACTGAGTTTCTCTACACCGCTTAAAGGCAATTGTCATTAAGCAGCATATAAATTGTCAAAACAAAGCACTGGGAAAGGCAGAAGTTAAACCACTGCCAGCCAGAATACCAACTGCTGATGGTTGGCCTTGTGGTCCAGTCATAATAATGTAAGAAGAGCTGTGCTGCATCCGACCCAAGTGGCATCTAATCAAATTGTGACCAGCTAGAGCAGGGGTGGGCAACATTAAAGCAGAATGAAATGGTGGAGTTCCACAAGAGCTGTGTTCACAGGTTAGGGCCAAACCAGTTGTAATGCTAAATAAAGCTTTGGACTTAACTCTTTCCTCCCCTGACTAAAACTGCCCCCCTGCAGCTGGTATTTGCATTAAGGATAAAGTTCCCATTAGCCTCAGCCTTTAAAGAATGGCCTCACTCACGCCAGTGGGGAGCTCCTGTGCCATTCCTGCTTTCCCAGGATCTCTTGTCCCATTTTGCAAATGCTACACTGGGAGTTTCCTAAGCTTGTGTTTCATAGAATAATAGAATTGGAGTTGGAAGGTAGAATCATAGAAACACAGAATCTTAAGGTTGGAAGGGACTAGAGGGTCATCTAGTCCAACCCCCTGCAGTGAAGGAATCTCAGCTAAAGCACCCATGACAGATGGCCAGCCAACCTCTGCTTAAAACCCTCCAAGAAAGGAGAGTCCACCACCTTCCGAGTGTGTCCATTCCACTGTTGGCTCTTACCACCAGCAAGCTCTTCCTGTCCTACACAAAAGATCCTTGAGTCCCAGAATAAGGCTTTTAACTGCCCCCCCAACCCGCCTCCGCAAGTATGTACCCCAGGGACAGCCCAAGGACAAGATCAGGCCAATTATTTTTAGCATCCATACAGAGCTGGAGGGATTCACACGCTTCAGGTTCTGCATCCTCTCCTCGAATCTCTGCAGTTGGCATCTTTCTCTGAAACCAGAGGAAGGGGAAGCTGGATGCCAAGTCTCACATACTCTCAGGTGGAGATGGCACACAAGTCGCTAGTGCCAAACCACACTTGATGTCTGAGCTTTACACAGTGTATGGGGGAGAGCTGCTGCTGCTGCAAAACACAACTGCATAAAGGAGGCGAGAGAAGAAGAGGGGAGCAGAGAGGAAGATGAAACTGGATGCAAAGGATGAGACTGGGTGCTCCAAGGAAGAAACAACTGCCATTAACACACACACACCAAATCAAAGCAGGAGCAGGAGCATCATCCATCAGGCTTAGCAGCCCACCCAGAAGGCCTTTTGCAGAAGGTCCCAGGTTCAATCCTCAGCATCTCTAGGTAGGGCTGGAACCCTATCCCAAACTGCCACTCTCCAGATGTTGTTGGATTCCAACATCCATCAACCACAGCCAGCATGTGCAATGGTCAGGGATCATAGGAGATGGAATTAAAAACATCTGGCGCGCACCAAGTCAGAGACAGCTGGTGTACATAATGCTGAGCTAGATCCTAATGGGCCAACGGTCATATGCGGGATAAGGCTGCTTCTTGTGTTCACTCAAACCCCTTGCATTGTAATATGCTTCTTTCTTCATTAGATTTTTATTCCAGTGTCTTACAACAAATTCAAAACACCACACAAAATGAGTATGCCATTTTTGCAAAAGAAATATTCAAAAACAACAGCAAAAGCAACTTGAAAACAAAAGACACACAACAATATCTCCTTCACCTGGGAGTGAAATTTCCATTTCAGCCAGTTTCCTAAATGGAAGAATAGAGATGGCCGTGCATTAATCATTGCGCATGGCATTCCAAATGCACTACTTCTCCTAGTCAGCACCAGTCACACCTCAAACGGTTGTGGCGCTCTCAGTGCAACCTCCTCTGGCATTAATGCAGCTTTCCCCAACCGCCTAATGTCACTAGACTCCAACACCCATCATCCATGACTGCTAGACATTCTGGCTGGAGCTCTTGTAATCTGGAGTCCAACAACATCCAAAGGGTGTTAAACCAACGAAAGGGGAGACAGGGGAGGCCACCTCCCAAAAGAGAAAGGCAAAATTCATTAAGAAATTTTAGGAAAGTGATTTCATATGGGGGCTTCCCCAGACAACTTATTTATTGCGCATTTATCCTGAGTTGCATGCACAAAGTTTACACAGAGGTTAGACTATGTCCTGACTTTACTGAGTGTTTGTTCTGAGTTGTTTGTGGGGAGGTTATATAACAATGAACATTCATTCCATTTGCTTCCACAGTGGTTATATGCCTTCCCACTAATAAATCATTCAGCCCACACTTTACAGTACACTTCACCAACACCTTTCTAACCACAAAAAGTTTACTTTAAAAAAAAGCAACCATGAGATTGGTTTCACCACGGCAACAGAGCAATTAATCCACTTTAATTGCACAAGCCTACTTTTCCTGTGTGTGCTTGTATCCTTCCACAAAATAGTGACAGACTGGACACAGCCTGTTTGAGAAGCAATCCGTTCAGTAGCAGGCTCCATTGGCTCTCATGGCCAGCTTTAAAACAAAATCACCGTATTTTTCGCTCTATAAGACGCACCAGACCACAAGACGCACCTAGTTTTTGGAGGAGGAAAACAAGAAAAAAAATATTCTGAATCTCAGAAGCCAGAACATCAAGAGGGATCACTGCGCAGTGAAAGCAGCAATCCCTCTTGCTTTCTGGCTTCTGGGATAGCTGCGCAGCCTGCATTCGCTCCATAAGACGCACACACATTTCCCCTTACTTTTTAGGAGGGAAAAAATAGAGCAAAAAATACGGTAATCTGGATAAGTATAACTAAGAGGGCAGCAGTCTCCTTAAAGAATTAGTCAGGCAGGCAGGTTTGAAATATATTAATCGACCAAACCTACACTTTAATAATAATAATTCAACACAGAACATGATGCACTCTTTATTTTTCCAAAGCTGTGCACAGGTGAGAGAAGATATGCCTATTTTAATAGGGCACCTGACACCCACAATCTTTCTAGGGGCTCATCCACACTTCCTTTTGTGGCACAGGCACAGGTCCACGTTTTAAAGCTCTGTGTCTCTGTGTCTTGTTTTTTGTCTTGTTTTGCCCCACCGCTTTCCCCAGGAAAACCCACATTTCACCACTGGATTGGAGCAAATGGCAATCCGCAGAAAAAGACACATTTTGCTCATTAAATAAGGTTGCTGAAATAAAGAAAACTTGGAATAACAAGGACTGGGCATTGGTGTGAAAGAAGTGTGACTTCAGGGTTGTCTCCAATGCTAAACTTACTTAAGCCATTGAAATAATGAACATGACTAAAACTTATGCCCATTGATTTTATTGAGTCTACTCTGAGTAGACGTGAGCGGAATACAACACCCTCAGTTCTGAATGCAAATCCCTAGGCTGAGAATGCACTCAGAGGCCCCCCGCTGTCTATTTTTGTACAGTGGTGCCTCGCAAGACGAAAAGAATCCGTTCCGCGATTCTCGTCGTCTAGCGGTTTTTTCGTCTTGCGAAGCAAGCCCATTGATTAGCGCTACAGCGGTCTAGCGGCTTTCCGTGATCAGCTGTTAAGCGGTTTTTTCAGCGGAACAGCTGATAGACGGCTTAGGAAAAGGGGGGGAGCGAAAAAAACCCGCGGGGACGCGCAAGATTTTTTCGTCTTGCAAAGCAACCCCATAGGGAATTTCGTTTTGCGAAGCGCCTCCAAAACGGAAAACCCTTTCGTCTAGCGAGTTTTCCGTCTTGCGAGGCGTTCGTCTTGCGGGGCACCACTGTACACGGCTTTTTGTACACGGCTCAGGTTGGTAGATATTTTAATCTATTTATTTCATAACATTTATGCATCACTTGGTTGTTTAAAAAAAGCACTCAAAGCAGCTTACAAAAAGAATAGAACAATAATACCAGTGAAAACTCTTAAAAACAGCTATATAAAATATTAACAAAATAATTAAAATCAAGGGTAAGTCAAAAGCAGATTAAAACACATGGCAACATTATACATATCTAGGTAGGTTTGTCTGATGGAGGACCTCTGTACATATCTAGGTAGCTTTTTATGATGGAGGACCTCTGTAGCCAACCCCAACGACACGATCTCAAGATGGAAGGGGAGGGAACAGCTGCAGTCGCCTGCGATTCCTGCGCAATGTTTGCCATCTTGCCAAAGGTTGCAGGCAGCTTTACCTGCAGCAATTGCATGTTGATTGCTCTCTTAAAAGACAAAGTCCAGCAACTGGAGGAACGTGTAGCTACGCTCCAAAGAATTAGAGAGCTGGAGCTCTTCTTGGAAGCAACAGAGCACACCGTCTCCACCAAGGAGGAGACAGGGGACTCCCCTGAGAAGGAGTCTAGTTCACCAACACAGGAGCCAGATATATGGAGAAACGTGACTCAAAGAAGTAGGAGGCCCAGGGTTCACTCTGATTGCTTAGAAATACACAATCGCTTTGAGGTCCTCTCCCCTAGCATGGAAGACGAAGAGCAGACTCCATTTGAGGATCTCTCCCTCATTACAGTCGATCAGGTATATGAAGACGAGCAGCAAAGTCAGTCCTCAGGGAATGTGCAGGCGACCTTGGAACGGACAGCTCACGGAAGAACCCCGACCAAACCCAAGAGGAGGCGTGTAGTGGTGATAGGGGATTCCCTACTGAGGGGAACAGAAGCAGTGATCTGTGGGCCTGACAAGATGTCTCGGGAAGTGTGCTGTCTCCCCGGGGCTAAGATCCAAGATGTAACTGAACGACTGCAAGGAATCATAAAACCCACTGACGAATACCCCTTCCTCTTGGTTCATGTGGGAACCAATGACACTGCAAGCAATAGCCTCCAGAAGATCAAAAGAGACTACGAGGCTCTCGGCAGGAAATTGAAGCAACTAAATGCACAAATTGTCATCTCATCTGTCCTCCCAGTTGAACGACATGGCCCAGGGAGAGAGGGGAAAATAGTGGAAGTGAACAGCTGGCTTCGCAAATGGTGTAAACAGGAACGGTTTGGATTCTTAGATCACGGACTGCAGTTTCTTGAAGATGGACTTCTGGCAAGTGATGGGCTGCACCTCACAACGGTTGGGAGAAATGTTTTTGCCAAAAATCTCAGAAACCTCATCAGGAGGGCTTTAAACTGACTAATGTGGGGGAGGGAGACAGTGCTCCTGAAGGTAGGAGTCTATCAATTAATGAAGATGATCATCCAAATGTCATAGACCAAATGGAGCAAACAGCACGCGGACCTAGTGGAGGGAGGAAAAAATCCTTAAATAAGAGACACGGAGGAATGATTAATGGACTTCAATGTCTGTACACTAATGCGCAAAGCATGGGAAATAAACAAGATGAGCTTGAGCTCTTGGTACAGCAAACTAAATATGACATAATAGGCATCACTGAAACCTGGTGGGATAAGTCCCACGATTGGAATGTAATAATGGAGGGATACAATCTATTTCAGAGAAACAGACCAGACAAGAAAGGAGGAGGAGTGGCGTTATATGTCAGGGGTGTGTATACCTGTGAAGAGATCCAAGATTTAGAACCTCAAAGCCAAAGTGAGAGCATTTGGGTCAAAATTAAGGGAGAGAAGAATAACAGAGACCTCATTGTGGGAGTTTACTATAGATCCCCAAGCCAAACGGACGACATAGATGATGCCTTCCTGGAACAGATGGCCAAGCATGCAAAAGGAAGGGAGATAGTAGTAATGGGGGACTTCAATTACCCGGATATTTGTTGGACGTCAAACTCAGCCAAGAGCATAAGGTCAAACAGATTCCGCACTGGCCTTGCAGACAACTTCATTGTCCAGAAAGTGGGAGAAGCAACAAGAGGAACAGCCATTTTAGACCTGGTCCTAACCAATGTTGATGACCTGGTTAGTGGGGTAGATGTGGAAGGATCATTAGGCGCGAGTGATCATGCTCTTCTGAAGTTTACTATACAGCGGACAGTAGCAGCCAAGCATACTAGGACTCAATTTCTTGACTTTAAGAAAGCCGACTTCATAAAACTTAGGGAAGTGCTGGGTGAGATCCCATGGACAGCAATACTAAAAGGAAAGGGAGTTCATGATGGCTGGGAGTTTGTTAAGACGGAGATAGTAAAAGCACAACATCAGGCAATACCAATGAGACGAAAACATGGAAGGTGCCTAAAGAAACCAGGGTGGCTATCTAAAGAACTTTTAACTGAATTAAGATTAAAAAAGGATGTGTACAAAAAATGGAAAAGGGGGGAAACCACCAAAGAGGAATTCAAACAAATAGCCAGCACGTGTAGACACAAAGTCAGAAAAGCTAAAGCACAGAATGAACTCAGGCTTGCTAGAGAGGTTAAAAGCAACAAAAAAGGCTTTTATGGGTATGTTCTTGGCAAAAGGAAGAACAAAGAAACAATGGGGTCACTCAGAGGAGAAGATGGTGAAATGCAAACAGGGGACACAGAAAGGGCTGAACTCCTCAATGCCTTCTTTGCCTCAGTCTTCTCCGATAAAGAAGACAATGCCCGACCTGAAGAATTTGAAGCAAATGATTCAGCAAAGGAAACACAGCCCAGAATAACTAAGGAGATAGTACAAGAATATTTGGCTAGATTAGATGTATTCAAGTCTCCAGGGCCAGATGAACTGCATCCAAGAGTATTAAAAGAACTGGCAGATGTGATCTCAGAACCACTGGCAGTCATCTTTGAGAATTCCTGGAGAACAGGCGAAGTCCCGGCAGACTGGAGGAGGGCAAATGTTGTTCCTATTTTCAAAAAGGGGAAAAGAGAGGACCCAAATAATTACCGCCCAGTCAGTCTGACATCAATAGCAGGGAAGATTCTGGAGCAGATCATTAAGCAAACAGTCTGTGAGCACCTAGAAAGGAATGCTGTGATCACCAATAGTCAGCATGGATTTCTGAAAAATAAGTCATGTCAGACTAACCTGATCTCGTTTTTTGACAGAATTACAAGCCTGGTAGATGAAGGGAACGCAGTGGATGTAGCCTACCTTGATTTCAGCAAAGCATTTGACAAGGTGCCCCATGATATTCTTGTAAAGAAGCTGGTAAAATGCGGTCTTGACTATGCTACCACTCAGTGGATTTGTAACTGGCTGACTGACCGAACCCAAAGGGTGCTCATCAATGGTTCCTCTTCATCCTGGAGAAGAGTGACTAGTGGGGTGCCACAGGGTTCTGTCTTGGGCCCGGTCTTATTCAACATCTTTATCAACGACTTGGATGATGGACTCAAGGGCATCCTGATCAAATTTGCAGATGACACCAAACTGGGAGGGGTGGCTAACACCCCAGAGGACAGGATCACACTTCAAAACGACCTTGACAGATTAGAGAACTGGGCAAAAACAAACAAGATGAATTTTAACAGGGAGAAATGTAAAGTATTGCACTTGGGCAAAAAAAATGAGAGGCACAAATACAAGATGGGTGACACCTGGCTTGAGAGCAGTACATGTGAAAAGGATCTAGGAGTCTTGGTTGACCACAAACTTGACATGAGCCAACAGTGTGACGCGGCAGCTAAAAAAGCCAATGCAATTCTGGGCTGCATCAATAGGAGTATAGCATCTAGATCAAGGGAAGTAATAGTGCCACTGTATTCTGCTCTGGTCAGACCACACCTGGAGTACTGTGTCCAGTTCTGGGCACCACAATTCAAGAAGGACACTGACAAACTGGAACGTGTCCAGAAGAGGGCAACCAAAATGGTCAAAGGCCTGGAAACGATGCCTTATGAGGAACGGCTAAGGGAGCTGGGCATGTTTAGCCTGGAGAAGAGGAGGTTAAGGGGTGATATGATAGCCATGTTCAAATATATAAAAGGATGTCACATAGAGGAGGGAGAAAGGTTGTTTTCTACTGCTCCAGAGAAGCGGACACGGAGCAATGGATCCAAACTACAAGAAAGAAGATTCCGCCTAAACATTAGGAAGAACTTCCTGACAGTAAGAGCTGTTCGACAGTGGAATTTGCTGCCAAGGAGTGTGGTGGAGTCTCCTACTTTGGAGGTCTTTAAGCAGAGGCTTGACAACCATATGTCAGGAGTGCTCTGATGGTGTTTCCTGCTTGGCAGGGGGTTGGACTCGATGGCCCTTGTGGTCTCTTCCAACTCTATGATTCTATGATTCTATGATTCTATATGTTGAATGTCTTTCTCTAACTCTTAATTGGAGGATTTTCTTTTAACTTATCTAGACTATCTGTTATTGCCTGGTTTTCTCCTGGCAATTATTTGCATCAAAACTATTTTCAGGTGGTGTTGGTTTTTTAATGGCTACTGTAGGGTTGCCATATTTCAAAAAGGGGAAACCAGACACAGAAGTTGTTGAACTTTTTTTTTGCAAAATCTAAAAAAAATAAATGTTTTCGAGATATTTTTAAGGAAATTCATCAAAATCTAGACTTCTGAAACAGGTTGACATATCTCCAGATTTTCCTGGACATCTGAGCATGATTTCCACCCAGACACTGTTTACGACTGCCGTGTTCTGACTATGTCCGGAAAATTCCAAGTGTATCGATTCTATGATTCTATGAGTGTCTAAACAAAAAATGTTTTTAGCAATGAAGGCCCCTGCCTGATGTCAATAAGCTGGGAGTTCCAAAGTGTGGGCGCTGCCACACTAAAAGACTGAAATTTTTCAAATGTGCAACGAGTATCGTATGGCACCTGCGGCAATGCCAGTTCTGCAGACTGAAGCAGATGAGAGGCTATGCGTGGGGTAAGGCGATCTCACAGGGAATATGACCCCAAGTTGTTGAGGGCTTTCTATGGTAAGAGTAACACCTTGAACTTTGCCCAGCAGCAAAACAGTAAGCAGTGCAGGTCTCTGAGCACAGGTGTCCTGTGCTGATAGGGTCTCCCTCCTGTCAGCACTTGTGCTGCAGCATTTTCTGCACTCACTGCAGCTTCTGGATCAAGCGCAAGGGAAGCCCCACGCTGCAGGAATCCAGTCTTGAAGTAACCAGTGCATGAATTACTGAGCCAAGCTTTCCTGATCCAGGAATGGTCACAGCTGATCTTGGGTTTCTAGTAAAAAAGAATAAAACAGATATATCCCACTTTATATCCTGAGAGGTTCTCAAAGCAGCTTGCAAAAGGTTCTCATAATAAAAATCACATTCAAGTCCAGTATTTGGAACTGGTATCAGGAAAAGAAGCACTGGGGCATTTTTTTGCCCTCATCCTTAGTCTTCCCTGTTCAGGGGCACCCAAAACATGTTGGCACCTGAGGCGAACCCCAAAATGGCACATGCACACTCCTTCCAAGGAAGAAGGGATGAGATAGACATCTGAACGAAGGGCTAATCCAGATTTGCACTGGGAGGTGGGAGGAGGCCAGCAGCACCTCCCAGAGGCAGCTGTGGGGGTGGCATTGTGGGGGGTGCTAGAGGGGCAGCGGACAAACATTCCTTGGAGGCCAGATCTGCTGCTGTTGTGGGTTCTGCCACCTAAGGCAGTAACACCCCCCCTTGCCTCATGAGGGGGGGGGGGCTCTGATGCTGCTCTTCAGCCTCCACCTGTGAAGCCACAGAGGCCACTGGTGTCCTTGGAGGAAGGGAGGGCAGCTGAGTCGCCCAGCCCAGGATGCAGACAAGTTTGAGACTCCAACTTCACCAGTCACCATGGTTTAATGGCGAGGGGTGATGGCAGTTCAACAACACCCAGAGGGCACCGGGTTAGGGAAAGCTGTTCTAGAGAGCTGGGGGGGGGGGGAGAGAAGCAAGGAAAAAGCTATTCTGAGCCTAGTGCATTTCCTTTAATCTCATTTATGAGAAGAAATTGGGTGGGGGGACACCCCGTGCCCTTTTCAGCACTCTTATCAGAGAAAGGAAATGAGATTTCTAAAGCTCACATTTAGAGAGAAGGCAGGGGGAAGGGAGGAAAGTGAATTTCCACTTGAGACACACTTCAGCCAACAGCTTTTGTAATGGAAATGTCGCTCTCTGGGAATGCTCAGATTTCAGATGGGGCTTTTGGGGGAGGGGGGAGCTGAAACTCCTTGCTCAGCCCTTTGAATGCTAGCTCCCAGGTGACCATCTGGGAGGAGCAGAGGGAGAGAAAGAGATTTGCCAGACCATTACTCAGCACCATTGGGGGGTGCTAATGCTGGGGAACAGGCCTGGATTGACAGCTTCGTGAATGGAGGTCGCTTTTATTCAATCAGTTCCGCAAACGAGATTGGCCTCCCAAGGGTGCCCCCATCCTTCCACAGCTGGGCCCGTCAAGGACCCAATTACATTATGAACTTGGCTTCAAGGGAACCAGTGCTGGGGGGGGGGGATTACATCCCCTCTACAGCCAGCGCTCGGGTGGGGACTGAAAGGAGGAAGAGCAAATAAGAAGACAGTCATGCACTCTTTACATAAATAAGGGCTTGTATTAGGACTGCCGTGCTATATTTACTTCTCTCTATCTTACTCGAGCCCCCCCAAACAGCACTGACCCAAATTATTGCAAGTGTTTATATCGCTTAGGCTCATTGGTAGTGCCCATGCCTGGTATGCAAAGCCCCGCCCCCCATTCAATCTCTGGCCTCTCCAGGCATCTACAGCACCAGGTGCTGTCGCCAGTTCAAGAGGACATAAGAAAGAGCCCCCATGGGCCCCTTAGCTTCACCAGGACCTGGCATGGCGTGGCAGCTCAACATGGAGGAGGAGGAAGGAGATGAAGCAGAGTTGGGGGGGGTGAAGGCTGGCATCCAGTAATGGAAGATGGAAGTTCTCCTCTTTTGAGTATCAAAAGAGAGGGAACTGCCACTCTCTCCACCATCCCACCTGGAAAGGGGGTTGGAATCCACTCAGACGGAACATCCCCTTAAAGCAAGAAAGTCTCCCGAGGGAGCTCGCTGTGCCTTGGCTTTAAAAAAGGGGGGGGGCACCACAACTGCTGGGACATCTTCATTGCTCCTGCTCAGCTCCAAATCTCTTGCCTTACTTGTATTCTTTGGAATCACAACTTCTGGACCCTGAGCTGGCCTGAATTAAGATCCCTTTCGCACTCACAAGCCTACTGCACAAGGGGGAAATGGAAATTCATTGCTCTACACACTTTTGCCTCTGACCCCACCCAGCACAGGCATGTGGGCCCCAGAAGGGAACGTGGCCCTCCAGATCAGAAAACCTTCCTCTCCAATGCTTGTGTAAAAACTGTACAAAGCTAAAGCTTCCAGGTTGGCAACTTAAGAGAGAGTATAATTTTGTATCTCCTTGCCTTCTGGCATTTCAGCCGCCTCATTATCATGCCTTAAGGATGCACTGAATGAGATGCTGAAGCCATCATCCTCTTGGTGTAGTTCAGCAAAGCTTCTCATCAGAAGGAGACGAGGGGAAGCGAAAGGGAGAGACAACGTTTCTTCCAATTACAGAGGTGGAATCCATGAAGTTAAGGGATTCACTTTCACCCAGGGCAGACAGGGTGAGGTGTCACCTTGTAATATTGATGGAACAGAACGGAAAGGTCTAATTATGTAAATGATGAGCTGGGCTTGCTAAGAAGGAGCAGCCAGCCTTAACGAGGAAGGGGGGGTCTCTTGCCACAGTTACAGCTTGAAAGGTAATTTAAACAGTGGCTATAAGCGTCAATCAAAAAGGCAAGGAGCAGAAAGAGGCAGAAGATCACTTCTAAAAGCTGCATCCGAGTAGCCGGCAGACACACAGCACAGCACCAGGTGAATAAATTCCCAGGATTCTGCTCGTCTTTGGCATCTCTCTATAAAATACACAGTTGACAGCCGATGGGAAACAGAACAAGAAAGCCCAGCCTCTCAGACTCATAAGATCAGAAGCCTTCAACCTTTTCAAACTCAAAATATATATGCCTTTTTCCTTTGTGGCCCCCGCTATAATGTCCCTAACCTCTTCTCACAAACAACAGCACACTTGAAAATTGAAGATCAGTATGTTGTATGAATCACTTTCAATTGTAAAATCAATGAATGGCCTAACTTGTAAATCAATGTCAGAATTATAGGGGGAAAGGTCGGGCATTAAAAAGAGCCCTGCTGGATCAGCTTGAAAGCCTGTCTTGCCCAGCATTCTGGACTAATAGATGCTTCAAGAAGCCAACCAGGAGGTCGCTGTTGCTCCCTAGCTATTGACAGATATACTGCCTTTGGGAATGTGGGTTCCATTTAGCCATCGCGACTAATATCCACTGATAGTCATACAAATTAGATGGTAAAGCCACCTAACCTAGGTCAGTGTGAACTATTGCATCTTGTGGCAATGAGTTCCATAAGTTAACAGGTGTTGTGTGGCCTGCGGAAACATCCCAAGGGCCAGGGGGAGGCCTGGGCCTGAGCTTCCCTAAGACTGTGTAACAAAACAGAAACAGAGGAAACACCAGTGGAAAAAACCACCTGTGGAAAAAATAAAGCAAACATTTCTCCACTGAAAATAAAATGCTTGGGATCTGCTCCCTGAAGGGATAGTATAGATAAGCACAGGCCACTTTTTAATCTCCTCACTCACACTACAATATCACACTGTTCAGGCCTGCACTACTTCATTTTAGCCACCTTGGTTGTTTTGTTTTGTTTTGTTGTTGAAGCAAGATGTGGAATCTGTGAAGTTACAGAGACAAGGTAACGTCTCTGAAGCATGTGTCGCTTTGCCTCAGTGCTGGGCTAACTGCATCCCGGTCCGAATGGCAGGAACCATGCAGTCAGCAGCATCGCCAAAGGCCAGCCCCTCCTGCCCCACGGCCTTCTCCTCAGGAAGCAACCATGATCTCTTTGCAGAGGAGAATGGGGAACAGCTCTCCACCTGCCCCAGTGCACAAAGCTACTGTTGTCAAGGGAATGTCCACTTGGTATTTTCACTGCTTTCCCCCCAAATGTAAGCATTCAGAATGAAAATAACAATATTGTGTCTGAGAGGAGGAGAAATAAATCACAGACTTAAGTTGGCTCCCTTTAATCCTATGATATCACACTGTTTCTTTCACCCACAAGCCTGTGGCTATCTTTTTATTTGTTCGTTTGCTGTTAATGTGGATGTAATTCATTAGTACATCCACATTACTACAACAACTGTTGCATTCAAAAAGAGTAAGGAAAAAAAATTATTTTCATATACTTCCCATCCACGCCTTCCATGGTTTCCTCCCTATTCCCAACCTATCCACGTCTTCCTGTTCTTCTAAATTTTCCTTTCTCCTTCTCTTTATCTCATGTTATAACTTGCACTGATGAATTATAATTACCCTGCTAGGTTGATTGTCTTACTATAATAATTTTTCATATACAACACACAATCCTCTTTAAGTTCTTTTTCATCTCTGTTTCTATTAGTCCTACCCACTAGTTCTGCATATTCCAGCAGTTTATGATGCCACTCTTCTTTTGCTGGAATCACGTCTGTTCTCCACTTTTGTGCAAGTAAAATCTGTGCGGCCGTGGTTGCATATATCAACAGACTCACTTGTTTTGGAGGGACTTCTGTCGTTATTATACCCAGAAGATAAGCTTCTGGGTTTTTAGGAAAGGAGCTTTTAAACATTTTTTCCCCAGTTTGCTATGGATTAATTCCCAGTAATCTTTAATAACCCTACAAGACCACCACACATGGTAGAATGTTCCTACACTCTCTCTACGTTTCCAACATTTATCACTCTCTGCTTTGAACATCTTTGCCAATTTGTTGGGAGTTAAATACCACCTATGAATCATCTTAAGATAGTTTTCTTTTAAAGTGTAACAGGCAGTAAACTTCAAGTTGTTTTTCCAAAATTGTTTCCATAAGCTTAGGTCAATATTATGTCCCACATCCCTAGCCCAGCTGATCATGGATGACTTAAAAAACTCTTCCTTCGTTTCCCACTCTAATAATAAATTATAATCATTAAAAAGTTTTTACCTTCAATCCTAATATCTCCTTTTCAAATTGTGATTGTTTGTCTGCAAAACCATATTTTTGCCTGCCTTAAACAGAGCATTAAGTTGATAATAGTTTAGCCAGTCTGTTACATACTCTAATTTCTTCTTCTTCTTTTCATTTTTGGTTCCCCGCCCCCCCCCCCCTTTAAGATCTCTGTATGTACCCCACTCAACAACAGTGGCTCTCTCACAGGTTTCTTTCTCTCCGTCTCTCACAGTGGTGACTTTTTCCTTGAGAGTTTCTTTTTAAAAAATGATGGCAAATGTGTTGCTGCCTCTGCAAACTCCTCCATTTCTTCCCAACCTGGTAGTGATGGGACATATTTGGGAGAAGGAAAGGCTAAGGAATGAACCCAGAGTGGAGTCCGTAAGACAGTTGGATGACGCCTTGTATGCCTCCTTCTGGCAACTCCTGCAGCCAAGCCGGTGTCAAACAAATGTCTTGCTCTGCTTTCCTCTGGACCATGTCAGTGAGGGCAAGGCGGGGATCTTGACGTCTAGGAAGCCCAGGACCTCCAGACACACCAGGTCCCAGAAAGGCTTCTTGGTGCTGCTGGAGCAGCAAGAACAACATGGCTTGACTTCCCCCACAGAGGCATACTCCATTGTCTCACAAGACAGACAGATGCCAACAGGTGGTGATGGTTAAGGAGCTGGCAGCTGTGGCGTTCGCACACACATTTACTGTCTCTGTTCAAAGAGCTACAACCCCCCTCACCACCACCAGCACCAGAGCTAGAGCACTCAGTTAGATATGAGGCCCTTGCCAAGTGGGAGGCCTGCTAAAGTCTAACGCAGGATTCGGCCATGACCCAGACCCACTGAGTGTGAGTGTGGACAGTGTGGGAGGACAGAGCCCATGCCTGCTTAATCCCTGCAACATACAAGAGCCCCAGATTCCCATAGGAGAAGGAGAAGGAAGGTGGGGGGGGGAGGAATAGCCATTTCTCAGCTGCCTGATTTTGCAAAAATCCCTCATTAGCACAGCTCCACACACCGGCCAGGCAAAGCAGACATACTGCTCAGTAAGACCCTATCCACACTATAGTTTAAAGCAGCAGCATGCCATTTTAAATGGTCATGGCTTTTACCCACCCAAAGACTCCTGGGAAATGTAGTAGTTTGCTAAGAGTGCTGAGAGCTGTCAGTAGCTCGCTATTCCCCTTACAGGGCTACAATTCCCAGAGTTCCTTGGGAAGCGGGACTGGCCATTAAACCATTTGTAGCTCTGTGAAGAGAATAGGGGGTCTCCTAGTGACTCTCATCACCCTTAACAAACCACACTTGTCAGGATCCTTGGGAGAAGCCATGACTAATTAAAGCAGTGTTTCCCAACCTTTTTTGGGCAAAGGCACACTTGTTTCATGAAAAAATTCTCGAGGCACACCACCATGCCAGATGGGGAAAGGTCACTTTTTACTTATGTAAAAAATAAAATAAAAAAATCACCGGAGGAGAGCAGAGGCTGGAGGAGGAGGACAAAGGCGCTGCCGAGGAGGCGCGCCAACTTCTGCGCCCGCCCCGTCGCCGCAGGCTCCTCCCGGCCGAGAGCCAGAGGACGGCGGCTTAGCAGGAGGAGGAGGATCGGGTTTGGCGACGGCTGCTGCGTCCTCTCCAAGCGCGGGGCTGGCCTCCGCCGCGCCCGATCCTCCGCGCTCGCCGCGCTTCTCGGCAGAGCAGGTCTCGTGCGTGTGCGAGGCGCTGCTGCAGGCGGGCGACCCCGGCCGGCTGGGCCGCTTCCTGGGCTCGCTGCCGCCCGACGCCGAGGCGCCGTGCCTGGAGGCGCAGGCGGGCGAGAGCCTGGCCAAGGCGCGCGCGCTGCTGGCCTTCCAGCGCGGCGACTTCGCCGAGCTCTACCGCCTGGTGCAGAGCCGGCGATGGGATGTGGGAGGGAGGGAGCTCGCCGCCCCGCGTGTGCCTATGTGGGGCACGTTACAGCCCCGTGACATCAGCGCCACGCAGGCAGCCAGGCAGGCAGACAGCGAGAGCCCCGCGCTGGGCGGCCTCTCCTCGCTGCCGCCGCCCCTCCTCTCGCCGCCCGACTCGCCCGCCTCCCTCCCACGGCACACCAGGCAACGTCTCGCGGCACACTAGTGTGCCGCGGAACACCGGTTGGGAAACACTGAATTAAAGTGGCATAATAAGGCTTCAAATGTATAGTGCAGATGGGGCTTAAGGTGTTCCCTTACACCTCTGGAATGACTATGAAGAATTCTGTGGGCTAAATTCTGCCAGTAAACAAGTTTTCTATGTCCTTCCCAGCTGCCCTCCCAAACAAGATTTTTTGTGTTGTCATTTTCGCCACCCGCAATGGTCTGACTCTGTAAAGGCAGCTTCCTATGCTCCTATGTTCCCCCCAGTCACGCGGGGGGGGTGTGTTTGTGATGTGTGCATGGTACAAGCTTCTCCAGTTTGCAAATTTGCCCATAGGCCCAGAAAGGTTGAAGATGATGCATAAATTATTCCCAGCAAAATCTGTGGTCTAAATCTAAATTAGACTGCTTTAAGTTAAGAAAGCCTTAGAGAAAAACCAGGAGTGGAGCTGGGATAGAAGATTAAGTTCTCATTTCTGGCACTGATCAGAGGCACCTTCTTTCTTAACTGCGCCTGCATGCACACCCACCCACCCCCCACTACTTTGCATCTGGCTCTAGCTGGTGTACCTCCAGGTCGCAGTGAAAGACCAAGTACAAGGCCAAAAGTCCACCCCACAGGGGCACATAAATATATTACAACTCACTCGGAGAACGATTATAGCCCACTCAGACGGCCATAGACAAACAAAATTGGCAATTGAGGTTTGTGCCAAGCATTTGCAGTTCAGAGCATGCTTTTCCAAAGCCAAAACTGCAGCGAAATTCAAGGCCTCCGCAGCTGAGCATCCAACACTCAGTCTGAAAGGGACACACAACAGCCTGTAGTCCAATGTGCAGGGGCAGGACTATCACTGCCTGCAGCCAAATCGTTTATTCAAATCCACATGCAATACCCTGCCCCTTAAGAAACCCTCCTCACTTCTTTTATAGCCCTGGGAGCTCCTTGCCTTCTGTGCTTCTACACACTCCTTCCCAGCTTCTTCCCCATCATCCTTTCCCTCAGTCACCTCCACCTATTTTCTCTCTCTCAACTCAACCGACTTGTATCCCACTTATTCTGAAAAGAGCTCAGGGCAGTGTGCATAAGGCTAGCCCATGTTGTTGTTATTGTTGCTATTATTATTTAAATCTGAAGATCCTGTGGCATTAGAATACAAAATACTAATAAAAGCAAAACAGAAACAAAATCTTCACAAAAGCTCTGTAAGGTGGATTCACACTGAGAGGCAATAGCTGACCAGTGAGTGAATGTCTCAGCTGACAGGAGGAAAGGAACCTCTATCCACTGCACCACACCACTGCTTTCCATTCCCCAGATTCCTGCTTCCCAACCCACTACTCTGCTCTCTCGTCTTTCTGCCACCCTTTGTCCTTCAGTTCACTTACACCAGCAGCCCTCCTGTTCATCCAGCTTCCAAAAACCTTGGCTTGCCCTGCAGACAATATTGCAGACAAATCCATTAAGGTTGCAAATCCTTCCATTTGGCAAAGCAGAATTTTGTGGGGTCTGCAAGGTGTCCGGCGCATTCTGGGGTGCCTGTCAGGCCCTTATGCTGCAAAGCGTTCAGCCTGCGGGGCCACGTAAGGTGAAGACAACGCCAACATTTTAGTTCCTCTGAACCAGCCTCTAAGACCAGCAGAGGTGAGAGTTCTAAAAATCCATTTGCTGGCTGCATATTGCAAACAGCTAGAATATTGCAGACCACACAGTTAGTTTTCAAGTTGCCCATTGTATTTCTCCCAGCCGCCACCTCCTCCTCCTCCTTTTCCTCATCGCAAAACCAACATGTACTGTACTGCGTGTGCCTGGCTCCTTGGCTTACCTTGGAGAGATCCTCCGTCCCTCCCTGCTGACTGAGCAGAGGTGAATGTCTCAGCAAAGGCTCTTGCAGCAGCTCCAGCCGGGGCCGTTTCGTCTCAATGAACTCAATTTCCGACTGTTTGCTCAGGTCAGAGAGGTAGGAATGTGACTCAGCTCGGGCGTGCAACTCCTGCGACCTGACGGGGAGGCAAAAAGAAAGGATCCGTTACAGGGCCACAAGGCAGCCTTAGTCCTGGGATGCAGAGTAACACCTGCAGTCCAGAGAAAGCAAAAGAAAGGGGCACAGGAATTCTGACTGCTGTGACAAGTACTGCTGGGTCCTGGCCTAGGAGCCTTGGTGAAGGACAGTTTCCTGCAGCTTTTCCACTAGCCAGAAAAGGGAACTGTGAGCAGTTCAGGCTGAGACGTCCTCACACCCTCCCAGAATCCTCTCAGTCCTAAGGATCACACGAGTGCACACAGCCGATCCTATGGCACTGCCTGCTATTAATAGATTCATTGATTGAATTTGTATACTGCCTCACTATAAAGACTCCTAGATCTGCTGCTCTTCCTCAGTAAGCAAACCCTGCTAAGAAGAAACACGCTCACACACCACACTATAATCTCTCTTGCACCACCCATCAAGGCTGAATATCTGCCATTTTGCCTCTGGGCTTTCTGTTGTTGCTTCAGGTGCTTGACAGTCTTTCTTCCTTTCTTTTTTGAGAACATTTTATTAAATTTTCCAAAAGTAACAACAAAAGCATCATCAACAGATTTTAAAACCGTAATTTTATTTGACTTCCCTCACCGCCCCATCTTGGTTTCATTGTTTGATTCTCATTCACAAACGTCATTAAAAGCTTGACAGTCTTTCAACCTGAGTGCCTGACACACTATTTGTCACTATGCTGAATCTTTCCCATTTGCTAAACCCTCTGTTGTATTCCTAGCAAGCATCTTCAAAACAGCTCCTTGAGGCAGGCCTGACATATATCCCTAGGGCAGAAGGCAACTTGAATCCATTCCTCCCAAGTCTGCAGAGCATACCATTTCTCAGCCTCCCTTGGCCATTGCAGAGCTTTCCCAGGGAAAGAAGTCCCACCTGGATTCCCTTTCGTAATCACGATCTGGATCAGGTGTCACCCCCTGCCAGGCCCTGCTCTTGCACAGTTGTGGGCCATGGAAAAAAGTCACTGTGGTCGGGAAGCTTTCACTGGTGCCAGAAAATATCAGCTGATCCTCTCTCACCCAGTGGGTGCAAGGGAGTCTCATAACCAATGTCCTAGTCTCCCTGGAGCTTCCCTCCTTTAGTCAGTGGGTATGCACAAGATGAACCCCACCCTCAAGCATCCAGTTGCCCTCAAGAGTCGTTGTAGGGTGGAAACTGGGAACCTGTGGCCCTCCAGATACTGCTGGATGATTGTAAACCAGTTGAGGATGCCTTGTGGCTTGTGAGAAACAATTGAGAAATAATCATACTAGCCATACTTAGCTGTTGCCCTTGTTATGTTGCTGGGGCTGCTGGGAGTCCAACAGCATCAGGATGCATGGGGCTGATAACACCAAGGTTGCAGGTTCGATCCCAATATGGGACAGCTGCATATTCATTCCCACAGTGAGGGTTTTGGACTAAAACTAGATGATCCTCAGGGTCCCTTCCAACTCTACCATTCTATGAGTCTACGACCAAAAGGTGATGGCAGGAGATGAAGAGGAGGAAACCCCTTGGCAAACCTATTTGGCTGCATCTTAAATCTGGTAAACCTATTGTGGCATCCCATCTGGCATTAGCATTGCAAGTGCTACCTGCTCGTCTCCCCAACCCACCACCATCTTCCCAACCCCTCAATCAAGAGGATTAATTGCTTTCAATAAGAATCGCAATTAAGCTTTCCCCTCTCAACACACTCCGCACGTCTGCTTCAGAGGGCTGCAAGCAAACGTAGGCTTATTAACGTGCACAGAATGTATCGTTTTTGACAAAAGGACCATACTTCTCGTTACCATGGGACAAATGCTTCAAAACCTTAATTGCCAGGAAGGGGAAAAGAAAAAGGATAAAGAAAACAGAATTAAAAGCGGGTGAGGAACCCTTAACAAGGACCAGCTCCAAGGAAGAATGACTCACAAACCTACCCAAACCTCCTTTGAAAACAAACTGCCTTGCCTTTACTACTATGGGGGGAGGCAAAAATGCACAGGGCAAATTTACATGTACAGCCATTTGTTACAGCTTCCATTTCTTTCCTCAAGACGGAAGTCTAATGATTAATCTTCCCCGCTCCCCTCAGAAAAGCACTACACATAATGAACTCTCTATCCATATATTGAATTTTTCTGAAGTGACTATGCAGATACAGCTGTACCCACCTGCCCACCCTGGGTATTCAGGTAGAGTGAAAGATGGTGGAATGAGTGGGGCAAAGAAGGCATGAACTGGAATAACGGCAACATTCTGCTTGAGGGCAGAATTTCGGGGCCCCACTCAGGTGAATGATCAGGATGTGCCCCCTCCAAACAAATCAGGGCTGGCTTACGTCACTTCCTTCAAAAGGTAGTAAAGGTAAAGGGACCCTGACCATTAGGTCCAGTCGTGGCCAACTCTGGGGTAGCAGCGCTCATCTCGCTTTATTGGCCAAGGGAGCTGGCGTACAGCTTCCGGATCATGTGGCCAGCATGACTAAGCTGCTTCTGGCGAACCAGAGCAGCGCACGGAAATGCCGTTTACCTTCCCGCCGGAACAGAACCTATTTATCTACTTGCACTTTGACATGCTTTCAAACTGCTAGGTTGGCAGGAGCAGGGACCGAGCAACGGGAGCTCACCCCATCGCGGGGATTCGAACCGCCAACCTTCTGATCGGCAAGACCTAGGCTCTGTGGTTTAACCCACAGCGCCACCCGCATCCCTCAAAAGGTAGAAATGCCACCTAAATAAGACCTCCCCATAAGACATGTGTGGGGACCCTCAGGCTCCCTGTAGCTGGTCCTTGGGACTCTCCCCCTGTTTGCCTTTTGGCTCCTGAGCTGTGATAATGCCTCTTGCTTAGAATTGCAGAGTAGGGAGGGACCACACAGGCCACCTATTTCAACCCCCTGTAATGCAGGAATATTTTGCCCAAGGTGGGGCTCGAACCCACAACCCTGAGATTAAAAGTATTATGCTCTACCAACTGAGCTGTCTCAAGCTCATCTCAGCGGAGGACAGAGAGGGGTGCATGAGCATATAAGGAAACTAGCCAAGTGTACAAATATAAAATTTACAGATGTGGCCCCTGGCTCCACCTGCTGCTGGAAGGTTGTCCAGAAGGGCATGCAGCTGTCTGGCTGAAAAAACATTCCTGCAGGGCCATGCAGTCCACAGTCCAAGACTGTTGTGCCACACCACTGAAGAAGGCTAGGCTAGGGCTGAGGGTGGTTAAGCCTGAATCTAGGCCAGGTGGGTTTCCCAAACCAGGGTGCGGGAGAGGGGGAGTGTGGGGTCCGCCAACCGAGGTCAGTTCCCGGAGTTAGAAGATGGAGCCTGAATTTCAGGGGGCTGGACTAGATGACCCTCAAGGTCCCTTCCAACTCTAAAATTCTATGGTTCTATGAAATGCTGAAAGCAGCGAATACTGTTCTGTTGGCAACAAAAACATTCAGTGCCTGGGGAGGTAATGGTGGTGGTGAGAATGTGCTAAGCTGGTTGCACAGTCTTGAGTGAGGGGGGGGGGAGTGATCTATTCACCTAAGACAGTGGTTCTCAAACTTTGTTCTCTGGGCCACACAAAATATTTCATTGAAAAGAAATACATTGGAAAACACCACTAGGGTTGTCCTCAGTATCACTTGATGCTCTTGCTCACATTTTGAAAATATATCTATCCATATTCTACAAATAATTTTATATATATATATATATATATATATATATATATATATATATATATATATATATATCATACTACACTGAAATGTTCATGTGTTTCCTTGATTGTCCTTGAATCTTCCCACCACACTGGCCATCCTCTTATGCCACACCAGTGTGTGCACTACCACTGACTGAAGATATATCCCCCCCCAAAAAAAAGGCAACGGGTGAGTCTTGTCCTTGCTTTTCTGGCAATTGGCCTGTTTTGAAATCTGCTGGCCGGGTAAGAGAGAAAGTATTTATATCAGATCTGGCCAATCAAGAGATTTTGTTCTGAGAGGAACAGGGAACATGGTCTTCTCAGTGGTGGCCACGTAACTGCCAAGATTTATTTTGAGTGAGCCCAGGCAAGCCTCATCCTTCAAATATTTAAACAAGCCTCAAAGACCTATCATTTAGCCTTTGTGGGCAAATTTAGGAGTTGGGCTGTACGTGCTATCCTGATTATTAATGTTATGCTAGGTTACTGTTACTGTATTGTTAGTACCAAATGTGAATATTGCTTGAATGAACTCAATGTTTTGCTATTACAGTGGTGCCTCACAAGACGAAAAGAATTCGTTCCGCGAGTCTTTTCGTCTTGTGATGTTTTTCGTCTTGCGAAGCACGGTCCGTCGCAACTGCGCCTCTTCAAGCGGCTTTAAGAAAAAAGCGCAAGACGTTTTCGCCTTGCGAAGCAAGCCCATAGGGAAATTCGTCTAGCGAAGCAACGCAAAAACGGAAAACCCTTTCGTCTAGCGAGTTTTTCGTCTTGCGAGGCATTCGTCTTGCGGGGCACCACTGTATGTTGTATTGTGCACTGGTGGATATAAAGTTCATAAACTGCATTGGGAGGTATGGTTTTGTTTCTTTGTGTTTTTAGCATGAAAAGCAATCTTTATAAAACAAATGTTGCTTGCCTATTAAGAGGGTTCCATACCCCTTTGGGCCTGCAGTGGGTTGTGAGGCCTATGGAAAAATAGTCCTGGGTAGCTGCGTGACTCCAGCCTGCAACCTGAGTTTTCCGTGTTCAAGCTCCAAAGTCTCCGAGCCCTCTTGCTTCCAATCTCCTTCGGTGGCCTTCAGCAAGCCTCCCGCTTTCTACCAGAGGCCCTCCATCTGCCATATGGGGGTAATAATACTGCAAACATACAGATAATGATACTTGCAGAAGGGCTGCCAGCTGAGATAAATATATGTGAAGTGTTTCCTGCTGGTTTTCTACACGGCAGTGAAAGAAAAGCATAAAAAGCCAGGGATGGCCCTCCAGATGCTGCTAAGACTCCGACCCCCATATAAACCCCAGCCTGCGAGGTCAATAGTCAGGGATCACAGGAGTTGGCATCTATCAACATTCAGAGGGCCACCAGATTTACATATTGTTTCTACAGCTAGGTGAACTACAAGAAAACACCACCTGAAGCAAAATGAGCAGGCAGAGGCAGGCTGGAGGACTGCAGGTGTGGCTCAAAGTGTACAACAGGTGTTTCTGAATGCCAACCCATCATCCGTCCTGCTGGCCAGCATGTCCCAATGCATCAGGGATGGTAGAAGCTGCAGTCCAGCAAGCCTAGAGGGCCTCAGGTCCTCCATCTAAAATGGAAAACATGCCAAAACCCACCTTCACATTTTGAGCTGGAGGACCAGCATCAACTTGTTTTGACTCAGGAGGCACACCATGCTTTCTCCAGCCCTCCTTCTGGTGGCGATGTTCCCTTTCTTAAAAGGGGGCACTACCCTTTTGTAAAGGGACGCGGGTGGCGCTGTGGGTTAAAGCCTCAGCGCCTAGGGCTTGCCGATCGAAAGGTCGGCGGTTCGAATCCCTGCGGCGGGGTGCGCTCCCACTGCTCGGTCCCAGCGCCTGCCAACCTAGCAGTTCGAAAGCACCCCCGGGTGCAAGTAGATAAATAGGTACCGCTTACCAGCGGGAAGGTAAACGGCGTTCCGTGTGCTGCGCTGGCTCGCCAGATGCAGCTTTGTCACGCTGGCCACGTGACCCGGAAGTGTCTCCGGACAGCGCTGGCCCCTGGCCTATAGATGTGAGATGGGCGCACAAACCCCAGAGTCTGTCAAGACTGGCCCGTTCGGGCAGGGGTACCTTTACCTTTACCTTTTTACCCTTTTGTAGCGTAAGGCTTACACCTGAGCACTGAAGACCATTCTGCTGTGATCTACTCCAACTTTTAAGGGAAAATATATGCAATTCTAGTCCTTTTGCCAGATTAATATATTTACTTATATGCTTTCTTACCCACCCTCCACTGTGAGGTCCCAGAAGAGGCCACTGCAATGCAATCATGCTTCCAATTGTAAAACCGTTTGTATACAATTGTAAAAATACAATGCAAAACCATTTCAAACAAAAGCAGCAAGGTACAAATTAAGCAAAAACAGAAATACCTTAACTGTCAAAGGCTGGGGTAAAGATCTGCATCTTCAAAAACTATGCACCAAAGGTGCTTGATGCACCTCTCTGGGGAAGGAGCTCCACAACTTGGGGGTTGCCACAGAGAAAGCCCTGTCCCAGACAGCCATTCCTGACACTTCTGAAGTTGGCAGTATTACCAAGAAAAAACCCTCCAGTGATCTTAGCACTCAAGAGGGTCTCTGTGGGGATGGAAGCAGCTTTTCAGACATTTGGGGCCTAGACACCAACGTGAGCGCCTTGCCTTGGGCCTGCAAATCTTGATGTTTCGAGGGCACACTTCAAATATTCCTGGGCAACACTGCACCATTTCTGAACGGTTCAGGGACAGCCTAGGATGTTAGAAATATGCCTTGGGGCGGTGATCAGACAAAGAAAAGAAGCAAGATTGCCAGCACATTCCTCTGCAAGTATTTGTGGTACAACGTGTACGAAAAGGAGATCTTAAAATAACTTTTCAAAGCTCATTTGTCCCACGGCACACACGCTGCAGGGGAAACCTTCCAGAAAATGGCCCACAAACAATAGAAGAGGTGTGGCAAGGCATAGCTTAGTGGTAAAGCGCTGTCTAGGTGTTGCAAGGTTAAATGCCTCACAACTCCAGATAAAAATGCCTCAGGGACAACTTGCACGGCTCCACAAGCAAAATATGGCACAGATCTTAAAGGACTGTACCAATTTAACTGCAGGCAAGAGACTGTGTGCTTGAATACTACTACCAGATTTGGAAGGCATTGGTGCTGGATGCAGGCCGTCTGGCCCCTGGTTAACAGCTTCAGGGACACACAGAAGGCATGGAGGCAGGATCACTTTTCAGCCTGAGGGTCTGAACAATAAAATCCCTTCAGAGCAGGATTGGAGCAAAAGTGGAAGCAGCCAACACCCACCCACTCCCCTAAAAAAAACCAGTGATGTGCTTGCAGGATGTGATCCTTAGAAACTAGAGTCATAGAAAGCTGCCTTACTATGGCAAAAAGGCTAGTATTTAGGCACAGTAAAGATAAATCTATGGCCCCCTTTAGTCAATGGATTGAACATATGACAGCACTCGCAATGTATGAACAACTTGCTTACAGATGTAGCCTTTCTACGGAAAAATATTACAATATTTGGAAAGCTTTTATAAAAAAATATAATAGGTTATAAATAACCATATATGTATTTGGATGATAACATTATATACCTGTCAGATGCTGCTGGTGGTTGCTCGCAAGTAACCAGGCAGGACTCCAAACCTGTCTTTTACAGGTTTTATTGTGCAAACTATTTACGGTGCAGATCTCCAAAGTTCATGTCCGTCTTAGTCACTTGCAGAATCCGGGAGTGGCCCCTTCCGGCTTCTCCCCCAGCATAAGAACTTTGACACCCCAAGTCTCCTCCTCCCCTCCTTGCGTTTCACCCCTCTGCGCAAACTGGGCGACGGAAGAGGCGTGTGTCCCTCCTGGCCAGCCCGGCGAGGTGAGGCACTGGGGCTCTCCGCAGCCTCCTCAAGCCCTTTCCCCTCTTCTCCACTGGAGGGGTGGCTTTCCCCACCACTGGAAGAGGAACTGCTCCTCAGGATTTTGGGAGGCTCTCTGTATCCCAATGGCCCCCCACCTCCCTCCCCTGTTCCGATGGCAGTTCCCTGGCAATACCTGTAAACTAAACAAGCATATATGGAATTCAAGTTGTTTGTATGTATAGTATATAATATACTTTTAATTTCATTTTCTTCTGTATTTACTTTTTATTTCTACTAAATTTTGTTTAATCAAAATATTATCAATTAAAAAATTAAAGAAAAAAATAGAAAGCTGACTTTCTATCAGATTGTTATTCCATCTAGTTCTGTATTGTCAACACTGGCTGACAATAATTCTCTAAGGTTTCCAGAAGGGAATCTTTTCTAAATCCACCTGGAGATGTTGAAGGCTGACCTGGGATCTGTATCTCCTCTACCACTGAGCAACTGCCCTTCCTCCTAGAAGGAGCCTGATCTGAAGGCCAAAGAACATGCAAGCAGATGTGGAACCTGACAAACAGGGAGGGAGGAGGCAGGCAGCAAGACAGACAACACAGATTCTGGAATATAAAAATAACTCAGAACAAGCCCCAAAGCTGGCCGTTACACGGGCAATGACTTGGCTCTGAGCTCAGGAAGAAGCAGCCGAATATCCGCTAGGCATGCACATGTGATGTCATGTTGGGCCTGTGGGGACAACATTCTCCCACTACTCTGCAGCGTGAAGTGGCCCACCAGCAGACAGACTGGGAGAGCCTCTCTGATTTGAGTCTCCTTCGACCACGGGGCAGGGAACCCAAGGGCAGAGTTTTCTTCTAAGCAACCTGCCGATGGTGGGCAAGGCCAGAGGCAGAAGTCGGCTGAGCAAATCATGCGACTTTTAACTTGGGACATTGGGCTAGTTTCGGCTCATGCCCATCTCTATCATCCATCCAGGCAATGAAGGGGCAAAGCAGGGCCAGTGAGGGTTCTGGCTCAGCAGTCCTAAGGAGGGGCCAGAGGGCTGAAGAAAAAGGCTTGGAGAGGCTGGAGGGTTCGCCATACCTGCCTATTGCCAAACAGAACTTGGATAATTGATTTCACCCCCTTTTTTGCCTTCACAAAGCCTTTGGAACATGCAACGGGTGGTATTTAGAGGGCATTGTGAGTTTCAGAACCTCAAGGGATCATAACTGCGAAACACATTGTTATGTAGATCGCTGTGAAAGCTTCACTTACTGCAGAGCATGAGAAACTTGCCGGGAGTGATTTTGTAGTGTTCAGGAGAAATGTTGGGAGAGGTCTTGGAGCACAAATAGTGGCCTTTGCTGTCAAAAAACAGACAGCGCAGCCCAAGATGAGGGGAAGGAGTGAGGGAAGTTCCACACCAGGAACAAGGAGGAAAGAAAGACTGACATCCAGATCTGCTGCCTTGAGGATCTTGCTGCCTCAGGCGGTTGCCTCACCTTGCCTCATGGGTGGGCCGGCTCTGCTGAAGCCTGGGTCAGGGAACTTTTCTCAGCCCAGGAGCCACATTCTCTTCTGGAAAAACTTCCAGGGGCAACATGCCAGGGGAGGAGGAGCAACAAGAAACCTTTGTGCAGGAGGCTGGCTGCTACACACAAACACTCTCTCTAGCCTCCATTCCAGCCAAGCCAAGTACTCATGGAGGATGCGAAGGAAGCCCAGCAAGAGGAGTAACCTGGACAGAGGGAGTGTGGCTTGGGGGGGGGGGTTGAGGGCCAGATAAAGATACTTGAAGGCTAACTTTTGGCCCCCAGGCCTGAGGTTGCTCACCCCTGCCACGGCCCCAGCCGCTGTTCATGTGGCACATGGGGTTCATTTCTGGAGCTGCTGAGCAGCTATCAATCAAAAAGCTCCTCTCCCTCCCTCCCTCAGTTGCTCTCTTGCCTTTCCAGAAGCAGAAGCATTTCAGCCAAAATGAGAAGCTGAAGGAATGAGAAGGAAATGCGCTGTTGTGCTGGTGATGTGGAGAAGACCAAGGACTGCGAGTAAGCTGCTTTGAAAAACAGGAGTGTCTTACGAGAACTGACAGGCAGGCGAGGAAGCGGAGTGTGGATGAAAATAAAAGAAAACCGGGGCTCCAGCAGATTTCCGGTTAACAGCCATTTCTGGAGGGAGGTTATTGTGGTGGCACCTTCCACAGTACTCTGGTCAAGCACTCAACTAAGATGCCACACAAAGGGAAGGAAAAACTAACACTCAGGGCATCAGGCAGCAGATGGGCAGTGAGTCAGTAATAATCCCCCCCCATCCATTCCTCTCCAAATGTTCTCCCACCTCAACCTACTGCTCCCATCAAACATTGTAGGACTGCAACGCCGATCAGCGCCAGCCAGCATGGGCAACCGTCACAGCTGATGGGAGTTGTATTCACCAAAAAACATCTGGGGGCAGCAGGCTGGGCAAGCTTGTTCTACTTCAGGGGTGGGGAACCTTTTTCAGCTGGTGGGCCACATTCCTTTCTCAGCAGCCTTCTGAGGGCCACATGACAGTGGTGCCCGGGCCAAAGACAAGCAGAGGAGCAGATATATTTTACCTTTCTACAGCAGGCTTGTTCCTACTGGCACCCCTCTCTATCCTCCACCCAGGCACGCAAGTGGCGTTAGCCAGGTGAAACACACACAAGGAGGGTTCAAATGCATGGCTGAGGGTCTGACAGAGGGTCCAGGGGGGCCATATTCAGACCCTAGGCCTGAGGTCTCCCACCCCTCTTCTACCTAACGCCAAGGGGTAGAGGATCGGCTGCAAACCAGCCTGACACAGAGCGCCCTGGTCCATGCCAGGCTTGGCCTCCTGCCCTCAACCATTTTTCCTCCTCCCCTCAGAGACACAGCAGCAGTCTGTGCTTGCTGTTTGCTTGAATCCTCTCCTCCAAATTCACAGGCCTCCCTTGTGCCTGCCGCTCCTCCCCACCCCCTGCCAGCCCACAAGAGCCAGCTGCCTCAGCTGGAAGCTAAGCAATCGGAACCTGGGAACCCAGCCAAAGCTCTTACAGATGCGTCTAGCTTGAATCTGCGGGGTGGGGGGTGGGACTCAGCTGCATGGACGGCTGCGCCTCCCCACTCCTCTGGCGCAGGAAGAGTGAGGGGGAAATGAGGGAACCGCTTCTGGTGCCAGAGAAAGCCCAAGGAATTTGCTGTGGCTAGCCCTCACCAGCACTGCAGCCTCCAGCCACCAATAAATCCAAGAAACACAAAGAGGGGGAGCGTGGGGGTGTGGGAAAGGGCCTCAAGAGGTCACCTAAGTCCACAACTGCTGCACCAAAGAAGGATTAATTAGGCTTGAGCCGCTCTTGACATATGTTTATGCAGGTCTATATTTTAAAACTTCCACTGATGGAGAAAGGAAGGAACTCCACGGCTTCTCTTTGGCAACCACTTCCAAGAAATATTGTGGATATTTTTCTGGCTATCATAGACCACAAAGCTGGGAAAGGCCACAATCAAATGATCTCACCAGGTAGATCCCATACTTGAAAGCATCCCTTGCCAACACTCATACAATTCTCCAGAAACCTCCAAAAGGAGGACATGCCTGGTTTCTGAGCTGGTTCCCATGTTCTGTGTACCCTTCAAGGTACTGGATGAACAGATCAGTTTATTTTTCTGTCCATTTTGGGTTTGTTCATTTTTGGGTCCATTTCGTGCCACTTGTGCATTAACCCTTGGATGGTGGTGGTTGTTTAAACACAAAAAATTGTATTTCAAGATTTTTGCAACCTTTCCCTACAGACCCACTTATATTGGTGCACAAAGCACTCTGTGCATAGCACTACACACGCAACCGCTCCTTGCATTCCCCTTACCTTTCATTTCCTGGCTGGAACTCCGAGAGTAAGGAGGGCCTCCTCCGCTGCGGCTGCAAGATAGACCCAGGAGGAAGGTGAGAAGGGTAGTCCCTGGAATGGTGCTGATACTCCAAGAGTCCCACATCCTGAGCAAAAAGGGAGGGGGGAGAAAAGAGACAGGATTTGCAGAGGCTTTCACATAGGTTTCAGCCGCCTATTACACACTCTCAATCTTCCCCACAATAGAACTGTGTGCCCTCCACACTAAAAGCACACCCTCAAAAGATTCTGTAGCAAGGGAATATGCATTTTGTGACCCGCATACACTATGCAAGCTTACATCTAACAATTTCTATAATTTCTATGATTTATTCTATTTGGGGTATTTTGCATCATTGTTTTGCCAGTCGTGGGGGGGGGGGGCAGGGGTGAGCAAGAAGCTTTGAAGCAAACCAAAGCCCCTCTGGAAACCACAAAAAAACTATTTTTATTATGCCACCACTCATTTTTGACAGGTATCACACATGAACTTTTCCAACTTACCTCTGCAGCCTCTAAAAACCAGAAACATGTTTGCTTTCACCCTTCTTTAACCAATAAAAGGAAGATTGGTGGGGGGAGATAATCTTATGATGTAAGAAAGAAACTGCTCCTGTTCCCTTATCGGGTACCCAAGAGCCCATATAGAGTCCTTTTGTAGGTTCTCTATAGGTAGGAGAAAATAACAGAAACCAACTAGAGAATATTGAGAAGCAAAGCAGATCTTTATTAACTGTTGCAACAGGGTGCTCCCCTCACCCGCAGAAAAGGAGGAGGACCCTGAACAAAGGTGTGCCCGCCCTTATAAAGACATTTTAAATTGCCCGCCCTGGAGTCCAAGACCACCCCCAGAAACATCATACCTGCATCACAAAAGAGGCAGTCTGCAACAGAAATCTGAATGCGTTGTTTATCTTATGTGTGGCAAGTTACCTGATTGCATTATCTGGGTTTTGGCCACTCTTTTGTTATTATAACTACTTTATTCCTGAATCTAGGTCACACCCTGTTCATATCTTGAATGTGCCCTTAAGACAGGATTTGTGAGGAAAGAGACAATGGGGAGGTTTCCCACTTTGACCTTGTAGAGAAATATTTGAGGTCAATTTGTTCAGGACCTTTTCTACGGGGTTTCAGACATGTGGTTTATATATAGTTATGAATATATATATATGAGACCTTAGAATTCTTATAACAATAACCACAATGAAAGCTGACATTCCCAGAAAGATTAGTTCTGAATCAGAGACCGACAGACCACGCAGAGCCCTGACCAGAGCCATCCACTTCTTCAGATGTTAGGAATGTATTAAGCAGCCTCACACAAAGCTGGCTGTCCAGCTCAGCACTGTCCCCAGTGACTGGAAGCGGCACCCCACCATTTCACAAAAGGGTCTCTCTCATCCCTACCTGGTGGGGTGGGGTGTTGAACCTGGCACCATCTGCAAGCAAAGCAGACGCCCTACCACTGAGCTCTGGCCTTGGCTTCCTGCAGAGGATTACCACTGAGGAGAACCTCCTCAGAAAGCCTGGAGGGCTGCTGCCAGTCAGTGCAGACAATATTGAGCTAGATGGACCATTGTAAAAGAAGAAGCAAAGGCTCAAAGTGGTATTAAAAACAAGTCTTAATAGTCCGAGATTCAGTGTCTTGATAGCAGAACCTGTGTCTTGTGCCCCTAAGAAAGGTTGTCAACAATCAAAATGGCCAGACATTTTATTGTTCTGTTATTTGATCAAGACCTACACTTCAGTACCACCTTCCTTTCGCTTTTCGGTACCATTCTGCACACATGCACACACTTCCCCACCCCGCCGCCAGACTATCACTATTCTGCCTTTCCTTCAAGAAACTCAAGATGGCTCTCCCTTCCCCATTTCACCTGTTGTAAACAAAATCTGCCCCTTTCCCTTATGGGGTATCCAAGAGCCCCTATAGAGTCCTTAAGTGGGTTCCCTATCGGTAGGAGAAAACAACAGAGGCCAACCAGAGAATATTGAGAAGCAAAACAGATAGTAAGCCTGATCTTTATTAAACTGTTGCAACAGGGTCCTCACTCCCCACCCGCAGGAGGGAGAAGGAACCCAGAATAAAGGTGTGCCTGCCCTTAGGTAGACTTTTCAAACTGCCCACCCTCAAATTCCAGACCACCCGCAGAAACATCATGACAGAGGGGGTGTAGCCCAGGACACCCCCCCCCCAATACATCACAGAAAGAGGTGGTTTGCAGCAAAAACCTGTCTGGCAGAAAACCTGTCAATGGTCACTGATTGGATCACGCAGCCAGGCTGGCCATTCTTTTGTAATGATAAACTCTTCATTCCTCAGCCAGGTCACAGGCTCACCCTATTCACATCTTCAATGTGCCCTTAAGGCAGGATTTGTGATCACAGAGACAATGGGGAGGTTTTTTTCATTTCCTCCCTCCTTGCAGAGAAACATTTGGTCAGTTTGGGAGAGTCAAAATGGTTTCAGGACTGTCTTCATGTACTGTTTCAGACATGTGGTTTATGTATTTATGTACGCGTTTGCCTTGTACATTTAATTTATATATTTGAGAGCTTAAATTCTTATAATACACCCTCACAGCAGCCCTGTGAGGTAGGCCAAGCCAAGAGATCGGGACCAATCCAAGGGCACTCAAGTGAGCTTCATAGTCGAGTGGGGATTTGAACCCTGGTCTACCAGTCCAGGGCCACCAACTGGCTCTGCTTCACAACTCAAAAGGCTTCCATGGGCCATACATCAAGGAGTTTCCTGAAGGAAGATCATTTGAGAAAGCTCTGACCTGAGCCATTTGCCATTATCTCAAGGATGTCTCTTCAAACACTCAGAAGGGAAATATTTGTTTCAGAGAGGGCAGGATGGAGGTGCTATTTTATTAAAAGGCACATCTATCTCATTCCTAGACCCCTCCATAAAGGAGAGGGCTCCCTCAGTTTAATTAACTGAAAAGCTCTCTGCCACACCTATTAAACACCTTGATATCTCAGCTGTTCCTTATTAGCCCACAGGAAAGGGAGGGGAGATGCTGTGCAAAGAACAAAGAGCAAATTATTTAGAACCTAGGCCAAAGCCACATGATACCAAGAGCAATTTCATTAAAAAATGGAAGACCTGGCAGCCATAACAGAGTCACCATGCAAAAATCCACGAGGAAGGTAAGTCAGTATTTTAGCCGAGCCAAAGGGGGATTTCAAAATCTCTCTTAAAAATCCCTTAAAAGAACCTGAGAAGGAGGGGGGGATCCTGATGTTGTGGATTTGGGGGCAGCTTTTCTTAAAAATCTTTTTACACACACCCCCACACCCCCTCCTCACACATACAGCCAAGTGTATTGTGGAACCAAGATTTATCATACACAAACCTGTTTATAGGTCTGAAAGGTAAAGGACCCCTGGACTACCCTCTACCACATCCTTTTAAATTAGCCTTTGCCAACTTAGTGCCCTCCAGAACTTGACTGGACTCTCTCCCAGTCCTACCCGGAGATGCTGGGGACTGAACACTGGACTTCCAGCATGCAAAGCAGATGCTCTACCACCAAGAATTCCACCCCAGGACTGTGGACTTAGAAAACTTTTATTTCAGCAGAACTACTCTTATTTATTACTTAAAGGTAAAGAGACCCCTGACCATTAGGTCCAGTCGTGGCCGACTCTGGGGTTGCGGCGCTCATCTCGCTTTATTGGCCGAGGGAGCCAGCATACAGCTTCCGGGTCATGTGGCCAGCAGGACTAAGCCGCTTCTGGTGAACCAGAGCAGCGCACGGAAACGCTGTTTACATTTCAGCCAGAGCGGTACCTATTTATCTACTTGCGCTTTGATGGCTTTTCGAACTGCTAGGTTGGCAGGAGCAGGGACCGAGCAACGGGAGCTCACCCCGTTGCGGGGATTCGAACCGCCGACCTGATCGGCAACCCCTAGGCTCTGTGGTTTAACCCACAGCGCCACCCGCGTCCCTGATTATTACTTAGCTGAATGCAAGCCAAGGTCTCAGAGCAGGGTTCATACAATTCTGGTGTTTACAGAACCAGAATTAGGCAGATGGTTGGATGGCCGTCTGTCATTCATCCTTGAGTTGAGATTCCTGCATTGCTGGGGGGCTGGACTGGGAGACCCTTGGGTCCCTTCCAACTCTGATTCTTTCTTTTGCAAGCCCCCCCCCCCAAAGGTGCTGTCAAAAAGAAATAAAAATATAAAGTATGAGGCAATAACAATGCATTAAACATTTCACATTTTGTAAGAAGTGAAAACGGAACATCTATCAAGCAGATGGAAAGAGCAGACAAAAGACAAGCGTTATTAGCCACAAACCACAGCCTGGGTCTAGGTTATCAGATGCTTAATCTTTTTGCATGGACAGCAAAAGTCTTCCTTTTCTTGGTCACGCTGAGCTCCTGCTCTGAACATGAGCTGTGCACACTTGCACACCAGACATAGCAGCCTGCACCCAAAAGGCACTGAACAGAAACCATTCCGTAGTTTTCTAAGTCACAGTCCTGGGGTGGAATTCTATGCTGTGCCATTACCCATGTTCCAACTGCACGGATGTTTCAGCTTACCCCCCTCTCCTCTCCCTGCATGCTGTTCTCTCAACTCCCTCAAGCCAATTTCAGGAGGGGGCGGGCGGAGGGAAGACCTGTATCCCTGGTCAGTAACTTAGGTCACCTGTACTTTGCAGGAGGAATTCCATTGCCCTAGCATGATAAACCCACTAAAAAAAAAAAAAAAAAAAAAACATGGTTAGAAAAGTGACAGGGAAATGCACTGCAAGTTGTGGGATGAACAGACAGACAGCAGAAAAGATGTGCAAGCACTTTGAAAGTGAATCAGGATGAATGCTCATAGTAGTACAAACCTCTCCGCAAAAAAATTCTAAATAAAAGCTCAATAAAGACTGGACATAGTCTAATCTCCAAGTAAACTTTCTGCAAGCAAATCATGTCATCTGAACGGGTACTTAATACACACAAGCACCATGTTTTGAATTAAGGCAAGAACAAAGACCCTTTGGCCCTACAGACACAAACTGTAACTGATGTGGTTGCCGCTTAGAATAGCCTCCCTCAACTTTGACCCCTCTGTTTAGACTAGGAAGACCATCTGCCTCGGCCAGCCCGGCCAATGTGTCCAGGGACGATGAGAGTCCAGCAGCATCTAGAGGGCCCAACACCAGGGGAGAGCAGAGCCCTGTTCTCAGGCACGCTGAATGATCTTGGGGGAACCTTTCAAAATGCACTCCGCTTCTCTGCCCACATCTAAACAAATCATGCCACCCGAAAACAATTCTTCAGGTTGCTTATACAAGACCCCAAGCTTCCCTTGCCACACCTCTTCATGGGAACTTGGGAAGCTGCCTTATCCTGACTCCACAGAGCTCAGGGTATCAAGCAGTTGATACGGAAGGGGGGGCATGTCTTCTTCACCTCCTTCTTCGCTACAATATATCCATTTATTTCCAGTTGTCAATGTCAAAAGGGACTAAAAACTATAAAATTCATAGAAAATCAACGTGCCAATTTGCTCAATTTCTCTAGGACCCCATGACACCTCCCCTGTCCTCCATAATCCCTCAAGCAAGGTGTCAAGACCCTAATCCTGTCAAACCACTCTGCCAAGCCTTTCCTCTGGGCAAGGCCAGGTGGCAGACCATGCATACATGGACCATTGTCTTCTCATCAGGTACTCAGGATGTACTTATCTGCACATATCTCCAGCTCTCTGCATATTCCCCCTCCCTCCTCCATATGTTAATCCGGTGTAACCCAACCTCTTCCTAATGTATTCGTGGTGTAATCTGTGTAACCCAACCTCTTCTTAATGTATTCATGATGTAACTGGGATGTATTTTGCACTGTATTCTGGGATATGGAGGGAAATTTCAAAAGTTCATGTCACCCCTTTCTGGCTGTTCAATCTCGCCTTGAACCTGTTGTGCAATAAACTTGGATCTTCTGCAGTTTGCTCCTGTCTCCGGCTGAGCTCATTTTCCTCCGCAGGGACCCACGGACCTAGTCCGACGAGCTGGGTGGCAGAGCAGCCTTGCACCCAGATTTTACCGTAACACAGTGGTCTCTCCCAATCCTATCCAGACCTTCTGCATGCAAAGCAGTGGCTCTGCCGCAGAGCTCCAGCATTTCCAAGAGCAGTGAGCAAGTGCAGCTGGGAGAAGCCACCATCTTTCATCCACTTTTGGCATTTGGAGCAGGGAAGCGTTCTATGAATGGGAGGCTGGGGATTAAAATGACTAATTTTCCTGGCATCCCAAGAAGGAGAAATCTTTAAAATACTTTTCTTTTGTCTCCCCCGCCCTTCTCTCTCTCTCTCTTTCTTTCTTTCTACCAAGTAACTGTAAAATATATATTATTACTTGACAGCCCCAAAAGCTCAGCTTTGATATTTCCTGACATTTCTGTCTTCATGGGAAGCTCCCATCCCAGCTGGAACCGAACCACCAGTGTGCCAGCCTGGCTTGTCTTTTCCTTGTTGCTTAGCCTAACACCACCACAATAAAATCTTGTTTGTAGCAGAGCAGAGGGCCACGCTGAGTCCAGCCAAAAGGAGGAGAAAGACGACATGGTGATATCTGTAGAAGAACCAATTGAGTCAATCCTGAAAGTATTACAAGAGATAAACAAATTTGGCAAGGTAGCAGGCCTTAATAAGGATAAAATCAAAATCTTGGTTAAAAATATGAATGACGCAAGTAAAAATAAATTACAAGGTGTGTCTGGATTAAAGACTGAAAGGAAGGCTAAGTATTTAAGTGTAAATCATATAGATCTGTTTAAAGATAATTATTTAAAATTATTTATTTATATATAAATAAAAATTAAGCAGTTTGTATTTTTTCTAAATAAATAAATGAAACACATGCTGCCGGGAGAGGGATTATAAACAGTAAGGTCAGAAGAAAAAGGGACAGAGAAAAGCACAAATGGTGATAATTACATTTTTAACAGTGACCATTCATGAATACACCATGCTAATAACACAACCAGTACTGTTAAGCCATTAGCATATGTAATGTGATGAAAATCCATTGTGCTGATTCAATCCGCAAGGGATAGCATTTGAACCTCCTGATTAATTATCATTCAGCAGTTTTCAAGTCTCTCTTTGAAGCTCCTCTCTGCTACTTTGGCCACTGTAAGGTCAGTTGCTGAGGGCCTGAGAAGCTGAACTGTTCCCCAACTTGTTTTTCAATATTGCCATTTCTGATACCAATTTTGCATCCAATTATTGTCTTGCGCTGAGACTGGACTGTTTCTCCTATGTAGAATACAGAAGGTCACTGTCAGCACTTTCAGAAAATGAGCAGGTAAATGAACCTCTGATGATGTAGATGACATTATTAGGTCCCATAAAAGCGTTGCCATGACATGGGGAACAAAGTTGGCATCTGGATCTGCTAATGTGACCTGCTAGTTAAATAGCTGTTTTAGGTTGGGGATGGGGAGCAGGACTGTATCAAGGAAAACACAGGTCCCTGTAAAAGAGAAGAATCCTTGTCTAGGATGAGAGGATACCTTTCCATGGCTTTAGTGTCTGTGGTTGTAAATCACTTTGAATCATTTCTGTGAGTAAAATGACCAAGAAATATTAATAATAAAAATGACAAGAACTGGGAGCTGTAAGTGACAACGGGTCCCTTTTTATTCACGTTAATAAATTAAAAAATGAATAAAGGGCAAAACTACCATATTGACTGAAACACCTTGTCAAAAAACTGGGGTCGTCCAATACACGGGTAGTGGCATTTGCGGGGGGGGGGAGCAGCACGCCTGCCAGCCAGCTGGTTGGTGGGAGCGCAACTTCCCCTGATGCAGGAAACGATCTAGGGAGTGTCTCCTGCCCGCAGATTCATTTTTTTTGGGGGGGGGGAGAAGCTCAACAGCTTTGGGCCATCTCCCCTCATTTTCTTAAAACTGAGTCCCATAAATGGGGGGGGGGGTGTCTTATACATGGAGGCACCTTATAGATGGAAAAGTACGGTATTTCCACAAATTTAGCACAGGTCTCTTTGTGATATGGGTGCCCACCAATAAGTAGCACCCATACCAAATCTCCACAGCAAACTTGAATAACTCATCTTTTCCCTGACTTTGTGGCTAGCATTAAAATCTCAACTGACTCACTTCCCTCTCCCAACCATTTCTGCTTACCCCTACTCACTGAAAACCTGCGCACCCTAAAAATAAAGGGGGGGAAGCAATACCCTTCAAGCACTATTTTCTTCAGGGAGAGATAAGTCTACTGTTGCAGGAAGCCACATGGAGTCCTGCCTGGGTGTCCTGCATGGACAGCAAAGGCAGGAAACTGAGCAAGATCAAGACTCATGGTTTTTTGGTTTTTAAAAAATCAACAAAGGAAAAGCAGCACTAAAAAGATGAAGAAATTAAGGAAAGTCCCAACTCTCTGAGTTCTGGCAAGAAGACCAACTTCCCAAAAAGCAACTGCCATCTATAGAATAAAACCACAGCAACTGCAACAACATAGATGTAAACTTGTCTGCCAGAACTTCCTTTGTGCCCCACATAGTTATTAGTTGCAGCATTACACTTGTTTCCTGACTTCATTTCAAGGAGTTTGGGGGCAGCCTGGGAGTCTCGCATCCACACCTCAGGCAGACCTCCTGCCTCCTTCACTTCAATGATGTCAAATGGACTATTCAGACCAGCCAACCTGTTGCCATCCACATTTCAGGCTACAACACCCATCTTTCCTAAATACTGGTAAAGCTGGCTGAAACCGAAGAGAGTTGTAGTCCAAAACATCAGGAACAAAACAGGTTGGAAAAGGCTGGTTCGGGTCACAGCACACAGGCAGGTCCCCATTGTGAACCCTTAAGCTTCAGGCTTGTTCCGTGCAACAGCAACCAGTCCTTTGTGGTAGTCAAACTGGGTTCTTCTGTCTCATCAGAACAGACAGAGAGCCGGCTGGATCAGGCCAATGGCCCATCTAGTCCAGCTTTCTGTTCTGACAGTGGCCAACCAGATGCCTCGGTGGGAAGCCTACAAAGAGGACCTGAGCACAACAGCACCTTCCCCACTGGTGATTCCCAGCATCTGTAATCCAGAGGCATATTGCCATTGACAGCGAAGGAAGAACAGTGTGGCTCATAACCACCAACAACATGATCCTCCAAGAATTTGTCTAATCCTCTTTGAAAGCCATCCAGGTTGACAGCCATCTTGTGGGAACAACTCCCCTAGTTTAACAATGAGTTGTGTGAAGCAGTACTTCCTTTTGTCTGTCCTGAGTCTTCCAACATCCAGCTTCCTTGGGTGTCCCCAAGTTTTAGGGCTAGAAAGAGAGAAAGAGCTTTCTTCCACCACTTTCTCCAGGCCATGCCTTGGCGGTGATCACACCAAGCTTCCCCTTAACTGTTGTATTCCCAGTTTTGGTGAATTTGCTCCTACAGTCATCACGACAAGCCACATTTGCATCCAGCCTTTCCTCCAAAACATGCAAGAGCTGTGTGGTTGGGGAAGTCCCTTCTGAAAGGAGCTTGGCCCTTACATTACAGTCTTTCAAGCAGTCTTTGCCAAACTAGCACTCTCCGGGAGTTTGGACTTCAACTCACACCAGCCTCACCAGCATGGTTGGCTAGCTAGGGCTGATGGGAGTTGTAGTTCAAAACCATTGGAAGGCGCCTAGTTTGAGTAGGCTGTCTTAAAGACTTATTTTTTCAGTGCTGCCTTTCCCAAAAAGTAAAGCTGGCTCATGTGATCAGAGCTGATTTCTAACTGTTACGTATACCAGTCTGAAATGCCTATGCACCCAACGTGGTCCTAAAAGGCTGACTGTGAATGCTTAAACAAATGTAGGAAACTCTCTCATTTCAATCTCATGAGATCACTGTGAGGTGCAGGACCGTTCAGTAACCTTCACAACCAGGCAGGGAATTTAACTTGGGAGTCCCTGGTCTAAGCGCAGCATTTCATGTGCTACAGCCACAGGTCAGCACAATACATTTAAGGGAGCTTGTGAAGGGACTCAAGTATTCCCAAGGGTTTGACATCTTGAAATTTATCAACGGAGGGCAATGGCTCCAGAACTAATGCCTGGAGACCTCTACGAGAGCAGCACTGCATTTCAAAAGAGACAAGAACGGGCCACACAGTGGTTTTTTCCAGAGGTTTGAGGCTACTGCCAAAATATGTGGTGGTGCTCATTAGTTTAGAGAGAGATTAGACAAATGTATGGAAGATAGGTCTATCAGCTGCCAGAAAACATAATGGAAACTCCATGCACAAAAGCATTATGCACAGTTGTACCTTGGATCCCAAACACCTTGCGAGTCAAACATTTTGACTTCTGAATGCTGCAAACCCAGAAGTGAGTGTTCCGGTTTGCAAATGGAACAGAACTTCCATGTCTTCCGATTGGCTGCAGGAGCTTCCTGCAGCCAATTGGAAGCCGCACTTTGGTTTCCAAACATTTGAAAGTTGAACAGACTTCCAGAATGGATTCCGTTCGACTTCCAAGGTACGACTGTATCTGAAAATCAGTTGCTGGGGGGCAACTGGAGGGCTCTCCTTCCTGTACAGCCAGCTTGTAGACTTCCATGGCTGCGAAGAGTTGTAGCTCAGTGGGAGAGCATCTCCACTGCAAGCAGGAGGTCCCAGTCTCTATCCCTGGCATCTCCATGTAAGGCTAGGAATATGGAGAGCTGCTGCCAGTCAGTGGACCAACGTTCTGAGTCAGTATAAGGAAGCTTCCTGTGTTCCCGGAAGCAGCCAACCCACTTTAGGAAGCTGGTTGCTGGACTGGGGGGAACTCTGACCTGCCCTTGCAGGCCTCTTCTTACATGCACAGAAAAAACCTGGGTGTGGGTGGGTGTAAAGCTCATTGCATGTGACTGATAGAGGAATGTGCAGGAGAGGAGAACTGACCAATGACCGACCATTGAACTTTCATGTGCAGGTCAAGGATGGTCAACAGAGGCTCCAAAGACATCTGGAGTACTGTATAAACCAGTGTTTCCCAACCGGTGTTCCGCGGCACACGAGTGTGCCGTGAGACGTTGCCTCGTGTGCCGCGAGATGCCTGGAGGGAGGCGGGCGAGTCGGGCGGCGAGAGGCGGGGCGGCGGCGGCGAGGAGAGGCCGCGCCTCCTGCTGCTGCCTGGCGCTTCTCCTCGCAGCCGGCAGCGCTGCCTGGGCGCCTCCGCGCGACTCTGCCTCGCTGGGTTTGGTCTCCCAGCAGAGACGGGTCACACGCGCCCCTCCCTCCCTCCCTCAGCCTGCGCGGAGGGAGAGCCAGAGAGAGGCATCGCTCCTGCGCGGCGGGAGAGGGAGCAGCCGGAGCGATGCCCCAAACGAAGGCATGGGACCGGAGGGGAAATCCTCTCCGAGGAGGATTGAGCGCAGCTGAGAGAAGCCTTTCGAGGAGCTGCCGTGTCCCCTGGAAACCCCCTTCCCAGCTCTGCCTGCCTGCCTGCCCAAAGCTTGGAGGTTCCCCGGCAAGGGGGAGGGAAAAAACTTTCACTTTTGTGCGTCCCTCCCGGCGTGACGCTGCGCGCTGACGTCACGGGGCGGGGCTTTAATGGTGGTGTGCCGCGAGATTTTTTTTCAGTAAACAGGTGTGCCGTTGCCCAAAAACGTTTGGGAAACACTGGTATAAACAAAACATATGCACTATGCTTCCAAAGCTCATTGCACACACTGCTCTTCTCCTTCCATGACAACCACATCTTTAACATATGCACGGTAATCTCCACACATATTATAATTCAACAGATTAGCACCTGGAACTCTGTCGTAATAGGCTACACAAAATGCATAGTAGTGTAAACATGTCTGTAAGACACATTTTGATCTAAAGAAAATTCTGATGGGAGTTATTATTACTTATTTAGCCAAAACAACTGGAGGGCTCCAGCTTGGCAAAGGAATCAGTGTATCGTTAAAGAAACAAGAATTATTCAAATAGGAATCCACACAGCTACACTGAAAATGTGCAACACCTGGAATCCTTCTAAATCAAACCTTAGGTAAAGGTAAAGGGACCCCTGACCATTAGGTCCAGTCGTGACCGACTCTGGGGTTGCGGCACTCATCTCACTTTACTGGCCGAGGGAGCCAGTGTACAGCTTCCGGGTCACATGGCCAGAATGACTAAGCCGCTTCTGGCAAAACCATTAAGCATGGAAACGCCGTTTACCTTCCCGCTGGAGCAGTACCTATTTATCTACGTGTTTTCGAACTGCTAGGTTGGCAGGAGCTGAGACCAAGCAACGGGAGCTTACCCCGTTGCGGGGATTCGAACCGCCGACCTTCTGATCGGCAAGTCCTAGGCTCTGTGGTTTAACCGCGTCCCTAAATCAAACCTTACATCCATCACTAATGAGGGTCAGGCCAATTTTTATTTTCCTGGTGTGGGATAGTACCTATTTTAGTATTTTTCTAGCTCTCAGGAGTGTTATCATGTTCACCGCATTGTCCAGCATAAAAGCCTGAGATGTGTGTCAGGATGCAGGAGAAGATAGCTAAATGGTGGCCTCCCAGGCTGTGCACACAGGAGGTCCCTGGTTCAAACCCCAGCATCTCCAGATTTAAATATATACAGTGGTCCCTCAGGTTACGAACTTAATTCGTTCCGGAGGTCCGTTCTTAACTCAAAACTGTTCTTAACCTGGGGCGCACTTTCGTTAAAGGGGCCTCCAGCTGCCACCGTGCTGCTAGCACACAATTTCTATTCCCATCCTGGGGCAAAGTTCTCAACCCAAGATAACTCTTCCGGGTTAGCGGAGTTTGTAAAATTTAAATCAAATGCACCCTGTGATGCATATCTGCAAGGAGTGTCACCAACATGAAAAGTCTGGAAAGCTCTGCCCGAGAGCACTGTATGTATAAAATTTGTCTTCCTAGTCTATCAGTTGGTCCTAGGTCAATACACCTGTTACCATTCAGTTTTCCCATATTACCATCTTTTTTCCAATTATTGAAGTAGGATTTCCTCCAGAGAGTAATTTAAGCATGTGAAAATGGATCAAATTTATTTTTATTAGCCAATATATCCCATATCTTTTTAACTGACTTAATTGTTCCAAGAGTTGTTGGAACTTTCAGATATTTTGATCCTAATACTGTCCACCCAATCAAAGGCACTATATATGTATATTCTAAGGTTGCACAATTTTGGAGATTAAGACCATCAGCACGTCTCCAATGCCTGATACCTGTCAATAAACAAGTAATAAATAATAAATAAATCCACCTTCCTTAATTTGTAATTTGCAAATTGTGGCAGCATGCGGGGGGGGGGTGTCTTTCCCATTCCCTATTACCTGGTTCTTGACTTTTCTTCAACTGGAGAGGCCAGGGATTGAACTATAAGACCTTCAGCATGCAAAAGGATGCCCCAGACCACTGAATTCTAGTCCCCTGGGGGAAGCACTGAAAGTGCAGCAGTAAATGTGTTTGCCAAATAAGACCACCTGCAGCTGTTCAATTTCCCTGCTTCTTCCTAATCAGTGGGAAAGCCATTTGCAATGGAAAAGTTCAGTACTGCAGCAGCCGAGCAACAGGATCCGCCACAAACAAATAGGTACAAAGCCAACATTGCTCTCTGTGAATCATTTATAGCAGCACAGAGTAAATGGAGTTGCAGCACACCAGTGTATGTATGCTACAAAGAGCCAAAGACTATAGTATCATCACAAGGAAATAGACATTATAACAGTGGAGACATCTTTAGGTCCACGTGAGAAATCCTCCATCCTTGGCAAACAGATGTTCCCTATTAAGGCAGCAAGGGGAAGCTCAGTCCCAAGAGGGCCTGTTTTACAAGCAGAAGGTCCCAGGTTCAAACCTTGGCATCTCTGAGTAGGGCTGGGAGAGACCCCTGGCTGAGAGAGCCACTGCCAGTCACTACAGGCAAAAGCTGAGCAAGATGAAGCAATGGTCGGACATGGCATAAGGCAACAAACTATGTTCCTAAGGAACTATAAAATCTAGTGGTAGGAACATGACGCCTCTTGTCTCTGCACTGCCATGGTGGCTTGCCAACTCTTTGTCCAAATGGTAGTACTAGTGGCGATCAAGTGACCCTAATCAGCCAATGGAGTCCCACCTGTAACTATAAATTGTCTGATTCTGGCCCAGTTTCTCAGTCCGTGCAATTCGCTACTCTGAGCAAGTTGAGCTTCTAGAATCTTTGACCCTGCTTGCCAGCTGAGGGTCACTCCAGAGGGTCACTCCAGAGCCCGAACCCAGACCATCACCATAAGCTAGCTGGTCCAACTAAAACTCCCACATTGCTTCCAAAAACATTCAAGGGTTTTGCTCGGCCTTTGCGGAAAGCAAGCTCCAGGAAAGAGCCACAACTTGCAAGGGTAACTATCCATGTCTGTTTAACTGATCTGTTAATAATATTATTATTATTAAATATTGCTCAGCGCTTGTTATCAAGCAGCTACAACAGGCTACATCTCACCAGCATTCCAAAAATGATTGCCACCAGCAATGTTTTTGGCCTGATTGTTTTCGCCTGGCTGAAATGTGTCCTCAAGCTCTTGCCTTCCTGGATTAGGGATTGAGAAATAAAATACTTCTTCATGCAACAAACACTGGAATTCGCTCCCAAGAGGCAATGATGGCCACCAACTTGGAAGGCTTTAGAAGAGAATTAGACAAACTCATGGAGAGACAGCTATCAATGGCTACTAACCATGACGGCCCGCGCTCTGTTGGAGGCAGCAATGTTTATGAATACAGTGGTACCTCGCAAGACGAATGCCTCGCAAGACAAAAAACTCGCTAGACGAAAGGTTTTTCCGTTTTCGAGTTGCCTCGCAAGACGAATTTCCCTATGGGCTTGCTTCGTAAGACGAAAACGTCTCGCGACTTTGTTTCCTTTTTCTTAAAACCGTTAAAACAAAGGGTGCTTAGCTTAAACAGCTGCAGTTGCGACTTGACTTCGAGGAGCAGCTGTTAGCACGTGGTTTTGTAACCTTTTCTCAGACTTTGCTCACTTTTGAAGCTTTTCCAAAACTTTTCCAGAACTTCTCTTGCATCCATTCGGTAAGTTAAACTTTTAAAACTTTTTTTGAGGGGTTTGGATTTTGGGTTGGGGTGTTTGGGATTCAAGGACTTGGTGTTGTGGGGGGGTTGCGATAATCTGGGAGCTTGTGGGCCTTTTTGGGGAATTTTTATGATTTTTTGTGACCACTGGGCCAGTTTGTTTGTTTTTCAAATTTTTTTTTCCTGAGTTTGAATTTCTGAGTGCTGGCTGGCTGGGGGAACAGTTGGAGAGGTTTCTGCAGGAATCTGGGAGCTTGTGGGCCTTTTTTGGGAATTTTTATGATTTTCTGTGACCACTGGGCCAGTTTGTTTTTTTTTTCATTTTTTTTCCTGAGTTTGAATTTCTGAGTGCTGGCTGGCTGGGGGAACAGTTGGAGAGGTTTCTGCAGGAATCTGGGACCATTGAGCCATGTTGTTATTTTTTGAAATTTTTTTTTGTCTGGGTGGGGGAGCAGTTGGGGAGGGGTTTGCAGCAGTTGGGGAGGGGCTGGGGGAGCAGTTGGGGAGGGGTTTGCAATTTCTGTGTGGTGGGTGGGTGGTTGTCTGTGGGAACAGTTGAGGTTTTTGAAGGCATTGGTGATTTTTGAAGCTTTTCCAAAACTTATTTTGCAGCCATTTGAGGTTTCTGAAGACTTCGGTGATTGATTGTTGAAGCTTTTCCAGAACTTCTCTTGCATCCATTTGGTAAGTTAAACTTTTAAAAAAAATTTGGTGGGTTTTGGGTTTTGGATTTTGGATTTTGGGTTGGGGTTTTTGGAATTCAAGGACTTGGTTCTGGGTTTTAATTTCTGTGTGGTGGGTGGCTGGGTGCTTTTGAATTTTTTGGATTTGAAGCACATCACTGATTTTTTTTCCTTTTTCTGAGTTTACGAAGGTAAGAGCTGTGCTGCCATGGGACCCAAGAAGACTGCTGCTGCGGTGGCCGGCGAGAGGAAGAAGGAGAAGGTGACACTGGAAATGAAGAAGGAGATCATCCGGAAGCACAACGGCGGAATGCATGTGACGGACATCGCCAGGGAGTACGGGAGGAATCCATCAACCATCGGGACCATCCTGAAGATGAGGGAGAAGATCCTGGCGACTGATGCAGCCAAGGGAGTCACCAGGATCGTGAAGAACCGCCCAGCTGTTCTGGAGGAGGTCGAGAAGTTGCTGCTCATCTGGATAGAAGAGAAGCAGCGTGCAGGGGACACAGTGTCTGAGGCCGTCATTTGTGAGAAGGCCAAGGCCTTGCACGCTGACCTCATCCGGGAACAGCCAGGAACCTCAGGCGAGCCAGAAGTCTTCAAGGCAAGCAGAGGTTGGTTTGAACAGTTCAAGACAAGATCTGGCATCCACAGCGTGGTCAGGCATGGAGAGGCTGCCAGTTCTGATGTTCCTGCGGCTGAAGACTTTGCAGCGGAGTTCCTGGAGGTTGTGAAGACGGAGGGCTACGTTCCACAGCAGGTCTTCAACTGCGACGAGACCGGGCTGTTTTGGAAGAGGATGCCCAAAAGGACTTTCATCACACAGGAGGAGGCCAAGTTGCCTGGCCACAAGCCCATGAAGGACCGTCTGACCCTGCTCTTCTGTGCCAACGCAAGCGGCGACCTGAAGATCAAGCCCCTGCTGGTGTACCACTCGGATAACCCACGGGCCTTCAAGAGACACAAGATCGACAAGGAGCGGCTGAGTGTCATGTGGCGATCCAATAGCAAGGCTTGGGTCACACGTGTGCTGTTTGTGGACTGGGTCAATCTTGCTTTTGGCCCTGCTGTCAAGCAGTACCTGCTGGACAACGACCTGCCGCTGAAGGCTTTGCTTCTGATGGACAATGCTCCTACCCATCCTAAAGGCCTTGAGGTGGACTTGTTGGAGGAGTTCAGCTTCATCAACATCATGTTCCTGCCGCCTAACACCACGCCACTGCTCCAGCCGATGGATCAGCAGGTCATCGCCAATTTCAAAAGACTCTACACCAAGGAGCTTTTCAGGCGATGCTTCGAGGTGACTGACTGCACCACCATCACCCTGCAGGAATTCTGGAAGGACCACTTCGACATCGTCACCTGCTTGAAGATGATCACCACGGCCTGGAACGGGATCAGCCAGAGAAATTTGAATTGCGCTTGGAGCAGCCTGTGGCCGGACTGTGTGGCACCAAGTGACTCTGATGCACCAGAGTCAACAGTGATGCAGAACATTGTTGCCTTGGGGAGGACCATGGGCCTGGAGGTCACGGAGGAGGACGTCTGCGAGCTGGTGGAGGAGCACGACGACGAGCTGACCACCGTGGAGCTGGTCGAACTGCAGGCAGAGGCTGCGCAGGAGCAGGCCTCACTGGAAGAGGAGGAAGCAACTGAGGAACGGCTGTCCTCCGAAAAACTGAGGGACATTTGCCTGAAGTGGAAGGAGGTGCAGACTTTTGCAGAGCAGCACCACCCTGAGAAGCACGTGGCACATGACCTTGTGAACACTTTTGATACGAGGGTCATGTCGCCTTTCAGGGAGGTGCTGAAAAGGCGGATGAAGCAGCAGACTATGGACAGGTTCTTGAGCAAGAAGCAAAGAGTGGAAGAGGAGCCTTCTTCGAGTGGTCCCCCAGAGTCTTAGAAAATGTACTGTACACTTTGTTGATTTTTAAATGTTTTTCTGTCATGTTTATAAAGTTAATTTATTTTCCCTTCAGTTTTTGAACTGCTCTTTACAGTATGTGTGACTTTAAAGAGCAGTTAATAAACTCTTGTTGTACCAAATTTGGCTTTGTTTGGACTTTTTTTGACCATAGTAAAGGTAAAGGTACCCCTGCCCGTACGGGCCAGTCTTGCCAGACTCTAGGGTTGTGTGCCCATCTCACTTAAGAGGCCGGGAGCCAGCGCTGTCCGCAGACACTTCCGGGTCACGTGGCCAGCGTGACAAGCTGCATCTGGCGAGCCAGCGCAGCACACACGGAAACGCCGTTTACCTTCCCGCTGGTAAGCGGTCCCTATTTATCTACTTGCACCCAGGGGTGCTTTCGAAGTGCTAGGTGGGCAGGAGCTGGGACCGAACGACGGGAGCGCACCCCGCCGCGGGGATTCGAACCGCCGACCATACGATCGGCAAGTCCTAGGCGCTGAGGCTTTTACCCACAGCGCCACCCGCATCCCATTTTTGACCATAGGAACGCATTAATTGATTTTCAATGCATTCCTATGGGATTTCGTGATTCGCAAGACGAAAAATTCGCTAGATGACAAAACTTGCGGAACGAATTAATTTCGTCTTGCGGGGCACCACTGTACCAGGAAACCACAAGTGGGAGAGTGTTCTTGGGCTCATGTCCTGCTTGCTGGTTTTCCGCAGACACCTGGTTGGCCTCGATGAGAACAGAATATTGGACTAGATAGACGGGCCACTGGCTGTTTATGTCATTAGAGAGGGATGTGTGAATATGTGCAGAAACTGAGCTACAGTATAAACGTAAATTGTGCATCTGTTGTTGCGCCCTCTTTTTCTTCTGGCCCCACCCATCACCATCATATGGCCCCAAAAATGTGTTCTTGGTCTGGAAAGGGTTCCTTAGCCCTGTCTTACGCAGTTAATAGCTACAGGAATCCTACCAAAAAACAGAGAATTCTCTGCATTTAAATTTCTCTAAGAAGATAAAGAGGAGGCTATTGATCAAGCAGGTCGCCCTAACTCACAAAATAAGGGATCTGGCACTCCTTTGTAATCAAATATGTTGCTTCAGATAAGGGTCAGCAGTGTAAACCAGGTTGAATTACTCATTTGGCTCTTATCTGCATGGATGCAACAACAGGCTTGAGAGACAACAGCATCTTCATTGTTCCAATGACCTTGTCCTTGTCATCAATCTGCAAAGCTGCTGGTTGCTGGGGGGGGGGGAGTGTATGTGTTAATCTCTTTCAGGTAGCGGCTAAATCAAGACACAGCTCCTGCTTATGGGGCATGCTGATTTCCAAGGTTACTGCCACTACAAAGAACAAATGTGAACAGTGCTTAGAGGGGGGGTAGGGGGCCCTTCACTAAAATCCACAAACCTAGAGTCCATGCCCCACCTCTCCCCATAGTCTAACCCAACAGTGTGGAAGGTCATAAATAATAAACAAACAAATAACCAACAGTAGATTGGGAAAAGTTTCTAACTCCCAACTGTTTATAACACCAGCAACAAGAATGGCCTCCAGTGACCTGAACTTTTCCCACCCACAACCTGGGGGTCCTCATCCTCTGATCTTGCAATTCCCCCCCCCCCTGGTGCCACAGGGCCTATGACACTTGGCTCAAGAGTGGTGAGAGTGGCCACCTTTTCCTCCCTTCTGTGCAGAAACTAGGTAAAAAAATCAACATTCCTTCATCCGACCACTTTTGCCTCTGGCCCCACCCACCACTGACATGCGGCCCCCAGAAAACTGCCCAGAAGGGAAGGTGGCCCTTGGAATGAAAGGGGTTCCCTAACCTTCGTATAGGAGTTTCCTAAGGACTGGCACCACAGCAGACCCTCAAGCCATGCCTCCGGCCACCACCACCGCCCAGTTCCTCCCAGCATCTTCTCCTCTGCCCTAGGAAAGCACACACAGACCCAGAAAGCCGTGAGATGTGGCCATCAAGGTCAAGACTGGCAGGAAGTGCTAAGTTTGCATGCAAGGAGCAGCCCCATGATTTACCAGGTGATGAAAGAAAAGAAAAGAAAAGAAAAGGAAAGGGAAAAAAAAGAAGTCTGAGCTAGAAGAGGAAAACGTTCTCCAATTCAACCACATTTTCCCTCCTCGCCCAACAAGCTCACTTCTTGGTGTTGTTGTTTTAGCCCAACTGTGAGCTCAAAAACGAACACAAATTACTATGTTTGCCAAGGGTAAGGCTGGGAGCGGGCAAAATAATGGTGCCAAAGTCAATATCAAAAAATGTTTAGAAACATTGGCTAGAGTCGTGGCTGGGGTCAGAACTATGTCACACATTCAGAGAAGAGAAGGAGATGCGGCCCAAGGTGGCGTTGAGCATAGAATTCAGACTTTATAAAAACAAGTAAAAATATATGTTTCTAGACCTAGTGATGGAGAAGACATGTTTGAAAGGGCAATAAAACCTCTCAAGCAACAATGGGGGGGGTGTCTTCTCAACTTGTGTGCTTTACGTAAATCACAGGATCCAGCTTCTCCTCTTTATGAATTTCAGATATGCTAGTGCAAAATTGTGATAGATGTGCTATTTAAAAATACAACACACCTGCAGACCTGAGTTTAATCTGCAGCAACCATCTTTGCCAATCCAAAAGCTATTGCCAGAAGGTTGGGGTGAGCCTCTTCTTCAGCCACCTCCTAGCAGGCACAGTTATTTCGGACTGGTTCTCCCCTGTTCAGAAGGAAGCTAAAGGGTGAACTGCGCTGGCTGAGGAAGGGTTAATTTGAAGACATTAAGTTAATCTGCAGATTGGATTTTCTTGGAGAAAACAAAATGGTGTTGATCCAGATAAAGCAAATCACAACCAGTGGAACAAGTTTGGTTGCAACCAGTTTAAGCTCGCTGTTTTTAATGGGTGCTCAGGGTTGACCATAAAAAATACTCTCTGTTTTCCCCACTTCTCTGACCGCAGGTAGTAAAGGGGCATTTCAGCTATTTTTGCAGCGGTCGGGAAAGGAAGGGTTGAAAACAGGAGGAGACGCTAGCAGCATCAGTGGCAGGTGCATTCTTCTAGGGAGCTGGTGCCTACTGTTTTTATTTCTCATAAATCCAGTGGGAATTACTATATATCAGGGGAGAGCGGTGGGTAGAGCCAGAAGCAAAAGTGGGTGCAGCTACAAAAGAAAAGTTTACATTTGTACAGTAGGCTAGTTCCTACACGCACACACCTCTCTCAATCCTCTAGGCAGAAAAGCACGAATTCAGACATTATTAGCATTCAAGGGCTACATGGAAGGTGCCTAAAAAAGCCAGGGTGGCTATCTAAAGAACTTTTAACTGAATTAAGATTAAAAAAGGATGTGTACAAAAAATGGAAAAGAGGGGAAACCACCAAAGAGGAATTCAAACAAATAGCCAGCACGTGTAGACACAAAGTCAGAAAAGCTAAAGCACAGAATGAACTCAGGCTTGCTAGAGAGGTTAAAAGCAACAAAAAAGGCTTTTATGGGTATGTTCGTAGCAAAAGGAAGAACAAAGAAACAATGGGGTCACTCAGAGGAGAAGATGGTGAAATGCAAACAGGGGACACAGAAAGGGCTGAACTCCTCAATGCCTTCTTTGCCTCAGTCTTCTCCGATAAAGAAAACAATGCCCGAGCTGAAGAATTTGGAGCAAATGATTCAGCAAAGGAAACACAGCCCAGTGTAACTAAGGAGATAGTACAAGAATATTTGGCTAGTTTAGATGTATTCAAGTCTCCAGGGCCAGATGAACTGCATCCAAGAGTATTAAAAGAACTGGCAGATGTGGTCTCAGAACCACTGGCAGTCATCTTTGAGAATTCCTGGAGAACAGGCGAAGTCCCGGCAGACTGGAGGAGGGCAAATGTTGTCCCTATTTTCAAAAAGGGGAAAAGAGAGGACCCAAATAATTACCGCCCAGTCAGTCTGACATCAATAGCAGGGAAGATTCTGGAGCAGATCATTAAGCAAACAGTCTGTGAGCACCTAGAAAGGAATGCTGTGATCACCAATAGTCCGCATGGATTTCTGAAAAATAAGTCGTGTCAGACTAACCTAATCTCGTTTTTTGACAGAATTACAAGCCTGGTAGATGAAGGGAACGCAGTGGATGTAGCCTACCTTGATTTCAGCAAGGCATTTGACAAGGTGCCACATGATATTCTTGTAAAGAAGCTGGTAAAATGCGGTCTTGACTATGCTACCACTCAGTGGATTTGTAACTGGCTGACTGAGCGAACCCAAAGGGTGCTCATCAATGGTTCCTCTTCATCCTGGAGAAGAGTGACTAGTGGGATGCCACAGGGTTCTGTCTTGGGCCCGGTCTTATTCAACATCTTTATCAACGACTTGGATGATGGACTCAAGGGCATCCTGATCAAATTTGCAGATGACACCAAACTGGGAGGAGTGGCTAACACCCCAGAGGACAGGATCACACTTCAAAACGACCTTGACAGATTAGAGAACTGGGCAAAAATAAACAAGATGAATTTTAACAGGGAGAAATGTAAAGTATTGCACTTGGGCAAAAAAAATGAGAGGCACAAATACAAGATGGGGGACACCTGGCTTGAGAGCAGTACATGTGAAAAGGATCTAGGAGTCTTGGTTGACCACAAACTTGACATGAGCCAACAGTGTGACGCGGCAGCTAAAAAAGCCAATGCAATTCTGGGCTGCATCAATAGGAGTATAGCATCTAGATCAAGGGAAGTAATAGTGCCACTGTATTCTGCTCTGGTCAGACCACACCTGGAGTACTGTGTCCAGTTCTGGGCACCACAATTCAAGAAGGACACTGACAAACTGGAACGTGTCCAGAGGAGGGCAACCAAAATGGTCAAAGGCCTGGAAACGATGCCTTATGAGGAACGGCTAAGGGAGCTGGGCATGTTTAGCCTGGAGAAGAGGAGGTTAAGGGGTGATATGATAGCCATGTTCAAATATATAAAAGGATGTCACATAGAGGAGGGAGAAAGGTTGTTTTCTGCTGCTCCGGAGAAGCGGACACGGAGCAATGGATCCAAACTACAAGAAAGAAGATTCCACCTAAACATTAGGAAGAACTTCCTGACAGTAAGAGCTGTTCGACAGTGGAATTTGCTGCCAAGGAGTGTGGTGGAGTCTCCTACTTTGGAGGTCTTTAAGCAGAGGCTTGACAACCATATGTCAGGAGTGCTCTGATGGTGTTTCCTGCTTGGCAGGGGGTTGGACTCGATGGCCCTTGTGGTCTCTTCCAACTCTATGATTCTATGATTCTATGATTCCAGCCAGGATGCGATGCATATAGGATGCGAGGCAGGATCAGTAAAGGATAAGCCCTAGGAAGCGTTTCAGGAGCCAGATGGAGAGGCCAGCAGGGCTCCAGTGCCTGAGGTTCTCCACCCCCCATCTATGATGCAATGTCATTTCCCCATGACTTCTGGAAAATAAAAATGGTGGCCAGCTGCAGGACAACTTTCACACACGGTCACATGTTGAGCACTGTCATCTCAGCCTTTGTGAAAAGCCAGTTAAGCTGGATTGAAGTGAAGATGCTTGAACATGGCATGCCTCTTTTCTTCCCAAAAAAGTCACTGGGTCCCACTTCACAAGCTCAGCTGGCACCACAAGTTGGCATGCCTGGGTATGTACTGAGGGGCCCACACTCAAGAAGTAGGCCCACTGACAGCTGCCCCCTGGACCTACTGTAGATATACACACTTAGGAAGGGGGCAGCATGGAGGGTGTCATGACCAAGGAATGGGCCATGACTCTGGGGAAGAGCACCTGCTTTGCACGTCGAAGGTCCCAAGTTCAATCCCCAGCATCTCCAGGTATTATTATTATTACTTATTCAACTTATATTCCACCCTTTATCCGAAGATCCCAGGACAGTGTACAACATTAAGAACACAATTTATGCAGCACAATAATAAAAACAGTAGAGCTGGGAAAGATTCCTGTCCGATAGACGGTAGAGTGGCTGCCAGTCAGTTACATGAGTTACATGGAGCAATGGTTTGACTCAGTATAAAGGCCACCTCCTAAGAGCCCTCTGTAACCTGGGGCCAGCACTGTCAGCCACAGCCAGGCTCCAAACCCCTCACCACCAGACAATTCACTTTCTTGATTAAACAGAGGAGAAGAGAGAGCGCCACACACTCACCACATGCTGTTGACTTATGGCTACCGGGTAGGACATGGCATGAGGAGGATAACGGGGTTCACTCCCTCGCCACGTCTGCGCCACAGGTTGGGTAGATCCAGACATTGTGGAAGAAGTCCAGAGGCTCTCACTTTTTCTTGTGTAGATATATATAGAGCGAGAGAGAGATTCCCAGAATCTGTGATGCGAAGCACTAAAGAATCCTAGATTTCCTCCTCATTACGCACATGTTGGACGACTCATGCTGCGACTGAAAGGTAAACAAGAGGAGAAGAGAGAGAGAGAGAGCGTTAGAGCACAGTCAAAACCACTTTGGGAAGAGGCCACAGCTTTGTGGCCGTGTGTATGTTTTGCATGCATAAGGTCCAGGTTTCAATTCCCAGAATCTGCAGGCAGAGTTCAGAAAGACTCCTGCCTGAAACGCTAAAAAGCTGTGGCCAAGCAACACAAACACTGATCTAAAGGGTATAGTTTCCTAGTTTCAACTGACCCAAGCAAACCTGAGAAGAATTCAAGCCAAATAAAAGGCTGTATCCAGCTACGTTCTATCAGAGCAGAGCCATTATGAACCCTTAGTTCCCTCCACTTCAACGGGTCTACTCCAAGAAGAACTGAATAAGAGACAAACTCAACTTCTAGCTCTTCTTATCACTCGATAGTCATTCCACTGCTTGCCAACCTCTGTTATCTTACCCAGGTATGTATTATTTAACTTTACTACAATGTTAAACCAACGAGCAATGAATTCTTTACTTGTAGAACACTCTTGCCAGATAAGCCCGCCCTGAAGAAAGGCTTGAAGGCAGCAAGCTCTCTCTCCCCAGCTACTGCCCCCCCCCAGCCAACAGGAAGTTCAGCTGCCATCTTGATTAGAAGCCAATGGCAGACTGATCCGCCACCAGAAATTTGTATGATCCTCTTTTAAACCCAGACACCGCAGGATTGCACTGTCAGTCATCTCTCTTTTTTATTTTAAAAAGTTAAGAGAAAATAACTAATTCTTTTATCCCTTCCACATAGGGGATGCCTTCCCAGTCCCTGGTTTTGGTTGCCCTCTTGCAGTCCATTGTTACTGAACAGATAAAGATGCAGGAATGTGAAATGTCCAAACTCTGCTTTTGCTTCCCTACACTAAAGTGGAGACCACCCTGATATATGCAAAAATAAAGCAGAGTTTTACAACCTGCTGGCTTTTTGTGGACACTTACAACCTATTTTGCTTGAAGATGGTCGCGCGCTTCGCTTTGTCAGGTTTTCTATTAAAAGTAACGAATGTCTCCATGAGCGCCCTTGACTGCCAGCTGTTTAAAGAGGCATTAAGCTTGGTTCCTGGCATTAACTCTTAATTATACAAAGCATAAATTGCCCACCACTGCCTGCAGGGCAGATGGGAAAGCTGCTACCACTCAGCTGCTGCCCATCTTCTCGGAAACACACAACTTCAGCCCACTTTTCAAGCAAACAGCCTAGTTCAAGAGCACAATTTTATTTAAGGTTTTTTGCTTTCCTTTTTGCAAACCTTGCAGCAGAACCAAGGGGCAGACCTCCCCACCACAAACAAGACTGCTTCCTTTTTACTTTCTCCTGATCTCTGTTGAAGCTGAGAAAAACAAGCCAAACAGACATCGATTTCAACTGAAAGTGGAACGGGTGCACATACATAAGCATTGAGAAAGAGGAAGAAGAATGTCTCTTCCCCCACCCAACCCCTCCTCAGCCTACAAAATCAGTCTGCGCTGATAAAGCATCCCCACTTGACCACAAAAACGGACACCAGAGGGGCTGCAGTTCCATGCCTGCTTACATGCATGTCGGTTGAGGGATAAAACAACTGCCAAATCAAGATGCTACACACATTGGCTACCTCAAGGCTGGGTTACTGCAACATGCCCTATGTGGGGCTGCTCCTGACGCTGGTCTCGGGGGTGCAGACAGTGCAGAATGTGGTGGCTAAGTAGCTTGTGGAGACCCAACACAGGACACCTTGCCAGTGGGATTAACACTAGCTGCCAGTCCGCCACTGGGCCATACTCAAGCATTGGTACTAAAAAAAAGGCCCTATACACCTCAGGACCAGGTTACTTGAGAGACTGCAACATCCCTTATATACCCTATAAGTCACTGTAGTCTGTGCAAGAGATTTTCTTCCAAGTTGCAAAGGTATCAGAAGCCCTCTTAACAATAATTCAGAGCACAGCTTTTAGTGTGGACACTGCCCGTTCTGTGGCACACCATTCCTGCCCAGAAAGGACAGGCACCCACTATTTGCTCTTTCCAGAAACAACCAAGGTTTTTTTTGTTTCAACAAGCCTTTCTAGAGGGATGAACAGGTTTCTGTCACAAATGTCCACTTCGCATTGCTTTTAAATTAATCTGGTGTTCTTTCTGTGTTGTCTTTTAACTATTTTAAGGTGTTTTCAATGCATTTTGCAAATTACCTAAATATATGTATGTGGAAAGTGTTTCTTCTTCTTCTTCTTCTTCTTCTTATTATTATTATTATTATTATTATTATTATGACTACTACTACTACTACTACTACTACTACTACTACTAGCCAGGCAAAGTCTTGCCCATATGAACCCAATCCTGGAGGCAGAACTGCCATTACCAAACTGTCTAGAGTAAGTTTCCATCCCAGAGACATGAATCCACTGAAGTGTAAAGCCTGGAAAAAACTCAGCTGCATGTCGGGGATGAGAGGGTGGTGATTTGTGGTGGCAAGGGAGAAACCTGCCCTTAACTTGGCATTACTGAAACTCTTGGCCTCAAAGTGGAGGCTGGGACTGTGAGATACAGAGGATGCTTTGCTTTCAAGCTTCAGAACAGAAAGTTATCATGGTGGTGCAGAACAAGGGCCTCTGCAACGGGAAGGCAGTAAGAAGCTTCTGCACTGGCCAGGACGGATATAAACGAAGCAGCCTGGTTTTCTATACCTTCGACTGCTCAAGAATTACAAGATTCCTCACAAGTCCAAATTCCATATTCAGAATCTTCACAGGCTAGTAGCTGAACATTACTTCCATGGCATCCTTCACTGACCAGAGGGCAGCAGGCTAGCTTAGGTGGTACACAGGAGAGCAGGTTGGAACTCGAGGGGAAGCGTGGTAGGCTGCCATCCTGGGCCGTAGCCCTACTCAGAGTAGACCCCACTGAAATTAATGGACATGGCTAACTGAGGCCCAGTAATTTAGTGTGTCTACTTTGAGTAGGACTAGTACTGGCTACAGCCCCCTGCCCACGCCACTTGAGGCAGCTGCCTCATTCTGCCCACGGGCAGGACGGTTCTGCCTCCAGAGTTACCTGGACTCCAAACAAATTTAGAAGTACAGGTCCAACTATTTCTTTTTCTCATAAAGCACCATGCAAACAGAGAAAGGGAGGGGGAGGGACCAGCAAAAGAAGGCCCCTTAATCCTTCATAAAATCACACTGCCTGAGAAAGTAAGTAATGGCAGACAAGCTGGATTTAGGGAAGGATGTCCGTCATCACAACTATTTCCCTGGAACACAACTGGTGTGGCTGAACTGAGCTTTCTTTAGATGGAGGGCAAGGCCAGCTTAAAAAACAAAACACACAAACATAACTGCAATGTAAACCAGTGTCCACATATGAGAAACTCAGGAGAGAAAATAAACTGTAAGCACATGATGAGTTTACCATACAGGGAAGATAAATATCCATGCTTACCAACTGATCTGCATTCTTCACATATATTTAAACAACACAATAGCCACCTTCATTTCACCAACAGCTCGTAATAATCCTCCATTTGCAGGTCCCTTGTGCTTGCATATTAGGATAAACGATGCTTTTCTAATTTCCCTTCAATTTTAAGCACCTGTGGGGGGGTATTCTCTCACTGAAATGTGATGCTCATTTGATTCCCCCCACATCACCTTCCTAACACACAGAAATTGTATTTCTGGCAGAAACTATCTCTGATGTCTTTGGAATGTCACGGAAGGCGCCTGCTAGAAATTCCTTTGTTGAACATAATTGCTTGGATCACAAAACAATATTTTTAATGATTGAACATCCTGAATAAAAGCTGCAAAATACGTGCCTTGATTGCTTTGAACTCTGCTGCATCGCTACACAGCTTTTGTTGTGTTCCTCCATTTCAAAGAACATCAACCAAACCAAAGAAAAAGCCCCCACATGTTTTAAATTCAGGGTGTTCTTCCTCCCAAAATCACCACCCCTTTTCCATTTTGTTTTGCACCTACTGGTATGGTTTGGGAAAGCAAATGCTAATTTCCATAATGGGTCCAGGGCATTCTTGCAAACACTTCCATAAAATTTAGGAGCCCAAAAACCTTTTGAAATAGCCCACCGCCGTTACCCGGCATGCTCAGCATCATACACTGAGAATCAAGGGAAGGAGGCAGGTGGTGTCTACAATTTTTCTGAAGCTTCCCTAGCTAATTGCCTAGAGTAGTTTTAAAAATTATCCCTGACAACTTGTCCTGCTAGCTAGGGCTGATGGGAGTTGTAGTCCAACAACAGCTGAAGACCCAAGTTTGAGAAACATTGACCTAGACTAGAGGCAAATCCTAAATGCTGCAGATGAACGGCTAAGTGACTGTTTGTTTGCTTTTTTGAGTATCGCCCAGGAATACAATATGGCAAAGTTTTCTTTACATTTTTTTTAATCCAACGCTTTCTTGGAAGATGAAGCAAACTTGTTTTCTCCTGCTCTGGAGGGAGGACCCCAACCAATGGGTTCGCGGTACAAGAAAGGAGATTCTAACTAAACACCCAGAAAAACTTTCTGACAGTAGGAGCTGTTTGACAGTGGAACAGACTCCTATGAGAGGTGGTGGCCTCCCCTTCCTTGGAGGCTTTTAAGCAGAGGCTGGATGACCACTTGTCATGTATGATCTAGTTAAGATTCCTGCACTGCAGGAGGTTGGACTAGATGACCCTCAGGGGCCTTCCAACCGTACGATTCTAACATTCTCTAAAAATACTGGTTTCAATATGTTTCTCTATGACTCTTGATGCTGGTCCTTCGACAACAAAAATTCTCACAATAATCATCACAAAAGCGCTAAAAGGTAAGTCTTTGGTGTTATCTACTACAGAAAGGAGTGTGCGCTGCTTTCTTTTTGCAATGGAAAGGCAGGAGAGGAATGCTTACAATAAAATATGCAAACCAACATCACCACCACAACCCCTTTGCTTGTTTACCCATCTCTATCCCACCTTTGCACAAATGCCTCAAGGCAGCTAACAAAATCCATTTCAAGTCAAACACAGTAGGGAAGGAATAAAACAGGAGCGATCTCTGCATTCACCTGCAACTATGGTTTATTGTAACATGCAAACTGGGCCAATATACACCCACAACACACGTTTTTCAATCATTTCTACTTCCTGCTTCCAGTGTTCAAAACTCTAATTTTGCGCATTTTGCGACAGGGAATTTCATTAGCGCAAGTAGTTTCTGAGCTCTGGGAGCTGTACTGCGCCTAAGATTTCAGATTAAAACTGCAGTGGAAGACCTTTTTCGCCATCCCCACTTCCAGCTACTCTCTGAAGACTGGAGAAGAGACCCTCTTAAGAATATTAGCAGGGTGGGCAGGGGAAGGACTAGACCCTGTGAAAAATGAACGTAATATTATAGCTGCAGTTCATTCTTTTTCAGCTTTGTATTCTTGCCACAAAAAGTGTGCCTAGACATTCTGCTGTTGCACCCATAACCTAGGTTTAAGTTGCCATTTAGCTCCTAGCTTTCCTATCTCAGTTTCTAACATTGCCTGCTTCTCTTTCGGGGACACAAACTCATGCATGACTAAGACAAATGCCTTCCTGCCACCTCACCATCCCACACTCTGCCCCCAAGTCTGTCTGCCTGCCACAAAAAAGTGCATGGCTCTGGGCAAGGTCTGCTTTCCCCCTTTTCAATGCCTTCACCACTTAACTGCCAGCCCTTGTCCAAGTGAAGCATCTTTATTAGTTCCTATTATTAGAGTCCTCATCTTCAGAGAGAGAGAAAGACACTTTCCCAACATGACTCACAGCAGCCTTCAATTACTGACGAGGATGCAAGCAAAATAAAAGAGGAGAGAGAGAGAGAAGACATCTTGATTCTGAGAGCTGTTATTGTATCTGGGAGGCTTGAGAGTCAAAAGAGGGAGGTGGGGTGGGGTGGAGTGGGGTGGGAGATGCTCCGTCTGCTTCCATTTAAAAACAACATGCAAAACACAGGGTCATATGGATGACTTACTGAGTACGTTTTAGGTTAAAGTCACTTCTCATTTAGAAACAAAAGCCAAAAGGAAAGGTCAACCAAGCAGCAAACAGGACATTAAAATCCAAAACATGATACAAAATATTTGTGTGTGTATTTATTGCCCAAAGTCATTTTGTTGCCAACTTTCAATCTTCCATATACCTTGAAATTGCTTTTTTGGGTTGGAGGAAAAGGGGCGGGAGAGTATGCAAGACAGACATAGTCAGTAATTTTTTTTAAAAAAAGTGGGTTTCTTACTCACTCTTACACTATAAAAGTACAGTGGTAAAATCAGTGAAAACAATGTGCAATCAGAGGAAATGGGTGGGCCCTGTAAAATCATGGACATGAAAGAAGCATTCTCTTCTTCACAGAGCACTCTACCTTAGTCCGATTCAGGTCTGGTGAAGGATCACTTCACCCCTAAGTCCCAAGCAGCAGTAGTACTCATGAGGACATGCTGGTACAATTAGCTACTGGCTGGGTCCATGGTCCATCTATAAGACATGGAATCCAAACTGCTTTGGAAGTATGCCACATGGCAGGTCCAGTGGCCAAGGATGGTGGGAGCTGGGGTCCCGCAACATCTGGAAGGTACCAGTTTGGGAAAGGCTGGAACCAGACCAACAAACTGGACATAATGAACAAAAACCCTGCCTCCCAAAGTCTGTGTTCCTCACTACCACTGTCACTCCTTTTTCTTAGCCACCAGGCATTGCCCTCCACCAAATAAATAAATTTGCACCCTCAATCCCAAACACTGCTGGTTGTGTGCAACTGTGGCCCTGCCTAGAGCAGGGGTCTGCAACCTTTAAGACAAAAAGAGCCACTTGGACCAGTTTCCGAAGGGGAAAAAAACTGGGAGCCGCAAAACCATTGCGACATTTAAAACAAATATATCTCCGGAGCCATGATCTGACAGCGGGCAGGGACGTCACAGCCAGTACAGCGCCCGCCACAGTGGGGAGTGTCGGGGCACACAATGCACCTCCTCCCCTCGCTAGTATCTGCCCCGGAGCCACGGCAAAAGTGTAAAAGAGCCAGATGCGGCTCCGGAGCCGCGGGTTGCAGACCCCTGGCCTAGAGTATCAGAACTGGAGACTTAGGAGCCATCAGGTTGCAGAAAGCAGAAGCAGCAGATAGGTCATCCCTTTTGTGTCATGAGCCTTCTTTTCCCCTCCCAAACTGACTCAGCTATTCATTTCCCCTCCAGCTGCATCAGCAGCTACTCTGCAACCAAGGCAGCAAAAACAGCACCTAAGAGCAATGGCAGAGCTGGGGGAGAGATTGCAGAAGGCAGGTGTACAAAATTTGAGATTAGGTGACAAAATATTTAAGCTAAGAGGGCTTGGCCCCTGTACAAATTTATGGGCTTACTAGAAATCGTTTGCATTCCAGACACATTATAGGTCAAGTGGGAGGGGAAACAGTCTTTAAGCAAGCACATTATGGAGATATCCAGCAGCAGCAGCAGCAGCAAATCACAATCTGTGGTCTTAATTCTATTTGAGATGCAACTAGGGAGGGAGGTGGCGGCTCACCCAATCATGTTTATGCAGCCCAAGGGCTAAATGTAGCCCTCTATCTGGCCAGTTTAGGATTCTTCCAGGTGACACCTCCTTTCTTGTTGTCCAGGTCACGCCCATCCCTGAAAGTGCTTGAGTGTTTTAGTCTGGCTGAAATGCATCCTTGAACTGACAGGGGTTCTAGGTGACAAGGCTTCACTTTTCCATTTAACCTCTCCCATCCACGATGAAGAAAGCCAGCCTGAGGCTCTCCGCCATGCAGGAGGGTGAGGCCCCTTTGCTCCCCACTCCAAATCAGCTGGTCAGGGTGAAAAGGAGATCTTGCATCCTCTAACCCAGATTCCCACAATTCAGCCTCCCTCCGTTTCTTCCTTTTCCTCTGTCTGAGCCTGCCAATCCAAGCTTGAGCCCGACAGTGTTGTAGTGCTCATCACATCCAGAAACACACCCGTGTAGCAACCCCCACTGGTGCCTGAGACCGGGGTGGGGTGACGCACGGGACCCCCTCCATGGGGCAGGGTATCCAAGTGGGCGGGGTACGCCACCTGAACAAATGCATCCCTCCCAAAAGGGAAGCAGCTGGTGTGCGCCAGCCCAGTGCTGTCAGAAAAAAACACCAAGGGGTGCAGCGCTGGGAGGGCGCCCGGGACTCAGGAGGGAAATCTGCAGGCCAGCGCACACCAGCCGCGTCCCCCCCGGGTGTCCCTTCCAGGTGCCCTCCTGGCAGCGTAAGCCACCCTGCTTTTTTCAGAAGTGTTGGGCCCGCTGGAGGGCAGCCAGGAGGCAGGCAGCAGCTATGGCGCCCTGCAGACCCTGTGCCACCTGCATCGCACCCCACACTATGTTGGGCCCGCCCTCTGGAGGGAACCCTGCAGCCCATGGCCCCTGCCCCCCTACTGTAGAAACACCTGACTTTTGTATGGATGGGAATGGGATGCAGCCTGCTGTGATTCCCATCTATGCTCAGCCCACTGTGCCTCTGGCCCTGCACATTGCTGGCATGCGGTCCCCAGGTGGTTTCCCATGAGGGAATACTCTTGACTGAAAAGGCTTCCCCATTTCTGATCTAACTCATTGTGTTGGACAGATATGGGTTTTATTCAGACACATAATTTGGCTATGGGCAGTCAGCTCCTGCACTCCATGATCTGGACTGGAGTATCAAGAACAATCTCTGTACTCTCTCCTCTATTCATGTCAGCGGTTTAGGGAATAACATCCTGGTTTGAACTAATCATTGAGATAGGAGAGAGTTGTTCTGATTGTTATTTAAAAGAATTTGTAAAATTTGAAAATTTAATAAAAAGGTTATGCAAAAACAAACATATATTGGGAACACCCTGGAGAGCTCTCCTGGCTCGCAAAGAGACCCTCTCCAGAGCCCAAAGAGGAGGCTCTGGGGAGGGACTCCTCACAATCCAGGAGGACACTCCGGGGTTCTCCCCATTTCTGGGATCCACTTCTGGGTTCCCGGCACCGGGCATGTGTGAGGACATGTGCAAATAGAGCGCGTGTAAATGGAGGGGGGTTGCCTGCAGAAAGTAGCATGTGGCTCATTCCCAGTCCTCCAAACCAATGTGGGCTGTGCCTGCTTCTATTCTGTCCCTGGTGTCATGTGGAATATACCAGTAATAATGATTTGAAGTATGCTTTGTTTTATTTTCAGTTCTATATTACCATTTTGGGTGTTCCTCACCTTGGGGCCTTCGAATGAAGAGTTCACTATAAATATTTGAAGTAAGTAATAGTCTGAATCCAACAAAGGGTTGGAGTAACATCAGACGCCATGCAATCAAAGCTCCTAGTGCAAGGTAGAGTTGTCCCCTTTCAAGTTCCCTACAATACGCCAATCTATAAGAACGGCCAATATAGCAGAAGGACAGACAGAAAGATTTAAACCTCTCCATCCAGCCAAGTACCATGATGTTACCTGCCGCAGATTCTGATTCTGCCATAGTCAGTGTGGCCAAAGAAACCGCTTGGGGGCTGGATTCAGTCCACAGACCATCAGTTCACCACCCCGACAAATAGTCTGCACGAGTAGTAACTTTTGCAAACGTACAGTGGTGCCTCGCAAGACGAAAAGAATTCGTTCCACGAGTCTTTTCGTCTTGCGATGTTTTTCGTCTTGCGAAGCACGGTCCGTCGCAACTGCGCCTCTTCAAGCGGCTTTTTAAAAAAAGCGCAAGGCGTTTTCGTCTGGCGAAGCAAGCCCATAGGGAAATTCGTCTTGCGAGGCATTCGTCTTGCGGGCACCACTGTATTTGCAAGGCTGCTTAAATCCCAAGCATGAATATCTGACAGCCAGCAGTGCATAGGAATCTGCCGTATGTTTCCTTTCTCACCAGGAGACGCTCCAACAAGGAGAGTTAAAGTCCCATTTTGACATTTGTGTCATTTTAAGTAAAGCACAAGATTGAAGTAAATTGGATTAAGTGCAAATCTTCCTCAGATGTTTGCGGTTCGGACTGATTTATAGATAGATGTCATTTTCACGTCACTCTGGGTTATTTAAGAAGCCTCTTGGCTGCTGCTTCAACAGTATTATTACAAATCACACATGGAGATGACTCTGAAGCAAAAGGCAGGGAACAAAATAGCATATTACCCACAGCAGCTCCGAAGGAAGGAGAAGTAGGTGAGAAATGACATTAATAATGATCATACAATAAAAGTATCTGGAAAATACAAATGGCTCAGAGAAATAAAACAGGGAAAAGCAAAACAATGAAATCTTGTTGCACCTTAAATACTTAACAGATTTATTGTGGCATAAACCTCACATAATTGCATTTTCCCCGGTAACTGCATTTGTAAATAATTGCAAACACAATTACGTGTAATCACATTTTCCCTGCAGCAGCAGCAGCAGCCAACCTTGTTTTGGCAAATGCATCAAGCTAAAACCCAATGTTTTGTATTTCAAAATGTTTACCCTTTGTTCCACTAGTTTACATGGTAGCTTTCAAAAACTATATGCAGATAAAGTGAAAACACTATTAAAAAAAACAATCCCAAGAAAAGAGCAGTATACAGTATACAAGCATACAAAGAATCTGAACTCAGCAGATATTTGGTGTGATTAAGAATCATACCCAAATGACCGAGGAGAGTTTCCAGTTTGCTTGCATAATTTGCTTGCAAAAGGCCCCAGGTTCAATTCTAGGCAGTTGGGCTGTCTGTAAGAAGCACTTAGCCGCCTGGAAGCACTGCATGAAGCATCCATGCAGCCAGTCCCCTCTAGCCCAAGGGCAGCACAGTTCCCTCCCATACCTCAGAGGACTCCAGCTCAGAAGCTCTACTGTAAGGTTCCCCAACCTTCTTTGTTCATTGACCCCTTGATGAGAGTATAAAACTATCATTGAGCCTGGTCCAGATTGTTAGGCGTATAACTGAAATAAAGTCAAGCAATATAATCAATATTTATTAATCACTGATGCCCAAAAATCATAAAAAAGTAAAAAATAAATATTTTATGATTTTCAGAGATTCCTCCCTAGCAAGGGAAGTACACTCTGTGCATGTCCACACCTTTTATTTCTGTAGCTCATACATTCTAATTAGATTTTTCACACAATACCTCATGGACTTTTCTACCCTTTTTGACCCTATCAGGTCTTATTTCACCCCCTGCACTGTCCCATCAACTGGAGGGGGGGTCGATATCAACCATTTGGGGAAACCCTGCTCTAGAGCAATCCATCTAGAGTCAAGCAGGCTGGCCCTTCTGACTCACGAGGCTTCTCTTAGCAAAAGTGGAGCTAGCGAGGTATCTGGGGCCCCAATGTATGGCTCAGTCTAGGGCTGGCTGCTGCTAAGTCAACATCTGAGCTCTGCTCTCATGGAGTCTGCAGCCTAAGCTGTCCAGGGTAACCTTACCTTGACGCTGCTGAACTTCTGTTGGACTCACCAATGACTGCTGGTTGGTAAGATTCTACCAAATATTATTTATTTTTATTCTTTAGGGTCTTGTCCCACATCGTCAGTACACTAGTATTCTCAAGGTGACTAACAAAAACCAAACAAAAGCACCATACGATCAATGAGAGGTCAATAAACGTAACAGAACAGGGGGGGACTTATCTGAAAGAATGGATAAATTTTGAATCAAGGTCAGAAACAGGGAAGGGGCCAGAGATTAGCTGGACTGAGCCACCAGGCTCACCTGACTTGCTAATGCAAGAGTCGGCTCTCAGGTTCCCTGAAGGCAGGTGTATATGACTGAACCGCTAGAGATCAAGAAGCTGGAGCAACTCCCCTATGGGGGTGGTTAGTTTAGAGTAAAGGCAAGGAAGAGGAGACACGTTAGGGGAGGTTGTTGTTGTTGTACCCCACCCAAGTGGACAGTGAAAAGCTGTTCTCCATCATTCATAAAACTAAAACTTGGGGACATAGAATGAAGTTGAAAGTTGACAAATGAAAATATACTTCTTAACAAAGCATATAGCTAAAACTCTGCAATTTGCACCCACAGAATGTAGTGGTGGCGATGAGTTTCAATGGACTTAAAAGAGGATTAGACAAACTGGTGAAGGCTACTAACCACAGCAGCTATTCTGTACCTTCACTGCCAGAAGAAGTATGCCTCTGAGTCACAAGCGGTAAGAGGGCTTTTCTTAAGTTCCTACGAAATGCTGTCCGTTGCACATTTAACACGTATCAGGAAGACGCAGGGAATCTCCTAAGAACAAAATGAAATAAGCAGGCCACACAAAGCTGGCCAGCCTCCCCCGACTCCGGTCCTCAGCTTCGTTAATGGCTCAAGATTTATGCCCCATGTTATGGCCTCCCTATTCATTACAATTCATTTCTGAACTGCTACTGAGTCCTAATCCAAGGTGGGTGGGGAAAATATTTCCTCCATCAGAAGCAGGGTCTTCCTACATTATTTAACATGCATTCTGTAGGCTAAACTGACAGGCCTATTTTACTTTAAATAAAAGCTAATTGGAAAAAAATTGCTCCTCCAGGTGTCAACACATTGATAGGGCTGCCCGCTGTTTCAGACATCTTGATATTTCAATTTTAGCAGTATGATGGGCCTGCGGGAAATCGGAGAAGGGAAAGCACTTGTACTCCAAAAAGAGAAACAGTGGAGCTGAGGAGAGTCATTTTATTTCTAGAGAAAGGGCCTCGGGGAACAATGTGCCTCTCTGGAATTACGAGATCTGGTTCAGCAATGCATCTACTCCTTCAGAAAGGCGAAGAAAAGCAGGCAGGTGAAAGGGAGTCAGACAAAGGCCTGCACCCCCAGCCCCCCCTCACACTTCTTGGGGCTCAATGGGACTCAATGGTGATCCGGGTACAGACTCCATCGATGGTGGCACCACAAACAAAACAAGCCAGCCCAAGCTTGCCTCCCTGTGATTCCCCATCAGCTCAAGGGGACAAATTAAAATGGACTACAATCTAAGGCGCAAATTCAGCCAAGAGCAGACCAGTTACACACAATTCAAGTGCTTATAGGAGTAAAACACACTTTTTAAAAGCACCTCTTAAGGCTGACCCCCCCACACACACACCTAGGCGTCTTTTTTCTGGTTCACATTGGGTTTTTTCTTTTGCTTTTAGTTTCCTAAACAGACCTTAAATATCTGTTTGTTTCAAACGGTGTTCTGTTAGTGTCCTGGAGAAGAGGAGGTTAAGGGGTGATATGATATCCATGTTCAAATATATAAAAGGATGTCACATAGAGGAGGGAGAAAGGTTGTTTTCTGCTGCTCCGGAGAAGCGGACACGGAGCAATGGAGCCAAACTACAAGAAAGAAGATTCCACCTAAACATTAGGAAGAACTTCCTGACAGTAAGAGCTGTTCGACAGTGGAATTTGCTGCCAAGGAGTGTGGTGGAGTCTCCTTCTTTGGAGGTCTTTAAGCAGAGGCTTGGCAACCATATGTCAGGAGTGCTCTGATGGTGTTTCCTGCTTGGCAGGGGGTTGGACACGATGGCCCTTGTGGTCTCTTCCAACTCTATGATTCTATGATTCTATGATTTAGATTTATAGATTTTTGCCAGTTTACTCAGTGTTAGATACCAACACTATATCATTTTTAAATAATTTTCTCTTAAACCATAACATGCTAAATTTTATATCCATATTCCACAATCGTTCCCAAACTTCCATGTCTGTATTATGATAGATATCTATTGCCCAGTGTATCATTAAGGATTTTACTTGCTCATCCTTTGTCTCCCATTCCAGTAATATTTTATACAATTTAGACAACACTTTTACATTACATTCCAACAGGTCTTTCTCCAGCTCCCCAAACCCTCGCATCCTATCTTTCTTAAATACTTCATTCAAATGATGATATTGTAACCATGTTGTTAATTTCCCAGATAATTCCTCTTGTTTTAACAAATTTCTATAAGATGTCTACCCTTCTATCATATTCTTTTTCTTTACCACTTTAGCTTCCAGCGGTGAGAGCCAAAGTGATGTTCTTACCTCTAATCTATCTTTTATATTTTATCTGCACAATCAGAATGAATTTCTGGAACCAAATTGTTTTTTTCTAGGCAGCCTGAGCAGGAGCATTCACCATCAAGAAAAAGAGGATGGAATAGGCCAATATATATGTATACTGTCCCTGGATCAAGTGACTTTTCTTCTTTACCTTCTCAAAGCTCTTAACCTGGCTCAAGGTTGTCATCTGAACTAGCCGGATATATAACTGAGAATCAATCAAAGTCAGTCCATCATTTGAAAACTAAGACTTTAGACCTGTCTTGCCCAAAAATGGCAACTAGACATTCTGTTTTGGTGACTGCAGCCTTGGTTTAAGGAGCCATTTGGCACCTAGTTTTTATATCTGCATTTCTAACACTGTGCTTTAGTTGAGATTCCTGCCATGCAGGAGGTTGGACTAGATGACCCTTGGGGTCCCTTCCAACTCTACAATTCTAGGAATACCAGTTGCATGTTTCTTGCATGGATCAAAATAATGTATCCTTGGAAACCCAGTCAGTAACAATGCATTAAATCCCGCGGCTTTCTCTCAGTACCCCAACCAAGGCAGGCCTACCAAAAATAAAGCCCTTTATCTCTTGGTTGGGGGGGGGGGTTGCAGCCAAAAATATGAGTAGTTCCGTCGTTGTCGTCCCCCAATTTCAGTTCTGGCAGTGAGTAATAACTGCTTGTAGCTATGGTAACCCTGGCTGCCGTCCAAAGAGCCTGTGGGTGAATTGACACACCACTAGGAGGCCTGATGGAGGTGCAGGGAGGGAGGGAGGGCTCCAAAAACAATAGTTAAGCCAGCCCAAAAGCCTTGTCTCCCCACCCCACTTTAAAAAAACCATTTCCTTCACTGCAGCTTAACCGACTTCTACTATCAAGCTTCTCTTTCTCCAGTTTTGCAGGGGTGGGTGAAAGGGTTGGGTGGGTTATGGGTTGTAACCAGCGAAAAATTAATGAAACTGACTTAACCAGGTTCACTAATTTCAATGTCTTTACTCTTGAGTAGCACAGGAAACAAAAAACCTTTTATTTCCACACCCTTAAATTTCATAGAATCTTAGAATTGAACTGCAATGGACTCCGGCGCTTTTTTTTGGGGGGGGGGGATGATGTCGTCAGCTGTTTCTAGAAAGTGCAGGTGTTGTGCACCTGTGGTATCTCAAGAGGGAAGCCGTTCCACAGAACAGGGGCAACCACACGGAAAGCCCTGCTCTAAGACAGTGTTTCCCAACCACTGTTCCGCGGCACACTAGTGTGCCGCGAGATGTTGCCTGGTGTGCCGCGGGAAAAATTAAAAAATTCGAAAGATTTATTTTTTTTTAAGTCAAATTTTTGATTGGGGCACCGTCACTAGATGACCCCTGGGGTTCCCTCCCTCCCTCCCGCTCTGCGCCTCCCTCCTCCTCCTCCGGGGAGGCCCTTCCTGGCTCTCGGCCAAGGCTTGGCGGCTGCCACCCACTCACTCGCTCGCCCACCCGTCCCTCCATCCCTGCACCCGGCCTCTCCCCCTCCGTCCCGGGCGCGGGGGCTGCCGGGATCCGTAGTCCCCTCGCCCTTGGGCTCCGCGCCCACGCGGGGTGCACGAACTATGTTTCCCAGCGTGGCCTGGCGGGCCGGGCGTTTTGTTTGAAGCGCTCTTCTCCCGGCCATGGAATGAGCGCAGCGGTGGCGGCCGGGTGGGCAGAGGCTCTTCCGCGCAGACCCCGCGCAGCCTGCCTGCGCCCCCGCGGAGATCGGGCGGCAGGATGGAGCCCGGGGATCCCCGCGGAGGCGGAGCGGTGGAGGCGGAGGCTGCCCCCCAGGTAGGGCTGCGTCGGGGTGTGTGTTTATTTTTGCAATGCTGCATCCGCGCCGGAGGGGACGCATCGGACCGCGGGGAGACCCCTTGGCGGGCGTGCAAGGCAATGCATGCGTGCAGGCGTTGCATGGAGTGCAGTGCAATGCAATGGCAACGCGGCGCCCTGCATGCATGCATGCAACTTCCACCGGCGCTCCGGACTTGGCAGGTGAGGGGGGTCCCCAGTGGGCGGCAGAGAGAGCCGGGAGGGCGAAGGGGAGTCGGGGGGGAGCAGCGCTGCTCCCCGAGTCGAGCCCGGGGGGAAACTTCGGTGTCGTTGCGCCGGGTGTTGCAAGCGGAGGCTGGCGGGGGCCCCTCACCTGCAAAACCTGGTCGCCTCTCATATATTTCGCGCATTGCATTCATCGCCCGCTTTCTCCTCCAAGGAGCTCCCAGGGGCGCGCGTGGTTCTCCCCGTGTTATCCTCGCAACAACAGCCCTGCGAGGTGGGTCAGGCGAGTGGCCCAAGGGAGCACCCAGGGATTGTCCTGGCCAGGTGGGGTGATTTGAACCCTGCTCTCTGCCCGGTCTTCGTCCTCATTTAGCCCCCACATGTGCATGACTGCGCATGACTGAGGTTTTCCCCCCTCGTCTTGGCTATGGTGTGAGTCTGTGCTGTTAATTAATGGGGTTCTGCCCTCGGAGAAGATGAGCCAGTCCTCAAGGAGGTGATTATGTAATTTGCTAGCAATTCATGTCCCTCCCGGCGTGACACTGCGCGCTGACGTCACGGGGCTGTAATGGTGGTGTGCCTCGAGATTTTTTTCATGAAACAAGTGTGCCTTTGCCCAAAAAAGGTTGGGAAACACTGCTCTAAGATACTGCTGAGCAGGCAAATTCTCATCCTATATACAAATAGTAACCTCATTCTCCAAAATGGCACCATCCTTGCACAACAGACAACAGACCTAGGGGAACCCCAAGATTTGCAGAAGTACAAAAAAAACCCTGTAGAGAACCCCCTCCCCAAAACCCCAACATAGATGGAGCACACTGGTTAGCTGCTGAGAATGGAAACCTTGGGGGATGGGATGGAGTATCCGGGGAGAGGGCATGGCTGACTGGCAAGCTTGATGAACAGCAACATTCCACATTGCAACATTTTGTTTCAGGTCCCCCCTCCTACCCCCCACTTCTTCTTTATTAACAGATTTGCCAACTCTTTTACATTGGTACCTCGGGTTACAAACGCTTCAGGTGTCAGACTCCGCTAACCCAGAATAGTACCTCGGGTTAAGAACTTTGCTTCAGGATGAGAACAGAAATCATGCACCAGAGGCGCAGCAGCAGCGGGAGGCCCCATTAGCTAAAGTGGTACCTCAGGTTAAGAACTGTTTCCGGTTTAGAACGGACCTCCGGAACGAATTAAGTTCTTAACCCGAGGTACCACTGTACTCCCTTCATGCAGTCTAAAATAGCTGCTGTGGTTCAACCAAAGAACAAGGGTAGGTTGGAATGGCTCGCTCATTCCTTCATTCATTCTTTCATTCCTTCATTCATTCTTTCATTCCTTCATTCTTTCATTCTTTCATTCCTTCCTTCCTTCCTTATTTATTTATTTTAGACTCAGAGCAACTTACAAAATAGACACTAGAACCAACTAGAACAAAAACTTAAAAACAAAAGACAGGACTTACAGATCCTGCCCCACTAAACATTAAACCCTTCAAATTAAGGGCCAGAAGCCAGAGTAAAAAATGAAAGATTCTGCCTGGTGCCTTAAAAAGATGGTGTGGGCAAGCCTCTCTGGAGAGATTGTTCCACAAGCAGATTACCCAAGAAAAATCTACATTGTCATTTGCCTACTTTATTTGTATCCTGCGTCATCTCCAAGAGCTCAGCAGGGTTTATAGGGGCTTCTCATTTTACCTCATAACATCTCTGCAGGGTAGGTTAGACTGAGCACATGCAAACTGGCCACCAAACGCCATCTTAGTAAGAATCATAAACTGGACTGGGAAAGTGTTTCACATACAGCAAATCTGCAAATCACTTCTGCAGAAACAAGATGGAGGTTTCATGTACTGTAAATACCATACTTTTCCGTCTATTAGACGCCCCCATGTATAAGACTCAATTGGGGGACTCAATTTTAAGAAAATGAGGGGAGTTGGCCCAAAGTTGTTGAGCCTCTCCCCCCCACCCCACCCCCACGTTGCTGATAGGAAACAGTCCCTAGATCGTTTCCCGCGTGCAGGTAGGGAAAGCATCAAGGGAAGTGGCACTCCAGCCAGCCAACAAGCTGGTTGGCACCTTCCCCCATGCCGCTGGAAGCACTCCCCATGTGCAGCGGCATTGGGAGACGCTGTGCGCCGCCAGTCAGCACCCCCAGATCGCTCCCTGCGTGCAACGGCATCCCCCCCCATGCCACTATCCATATATTGGACGACCCCAGTTTTTTGACATGCTTTTTGTGTCAAAAAACCTCATCCAATACGTGGACAAATACGGTAATTGCTCTTCTGTAAATCTGGAGGTCACAAGGATGGCAAAGGCTGTGTTAGAGAAATCAGGAAGAACCAAGTTCGAATTCCCCTCCATCTAGTAAGCTCACTGAATGGCCTTCGTCAGTTACTACTTCTCAGGCTAATCCAACTCATTTCTTGGGAGGATAAGACTGATAGGGGGTGGACCATGTACACTAACCCTGAGCTCCTTAAGTGCAAGGGTAGTGTTTGTAAATAAATAAATAATATTGTGTGAATCAGCACCACAATCTTCAAAATCACACCTCCTGATTTCCATATGAAAGTGGCAAGGAGCCTACCACCTCCTCTGCAATATGTCATTTCCCCCTATGGCAATGCAATTTACTCTGCCCATATCAGAGCTCTTTTTCATACTGTAAAATGCAGAAAAAACCGCTTATATAATAAGCTATTAGCATGTAAGGGGCCCATGGGATCCCCTTGCCACATTTCCACGCTGCTCTCGCATTTGGGGGGTGTTGCAGGGGAGAGCCTTTTCCAGCCATTAGAAGCTGGTGTTCAATGCTGAAAGCATACAGGAATTCCACACACCACAAAAACCCTGTTTTATAGCCTCATCAAATACATAAGCACTGGAGCACAGTGCAAGGATCCTTTCCAACACCGGGTAAATACATGCAGATTTAAAACGTGTTCATGGGCTAAGACTGAGCTTGTGCTAAAGAAGGAAAACCAGCCGGTGGCTTTCAAAACAAGCAAAGCAAAAGCCCCAAGGGACAGTTTTAAACCCTCCCTGTGAAAACCCTGCTCTGGCATGGATCAGTGCTTTTGATGAGGAAGAGAGAAAGAGAGGGGGAAAGGAGCAGAAGAACACAGAAGAACACATCCTTTAATATTTATAGCACACCTAAAATGTACTCCCAACACTTAGAGCCTGGTTTATGCCCAGGCAACTGGCAAGCCTCTCTTGGGAGGCCCTTCTAGAGGTGGGGGCTACTTCTGAAAAGACTGCAGCCCAGCAGCACCTGCTGCATATCTGTGGGGTGGGGAGCAAACATGGAGAAGGGCCTTGGCATGACAGTGACTGATGACCCAAATGGGGACACACACACACACACACACACACACACACACACACACACACAACACAGACACACTGGAGGCATGCTAATGAGAGCTTCGCCAGAAATCCTTTTAACAAAAGTTTTATTTGTTGATATTTCAGGATTTTCACAAATATTCACTGTATTTTACTCCCACCCTTTGTCAAAGAAGCTCACTAGCATCTGCCTTGAACAGCAGAACACAAGAGGTGGTGCCCCCCTCACCTCCACCGCCTGCCCCATCACCTGCGCTGCCAGCAGAGGCAAGAGTTTGCTGGAAGCCACAGCTGCCACTTGTGCTTTGTGGGGGCCGCTGCAATGCAGGTAACAGAAGCACGGCCCAGTGAGGCAGTGATGAAGCAAGGCGCACCTCCCCGACTCAAGATGCTGTACATAGTTTCCCCAACTCCATTTTATCCTCACAATAGCCTCACGAAAATAGTTTAGGCCTAAAGAGTGAGTGCCCAGACCAGCCACCCAGTGAACTTCATGGATGAGCAGGGCTTAATATGTTCCAGCACCGAAACTCAGAATTCAATCTCCAACTGGTCTCTCTCCCCATTTGTTCCCAGGTGACGCCTTTGAAGAGGAAGCCGGTATGGACACATCCAAAGCAGGACACTGGAAGAGGTGCAATTCCTGCCCAAATGTTTAAAAGGGGTGACCAAAACACCGTGTGCCTATGGTGTCTATAGTACTACAATTACCAATACTCCTGGAACAACTCCACTTGCCATTGTTCTAAAACTAAAACAGAGGGGAGGCACCTCCTCTACAATAGCTGCAGGAAGTCACTGTTATACTTACTCGTAAACTTACTCGTAAACCAAGATTTAGATACACTTACATTTTAAAATATAACTCTTTGTCCCACAAAGCCATGTATCTAATACCTTCAGATGACCCACACATTTTTCCAGCTTCTTTTTTGTTCCTGCTTTGAAGAGACAGAGGCACAAACTTGAAAGGCACTGAAGAGTTCAAAGCCATTTATAATCAAAGAATCTGGAAATTTGCAAAGGGCAATTATACCCAGTTTGCATGCATATATCCAACCCCTTAAATTGTACACAAAAAGCAACGACATAGAGCAGTCTTTGGTCACCTGGTGCTGTCAAAATGTTTTGCGCTGACATTCTCATCAACCCTATCCAGTAGTCCAAAACATCGGGGGGGGGGGCACCAGGTGGGCCACAGAGAATTAAAGAAAGGGGATAAGCTCAAGCAATTGCTATTCAGGCAAGAAGACCAGCAAGCAAAGTTGAACCTGGCCTGAATGGGATATAAAGGCCTTGAAATACTGGTCTTCCTCTTCTAATCTTGTATTTCCACTCCCCTTTCCCCCAGTGTCTTGTAGTCTTATTTTGAAAGTTTGGTGGCAAGTCACCTCCCTCTATTTTTAAATTGATGTGAGCCACTTTGAGAAGAATTGCTGTCTTAAAAAGAGGGAGGAAATACAATCAATCACTCAATCAATCAATCAATGTGTAAAAAGGTAAAGGTACCCCTGCCCGTACGGGCCAGTCGTGTCCGACTCTAGGGTTGCGTGCTCATCTCGCTCTAGAGGCCATGAGCCGGCGCCGTCCGAAGACACTTCTGGGTCACGTGGCCAGCGTGACGAAGCTGCTCTGGTGAGCCAGCACCAGCGCCGCACACGGAAACATCATTTACCTTCCCGCTATAAAGCGGTACCTATTTATCTACTTGCACTTAGGGGGGCTTTCGAACTGCTAGGTGGGCAGGAGCTGGGACCGAAAGACGGGAGCTCACCCTGCCGCAGGGATTCGAACTGCCGACCATGCGATCGGCAAGCTCTAGGCGCTGAGGTTTTACCCACAGCGCCACCTGCGTCCCTTCAATCAATGTGTAGGGGTAGCCTAGAAACCTAGAAAGTTTGGTTGAGGCGTGGGCTATGAAAAGTCGTCTGCTGCTTCATTACTACTGCAGGTGTCCCCATACTTGTGGGGGAGTTATGTTCCAGGCCCTTGCGCACCTAAGTGAAAATCGCTTCTTAAGTGGTGAGCATCCTCTAAACCCCCTTTAAACATACTTTCAGCTGCTTTCTCTTCAAACCACACCAAAAAGACTATATCCAAAAATATCCACTACTAGAATTGAAACTCTGGGGCTGGCAAGAGGCTGGAGGACGCGTGAGAAAGTAGCAGCCCCGCTGTGGCTCTGGTCTCTTCGGGGCTTCCTCCACCCTCACTGACATCCTGTGCAGGCTCCGGGAGGGTCTCTTTGAGAGCCACGGGGACTCTCCAGCTCTCTCCTTCCTGCTGTTTTCAGGTTTGAACTTATTTATAAAATTATTTCCCAACGCTGCACATATACATGGTCACGCATGAGTCAATGTATAAGTGGGGGGTGCCTGTATCATATTCCCTGACTGCCCTTCCCCAGCAGATCCCAAGCTGGTGTACAATCCTCTAAAATTTAACATTAAAAACTGTTTTAACAAAAACTGATTATTTTCATAAGAATCTACTTTACATGAGCAAGTATTGTGAAAGTTATGTTACAACTTTTAAAAATTGTTAAAGTAAAAGGTATATATACACATGTTTGGTGCAAGCAGGCAATAGGAGATCAAGGGTTGTAAACAGCAATTACATTACTAGTTTGATCATTAGGCCTCTAACGACCGAAATGCTTTCCCTTCACACATTCCTTATTTATGCCCCCAACTGAAGGTGAGCCATTTTTTAAAGCATTAGTTTAAGGAGATGGGGGAGAGCTGCAGGGAGACTGGGAGGAAATCCCAGCAATTAACTCAAGGAGTTCCGACAGCAAATTACACTGTTCAGTCATGTGTGTTCCCAAATGGCTTGATAAAAAGGATTTTAGAAGAGAATGAGCAAGAATGGCATTCCTAACAATTAGCTGAGGTAGGATGGTTTAATCAAGCTTCCCCACTGCAAAATACCAACTTGTCACAAGCTAAGGATGAGAGGGGCAATTATCAAAATCAATCACCATGTGGCACTTGGTAATTGAAGGCTCAAACATTACCTTGGGCTGAGATCTCTTCACACACAAGAGCTGTCTGTGCAAGCAAGCAACATAATACATGTAAACTGAAAGCTTGCAGATCTCTGATGCAGCAGAAACTCTCTAGGTTCCACAGTGTAACTTTAACACATTCAGGGCCACCTAGTATCAGAGACCTGAGTCCTGTGCTCAACATCTAACGGTGCACTTGCTGCTCATGCAAATCTCTGGCCTGTACAAGTGAGACAAGTAGTCAGAAGTCAAACTTACAAAAGCACAGAAATTGCATTTAGTACTTTGGACAAGTGGCATGCATACACGTACGCAGGAATGCAAGCATCTTTCTGGCATGCAAAGGTTTTATTATTTGCTAGCATAAATAATACATGTATATTTATATAATACCGGCACTGTGCAAAATTCTTGATTGAAAATGTACGGTCCCTGTCCCAAACAGCTTGCAATCAAGAATTTGCAGGTGAAGAGGCAAGAGGGCAAGCAGAGTGAAACGGAGGAAGAGGTAAACATTCATTCCATTTATCTCTATCTAACCTTAGTAAGATATGGGGGATATGCAGCAATGCCAATCCTGATCAATGAGTGGGATCAAGGCAATTTCCTGGTTCACAGTTTGCACTCATCACAGAACTTTTCAATTTACAGAAGCTTTGCCATCTGCATTGTGTTCCTCTTCATAAGAGCCCAGTAAAATAGGTTACTATTACTCACATTTTACTGGTAGGACTGAGGCTTAGAGATAGGGTTAATAGGGTTAAGCCTATACGAAGGGGTCACGCTTTCCATTGGTGGCAGAGCATCTGCTTTTCATAGTCTGAGAAAGAACCCCACCTGAAACCCAGTCATCGAGTAAGCAAGACTGTGCTAGACGGACAGGCGCTCTTTTGATGGGGAGCCCGGAGAAGAGAGGTTCATATTGAAAGGATTCTCCCTACGTGTAGAACAGCCATGGGGAACCTTTTCGGTCCGAAAGCTACATTTCCTCAATCCAAACTTTGCAGGGGGCACATAGCAACGTCAGAGTCAGATATTTGCACAAACACATACATACATATACCCCATTCAGGTAAGCAATGGGCATCAACACAGTCCAAATACACATTCCAGTCAGCGGGGAAAACACAGAAAGCAAAGGGCAGGAGCGTGAAAGGATACGGTCTGTGGCACAGAGTCCTGAGAAAATTTAATAAATAAAAATAATTCTATGTCTTTTTAAATATGTTTTGGGGCGCTGTCAGGGGTTCAGAAGCAGAGACGCAGAGAAGGGTGGAAACAGAGAGCGAGGGGGAGGAAGCCGAAGGGAGAATGAGTGATGATGACGACCCGAGATCTCCAAGCCTTAGCAGTGAGTCAGAGGACTCCCAAAAGGGAGCCCCAGTGAGCAGAGCAAGGGGGGGATCCGGGGGAACACCCCAGGAGGAAGGGAACAGAGGAGATTCAGAGAGCAGCAGCTGGAAGTCGGGACCCACGCTCAAGACTGAGAGCAGCAGGGAGGAAGGCAGCCAGGCATCGGGTTTCGGAGGCCGTCAGCAGGAGGGAGGGCACGAGTCAGGGGTGGTCACGCCCTCCTCAGAGAGCGAGGCAACGGTCAAGAGGAAAGTAGAGAGTTGGGCGCGCGCGCCAAGTTCAAATGCAGCGGAAGCTGGAGCAGTAAGCAGCCCGGAGAGTGAGCCAGGTCCCAAAGCCCGCCGAAAGGAAGCGGAAGGATCAGGGGGGTCAGCGTCAGAGGAGAGTAGAAGGGAGGAGTCCCAGGGGGGCAGAAGGACCCAGAGACGTAGGGAGAGGCGAAGGAGGTGGAGCAAGGCTAGGGTATTAAGCTGGTGTGCAAGAGGCGGGGACTCAGATGGGTCTTCGCCGACCTAGGGCAGAAGGTGTAGAGCTGCACGCTGCAGTTCGGAAATGAAACCTGTAACTCAATAAAGACTCTTTTAAAGTGGACGCTGTGTGGCGTGGTCCTATGTGAGCTGGGACCTGGTAGCAGCTCTGACAGGCGCTGTTATAGCTGTGTTTTGTTCTTGTTCTTATTTTGTATTTTGATGCTGTGAACCCCTGAAATCTTGGGATGAAGCGTGGTATACAAATTTAATCAATAAAATAAATAAACGATAACCCAGAAGCCTGAAGGAACACACTGAATGCTTCATTTAATGGCAAACCACATTATACATAATACATTTCATGTTCCTAAAATAACAAAGTGACTTTCAATCAGTAAAGGATGTTAAAAATGTATATTTTCTCTCTCACACCCCCCCAAAAATATTCTGTCCTCCCTGCCCCCATCGCGTCAAAATTTCCAGAACTTTTACATTTTTATTCACAGTTGACAACACTACGCTACATGGAGCCTGGCATGGTCTGAAGTAGCAGATTCAAGTGTCGCACATGGTTTTCAGGTCAGCTCACCCTCAGGCACTGCTCTGTCACCTGTTCCTAGCCTCAGCTGTTGAACCTTAACACGTGCATTTAGGATGCTCACTGTATTCACCGCTCCACATTGACTCCTAAGCTGAAAAGAACATCGTCACTGAACCGCATACTTCCGATACCCAAATACCAAAAGAAAAAGGACCACACTGTGGTTTTCAACGCATTTCATCCTTCACTGGAAACATGACAACAAGCCCTTATAAGATAAAAGCTATGACAAAGATGGATAAACACGTTTCGCGGAGATGGAAAATTGGCTGGAGACGTCAAAGCCATTTCACTTCAATATCTGGTCTGTGAGGCATCAGTGCACCCAATTTAGCCTTACTAAAAAGGACTAAAAATAGAACTAAGAGGTTTATATTCTGTGCACAGTGGCCAAAAATAAAGCCTAGTTGTATTTTTTAAAAAGAAAAACAAAAACCTGAAGTGGTAACAGAAAAGAAATTCAGAATGATAAAATGAAGCGGAATTGCCACTGGCAACAAAATATCCAAAAACATCTTTTATTTGTGGAAATTTGCACCTCACCCTGTAATTTACGGCAAAAGCGGCTGACTAAAGGAAAACTGCAGAATGCAACTGCAACTAACCAGTACAAAATTAGTACTGTATAAGATAGCCAGGGCTGAAAGTTGGGATACAAACATGAATGAATGCCATGTTGGTGTGATATAGTCCCTCCAACAACTTAAAAGGGCTTTGAGGACTAAAACGCATAGAATTTGTTCTCACATTGCACAGGACATATGGAGGTTATGGCGCAATCCTGCTCCCTTATCCACGTGGTTCAGTGACTGCGTGAAGATGAATACAGTTAGCAATGGGAAATGGAGGAATGGTCTTAGATGTGCTCAGCTCAGTCATTTGCCTGAACCCATAAGTATACTTTATTCAGATATACCTGCAATTTTAGGGATTTTAACGAGTGCTTGATTGAACACCTTTAGAAACCTCCCTGGGAGCAGGAAGCCAGGCTTGTTAGGGACAATGCCCGTGGGCTTTGCAGGTGTGCCCTGCCTCAGTCACTGGATTAACCCTTTACATGTTCAGGTGAAGACCCGAAGACAGCACTTGGAACTCTTCCTCTGAAGCTGGTAAATTAAAGGCAGGAAAAGATGGTCTCGTGTTTTCACTGTTCAAGTGATGTACAAAATATTTCAAGTTAAGAAAAAGTTTAAAGTGCAATGTTCAGGGAAGACTACAGCTGATATTTCCCCAAACTTGGCT